>NC_092713.1:20042986-20697241 GCF_047496885.1 Scyliorhinus torazame
AAACAACAGCTAAATCATGCACATGCAAACTCACTCTTTTACTTCCTCCAGCTAGTGTCTAGGTCAGCTGACTTTACATTCACTTATATACTAGTGCGACTCCTACTGGTCAGTCGGTGAATTACAACACAACCATGATATCATTACAAAGAGCCCAAAGATGTGCAGATTAGGTGGGTTTATGGGGTTATGGTGATAGAGCAGGGGAGTGGGCTTAGGCAGGGTGACCTTTCAGAGGGTCGGTGCAGACTCTATGGGCCGAATGGCCTCCTTCTGCACTGTAGGGATTCTATCATTCTATGACGGGAAACTATTTCCTCTGGTGGGAGAAGCAAAAACTAGGGGACCTAATCTTAATATTCGAGTCCAGTCATTTAGAATAGGAATCAGGAAGCACATGTTCCCGGAGTGGAGTACGAACATCCAAATTAGTAGCAGGAGTAAGTCACTCAGCCCCTCGAGCCTGCTCCACCATTCAATTAGATCATGGCTTATCTGATTGTTACCTGAACCAAATGGGTAGCAAGGAAGGGTGCTTTTCTGATTGGAGGGCTGTGACTAGTGGTGTTCTGCAGGGATCAGTGCTGGGACCTTTGCTGTTCGTAGTATATATAAACGATTTGGAGGAAAATGTGCTGGTCTGATTGGTAAGTTTGCGGACGACACAAAGGTTAGTGGAATTGCGGATAGTGATGAGGACTGTCAGAGGATACAGCAGGATTTAGATAGTTTGGAGACTTGGGCGGAGAGATGGCAGATGGAGTTTAATCCGGACAAATGTGAGGTAATGCATTTTGGAAGGTCTTATGCAGGTAGGGAATATACAGTGAATGGTAGAACCCTCAAGAGTATTACCAGTCAGAGAGATCTAGGAGTACAGGTCCACAGGCCATTGAAAGTAGCAACACAGGTGGAGAAGGTAGTTAAGAAAGCATACTGCATGCTTGCCTTCATTGGCCAGGATATTGAGTATAAAAATTGGCAAGTCATGTTGCAGCTGTATAGAACCTTAGTTAGGCCACACTTGGAGTATAGTGTTCAATTCTGGTCGCAACACTACCAGAAGGATGTGGAGGCTTTGGAGAGGGTGCAGAAGAGATTTACCAGGATGTTGCCTGGTATGGAGGGCATTAGCTATGAGGAGAGGTTGAATAAACTCGGTTTGTTCTCACTGGAACGTAAGAGGTTGAGGGGCGACTTGATAGAGGTCGACAAAATTATGAGGGGCATAGACAGAGTGGATAGTCAGAGGCTTTTTCCCAGCGTAGAGGGGTCAATTACTAGGGGCATAGGTTTAAGGTGCGAAGGGCAAGGTTTAGAGGAGATGTACGAGGCAAGTTTTTTACGCAGAGGGTAGTGGGTGCCTGGATCTTGCTGCCGGAGGAGGTGGTGGAAGCAGGGACGACAGTGACATTTAAGAGGCATCTTGACAAATACATGAATAGGATGGGAATAGCGGGATACGGACCCAGGAAGTGCAGAAGATTTTAGTTTCGACTGGCAGCATGGTCGGGGCAGGCTTGGAGGGCCAAAGAGCCTGTTCCTGTGCTGTACTTTTCTTTGTTCAAATCCGATAACCTTTCAACCCCTAGAATCGATCTAGTTCTGCCTTAAAAATATTTAAAGACTCTGCTTCCACTGCCTTTTGAGGAAGAGAGTTCCAGAGACTCACGATCTTCTGAGAGAAAGTAATTCTCCACATCTCCGCCTTAAATGAACAACCACTTATTTTTTTTAAATGATCCCCTAATCCTAGATTGTCCGAAAAGAGGAGACACGGTAGGGCAGCACGGTAGCCTTGTGGATAGCACAATTGCTTCACAGCTCCAGGGTCCCAGGTTCGATTCCGGCTTGGGTCACTGTCTGTGCGGAGTCTGCACATCCTCCCCGTGTGTGCGTGGGTTTCCTCCGGGTGCTCCGGTTTCCTCCCACAGTCCAAAGATGTGCAGGTTAGGTGGATTGGCCATGATAAATTGCCCTTAGTGTCCAAAATTGCCCTTAGTGTTGGGTGGGGTTACTGAGTTATGGGGATAGGGTGGAGGTGTTGACCTTGTGTAGGGTGTTCTTTCCAAGAGCCGGTGCAGACTTGATGGGCCGAATGGCCTCCTTCTGCACTGTAAATTCTATGATAATCTCTATGACATCCTCTCCACATCCACCCCGTCAACACCCCTCATGACCTTCGAGGTATTAATCAAGTAGAAATCTAGAACACTGGCTTCCGAAAGGTGATAGGGGACATTTGTAGTTTTCAAGGCGGGACAGATTTGTGTTCGATAAGGAATACAAAGCAAAGATGGAGAAATGGGATTGATGTACATTAGCCGTGGTCTCATTGAATGGAGGAGCAGGCCCAAGGGGCTTCTCCTGTTCCAATAAACATATCAATATTTTCCTATGTTCCTTTACCGGCCCTCATCATCGCCTCGCATCACGAGTACAAAGGGGGCTGCCATGTTCCAATGACCAGGGTCAAACAGGAAGTCTTTTTCACAGCAGTGATTAGGATCTGGAATACACTGCCTGAGAGCCTAGTAGAGGAAGATTCAATGTGGCTTTCATTGGACAATTACCTGAAGAGAAAAAAAAATTGCAGGGCATGGGGAAAGTGGAAATAGTTCAGTTGCCTTGTGGGGACGCAATGACATGGTGATATATCTCTGGACGAGTAATCCAACAACCCAGGGTAATGCTCTGAGGTTTTCTCAAATACCTCCTGAGAGTCTGGTGGAGGCAGATTCCGCTGTGGCTTTCAAAATGGAAGTGGATAATTATCTGAAGAGAGAGAATTTGGAGGGCTACCGGGGGAAAGGTGGGGGATTTGGGACTAGCTGAGTTGCTCTTAGACAGCCAGCGATGGCTCGAATGTTTTGACTTGTCTTCAGTAAACAGAACCAAGCGGCCCTATCACTGTGTGTGTGTGTGTGTGTGCATGCATATGCTTGCAGGTGTGTGTGAGTGTTGGCTAGGGTCAGTTGGAACTTGTAAAAAGGAACTGCAATCATAGGCAGGATTTTCCATTTGGGAGAGTAAGTGTTGACACCGGGACGTTGGTAAGGCATCACTTGGAATATTGCGCAGAATTCGGTCGCCACACACCCAGAAGGATATGGAGGCTTTGGAGAGGGTGCAGAGGAAGTTTACCAGGATGTTGCCTGGTCTGGAGGGTGTTGGCTATGTGGAGAGGCTGAATAGACTCGGACTCTTTTCATTAGAAAGACGGAGGCTGAGGGGTAACCTGATAGAGGTCTACAAGATTATGAGGGGCATGGATAGAGTGGATGGGCAGGCACTCTTTCCCAGCGTGGAGGGGTCAGTCACCAGGGGGCATAGGTTTAAGGTCCGTGGGACAAGGTTTAGAGGAGATGTGTGAGGCAGGTGTTTCACACAGAGGGTGGTGAGTGCCTGGAACGCGCTGCCAGTGGAGGTTGTGGAAGCAGATACATTAACGGCGTTCAAAAGGCATCTTGACAATGACATGGATAGGATGGGTATTGAGGGATACGGCACATGGAAGTCCTGAGGGTTTTGACAAAGGTTAGTATCATGACCGGTACAGGCTTGGAGGGCCGAAGTGCCTGTCCCTATGCTGTATTGTTCTTTGTTCTTTGTTCTTTGAGTTGCATGTAGCTCATGTTCCCATCGGGGGGCCCTATTCGGTAAGAGAGTCAGGACATCCAAATGGGTCAGCACTCTGCTGGTGCGAATTCTGAGCAATTGCTAGACCAGTGGGCATTCTTCCTGCTGGGGCAGAAGTTAGTGCCAAAGAGCCTGGCATCTGGAGGTGTTTTCAGGCGCTCCACTTACCGCACATGAACTGCAGCCACCGAGAAGGCTCACAGAAGACCTGCCCCACAAGGTCGGGAGTCCAAGGTGGACCCACAACTCCATGCCTATGAGGAGCGGAAGCAGTCAGCACTCACCAGGAGGAGACAGCTGGTGATCCAGAGGGGTAGGGGGTCACTGGTGAGGCCTGTGCCCTGAGAGGGGCAGAGAACCAGGGAGGGTTCCAAAGGTCACAGTGCAGTTGTCCTCTGGTTGGGATGTGCTCTCCTGATTCCCTACTTCCCCTGCAATGGGCAGCGCTTCTGAGGAGTGGCAACACCTGGCAGGCACCTGATTGAGTTTGGTCACGCCCATCCCTTGATGCAACATCTGGGGTACGAGGGGTGTCCAGAGGGCCAGCCTTGGTGGGCTCCCAGATGACCAGAGGCTGCGTGAGTATTCACTGGACATTAGCAGCACTCAGCAATGTGAACAGCCTGTAAGTAGCACAAAAGGGGTGCATTTAACAGACAGATTGCAGCAATGTGGATCTGAGCCAGACCACCCCAATCCCAAGGAGGACTCACCGAGTCCACGGACTAGGCATCAAGCGCTTCCCGCTACTGCCCCCAGCCCGGGAAGCCACCATCTCCCCCCCAGCAAGCCCGACAGTCTTCAATGGTTTTCCATTGTTAATTTTAGCCTCCCGCTCTCGCTCCATCTATGGCGCCCAGTCTCCGTTTGTAAATACTTGCAGTAATTCACGCCCGTGAGATGTCTGCCTGAGGGGGGGGGGGGGGGGGGGAGCATCATGGAAGGGCAGAGCATGAAGTGTCCAACCCACGAATTACATCTAAGTGCATGCAAATAACGGTGCAGGGAGGGGCTGAATCGGCGGTGGGCGTGAATCCCGGTTTCTGCCAGGCACCCGATTCTCTGCCTGATCACGATGCGTGTTTCCTCTGTTGCGAAGCGGAGAATCCACCCCTGTATGTCTTAAAATGGGTCATTGAGAGGGACATATTAACAAAACTGCAGGAGTTTATTTCAGGAGAGGTCGCGAATTCTTCTCATGCAACCTGTTCCTCTCTCCTGACTGAGAAACGTTTCTAATCATTGGCCTGGATTCTCCACTGCCCACTGCTGGTAACAAGGTCCCCGATGCCTGGCGTCGATCCGAACGCAATGCTCCTACACTCCGTGGCTACACCCCCAGGCAGTGAGATCAAATTTCACGCCCGTGTACCAGCCGCAGGATGCAAAACGAATGCAAATGGGTCTTAATGACCCTTTAAAAAAATGTGTTCATGGGACGTGGGTATCGCAGGCTGTGCCAGCATTTATTGACCGTCCCTAATTGCCCTTAAGGGGCAGTTAAGAGTCAACCATGTTGGTGCGGATCTGGAGTCACATGTAGGCCAGACCAGGTAAGGACGGCAGATTTCCTTCCCTAAAGGACATTAGTGAACCAGATGGGTTTTTACGACAATCGACAATGGTTTCATGGTCATCATTGGACTTTTAAGTCTAGATTTTTATTGAATTAAAATTTCTCCATCCGCAATGACGGGACTTGAACCTGGGACCCCAGAGCATTACTCTGGGTTTACTGGTTTACTCGTCCACTGACAATACCACTACGCTACCGCCTCCCATTGGCATTCAACTAGCGGGCCCAGCACACTATTCTCCATCCCTCAGTGATTCCCCTGTCTCCTGGGCCGGGAATCACGTGGGCGGAATTACTACAGACCTCACCAAATGTGAGCCTGATGTGGTGGCCCTCGCAGCGGGCCACGAGGGTAAAAGGGGTTACCCCCAAATCCATCCGAGGGCCACGCTCTTCCCTCCCCCCACAAAGCACTACCTGCCCACCCACCCCCCTCCTCTACCAGGCCCACACCCCCACACCCAAAACGGGTGAACCTCCCCAAGAGGCCCCCTTACTTGAGCGACCGCCACTGCAGGGACCTCCTTCTTAGGGAGACCCCGCCAGGGACCTCTTAATAGGGTACACCTCCAGGGACCCCGTGAATAAGAAGACCCCCCCCCCCCCCACTCCCCTGGGAAGCCCTAACTGAAGAGACTCCCTTACTAAAGACAAATAGGTTTTTGATCAATAAGGGGATCAGGGGTTATGGAGAGAAGACAGGAGAATGGGGATGAGAAAAATATCAGCCATGATTGAATGGCGGAGCAGACTCGATGGGCCGAGTGGCCTTATTCTGCTCCTATGTCTTATGGTCTTATGGTCTAAAGGAACCCCGCACCATAAGGACCTCTTAAATAAAAGAACCCCCACCCCACAGAGACCCTGTAACTAAAGGGACATCCCACAGGAACCCCCTGACTAAAGAGACCACCCAGAGACCCCCACAAACCCCCCTCCACGAAAACCAGACCTCTGTCTCAAAGCTAGAGAACAGTGGCAGTGAAAGAGATTACAGTTGTAACACGTACCTGGAAGCCCCATGTGTTCATTCCTGGAAGGAGAGCAGCTGCGACCTGTGTTTAAACCCCTCAGATCCTGTAGCTGCAAGCCATTCATTCAGTTCTTGTAGTCGGCTGCGATTGACAGCTTCCACAAAACAGCTGCAGTCGTGATTCACTCATCTCCCTTCTTGGGTGAGTGACTCGAAGTGCTGAAACTCCAATGTTTACAAACATCAATCACATCAAAGAGAGGTAAGTGCATTCCAATACTAAGTGCGTTCCAGTTATTCAAGGCCCACAGAGAGCTAGCATGGACCCGACTGGCTGATTGGCCTCCTTCAATAATGTAATGATTCTATGGCCATTATCACATTGGTGTTTTGGAAGCTGGCTGGCCATTAAGTGCTGCCAAGTTTCTTACATTGCAACAATGCCTACTCTTCAAGAGTAATTAATTAGCTTTAATGTGTGTCGGCATGTCCTGTGGTCATCAAACGTGCTATAGAGATGCAAGTTTTTCTTTCTTTGAGCTGAGCCAACATCAGTCTATTCAGATGGACCATAAATATCCCAAGGCATTAGCTGAAGAAGAGTTGAGAGAGTCCTGAATTGCTACCATCGCCGACAGGTCAACCATACATTCACCAAATTAATGTTTGTTGGACTTTAGATCTGCCATGTACCAAGCCACACTTCAAAGTAATTTATTGCACAGGAAACACAAATCAGACTCACCTTTAATGATTTTGCTTTTTCTGAAGAATGGAAGTAACATTTATTAATATATCAAATTTCAGGCATTATTGAAATGGGGGAAAAATTGCCAAGATTACAAGATTGGAGCAAAGGCAACTACTGGTCACTTTCAGCATCATCCTGCGGTACTGGTCAAAGCACAATGGGACAAGATACCTCAAACCCTAAAGGAAACGGCAGCAATGTAGGAACCTCTCCACTTAACAAACAGCTTGCACTGTATCACTGTGCTTTCAGAGTGACATGCAGGAATTTAACTCCCCTCACTCCCATTACAGTGTGGCTGACCAGTTGGCAGGGATCGCCTTCATGCTGGGATTCTCGGAGAGACATCAGAAGAGTGCTGCTCACCAGATTTCAGTGATTGCTGCCGCAACGTCTCAACGCACACTTGATGTTGTCGTGAAAACCCCCAAGGTACGTCCCACTTCACTAACATCTCCTCTGTATGTGGAAGGCAGTGATTGGTGGGGTACCGCGGGGATAGGTGCTCGGGGCCCCAGCTATTCACAATATATATCGACGATTTGGATGAGGCAATCAAATGTAATATTTTGACCTTCGCTGATGATCCATAACTAGGTGGAATTGGGAGTGGTGAGGAGGGTGTAAGGCAGCTTCAAGGCGATTTAGACAAGTTCAGCGAGTGGGCAAACACATGTCAGGTATAGCATAACGTGGATAAGTATGATGTTAACGGGCAGCACGGTAGCACAAGTGATTAGCACAAGTGACCCCGCCAGGGTCCCAGGTTCGATTCCCCGCTGGGTCACTGTCTGTGCGGAGTCTGCACGTTCTCCCCGTGTCTGCGTGGGTTTCCTCCGGGTGCTCCGGTTTCCTCCCACAGTCCAAAGACGTGCAGGTTAGGTGGATTGGCCATGATAAATTGCCCTTAGTGACCAAAAAAGGGTAGGAGGGGTTATTGGGTTACGGGGATAGGGTGGAAGTGAGGGCTTAACTGGTTTAATGCAGACTCGATGGGCCGAATGGCCTCCTTCTGCACTGTATGTTCTATGTTGTACACTTCGGTAGGAAGAAGAGAATGAGAGAGGATTATTTTAATGGTGATGGATTGGGAAATGTTGAAGTACAAAAGGGGCCTGAATGTCCTAGTACATCAGTCACTGGAAGCAAGCGTGCAGGTTCAGCAAGCAGTTTGGAAGGAAAATGATATGTTGGCCTTCATTGCAAGAGGACTTGAGTACAGGAGCCAGGATGTCTTGCTGCAGCTGTACAGGGCCTTGGTGAGACCACACCTGGAGTATTGTGTGCAGCTTTGCTTTCCCGACCGAAGAAAGGATTTATTTGCCATTGAGGGAGCGCAGCAAAGATTCACCAGACTGATTCTCGGAATGGCTGGATTGTCGCAGGTGGAGAGATTGGGTCGACCGGGCCTGTATTCCCTGGAATTTAGAAGAATGAGGGGGGGATCTCATTGAAATGTATAAAATTCTGACAGGGCTGGACAGACTCAATTGCGGGGTTGACCTTTCCTGTGGGGGGAGGAGCCAGAACAAGGGGTCAGAGTCTCGGGAAACAGGACCGTTCAGGACTGAGGTGAGGAGAAATTCCTTCACTCACAGAGGGTGGAGAGCTCGTGGAATTCTCTACCAAAGAAGGCTGTGGAGGCCAAGTCACTGAATGGATTTAAGAAAGAAATCGGTAGATTTCTAGACCCTAGAGGCATCAAGGGATAAGGGGAGACAGTGGGAGTATGGCATTAAAATAGAGGACCAGGCATGACCACATTGATGCAGAGCAGGCTTGAAGGGCCAAATAGCCTGCGTCTGCTCCTATTTTCTGTTTCTATACAAATGTTCCCCTCTCAGTTCCTGAAGGCGCAGAATCCTCTTTCGGATATAGTATCTGTCGCTGCTGGGCACCATCAAAAAAACCTCCGCCAAGCAGCTGACCGTGACGTACGCGACTTCTTGTTGGCAGGTGCTATGACCACAGGAGTTTGATAGAATTTCAATCTTGCCCTTGCTTGATTGGATGGGCACCATTCCACCAGGAACCAACCTTGATCCCTCCTTGACACAGGGTCGTTGTCAGCAATTGTTGTTCCAAATGGCAGCCGGGTTGGGTTCTCAGCAAGCCTGATACCTAGTCTCTGAATCCTCGGCATTTACTGAGGCTCAGTGTGTCGCATTCTCACGTCTGAGGCAGGAATGATGGGTTCAACTCCCCCGAGAGAGTTTAGTGCAAATGCTCAAATAGCACTTCTAGTGGACAACTGTGGGAGTGCTGGGTTGCTGGAGGTGGTGTCTTTTTTTGATTAAAATGAGGCAGCGGCTGTCTTCTCCATTGGATGTAGAAAGGTCCCGTGGAAGGACTCAAATACTTTGGAGAATTTTCCCTCATCCCCTATTCCTCAACCATCACCAAAAAAGGTAACTGGTCATTATCGCGTTGTGGGTTTTGGGCGCTTGCTGTGCACTGATTGGCTGCCGGTGAATACACTTTGTTGGCCACTTTGAGATGTCCTGAGGCCATGAATCCAGCTAGTCAAGTCTTTCTTTACTCACCTGAGCAGATCAACCCGGGCATTGGCTGAACGGTAATCAGGAGAGGGAATCCTGGCTGATTAATATGCCCGTCGTTATGCCAGGGATTCTGAGTCTCTGATCTGTATGGCGTCAATTCCTACTGGATAAACTCACTGGGTAAGGCAGGCCAGAATCCAGGGCCCGGATTCTCAGAAATCCCAGCCAAGTGTTAACGCCGGAGCGAGAGGCGCCGGGGTCAACAGGCCTCTAGGCCCAGCCATTCGCCCCTTCATCGGGGGCTAGCACGGCAAGCGGGTCTGCGCATGCGCACCACGGCCGGCGCGGGTTCGTGCACGTGCGCCACGGCCGTCCCCGCGCCGGCACGCAGGCGGGACTTGGCGGGCACTCGGCCCATCGAGCACGGAGGATCGGCGCTGGGGCCGCTTTCAACGGCCCCCGACAGGTGCCGTGGCGACCGCGTCGCGTGATTGGCGCCAAATCTCCGGTCGTCGGGGCGGCGTGGCGGGATTCGTGCCCTCCCCCCACCCCCTGCCCCCCGGCGATTCTCCAACCCGGCGCAGTCTCGGAGAATCCACCCCCATTGACTGACCAGCGTAACGGAGAATCCCACCGGCGGGTCGGGGCTGAAAAGTGGCCCTGTGAGGGGTTCCTTCTGTGCAATCGCTTTTTGGGAAAACTTAAATGCACTTTATTATGAGCGGGTTTAGGATTTCAGTGCAGCATTGCGGAGAAGAGCGGAATGTTTTAAAATCTAATCTATCACGATGCTCTTTCTTTACCATTTAGCATGTATTTAGTCGGCAATCGATTCACATCCCAGCACCATTACCTTTTAATGTAAACTCTCCCTCAGTGCAGCAAAGAGGATTACTTGTCTTTGCGGATTTACCTGACATCATTTCAGCAACATCCACAGGTAAATCATTTTGTTTTCGCTACTGTATCTGACACTATTAGACTTGTGAGCATGCCAAATTAAGTGTATCACGGAGCCCTCGCCTGGAGTGTTGTGTCTAACCCTGCGTACCACTTTAGGAAGGATGAGCAGGCCTTGGAGAGGATGCAGATAGCACTTACTACAATTTTATTTTATCCATTTACGGGATGTGTACGTCGCTGGCTAGGCCAGCATTTATTTCCTATTCCTAGTGGCCCTTGAGAAGGTGGTTGTGAGCTGCCTTCTTGAACCGCTGCAGTCCCTGTGATGTAGGTACACCCACAGTGCTATTAGGGGGGAGGGATTCCAGGATATTGACCCAGTGACACTGAAGAAACGGTCGATATATTTCCAAGTCGGGATGGAAATGAAATGAAAATGAAAATGAAAATCGCTTATTCTCACAAGTAGGCTTCAATGAAGTTACTGTGAAAAGCCCCTAGTCGCCACATTCCGGCACCTGTTCGGGGAGGCTGGTACAGGAATTGAACCGTGCTGCTGGCCTGCTTGGTCTGCTTTAAAAGCCCACGATTTAGCCCAGTGTGCGAAACCAGCCCCTTGACTTGAAGGGGAACCTCCAGGTGGTGGTACCTGTTCCCAGATACCTGTTGCCCCTTGTCCTTCTAGATGGTAGTGGTTGGAGGTTTGGAAGGTGCTGCCTAAAGAACCTTAGCGAGTTCCTGCAAAGCATCTCGTAGATGGTACACACGGCTGATACTGTTCATTGGTGGTGGAGGAATTAACCATTTGTGGACGGGGTGCCAATCAAGCTGGCTGCTTTGTCCTGGATGGTGTTGAGCTTCTTGAGTGTTGCTGGAGCTGCGCTCATCCAGGCAGGTGGGGAGTATTCCATCACACTCCTGACTTGTACCTTATAGATGGTGGACAGACCTTGGGGTCAGGAGGTGAGTTGGTCGCCACAGGATTCCGAGCCTCTGACCTGCTCTTATAGCCACAGTATTTATATGGCTGGTCCAGTTCAGTTTCTGGTCAATGGTAACCCCCAGAATGTTGAGAATATTGGGGGATGGTCATGGCATTGAATGTCAGGGGTGATGGTTAGATCCTCTCTTGTTTGTAACAAGAATGAGAGACTTCAGTTCAAAGAGATTAGGGAAACTGGAGTTGTTCTCCTTGGAGCAGAGGTTAAGACAAGATTTAATAGAGGTATTCAAAGTTATAAAGAGTTTGAAGAGTGTCAATGAGGAAGATCTATTTCCACTTGCAGGATGGTTGGTAACCCAAGCTGTCGGCCTTGCTCTGCATCACAAACCAGCTCTCCAGCCAACTCAGATAAACAGGCTCCCCTACCGGCTGAGGTTATTCATGAAGGCCTTCTCAACCTTGCCCCTCGCCTGAGGTGTGGTGACCCTCAGGTTAAATCACCACCAGTCAGCTCTCCCCCCTCAAAGGGGAAAGCAGCCAGTGGTCACCTGGGACTTTGGCGACTTTACTTTGCTTTCTGGGTTGGTAACCAGAGGACACAAATTTACAAGGGTTGGCAAAGGAAACAGAGAGGAGGTGAAGACTTTTTGTAGTGCAACAAGTTATTGTGAAAAGTCATGGGAGAAAATTCAAAGGTAAATTTTCAAAGGAACATTCTTATAAACCTTGAAAGAAAATATTCCCAGGGAATTGGGATTAATTGAATAATTCTTTTAAAGAGCCGACAGGGGAATGACAGAAGAATGGCCTCCTTCTCTCTGTTTTCTGAAATGATAAGTTGTGTATTTGCTGAGGTATCACTATCGCACCAGTTCATTAAAAAAAAAAATGTAGATTACCCAATTCATTTTTTCCGATGAACGGGCAATTTAGCATGTTCAATCCACCTATCCTGCACATCTTTGGGTTGTGGGGGCGAAACCCGTGCAAACACGGGGAGAATGTGCAAACTCCACACGGACAGTTACCCAGAGCCGGGGTTGAACCTGGGACCTCGGCACAGAGAGGCAGCAATGCTAACCACTCCGCCACCGTGCTGCCCTTCACACCAGTTCATTAATTGGTCGGTAACGCCTTCCGGTTGCGGCGATGCGGAGCTAAGACGCACATTTCGGCAGCTCCCGCTAGAACGGACTTTTGGACTCTCCAGAGGAGCCCCAACGGAAATTTTTTGACCAAATCCCGAGTGGGAAGGTGAGAGCAAGGTCCCCCTTCCGTCGTGTATGGAGGGGACCAGAAGTGGAGCGGCGGCAAAAGAGGCTTTGGAGCAGCGGCAGAAACGAGGGGGAAAAAACAAGATGGCGGAGGGCGGAGATCGAGCAGCATGGGGGCCGGAGCAGCAGGAGTTTTTCAGGCGTTGCGTGGAGGAGCTTAAAAAGGAGGTGCTGGCGCCAATGCTGTTGGCGATCGAGGGGCTGAAGGAGACCCAGAAGGCCCAGGCGGTAGAGCTCCGAGAGGTGAAGGACAAAACTAACGAGAACGAGGATGAGATCTTGGGCCTGGCGGTGAAGATGGAGGCGCATGAGGCGCTGCACAAGAGGTGGGCCGAGAGATTCGAGGTCCTGGAGAACAGGTCGAGGAGGAAGAATCTCCGGATTCTGGGTCTTCCCGAAGGAGTGGAGGGGGCTGATGCCGGGGCGTATGTGATTACGATGCTCCATTCGCTGATGGAAGCGGAGGCCTCTCCGAACCCCCTGGAGCTAGAAGTGGCTCACCGGGTCCTGGCGAGGAGACCCAAGGCTGGCGAGCCGCCAAGGGCGATAGTGGTGAGGTTCCATCGTTTCGCGGACAGAGATCGTGTCCTGAGATGGGCCAAGAAGGAGCGGAGCAGTAGATGGGAGAATGTGGTGATCCGAGTTTACCAGGACTGGAGCGCGGAGGTGGCAAAGAGGAGAGCTGGCTTCAACCGGGCCAAGACGGTGCTGCATAAAAAAAAGGGTGAGATTCCGAATGCTGCAGCCAGTGCGACTGTGGGTCACGTATCAGGACCGACACCACTATTTCGAAATGCCAGAAGAGGCTTGGACCTTTATCCAAATGGAAAAATTGGACTCGAACTGAGGGACTGTGGTTGTGGGGGAGATTTACAACTGTATACAGGGTTGTAAATATGGGGAAAGAATGTTTCATGGGTGGGACGATAGATGGGGATGGGGGAAGAGTTTTTGATGGGGGGGACAGTGAGGAATGTGGGCGTCGGTGCTGGAGGGAGGTGAGACTCGGGGATGGGGGAATTGGGATAATGCCGCAACAGGAGCTGTGCCACAGGGGACGGGGCTGGCTCAGGAAAGCGCGGGCTTTAGGGAGGGGGGGATGGAGGAGCGCAAGGAGGAGGAGGGATTTCCACATGGGGGGGGTCAACGGGAAGGCGGGGGAAGCCGGGGTCAGCAGGAGTCAGCTGTCTTACGGAAGTATTATGGGGGAGCAAAAGAGCTCGATTTGGATCTAGCGGGGAGGGGGGGAGGGGAGGGGGGAGAGGGGGGGGACAATAGGGTTGCTGCTGCATTGGCCGAGGGAGAACTGAAAATGGAAGAGGTGGTCGGGGCGGGGGTTCCCCGTCTGGGGGACTGGAGGGTGCGGGAGACGCGGGCACGGGACTGGCCTAAAATGGGAGATGGCTAGTCAGCAGTGGGGGGGGGGGGGGGGGGGGGGGGGGTGGGAGATGGGTAGCCCCCCAATCCGGCTGATCACGTGGAATGTGAGAGGCCTAAATGGGCCGGTTAAGAGGGTCCGAGTGTTCGCGCACTTAAAGGGACTGAAGGCAGACGTGGTCATGCTTCAGGAGACACATATGAAGGTGCCAGATCAGGTCAGGTTAAGGAGGGGATGGGTAGGACAGGTGATCCATTTGGGTGCGAAGAATAGAGGGGTGGCAATACTGGTGGGGAAGCGGGTGTCGTTTGAGGCCAAGAACATAGTGGCGGACAATGGAGGCCGATACGTGATGGTGAGCGGTAGGTTGCAGGGGACGGGGGTGGTATTGGTAAATGTATACGCCCCGAATTGGGACGATGCTGGATTCATGAAACGGATGTTGGGGCGTATTCCGGACTTGGAGGTAGGAAGCTTGATAATGGGTGGGGATTTCAACACGGTGTTGGACCCAGCACTGGATCGATCCAGATCCAGGACCGGAAAGAGGCCGGCTGCGGCCAAGGAGCTCAGGGGGTTTATGGATCAGATGGGGGGAGTGGATCCGTGGAGATTTGCCAGGCCTTTGGCCAGAGAATTTTCTTTTTTCTCCCACGTACATAAGGCCTACTCCCGGATAGATTTTTTTGTTCTGGGCAGGGCATTGATCCCGAAAGTGGAGGGAACGGAGTATTCGGCCATAGCCATTTCAGACCATGCACCGCATTGGGTGGAGCTAGAGCTGGGGGAGGAGAGGGAGGGTGCGGGGGTGCATCGAAAGGTATCTGGAGGCCAACGACAACGGGGAGGTGCAGGTGGGAGTAGTATGGGAGGCGCTGAAGGCGGTGGTCAGGGGAGAGTTAATCTCCATCAGGGCTCATAGGGTGAAGAGAGAGGGCAGGGAAAGGGAGAGGTTAGTGGGGGAGATTTTAAGGGTGGACAGGAGATATGCAGAGGCCCCTGATGAGGGACTACTCAGGGAGAGGCAAAGTCTCCAGACGGAGTTCGACCTGTTGACCACAGGGAAGGCAGAGGCACACTGGAGGAAGGCACAGGGGGCGATGTATGAGTATGGGGAGAAGGCGAGCCGGATGCTGGCACATCAGTTCCATAAGAGGATGGCAGCGAGGGAAATAGGTGGCGTCAAGGATGGAAGGGGAACTACAGTGCGGAGTGCGGTGAAAGTGAATGAGGCATTCAAGGCCTTCTACGAGGAGCTGTATAGGCCCAGCCCCCAGGGGGAAAAGAGGGGATGCGACGATTCTTGGACCAACTGAGGTTCCCGAGGGTGGAGGAGCAGGAGGTGGCTGGTTTGAGGGCGCCAATTGGGTTGGAGGAGCTGGTTAAAGGACTGGGGAGCATGCAGGCAGGGAAGGCCCCGGGACCGGATGGGTTCCCGGTGGAGTTCTATAGGAAGTATGTAGACCTGCTGGCCCCGTTGCTGGTAAGGACTTTCAATGAGGTAAGGGAGGGGGGGACCCTGCCCCCGACAATGTCGGAGGCGACGATCTCTTTGATCCTGAAATGGGATAAGGACCCACTGCAATGCGAGTCGTATAGGCCGATCTCGCTCCTCAACGTAGATGCTAAGTTGCTGGCAAAAGTGTTGGCTACGAGGATTGAGGACTGTGTCCCGGGGTGATTCACGAAGACCAGATGGGATTTGTAAAGGGCAGGCAGCTAAATACCAATGTGCGGAGGCTCCTAAATGTGATTATGATGCCATCGGTGGAGGGAGAGGCGGAGATAGTGGCAGCTATGGACGCGGAGAAGGCCTTTGACCGAGTAGAGTGGGAGTATCTCTGGGAAGTGTTGCGGAGGTTTGGGTTCGGGGGAGGGTTTATTAGCTGGGTTAAGCTCCTATATCGAGCCCCGGTGGCGAGTGTGGTTACGAATCGGCGGAGGTCGGAGTACTTCCGGTTGTATCGAGGGACGAGGCAGGGGTGCCCCCTGTCCCCCCTGTTGTTTGCATTAGCAATTGAACCTTTGGCCATGGCATTAAGGGAGTCCAGGAAATGGAGGGGGGTGGTTCGAGGGGGAGAGGAGCATCGAGTGTCGCTGTATGCAGACGACCTGTTGCTGTATGTGGCGGACCCAGTGGAGGGGATGGTGGAGGTCATGCAGATCCTAAGGGAGTTTGGGGACTTCTCGGGCTATAAGCTTAATGTAGGAAAGAGTGAGCTCTTTGTGGTGCATCCAGGGGACCAGGGAAGAGGGATAGACGACCTACCGTTGAGGAGGGCGGAAAGGAGCTTTCGATACTTGGGGATCCAGGTAGCTAGGAGCTGGGGGGCCCTGCACAAACTTAATTTGACACGGCTGGTGGAGCAGATGGAGGAGGACTTTAAACGGTGGGACATGTTGCCACTCTCGCTAGCGGGCAGAGTACAGTCGATTAAAATGGTGGTCCTCCCGAGGTTTCTTTTTGTATTCCAATGCCTTCCAATTGTGATCACCAAGGCCTTTTTTAAGAGGGTAGGCAGGAGCATTATGGGTTTTGTGTGGGCGAGTAAGACCCCAAGGGTAAGGAGGGGGTTCCTGGAGCATAGTAGAGATAGAGGAGGGCTGGCGTTGCCGAATTTGGGTGGCTACTACTGGGCAGCCAACGTGGCGATGATCCGTAAGTGGGTGATGGAGGGAGAGGGGGCGGCATGGAAGAGGTTGGAGATGGCGTCCTGCAAAGGAACGAGCCTGGGGGCGCTGGTGACGGCACCGCTGCCGCTCTCGCCTACAAGGTACACCATGAGTCCGGTGGTCGCGGCAACGCTAAAGATCTGGGGGCAGTGGAGACGGCACAGGGGATTCAAGACAGGGTGATTTTGGGCGTATGGGTCGGAGAGGGCAAGGTGTTGGCGATATACCAGGAGATGAAAGAAGAGGGGGAGGCTTTGGTAGAGGAGCTGAAGGGTAAATGGGAAGAGGAGCTGGGGGAGGAGATTGAGGAGGGTCTGTGGGCTGATGCCCTAAGTAGGGTTAATTCCTCTTCCTCGTGTGCCAGGCTTAGTCTGATACAATTTAAGGTTGTTCACAGAGCGCATATGACAGGGGCGAGGCTGAGTAGGTTCTTTGGGGTGGAGGACAGATGTGGGAGGTGCTCAGGAAGCCCGGCGAACCACGCCCATATGTTTTGGTCGTGCCCGGCACTGGATGGGTTCTGGAGGGGAGTTGCGAGAACTATATCTCAGGTGGTGAAAGTCCAGGTCAAGCCAAGTTGGGGGCTAGCAATATTTGGAGTAGCGGACGAGCCGGGAGTGCAGGAGGCGAAAGAGGCCGGCATTCTGGCCTTTGCGTCCCTGGTAGCCCGGCAAAGGATCTTGTTAGTGTGGAAAGATGCGAAGCCCCCCCAGTGTGGAAGCCTAGATAAATGACATGGCAGGGTTTATCAAGTTAGAGAGGATAACGTTTGCCCTGAGAGGGTCTGCGCAGGGGCTCTCCAGGCGGTGGCAACCGTTCCTAGACTATCTCGCGGAGCATTAGATGAAGTTCGGTCGACAGCAGCAGCAACCCGGGGGGAGGGGGGCGGAGAGGGGAGGGGGGAGAGGTCGGGGGGGCGGGGGGGGAGGGGGGGAGAGGTCGGGGGGGAGGGGGGGAGGGGGACATCTCTTTTGGGGGGGGGAAGAGGGAGGGATGGGGAAGGGGGGGTTTTCTGGGGGGCATCTGAGCAAGAAAATACATAAATGATCCGGAAAACTGATATGTACGGGAGGAATCCAATGTACAAAGTTCTGTATCATATTGATTTGCCATGTTTATGTCTTGCTATGCGAGTTTTCTTTTTTTTTTGTTACGGGGGACGGGGGGGGGGTTTGTTTATATGGTTGAAAATTTTGTTAGAAAAATTCTTAATAAACATATTTAAAATTTTTTAAAATTGGTCGGTAACTCATTGCGGCGATTTCCCAAGCACTGATTATTGTGATTTTCTTTTACAGCCGAATGCACAGTTGTGCAAAACCAATTCACCCCATTTACCAAGGATAGCTTTGAGTACCAAATGCCTGAAGGGTGTGCTCATGTGTTGGTCCAAGACTGTACACCTGAACTGCAGTTCATCACACTAATAAGACGCAGTGCAGAATCGCTGGTTGTACAGCTGTATTTACCTTATGGGTGAGAGACACTAATATCGGCAACATCTGAGAAGCATTTCACAGTGTCACATTCTTGATAATGCCCTGTCTTTTTCTTTTGGAAAAGCGAAATAGAAATACAAGCCACAACAAAAGGAAAACTCCAGCTGTTCATCAACAGGACCAGGACGCCAATCGCAAGCCTTCCATTTTCAGGTCTAAGTATGTAACTTCACTTCTTCAGGATATACATTGAAAGCATTGGTCAAAGTGGTGCAGCAAAGGGACATAAGGTTGATCCCTGTGTAGAGGAATGCAGCAAGGAACTATTGTCCCCCGACACTTGTACCACCACGCTCCTCTGCAGGCAGGAGGAACATGTCCAGGCATTGTTTTCAACAACACTCCATTTCTATACTACCAAGCAAGTGTAAGAAGTGAGTTATGAGGAAAGATGAGTGTTGGGGTTTATCGTATTCAGGTGGGAGGGCATGAATTGTGTGTTTGTAGAGGAGCCGGGTGCAGGAGAAGTTGTGGGTCTGAAGGCCAAGCTGATGTATTACGGGCGGAATTCTCTGGTCTTGCCCGTGCGGGACCCATTGCTGCGAGAACAGAAAGTCTTCCATTCCAGCCAAACGCCCATTCACCCTCGGCGGCACCGATAAACCCCAGCCGCAAACGAGGACAGAAGATTTTGCTAATGTGAGCCTCTGCAAATAAATAGGTTACAAAGACCATGAGATTATATTGACTACATGGGTTATGGGGATATAAATAAATAATCGAAATAAATAATCTTTATTAGTGTCACATGTAGATTTACACTGCCATGAAGTTGATAGGGTGGAGGCGGGGCTTAAGTAGGGTGCTCTTTCCGAGGGCTAGTGCAGACACGATGGGCCGAATGGCCCCCTCCTGCACTGTAAATTCAATGATTCTTTCAATTACATACAAAGATTATGAGGGGTTTGGACAGGGTAAATAGGAAGCAGCTGTTCCCCTTGGTTGAGGGGCCAATCACAAGGGGGGCCATAATTTTAGGGTGAGAGGCAGGCGATTCCGAGGAGCTTTGAGAAAAATATTCAGAGTGTGGTGAGAATCCGGAATGCGCAGCCTGGGAAGGTAGTGGAGTGATCCTCAACTGAATGGGCCAGATTGCCTTTGAACATGTCAGAAAGGGAAATCAGGTAGGGGTGATTGTATAAGGGAAGACTCTAATTGCCATCCATTTAATTGAATGGGTCCAAATTAAGTTGGGGTACTTCTTAATAGCCAGTGACCCACCAGCCAGATCCTCCACCATCACCTGTATCCAGCCAATCAAATATAGACAAAGGCAATCAGAGGAAAATCTGTCTCACTAACTCCCTGTTTGAAGAGTATGATTGTGATTAGAGTCACCATCACGATTCCCTCAGGCAATCATAGCGATTACTGCTTTCTTTTAAGTGGAAGTTCGGTGAAATATGTAGGGTTGGGGGTTCCTGTGATGGCTCCATTGGTTTAGATGCCTCATCTATGCAAGTAAGGAAATTCCCACTTTCAGCACCCATATTTGAAGATTTGCCACTCTGCCAAGACACGTCAGGGCACCTGCATTCCGTGGAGTCTTTTTTCAGTTTTAGGAAGGGTGGGGGGAAGAATCAAATCTGCCTTTGCCTCACCGAGGTAGGGTTCATCCCTATAGCGAGCTCCGTTTCTTGAATTCGCCAACCACTGTTCCATCTTCTAAAGCTCTGCACTGGTGGTGCTCAATAGTAGAATATACCTCAAGCTAATTTTACAGTAAGCTACAAATATATGACCCAATTAGTGAATAATTAAATGTTTTTTTTAACAGCTTCAGAATTGGTTTTCAGTTTTGTTGTGAGTTCCAGTGGTTGTGTTCGGCAGATCAGCCATGATCTTCTTCAATGGCAGAGCAGGCTTGAGGGGCCGAGTGGCCTACTCTTGTTCCTAATTCATATGTTCATATTGTAAGGATCCTCCTGTTAAAACCTTTTTTTTTCTTTTATTCCCTACATTTCCGCTAATTGTGGCTTTTACACTTGTTGTACCTAGACTATTAATAGGACCTATGCCTTTAAGATGGGCTTCACCTTTAATTTAATAAAAAAGGAATCCTGCAGGGTGTGCTGACAACAGTGATGTCCCATCTTGATGGACTTGGCTGTCAGCCAATGAGCTGTATATATGCTGGGCTCTTTGTTGATAGTCTGTGGTGCTGACCATTCTGGAATTTTCTGCCAAGGGCACAATAAGAAGCCTTACAACACCAGGTTAAAGTCCAACAGGTTTATTTCGAATCACAAAGGGCAGGAAGGCTTCATCTGTTTTTTAGATTTATTTTTAACTCCGAGCTGAAGGAGACTCTTTGGAGTTTCTCGCTCCCTGAAATGCTGACAGACATTTTTAAAACCTCATGGAAGCTGCTTCTTTAGTACTCTGTTCCTCCTCATTAAAGTTAGAGGACATTCTTGTGAGTCTGGAAACCAAGTAAGAGTAAGTCTCAGGCTGAGAACTGGGTTTGAGGGGAGACAAAGAAAATCCTAATGAAATCCAGACAAGCCACCAGCTGCAGGGTGGGTCAGTTTTAAAAACTCCTTTTGGACTCTCATGCGGGGAACTCTGTTCTTATCTCAGACAAGCTGGGGGATCTAGAAACAAATAGGAATTAAACAAACCTGAGGCTGATGTTTTGAGAGAAGGCTCAGGTTACGGAAAGCTGGAGTCACTCCCCAGAGGAAATCCTACAGCCTGGGAGTTCTGACTGAACGCAACTGCCAGAAGATCATAGTTAGCAATCCAACAGGTGGCTTCAATATTCCGCCTCCTGGGAAGATAGGCAGCTACAACGACTTCAATATCAGAAGCAAGGACTCTCATCTCTCTTTTTCCATTTTACCCCTATCATTTTACCTCTTTCCCTTCCCCTGACTTGTCTGTGGTTGCATAGAGGGTGAGATGGTAAAAGGGGGAGTAGAAGATTAGCTGGCTGCTATTTCATTACAGCTATTACATATTTCAGCATGGCATCTATTATAAACAGTTATTGTGTTCAACTTTCAAACCTGGTAGTTATAACTTATTGAACAGTCAAGGGGCCAAAGATTCTGCAAATTATGTACAAATTATTGGTTAATTCACTTGTGCTGGGTCTTTGGGGCCTGTGGGGCAGTAAGTGATCACACCTTAGCCCAGAGTGTGGTAACAATATTCAGTGTCCACTTTGCATTTAATTTAATTTGAAATTAAATTCTCTTTCATAAATTCGGCGCTCGTACTGATTTGTCTCTAACTGGAAGCATCTTCTGAAAAACTCACATCCTCTTCCAGCTCCAACCGGCTTGTGTCTGATTCTGTCTAATGGTGACCCTCACTGTTGCAGGATCCTTGGTCATTGAGAGAAGTGACAATGGACTGAAGATAAAAGCACCAGAACTCGGCCTTGAGAAGCTCTCCTTCGATGGCAAAGAAATCAAGGTGCTTAACATTTCATGCTATTACCTTCCTTTCAGATAAAGAAAAAATATAATTTTTTAAAATTTAAATTTGAGATCCGTAGCAATCGTTTCACTCTAGTGCGCATAATCTAGACTGACACTTCAACGCAGTGCTGAGGGAGTACCGCACTGTCAGAGGTGCGGTGTTTTGGCGAAGACAATAAGCTGAGGCCCCACTGCCCATTCAAATGTAGAATTCCAGGCACTATTTGAAGAGCAGGGAAGTGTCTCATGACTAATATTCATTCCTCAACCAACATTACTATCTGTATCCATTTGCAAACTCTGAGCATTTCCCAGTACTGTTGAAGTCAATAGACTTTTGGTTGGCTTGCCACATCCACCATGGTGGGGCCGGAAAATCGTGGCTATTGTTTCCTGTGGGATCTTGCTGTGCAAAGATTGGTGTCTGCACCCCCTACAGTACAAATGGTGACCACAGCTCAGGCTTAATTCACTGGTTGTAAAGCGATCCAGGATGCCCTGAGTTTGTGTTAGACGCTTTATAAATTGAAGACCTTCTATCATAGATTCCCCGCCTGAATCGGGTCAGGCACATCAGCTGCTACAGAGCAGAAATGGAGCAGTAAATAGAATTGAGTGACCTGAACTTCTGCTGGGCAGAGAGACCTAACGTCACCCCTTCCTTAACAGCTTGATTGGCCTTGAATTATATTGCCTTTTACGTCGTGATTTCATGAAACTGCCCTTTTGTCTTCCTCCCTAATCCAGGTTGCCGTGGTGCCATGGATGGCTGAGAGCACATGCGGATTGTGCGGCCGAAGTGATTCCCAGAGGAGGAATGAGTATCCACAGCCAAATAAACGCAGCACCAACGAAAGTCTCAAATTTGCTCACTCGTGGTTGCTGCCCGGCGAAAACTGCAAAGACGGTAAAGGAATCCATTCCAGTCTCCTTAAGTAGGAATTTTAGCATTCCGGATTCCTGGAATGAAGGAGTTTGTCTTATGAGGAAAGCTTCAGCAGGTTGGGGCCATACTCATTGGAGTTTAGAAGAATGAGAGGCGGTGATACTGATGAGTAGCATGGGGGGAGCGCGGGGGTACGGTATTGAGATATCAGCCATGATCATATTGAATGGCAGACCAGGCTGGAAGGACCGAATGGGCCTATTTTCCATGCTTCAATGAAACTTATATGATTATGAGGGTGATTGACAGGAAATATGCTGAGCGCACACAAATACAGAAAATACTGGACAATCTCAGCAGGTCTGACAGCATCTGTGGAGAGAGGAGGGAGCGAACGTTTCCAGTCTGGATGACTCTTTGTCAAAGCTGAAGAGAACTGGAAATAGGGTTGAATTTATACTCCCGTGGAGCGTTGGGGCTGGACAGGGGGCCAGCGATAGGTGGAGACTGGCAAAGATGTGGACAGAAAGACAAAGGGGAAGCTGAATGATCAAAGCTAAGAAGGGGGTAAATTTTGACACAGCCTTCCGAACTTAACATTGAGTTCAACAACGTCAGACTGTGGACTCTCTCCTCCACCTTCACCCCATTTTTATTTCTATCAATTCCTTTTCATCCCTTCCATCGATCCGTTTTGTTTGGTTACCTGTGTGGTCGGTAACATGTGCTACTCAATCCTTGGTTAGTGATGAGGTATTCTGAATCTCGATGAAGAAGATTCGAACTCGTCCAGTAGTAACAAAAGGTTTAATGAGTAACTACAACAATATTTACATGAGTTCTTCACTTTAACTTTGATACTAGTGATAAGGTTAACAAGATCTAACTACGGTATCTATACATGACTCCACTCGCCATCTGAACTAGTCTGCTGTTGTTTTGATCACAGTGCACCCAAGAGAGAGAGAGAGACCCAATGTGGTTGCCTTTTATACCCCGGTTGGTCCGGCCCTCCAGTGATCATGTGGTGCTACTGATGACACATTAACCCCTTGTGTACATGCACACATAGAGATCACTACACGTTTTTCCCTCGCCAATTACACTCAAGACGAAGTGATTTCATAACTGAAGGCTTTAATCTACTAGAACTTGTTCCCCAGCAGCTTCAAAGAACAAAGAACAAAGAAATGTACAGCACAGGAACAGGCCCTTCGGCCCTCCAAGCCCGTGCCGACCATACTGCCCGACTAAACTACAATCTTCTACACTTCCTGGGTCCGTATCCTTCTATTCCCATCCTATTCATATATTTGTCAAGATGCCCCTTAAATGTCCCTATCGTCCCTGCCTCCACTACCTCCTCCGGTAGTGAGTTCCAGGCACCCACTACCCTCTGCGTAAAAAACTTGCCTCGTACATCTACTCTAAACTTTGCCCCTCTCACCTTAAACCTATGCCCCCTAGTAATTGACCCCTCTACCCTGGGGAAAAGCCTCTGACTATCCACTCTGTCTATGCCCCTCATAATTTTGTATACCTCTATCAGGTCGCCCCTCAACCTCCTTCGTTCCAGTGAGAACAAACCGAGTTTATTCAATCGCTCCTCATAGCTTATGCCCTCCATACCAGGCAACATTCTGGTAAATCTCTTCTGCACCCTCTCTAAAGCCTCCACATCCTTCTGGTAGTGTGGCGACCAGAATTGAACACTATACTCCAAGTGTGGCCTAACTAAGGTTCTATACAGCTGCAACATGACTTGCCAATTCTTATACTCAATGCCCCGGCCAATGAAGGCAAGCATGCCGTATGCCTTCTTGACTACCTTCTCCACCTGTGTAGCCCCTTTCAGTGATCTGTGGACCTGTACTCCTAGATCTCTTTGACTTTCAATACTCTTGAGGGTTCTACCATTCACTGTATATTCCCTACCTGCATTAGCCCTTCCAAAATGCATTACCTCACATTTGTCCAGGTTAAACTCCATCTGCCATCTCTCCGCCCAAGTCTCCAGACAATCTAAATCCTGCTGTATCCTCAGACAGTCCTCATCGCTATCCGCAATTCCACCAACCTTTGTGTCGTCTGCAAACTTACTAATCAGACCAGTTACATTTTCCTCCAAATCATTTATATATACTACAAAGAGCAAAGGTCCCAGCACTGATCCCTGTGGAACACCACTGGTCACAGCCCTCCAATTAGAAAAGCATCCCTCCATTGCTACCCTCTGCCTTCTGTGGCCTAGCCAGTTCTGTATCCACCTTGCCAGTTCACCCCTGATCCCGTGTGACTTCACCTTTTGTACTAGTCTACCATGAGGGACCTTGTCAAAGGCCTTACTGAAGTCCATATAGACAACATCTACTGCCCTACCTGCATCAATCATCTTAGTGACCTCCTCGAAAAACTCTATCAAGTTAGTGAGACACGACCTCCCCTTCACAAAACCGTGCTGCCTCTCACTCATACGTCCATTTGCTTCCAAATGGGAGTAGATCCTGTCTCGAAGAATTCTCTCCAGTAATTTCCCTACCACTGAAGTAAGGCTCACCGGCCTGTAGTTCCCGGGATTATCCCTGCCACCCTTCTTAAACAGAGGAACAACATTGGCTATTCTCCAGTCCTCCGGGACATCCCCTGAAGACAGCGAGGATCCAAAGATTTCTGTCAAGGCCTCAGCAATTTCCTCTCCAGCCTCCTTCAGTATTCTGGGGTAGATCCCATCCGGCCCTGGGGACTTATCTACCTTAATATTTTTTAAGACACCCAACACCTCGTCTTTTTGGATCACAATGTGACCCAGGCTATCTACACCCCCTTCTCCAGACTCAACATCTACCAATTCCTTCTCTTTGGTGAATACTGATGCAAAGTATTCATTTAGTACCTCGCCCATTTCCTCTGGCTCCACACATAGATTCCCTTGCCTATCCTTCAGTGGGCCAACCCTTTCCCTGGCTACCCTCTTACTTTTTATGTAAGTGTAAAAAGCCTTGGGATTTTCCTTAACCCTATTTGCCAATGCCTTTTCATGACCCCTTCTAGCCCTCCTGACTCCTTGCTTAAGTTCCTTCCTACTTTCCTTATATGCCACACAGGCTTCGTCTGTTCCCAGCCTTTTAGCCCTGACAAATGCCTCCTTTTTCTTTTTGACGAGGCCTACAATATCACTCGTCATCCAAGGTTCCCGAAAATTGCCGTATTTATCTTTCTTCCTCACAGGAACATGCCTGTCCTGTATTCCTTTCAACTGACACTTGAAAGCCTCCCACATGTCAGATGTTGATTTGCCCTCAAACATCCGCCCCCAATCTATGTTCTTCAGTTCCCGCCTAATATTGTTATAATTAGCCTTCCCCCAATTTAGCACATTCATCCTCGGACCACTCTTATCCTTGTCCACCAGTACTTTAAAACTTACTGAATTGTGGTCACTGTTACCGAAATGCTCCCCTACTGAAACATCTACCACCTGGCCGGGCTCATTCCCCAATACCAGGTCCAGTACCGCCCCTTCCCTAGTTGGACTGTTTACATATTGTTTTAAGAAGCCCTCCTGGATGCTCCTTACAAACTCTGCCCCGTCTAAGCCCCTGGCACTAAGTGAGTCCCAGTCAATATTGGGGAAGTTGAAGTCTCCCATCACCACAACCCTGTTGTTTTTACTCTTTTCCAAAATCTGTCTACCTATCTGCTCCTCTATCTCCCGCTGGCTGTTGGGAGGCCTGTAGTATACCCCCAACATTGTGACTGCACCCTTCTTATTCCTGATCTCTACCCATATAGCCTCACTGCCCTCTGAGGTGTCCTCTCGCTGTATAGCTGTGATACTCTCCTGAACAAGTAGCGCAACTCCGCCTCCCCTTTTACATCCCCCTCTATCCCGCCTGAAACATCTAAATCCTGGAACGTTTAGCTGCCAATCCTGCCCTTCCCTCAACCAGGTCTCTGTAATGGCAACAACATCATAGTTCCAAGTAGTAATCCAAGCTCTAAGTTCATCTGCCTTACCCGTAATGCTCCTTGCATTAAAACATATGCACTTCAGGCCACCAGACCCGCTGTGTTCAGCAACTTCTCCCCGTCTGCGCTGCCTCAGAGCCACACTGTCCCTATTCCCTAGTTCTCCCTCAATGCTCTCACCTTCTGACCTATTGCTCCCGTGCCCACCCCCCTGCCATACTAGTTTAAACCCTCCCGTGTGACACTAGCAAACCTCGCGGCCAGGATATTTATGCCTCTCCGGTTTAGATGCAACCCGTCCATCTTATACAGGTCACACCTGCCCCGGAAGAGCTCCCAGTGGTCCAGATAACAGAAACCCTCCCTCCTACACCAGCTGTTTAGCCACGTGTTTGTCTGCTCTATCTTCCTATTTCTAGCCTCACTGGCACGTGGCACAGGGAGTAATCCCGAGATTACAACCCTCGAGGTCCTGTCTTTTAACTTTCTGCCTAGCTCCCTGAACTCCTGCTGCAGGACCTCATGCCCCTTCCTGCCTATGTCGTTAGTACCAATATGTACAACGACCTCTGCCTGTTTGCCCTCCCCCTTCAGGATTCCCTCTACCCGTTCGGAGACATCCTGGACCCTGGCACCAGGGAGGCAACATACCATCCTGGAGTCTCTTTCACGTCCACAGAAGCGCCTATCTGTGCCCCTGACTATAGAGTCCCCTATAACTATTACTCTTCTGCGCTTTGACCCTCCCTTCTGAACATCAGAGCCAGCCGTGGTGCCACTGCTCTGGCTGCTGCTGTTTTCCCCTGATAGGCTATCCCCCCCGACAGTATCCAAAGGTACAGAAAGTGAAGGCTGCTGGGACGGCACCATCTCTTATACTCCGCCTTGAGGGCGGAGCTACGGAACAACAGCCAATGGTAGACTCCTGGGTCTAACCAATGGTCATCAGCCTCTTAGGTACCGCAATACCTGGTACTACCACACCCTCTGTTTATAAACCCTTTGTCTTTCTGCCCAAGGCATCATTGTCAATCTCCACATATCACTGGCTCTCTGTCCAGACTCACTGCTCCAGGCACCCCCTCCCCTCCCTCACACAACTGTATCAATCTGACCCCATTTCCAGTTCTCTCCAGTGACCCAGGCTGGAAACGTTAGCTCCCTCTCGCTCCACAGATGCTGCCAGACCTGTTGAGTTTGTCCAGATTTCTGTTTCAAATTACAGCATCCGCAGTAATTTGCTTTTATACGCTGCGAGGGTGAGTGGGACTTTCCGCTCCTGCCGAAGTCAACAGACTTTAACGGTGATGTGTTAGGCTGACTGGTTCGGTGTGGTCTGCACTTGATGCAGTGATGTGAGAAACAGACCTCCAACACTGTAGAAGATCCAACACGGTTTTATTGAATGATAGAACTAACATACATATTTAACTGTGGGTCGACACTATACTGAACTGACTGGAGACCTTGTACTAGCCTAACCAGACTTACTAGCTACCGCATGGTGTTTGCACTGACTAGCTCGTGAACTCTGACTGTCTCAGTGGCTGGGTCCAGAGAGAGCGGGAAACCTAGTGCCCTCTGGCTTTATAATGGTAGTGTCCTGTCTGGTGATTGGCTGCACTGTGTTGTGTGCTTATTGGTCGTCCTGTATGTCAATCACTGCCTGTCAGCACTTCAGTATATATGAATAGATATTATGACAAACGGCTCACCTCGTTTTCCAGCCTCTTGGCCTCAGTGACGGAGCCGTAGAATTCAGCCCAATGTCTTCTCTGTGGAGGAATCTGTAACGAGGGAGAAGAGTTTCACAATATGGAGTCCCTCATTTCGGAAGATGAGGAGGAATTTCTTCTCTCAGAGAGGGTCATCAGTGTTTGGAATTCCCTTCCCCAGAGAGCAGTGGAGGCTGGGTCCTTGAATACATTCACCGCTGAGTTAGGCACATTTTGATTGACGAGGGAGTCAAGGCTTACAGGGGCAGACAGGAAGGTGGAGTTGAAGATGGTGGAGAAGGCAGCACGGTAGCACAAGTGGTTAGCACTGTGGCTTCACAGCGCCAGGGTCCCAGGTTCGATTCCCCGCTGGGTCACTGTCTGTGTGGAGTCTGCACGTTCTCCCCATGTCTGCGTGGGTTTCCTCCGGGTGCTCCGGTTTCCTCCCACAATCCAAAGACGTGCAGGTTAGGTGGATTGGCCATGATAAATTGCCCTTAGTGACCAAAAAGGTTAAGAGGGGTTATTGGGTTACGGGGATAGGGCGGAAGTGAGGGCTTAAGTAGGTCGGTGCAGACTCGATGGGGTGAATGGCCTCCTTCTGCATTGTATGTCCTATGTTTTATGTTAACGTTCGCTGGACTGAATTACCTACTCCTGCTCCTATTTTTGGTATTCATCATTGTGGTGTCAGTCTCCCTCTGTGTCCAGCCTATTGGGATGTGAGATCCCCGATGGTCAGTGCTGGAGGTGATGGTGGAGCCAGAGGGACAACAGAACGAAGCCCAATTCAGATCGTGAGCGACCATCACTCCGTTCCTGCCGGAGTCACTAGATTACATGCAGAAATTAGGACGAGTGGGCATTTCCACCTCTTTAGCTGAGGTGGCAGGATGAGGCTGGCTTTAGTGATGGTACCCACCTGGTTACTCAGGAACAGGAACCCACCCAGTCCATCGGGAATGCTGACTCACTGGCTGAATAACTTCAGGCGCACAGTTTTATTTGCAGCCATTCAAGCTCCCTCCGCTATGGGGGGAATGTGCAGAGGAACCGTCATCGTCACGGCCCCAATTAAATCTCAGTCTGAACATCATCAACACTCCTCCCACTGAACTTCCTACATCCTCAATCCTTCATGAATGGAAGTACCAATTTGGACCTGAAAATTACTGTGCAACCACCTCATCACAGTCCAATATTTTGACACAGGCATTGGCTTGTTTGGTTTGACTGCCTGCACTAAAACAGAGGGCAATGTTATGTCATCACGCAGTGCTGAGCAGCACACTTTGATATTTCTGTCTGTCATTTCTAAGGTTGATGCAGAATTGAGAGGAATTCTGTCCGTAGCCCAGCGGGACCTGAATTCATCCTGTCCACATGCTCTTTGCACAAGGCATCCCAGGCTGATCTTTCCCAAGGCTGAGGGGAACTTTATCCTGGTCGCAGTGAGTCCGGGAGTTGAATCCTGTGGTGGGGTCTCCCAACTAAATCTATAACTATGTGGATAATATATCTGGGGGAGGCCTGGGGACAAAGCAGCTTCCGGAGCTGCCCAAGAGAATTAGTATTAACTCTGCAATTCTCGTCTTGTTGACTGCAGCTGCGAAAAATAAAGCAAGGCCTCCCTTCGATATTTAACCTCTCACCCCCTAACTCCTTTGTGACACTGGATACCCAGAATGCTCTGGCTGCTCTCTTGCCCCTTATTGCAGGGTGATGTCATATTAATGTCCCATCAGCTTTTTTTTTGGACACACCTCATGCATTCTGGATTCTCCGGTCGCCGATGCCGAGATCGCGTCCGGCAATCGACCGGAGAATCACAGTTCCTGACCAAATCGGGGGCAGCGCCGCTTTCGCGATACGCCCCCTGCAAAGCAGCGATCTCTAAGAGTACGCCACGCGACGTATCAATGGCTTCAGGACATTGCCTGAGGCCCACCCCAGATGCAGCGACCGGCCGAGTTCCCTACGGCGCGGTCGCGTGTGGTCTCATCATAGAACATAGAAAATACAGCACAGAACAGGCCCTTCGGCCCACGATGTTGTGCCGAACCTTTGTCCTAGATTAATCATAGATTATCATTGAATTTACAGTGCAGAAGGAGGCCATTGGCCCTTTGAGTCTGCACCGGCTCTTGGAAAGAACACCCTACCCAAACTCAACACCTCCACCCAACACCAAGGGCAATTTTGGACACCAAGGGCAATTTATCATGGCCAATCCACCTAACCTGCACATCTTTGGACTGTGGGAGGAAACTGGAGCACCCGGAGGAAACCGACGCAGACACGGGGAGGATGTGCAGACTCCGCACAGACAGTGGGAACTCGGCGTGGCGGCTGCGGACTCAGTCCAGTGCCACCACAGTCAGGGGAGCGCCAATCCGTGGGCAGGGGTGGACTTTATCGGGGGCTGGGGGCACTGTGGGGGGTTGGTCCGGGGCGCGCTAGCCGGCCAAAGGGGGAGCGCCCACCACCATGTTGCACGGCGCAGCTGTTGCAGACCACCGCCGTGCGCATGCACGACCATGGACCCGGCAATTCTCCGGGCTGTACCGGCAGCTAGAGCCGGGTAATCGACCCTGCCAGCATGCTAACCCCCAGCCAAATGCAGGATCAGTGGCCGTTTTACGCCATTTTTTCTTTCGTAAAACACCACTGTTCCCACGCCAACGTGGGGACACAGCCTCAAAATCGGAGAATCCAGATCGGGAAGTCCCAGAAATGCCAAGAGGCCTTAGGCAGTTAGCAAAATGCCTCCAGCCCACATTCCTGTGCCCTGCCAGCCAAGATCAGCAAGTCGATAATCTCGGCCTCACAGTCTATAGAAACAACCTTTTGTCGACGATAATAACCGTGCATCGCTGAGGCAACGAGCTAACTCTTTGTTCCAACCATCTTTTCAGATTGTAAACTGATGAAAAGAACTGTGAAGCTGGAGAAATCCGTTAAGATACACGGACAGGAATCTAAATGCTACACCATTGACCCGGTTTTACGCTGTCAGGTTGGATGTTCACCAGTGAAAACAGCCCCAGTTGTCTACAATTTCCATTGCCTCCCAGCCGGTATGTTTGCCAGTTCGTTTACATGGTTCTGCTAGCTCGTCTCCATCATTCTGCTGCGGTGAATGAGTTTGAAATTGTTGTCACAGGTGGCCCAGAAAGAAACCATATCGTACATTGTTCCTGTCCCATCTCTTTAAAAGAACCATCCAAATAGGTCCACGACCCCATGTCTTTCCTCACAGCCCTATCTCTCCAAGTATATTTCCTATTCCCTTTTGAAAATTTCTATTAATGCATTTTGCTGACATACCCTCATTTTGTGCAGCAAAGGAGAAGTTTTCATTTATGTAGCACCTTATTTGGAACTGTTCAAAAATACTACAAACCAAATCACAACACCAAGGATCTTTCAAGCGGTTATTGGATAGGCACATGGAGCACACCAGAATGACAGGGAGTGGGATAGCTTGATCTTGATTTCGGACAAAGCTCGGCACAACATCGAGGGCCGAAGGGCCAGTTCTGTGCTGTACTGTTCTATGTTTCGAAGGGTATTTGAACTGATGGTGTCGTAGCCAGGAATGGACGCAATACTCTATCTGAGGCCTGGCAGAGACTAATAGACGCTCCCCAGCTTTTCGATTCTCTGCTTCTATTTATAAAGCCAAGGATGCCATGTGGTTTAATCACTGACACCTCCCTCAACAAAAGCTGCTCTTTTATAGCTCAGTGTACAATAGAAAAGTTGAGGCGAATAGGAGTAACTTTTGTACTGGTTGGGCCTGGTACCTAAAGGATTAACATGGAACTGAGTACAGTACACCAAGCTAGGGTTACTCTAGTATGGTGTGCTTTCCATACCGGTATCATCTACTCCAAATATGGACATAGTTATATGTTGTTAAAAACTTGCGCTTAACTTAAGCAAGACTATGAAGACTGTCAGGATTCTTTGGGGTAGTGGCGATAGAATTCTTCAATTTTGAGATTTGGAGATAATATAACATGAGTATTGATTCAGTTTCCCATTTTACACCTAATATACCATTCCGTTCTACATCAGCAACAGCAAAACTCCTTTCCCGTATTAAGTGATGCCTATCTATCACCTCATCTCATTAACTTCCGTTGAGTGCCCAACAGCGAGTGTTTGCTTTCAAAATCCTCTTCCTCGTTAAAAGATCCCTCCCAGCCTCTCCATTCCTCAGTTTTGCGTTCAGCTCTTCCGGCCCACATCCACCCTCCATCACAGTAACAGAGTGCTCGCCCATTATTCCCCTGCACTCAAACATTCTCTTCCTGAGTCCCTTCACCTTGATACATATTTCCTACCTTCAAGAAGCTCCTGAAAACCCCGAAGCTCTTTCCTTCGTACCCCGTTCTTCGTGTCGATTGTTTTTCTGCTCCTTGTAAAGCAGTCTGGGACGTCGTACAACATGACCACACGGGACGGATGGAGGTTTTATTGGTGTTTCAAAGAACAAAGAACAAAAACAAAGAACAAAGAAATGTACAGCACAGGAACAGGCCCTTCGGCCCTCCAAGCCCGTGCCGACCATACTGCCCGACTAAACTACAATCTTCTACACTTCCTGGGTCCGTATCCTTCTATTCCCATCCTATTCATATATTTGTCAAGATGCCCCTTAAATGTCCCTATCGTCCCTGCCTCCACTACCTCCTCCGGTAGTGAGTTCCAGGCACCCACTACCCTCTGCGTAAAAAACTTGCCTCGTACATCTACTCTAAACTTTGCCCCTCTCACCTTAAACCTATGCCCCCTAGTAATTGACCCCTCTACCCTGGGGAAAAGCCTGAACAATTGGCAGGACACCGAGGGAAACAATGCAAACAGTCCACATTGAATTTCAGTACCACTGCACCAGTTCAAATATATTTAGGGCTATGATTTGGTTTGGAGTACGTATGAACAGTTCTACAGAAGGGGCGGGATTCTCCAACACCCCGCCGGGTTGGAGAAACCTGGGGGACGGCATGAATCCCATCCCACCGCTCCAACGCTGACTGCCGTATTCTCCGGCGCTGGTTTTCGGGCGGGGGTGGGGAACACGCCGTGCCGGTCGGGGACCGTTGGAAGCGGCCTCCCCCGGCAATTCTCCGGGCCCGGATGGACTGAGCGGCGGTCGGTTTCTGGCCAGCCCCGCCAGCGTGGATTGGACATGGTCCCACACGGTGGGACCTGGCAGGTAAGTTGGCTGGTGCGGTCCTCGGGGGGGGGGGGTGCAGGGTATCCGACCCCGGGGGGAGGCCCCCAATGGTGGCCTGGCCTGGCCCGCGATCAGGGCCCACAGATCTGTGGGCGGGCCTGTGCTGTGGTGGCACTTATTCCTTCCGCGCCGGCCCCTGTGGGGCTCCGCCATGGCCAGCGCAGAGAAGACACCCCCCTGCGCATGCACTAGAGTACGCCGGCCGGTCTGTGCATACGCTGAACCATGCCGGCGGTTCCACGCACGTGCTAACTCACGCCGTCCCTTCGGCACTGGCTGGTGCAGTGCCAACCTCTCCGGTACCAGCCTAGCCGTCGGAATGCGGAGAATTCCGTAACTTCCGGTCGGCCCGGCGCTGGAGTGGTTCCCGCTGTTTTTACGCCGGCGTCGGGCCATCGCGCAGATTCGGGGGAAAGGTTTCAGAAATTAAAACCTTTTACTCCACACCATGGGGGTATACCAGCCAAGTGACGAAGGTCGGGGTTTTCCAGTCCTGACATGGGGGATTCGACCGCCCAGTCAAAAGGCCACTGATCCAGAAAACCCACCCAATGGGTGAGAGTTTGCTCCCCCCCCTCCCTCCACCCCCCCCCCCCCCCCCACCCTGCATGTTTTGCGCTGGCAGAGGTGGCCCCCTATTGACCGCTGGTGGGATCTTCCAGTCCTGCCACTGTCAACAGGTTTTCCCGTTGTTTGGACCCTCCGCCAGCAGGAAAATCCGGAACGTTTCGGCCAATGTTACTGGACTAGTAACCCAGAGAATGAGTTCATATCCCACCATGGCAACAGGGGAATTTTAGTTCGAACAATAAAAAGGCTTGTCTCAGTAATAATAAACATGAAACTACCAAATTGCCACAAAAGCCCATGCGGTTCATCGATGCCCTTTAGGAGAGGAAATCTGCCATCCCGACCCGGTCTGGCCCCCGTGTGACACCGAATCTGACTCATGCGGTTGATTGTTAATTGCTCTCTCTTAGCAATTGCGCTGCCGTACCTGAGGGGCAATTAGAGATGGGAAATCAATGCTGTCCTTGCCAGTGACACTCTACAGATTAATATTAAAAAATAGGCCCATTACTCTAATGGAAATAGGAAGCCTCGGGGAAAACATTGCTTGATTAATAGGTCAGGCTCAATCTCTACGGTCATGTGCACAATGTTAATTTACACACGTTTAAGCGGTTTCAAGGACTTGTGATTTTCGTTATTTATTCTATAAGGGTTTGGATGATTGGCACCTTTATTGCCTTGTAGTGAAATTACTTTTTAAAACTTTTGGCCACAAAGCAAAGTTATGATTGAATCACTTTTAACGTTTTTTTTACGCAGACTCTCACTTTACGGTTCATTGCTTCTACACAGTGTAGGGTGGGTCAATGGGCATGCAAGTGCCACTACTTGACATGGGGGGGGGGCGGGGGGGGGGCGGAAATGTGGTGCCATAGAGGGTGGGTGGAAGTGTATATAAGAACAAAGAAAAGTACAGCACAGGAACAGGCCCTTCGGCCCTCCAAGCCCGCGCCGACCATGCTGCCCGTCTAAACTAAAATCTTCTACACTTCCTGGGTCCGTATCCCTGTATTCCCATCCTATTCATGTATTTGTCAAGATGCCCCTTAAATGTCACTATCGTCCCTGCTTCCACCACCTCCTCCGGCAGCGGGTTCCAGGCACCCACTACCCTCTGAGTAAAATAACTTACCTCGTACATCTCCTCAAAACCTTGCCCCTCGCACCTTAAACCTATGCTCCCTAGTAATTGACCCCTCTATCTGGGAAAAAGTCCCTGACTATCCACTCTGTCTATGCCCCTCATAATTTTGTCGACCTCTATCAGGTCGCCCCTCGACCTCCTTCGTTCCAGTGAGAACAAACCGAGTTTATTCAACCTCTCCTCATAGCTTAAACTTGCCATTGGGGGCATGAGGGTCCATCGGAGATGAGTGGAGAGACATTGCTTGGCATTTGGGGCATAAGAGGCCATAGACTCAGAGTTTAACAGCACAGAAAGAGGCCCTTGGCCAATCACGTCCTAGCCGATCATCAGGCACCTAACTATTCTAATCCCATTGCCCAGCACTTGGTCCGTAGACTTGTATGCTAAGGTTTTCAACTGCTCATCTAAATACTTCTTACAAGTTGCGAGGTTTGCGCCTCTACCCGCCTTTCAGACAGTTAGTTCCAGATTCCAGCCACCCTCTGGGCGAAAAAGATTTTCCTCACATCTCCTCTAAACCTCCTGCCCATTACCTTAAATCAATGCCCCCCTGGTTATTTACCCCGCCACTCAGGGGAAACGTACCTTCCCATCCACCCTATCTGTGTCCCTCATAATTTTGTACACCTCAATCAGATCCCCCCTCAGCCTACCTGCTCCAGGGAAAACAACCCCAGCCTACCCAGCCCCTCTTGGTAGCTGAAAGCTCCGGCCCAGGCAACGTCCTGATCAGTCTCCTCTGCACCCTCTCCAGTGCAATCGCTGTCTTTCTATAGTGCGGTGAGCAGAACTGCACACAAGTACTCCAGCTGGGGTCTAACCTGCGTTTTATACAGCTCCAACATCGCCTCCCTGCTCTTATATTCAATGCCTCTGTTAATAAAGGCAAGTATCCCATAGGCCTCCTTAACCATCTTATCTACCTGTCCTGCTGACTTCAGAGATCTGTGAACCTGCACACCAAGGTCCCTTTGAACTTCTGTACTTAGGGTGCGACCGTTCATTGTATATTCCCTTTCCCAAAATGCATTACATCACACTTTGCATGGTTAAACTTCATTTGCCACTCTTCTGCCCGTCTAACCAGCCCGTCTATGCTCTCCTCTAATCTAAGGCCTTCTCCTCGCTGGTTACAACACCACCAATTTTTGTGTCATCTGAAAATTTACTTATCATACCTCCTACATTCACATCCAGATCATTAATGTAAACCACAAACAACCAGGGACCCAGCACTGATCCCTGCGGAACACCTAAGGGATACTTGCCTTCATTAACAGAGCCTTCCAGTCACAAAACAACCTTCAACCATCACTCTCTGCCTCCTACCACAAAGCCAGTTTTGAATCCAGTTTGCAAAATTGCTGTGGCTCCCATGGACTTTTACCTTACCTTCTTCATCAGCCTCCCATGTGAGACCTTGTCAGAAGCCTTACTAAAGTCCATGTAGACTACATAGAGTATGCTGGGGGCATGAGGTAGCATGGGTGGGCATGGGGATGATGAGGGAGTGTGAGGAGTGAGGGCTGGAGGGCCTTTGTGTTATACTTTAACTGGGAACAAGTCCCACAGCATTTTATAAACAGCCCACGCAGAACCCGCCGTCTTTTGTGACTGCCTCTGATCTCTTTCCCATATCAACTGATCCTGCTCCAACCCGCAGCAATGTGTTATGGGCCAGGGTGTAGAGAACCCCAAAGTGTATCATGGAGTTCACCTGACCCACAACTTTTAATAGATTGTGGTATGGGGAGCACACGGCTCACTCTACAGGTGTGGTACAGCAGAAATGGAAAAGTATTTTTTAAAGCAAAACAATGTTTATTCTATGAACTCAAGTTAACCTTTTTAAAACATACAGTGAGCATCTTAGCAACCATCAATTCAAATACAACCCCCAAAGAATACAACACTAAGTAATGCGTACACTGTCCTTTTAACATCCAGAAGACTTACAAAAAACATAACCTTTAACAGAAGCACATCAGGTTCAAGTCACTACTGAAAACATTTATAATTCTGAATTCACCAAATGATCAAGAGATAGTATTTTCATGGCAGAGAGAACAGCAGTACAGCTGCTTTGTCTGACTTCAGCTCCAACACTGAAAACGAAACTAAAACACCCCCTGCAGCAAACAGCCTAAAACGAAAGTAAAAAGCTGACAAGACAGCCCAGCTCCACCCACACTCTGACATCACTGATAAACACACATTTCTTAAAGGTACATTTCTTAAACACCCATTTCTTAACGGTACTCTCACATGGCAAATGAAGATCCCGTCTTTGCAGGCACTTTCTCCTGAGGTGGACAGGCTGAGCCGGGAATCTTCCTAACTCTCCCTACATGCCTCGAGGATGTGCGTTTTCGGAACAATGTGTCTACCTGGCAGCAGGCGAGGAGGGGAAGGGAATGGGGTGGTCCGAGAGGACAATTGGACCTCTGCAAGTCTCGCCAAGGCCACTGAATAGCAATCAGGAGTTGGGGATTGTGCCAAATATTTCCTCCCTCGCCTAGAACTGAGAGGCCAGTTGGCAGGCCCCGTCTGAGATAGAATGACGGGCGGGATTTTCCCGCCGTGCCCACCGACAGGGTCTTCCGGTCCTGGCGATGGTGGTACAGGGTGCGATCAACAGACCGCCAGCCAACAGTGGGTGTGGACCGCGTGGGTGTGGAAGATCCCGCCCATCGAATAATCGCAGCACAAAACTAACCATTTGGGTCCGTTATGGCTGTGTCCGGTCTCCACAAGAGCAATGCTTCAGGCTCAGAGCCATGTCTCGCACCTTTATCCATTCGAACAAAAATGCAGGAAATTCTCCATGTCTCCTGGTCAAGATTCCTCATTCACTAATTCGTTATGTGGAATGTGAATTTGAGATGCTCCTGGAAACTCACAAGCTACACTCGTGCAATATCTTCTGCAGCGTCGGTATGACACATTGGGATCTTCCCCGGGGCAAACTTAACATGGTTTAATATTTTACAGATTCTCATGCGAATCCGAGCGACGAGCAGCTGATATCCGCCAACTTTGGTCAGAAGAGTGAAGATTTGACCGGTCCTGTTGAAGCCCATACTGCCTGTTCATGTCCTTCTGAATGTAGTTAAGCAGATAATATCTGTTTGTTTCATGCACCGTCCCGTGGCTAGACGTCTGTATTACTGCAGCAATTAGAGAAATGAAGACACGTGACAAAATAATGACTCATTGGATAACTTTTTCAATACATTACCTGAACTGGAATTTGTTTTACTCAATAAATCAACTTTTAGCAAGCAAATTAATTTATCATTCAGCATACAATTTATATGTTGCCCAACATCTGCCTTGATGTAAGTCTTTCAATTATAGCCTTGTTTATGAAATAAAGTACTGGGTTGGACAAACTCTGAGATATTTAATAGGACAACAAGGCAAATGAATACACAATGAATGGTGGGATGCTCAGACGTAGAGAGGACCAGAGGGACCTTGGGGAGAATGTCCACAGGTAGGACAGGTAGGTTAGGTGGTAAAGGAAGCATAAGGGAAACTTGCCGAGGCATAGAAAACAAGAGCAAGGAGGCTTTGATGGAGCTGTACAAAACGCTTGTTAGACCACAGCTGGAGTACTGTGTTACAGTTCCGGTCACCGCACTATAGGAAGTGATTGCACTGGAGAGGGTGCAGAGGAGATTCACCAGGATGTTGCCTGGGCTGGAGCGTTTCAGCTATCAGGAGGGGCTGGATAGGCTGGGGTTGTTTTCCATGGAGCAGAGGAGGCTTTGGGGGGACCTGATTGAGGTGGGCAGAATTATGAGGGACAAAGATAGGGTGGATAGGAAGGAACTTTTCCTCTTAGTAGAGGGATCAATAACCAGGGAGCATATATTTATGGTACTGGTCAGGGGAGTTAGAGGGGATTTGAGGGAAAACGTATTTACCCAGAGGGTGGTGGGAATCTGGAACTCGCTGCCTGAAAGGGTGATAGAGGCGGGAACCCTCACAACATTTAAGAAGTATTTAGATGAGCACTTGAAACGCCATCGCATACAAGATTTCGGAGCCAGTGTTGGAAAATGGGATTAGAAAGCATAGTGCTTGTTTGCCAGCACACACATGATGGGCCGAAGGGCTTTTTTTGTTGTGCTGTAAAACTCTATTACTCAATTGGAAGAGACACCACACACACGGATCTGAGTTACCAGAGGGACTTGACAAGCTGTATTCACGGTGTCCAGGGTAACAATGATGGGTGTTACAACTGAGCTCGGTGCTCCTTCGCCAGTGAGGGGAAAGTTGGAGAGTCTGACAATGGTCTCGCTCATGACTGTAACTCTGTGACTCTTGTTGGCGCGGGTGCATCTGTGTGGGTGTCCGTGTGTCTGTGTCTGCCTCCTATGTGTGTGACTGTCTGCCTATGTGTGTATCTGTGACTGTGCGTGTGTGTGTGCATGTCTACGTGTGTCTGACTGTGTGTGTCTGTGTGTGTGACTGTCTGTGTGTGACTGGCTGTGTATGTGACTGTGTGTTTGACTGTGTATGTGTGTGCCTGTGTCTGACTGTGTGTCTGACTGTGTGTGTTTGACTGTGTGTGTGTGCCTGTGTGTGACTGTCTGTGTCTGACTTTGTGTGTCTGACTGTGTGTGTGTGTGTGTGTGGGTGCCTGTGTGTGACTGTGTGTGTGTGTGACTGTGTGTCTGACTTTGTGCGTGTGCCTGTGTGTGACTGTGTGTGTGTGACTGTGTGTGTGTGCCTGTGTGTGACTGTCTGTGTGTGTCTGACTGTGTGTACGTCTGTGTGTGTGCCTGTCTGTGTGTTTGTGTCTGTTTCTGTGTCTGTGTGTCTGTCTGTGTGTTTGTGTCTGTTTCTGTGTCTGTGCGTCTATGTCCGTGTGTGTGTGTGCATTTTTTATGTGTGCAGGTGTGTGTGTGTCCAATGATCTTTGGAACAATTTCCTCTTTGGCTTTGGAACCTCCTGCCAAGGTTCATCATCTAGGCTGGCAATGGGCACTTGGTCAGGTTCCAGAGAGCATTTGGAAGCTGATGGGCTATCCTCCAGCCTCGCCTCTACAACTTCCAGTAAAGGGGGAAGGGAGAAAGCTGGCAGAGAAACAGCATTATCGCAATAATCTTACCGGGCAGGAGATACAGAAGTCTGCGAACACACACAAACAGATTCAAAAACAGCTTCTTTCCCACTGTTAGCAGACTCTTAAGTGACCCTCTTATGGACTGACCTCATTAACACTACACCCTGTGTGCTTCATCCGATGCCGGTGTCTATGTATTTAGACCAGCAGGCCAGCAGCACGGTTCAATTCCCGTACCAGCCTCCCCGAACAGGCGCCGGAATGTGGCGACTAGGGGCTTTTCACAGTAACTTCATTTGAAGCCTACTTGTGACAATAAGCGATTTTCATTTCATTTTCATTGTGTACCTTGTGTTGCCCTATTGTGTATTTTCTTTTTATTTTCTTTTATTTTCATGATCTGTTTGAGCTGCTCGCAGAAAAATACTTTCCACGGTGTCTCGGTACACGTGACAATAAACAAATCCAGATCCACCACACAATCTAAAAACAGAAGCTCATTACTATTGAGCTTGCTCATCGCGCAGTGAAACTACTTGTATTCCAAATTAAACTGCCTTCAACTGTGATTGCCATGGAAACCAACAAGCCAAAGAGCCAAATTTATCGAATGACCCAAGCGGGAAAACCAACGGACAGGATTTCACTTATTTAAACTTTTACTTCAGCAATCAAGTCAAAATCAGCAGAAATTAAATATGAATTAACAGCCAAATGTCAGTCAGCATAAACTATAAATTACCCACTAATTCTCACAGATTTACTGGGCTGGGATTGAACCCGGGCCCTCAGCGCCGTGAGGCAACCCCACTGCCCCAGAAACAGCAACCGCCCTAATAGTCCATCCCACCCCCACCACCCCTCCTTTTAAACCCAACACTCCCACACCCAAACAGAACAGAATCCCCCCCCCCCCCCGCGAAGTGCTACTGTCCCTCAAATAAGTCAATGAACAGCCTCCACCTTGTAGAGAACCCCTCCTCTGTTCCTCTTGTGGCGAACTTTATATTTTCGAGGTGGAGGAGCTCTGCCAGGTCACTCACCTGCTTTTGGCGGCTCCGAGTCCCGCCGCACAACACGATCCGCCTCCGAACTACAAACAATCCCGAATTGGAAATATACCGCTGTTCCTTCATCGTTGCAGGGTCACCCAACTAGTGTACCAGATGAACTACAGCAATTCAAGAAGGAGACTCAGCACCCTCTTCTCAAGGGCAATTAAGGATGGTTAGAATACTGGCCTTGGCAGTGATGCCCACATCCCACGGATGAATAAGTAAAAGACACCGTGATGGGTGTTAGTGCAACACTCAAGTGCTTTTCCACCACCACCCAGGTAGAGAAATGTATGCAGCGCCCTTGCCAAAATATCCATTCCATCGATCGCTGACACAAATGGCTGCAGTGCATATGGTCTACAACAGGGTGGAATGATATGTAGAATATAATTTGTGTATATAACATAATAACCAAGCCGTACATAAACATTAGTGCCTCTGTATAGATTAGTATTCTCGCATCCAACCACAGGTGGCGTGACGATAGGAGAACGTTACTGGAGGGTGGTCACATGTGAGACAGAACGTATTCTAGCTTCCAACCACAGGTGGCGTGGTGACAGAAGAACATTACTGGAAGTTGGCCACATGTGAGACAGGACGTATTCTATCATCTGACCACAGGTGGCGTGGTGACAGGAGAACGTCATTGGAAGACACCCACATGGGACGCAGAACCTGGACATCAGGCATAGAGTGAAGTCGCATATCGAGCCGCTCCTGAGTCAGCAGTAATTAATAATAATTATAGTTGTTTGCATTTAGCCACTGTATCCAACTGTAATCTTCGTAGGTATCATAGAAACCCTTTCGTGTTTTAGTTAATTAATTAGTTTTGTTCATTCACAAAGTATGTTCTCTGTTCACTTCAACTACAAAGACGTCGCCATCCGTGCATACAGAGAACATTACACAGGGGACCTCAACTCGGTGTCTGCAAGGAGGTTTCAAGGGGTATGTGACAATTCAAATTAATTTATCAAACCGTGCCCGAGTGTCAGGGTCATTTTCTCCAGCCAGTGACCAAAGGAACATGAAGATTCACAACTTCGAGCCTCAAGCTGCTGCCCAGCCCCAACAACAGGTTTCACATGGAGTAATTAAAACTAAAACAATAATAAGTCATGTTGCCAATTTTTATGCAGAAATCTGCTTGCTATTACACGGGAGAGGGGCTCAGAATTAGAGGAGTGAAGAATCTCTGCTCTTTGTGATTCACGGCAGCAACTTAGCGATATTTCTTCAACTTTGTTGGCTGTGACCTCTTCCACTGAGAAGGAGACAAGAGCAGCAATAAAAGCATCCCCTTCAAGTCCTGCTCAAGGCACACGGGAAGAGAAGAGCATTTTGGGGGCCTGGCCACCAGATGTCAGCAGAGTGCAACAAATCAGAGACTAAACCAGAGATGGGAATACATTCAAGGAGGAACAATATACACGACTGAAATCAAAACAAAGCGTGGAGCACATGTGAATTTTAAGTCAAGTATATAAGTTTAAGATATATATTTGGATCTGGGTTTATTTTTTTAAGTCATTAATGAGATGTGGGCCTCACAAGCTAGGCCAGCATTTATTGTCCATCCCGGTTTGACTTTGAGAAGGTGATGGTGAACTGCCTTCTTGAGCCGTTGTAGCCCGACGTGTTAACTTTCTGGAAAAGGACCATTTAGATCAGGAACGTTAACTCTGTTTCTCTCGCCACAGATTCTGCGAGACCTATTGAGTTTACCCAGCGTTTTCTTTCTTTTTTTATTATTATGAGTGAGGGATTTTCAGATTTGCAGAATGTGACAAATGGGGTACCCCAGGGGTTCGGTGTTAGGGCCTCAACAATTTCCAATTTACATTAGAGACTTGGAAGAAGGGACTGATTATATGAGTGCTAAATGTACTGAACGACACAGAGGTGGGTTGGACAGATGCATCAGGAGCCTGCAGAGATAGGCTAAGAGGTTGGGCAAACAATTGACAGAGGGCGTATAACAGGGGAAGATGTGAAATTGTCCACTTCGACAGGAATTTAAGAGCAACAGATTATTAACATGGAGATTGATTACTGAACTCTGAGGTACAAAGGGAGCTGGGAGTTCATGAATCACAAAAGGTCGGATTTGCAAGGGGCAATGAAGAATCCGCACCGAGTTGGTAGAAAACATTCAATGACATTACCATCGCTGAATCTCCCACAATCAACATCCTGGGGGTTACCATTGATCAGAAACCTAACTGGACTAGCCACATTAATACTGTGGCTACCAGGGCAGGTCAAAGGCTAGGAGTCCCACGACGAGTAACTCACCTCCTGACCCTCCCAAAGCCTGCCCACCATCTACAAGGCACCAGTCAGGAGTGTGATGGAATATTCCCCACTTGCCTGGATGAGTGCAGCTCCAACACTCAAGAAGCTCAACACCATCCAGGACAAAGCAACCCGCTTGATTGCTCCTCCTTCCACATTCAAACCCTCCACCACTGACGAACAGTGGTAGCCGTGTGTACCATCTACAAGATGCACTGCAGTAACTCGCGAGGTTCCTGCGACAACGCCTTCCAAACCTACGACCATTGCCATTGGGTTTAGCACAGTGGGTTAAACAGCTGGCTTGTAATGCAGAACAAGCCCAGCAGCGCGGGTTCAATTCCCATACCAGCCTCCCCGAACAGGCACCGGAATGTGGCGACTCGGGGCTTTTCACAGTAACTTCATTGAAGCCTACTTGTGACATTAAGCAATTTATATTATTATTATCTAGCAGGTCAGGGGCAGCAGATGCCTGGAACCCCACCACTTGGAAGTTCCCCTCCAAGTCACTCGCCACCCTGACTTGGAAATATATCGCCGTTCCTTCGCTGTCGCTGGGACAAAATCCTGGAACTCCCTCCCTAACAGCTCAGTGGGTGTACCTACACTTCAGGAAGGCAACTCACCACCATCTGCTGACCAAATATAATATATCCACTGGTCGCAAGTTTCTAATCTTTTACGCTGAGGAAATGTTAAGTAGAAATTAAAGACGAGAGGGGTTTGCCTCCAATCGTTCAGAATAGAGACAACTTGCCCATAAAGCTGCTTCCCGCTTTAATCCCCAACATCTTGCTGATCTCGCAGAGCAGCGTCAGAGAGGGAAAGATAAGGAAGCAAATCGTCCAGTTTCCACTACCTTGAGGTAATGTCCAAAGATCCACAGGTTGGGAATCGGCCTGTTCAGTCACATGAAGGCCCGTGGTGGAAACCCGCAACCCTGAGTGGACAGCAAATAAAAATAACTTAAATAAAACAAAGTGGCCTCTCGTTATTTAATCTTTCCCAGATTTTGCTTTTAAAGGAGTTCAATTGTAAGATCCTAACCATTGTTTCCGGTTTCTTCTACGGAGCGAATGATTTGCTTCCTATTGGTGGCGAGGTGTGTCCTTACTTATAATTAACTCTTTGAATCAATTGAACTGGTGGCCACTGAATGTCCGAAGTGATAGATTTATTTAGGATACATTAATAAACATACACCAAAGAAGTGGGACAGACGACAAAACCCTGTAGGTTTAGTCAAAAGATTCAAACATTGCAATTACCATTCTGAGCTCAGCACCTTAAGACATTATAAATTCCAGCAACCATTTTAATATCTTTATCTCACTCCTAACTATGTTGAATTGCATGTCTTTCTGTATTTTGTATTACAACAGCATAGGAGAATTCTATTCAGCTTAATTAATTTTACCGATTTATTTTTCGGGGGACAAGAACAACTTCACAATAGTTTCATTGTTGTAATTGCTATTTTATCGGACAACTCCTGATGATAAGAAACATATCATTCCGTACGGGCAGCACGGTGGTTAGCATTGCTGCCTCACAACTCCAGGGACCCGGGTTCAATTCCGGCCTCGGGAGACTGCCAAGGTGGAGTTTGCACGTTCTCCTGTGTCTCCATGAATTTCCTCCGGGTGCTCCGGTTTCCTCCCGCAGTCCAAAGGTGTGCAGGTTAGGTGGATTGGCCATGCTAAATTGCCCCTTAGTGTCCAAAAGGTTAGGTGGGGTTACTGAGTTAAGGGGATAGGGTGGGGGCGTGGGCCTAGGGTAGTGCTCTTTCCAAGGGTCGGTGCAGACTCGATGGGCCAAATGGCCTCCTTCTACACTGCAGCGATTCTGTGAATCCTTACTAATCGTCGGCTTGGAAAAAGGCGGATGTGTTCCCGGATGTTTCGTCCTGCAGAACTCTTTATCAACCAATTAGCAATCTCTCAAATTATTAATCAGTCCAGGCTGGATTGCAATCACAAACTAAACTGAGTATTGCTTCAAGCTCAGTCTCAATTCAACAATTTTGTGGACATTATATCCACAAGCAAAATCTAAAGGTTACTATTGCCACAATATGAAGACAACTTAACAGTAGTATAACGTGAGCAGGCTTCAGTATCGCACTGAGCTAAATTATTTTGAAACTGTTTTATTCAAACCTGTGAGGTCACAGGTAACAAAGAGGAAAATGATTGTTTAAAGTCTTTGAATTCACTCAGACTCGCGGTGAAGCTATTCAGAGATCCAGGGCAGTCTAAGCCACTGGTAAATCCTCATCCAGATTCTCAAAATAATCATTAGTGGATTGCAACATCCGTACCACAGCAGACAGCAGTAAAACGTTTGTATGGTCAGCAAGTTCAAGATCCGAGCAATAGTTTTTCACAGGGAATATGCACAAAGCCGGAAGACTCAGTTGTTTTCCTATTTCCAGCACCTGGAAAAAAAAAGAATCCAGCTTATTAAGGATAAAGCAACACAAGAAGAGTATTTGGATCATTCAGTCCATCCCTATTGCAAGGAGTATAGTCGTGGTTTAACCCCATTACCCACCTTTTCCTTATATCCCAACTATCTGTACTCCCCAAACAGCCATAGAGGTTACAGCCATAGAGATTTACAGCACAATCACAGGCCATTCAGTTCATTGAATCTTCACTCGCACAATCCAACATTAATCCAATTGCCCCCTAATACTGTTTGAATATAAAACTATCCCCACCGTCTGTTCTTTCCCCGCAGCTGTATCAATCCAAAAGTACCCCGCCCGCCCACTTCTCTCCATGGATCTGCATCTTCCTCTGCTGCAAATACTTATCCAATTTTACAATAAAAGTTGAAAAAGACTGCATCTGCCAATATATTCCACATTCTGTGCAAAGGAACTTTTCCTGCCCTTTGATCACATTCTTTTAATTTGCGTCTTCTTGCTGCAGACTCTCCCACCAGAGGAAATTGCCTCTCCTAATTCATTTTTCAGCAAACTTGAAATCCCCTCTTAAAACTCCTCTTATCTTGACCTTTTTTGGTCAAATTACTTTCCTCGTGCTATCCCTGGAATCAGCCAGGTGAACCAGTGTTGTGCACTTCCCATGCCTTCAATGTCCATTCCTTAACGGAGTGCTCAAAATCGGCCATTGTCCTGCAATTTCAGTGCAATGGTGGTGTTTATGGGCGGCACCGTAGCACAATGGTTAGCACTGCTGCTTCACAGCACTAGGGTCCCAAGTTCAACTCCCGGGTCACTGTCTGTGCGGAGTCTGCACGTCCTCCCCGTGTCTGCGTGGGTTTCCTCCGGGTGCTCCGGTTTCCTCCCAAAAGTCCCGAAAGACGTGCTGTTCGGTAATTTGGACATTCTGAATTCTCCCTCTGTGCACCCGAACAGGCGCCAGAATGTGGCGACTAGGGGCTTTTCACAGTAACTTCATTGAAGTGTTAATGTAAGCTGACAGTAATAAAGATTCAGAGAATTCATAGAATTTACCGTGCATAAGGAGGCCATTTGGCCCATCGCGTTTGCACCGGCCCTTGGAAAGAGCACCCCACTCAAGCCCACACAACTCACCACATTTTCCACACAACCTTCGATATATTTTGCGGCAGAGGCTATGACTGTCCTTCAACAACCAAAACCATCTTGCTTTCTGTGAGGTATGACTCCAGCCAGTGGAGAGTTTTGCCCCTATTGACTACAGGTTTACTCGGGTTCCTTGATGTCAGACTTGGTCAAATGCTGCCTTGATGTCATCTGCCACTGTCATCTCACCTCTGGAATTCTGTTATTTTGTCTATGTTTGGACAAATACTGCAATGATGTCCGGAGCTGAGTGTTTCCTGTCGCAGTTTGATACAACCGAATGGCTTGCTCGGCCATTTCCGAGGGAAGTTAAGGGTCAACTTCCTTGCTGTGGATCTGGCATCAGCAGTAGGCCAGACCGGGTAGGGGAAGAGGGACGTGGTCCGGGGATGCAGTAGGTGGAAATCAGTAGGATATTTCAATTCCGTCGTTTGACCTGATGCTGTAATAATTTATCGGGCCCATAGTCACTGTTGAGAACTTCCAAGGCAACTCTCTCCTGACCGGATACCACGGTTGCCACATTTACTGGGTCTGTCCTTCTGGTCGGAATGATGTCAAAGGGATGATGATGGAGGAATAACATGCTGGAAATGAATTCTCAGCAGGTCTGGCAGCATCTGCAGAAAGAGCAAGGTGGTGAATTAAAGGGGCAGGCCACAAAAGTGTTAAGGGTCATGTTTGTGGACTGAACAGAGGTATTCCACAAAGTGGTCACCAATCTGTATTTGGTCTCCCCAGCGTAGAAGAGACCATTTTGTGAGTAGCGAATAAATTGAAAGAAGTGCACATAAACCATGGCTTCTCTTGGAAGGAGTGTATGGGGCCTCAGACAATGAGATAGGGGGTAAAGGGCAGAAGTTAAATCTTCTGCGCTTTTGTGGAAAGATCCCTTTGGAAGAGGGCAAAGCATAAGGGGTGATAGCGGAGTGGATCAGGATGTCAGGGTGGAAATGTCGGAATGCTCTGTACAGGGGATTCTGGACGCAGACTGGGTGATCAACTTCACCAAATTTACACACTCTAGTCAAGTCTGCATTCTGGTGAAGCTGCTTTGTACGAACACTCATTCTATTAATTCAATTACTATTTCAATTACCCCAAACAATTGTCTTAATTTGCTAGTTTAAATCAATGCCCAAGTCAAAATTGAAATAAGGGGAAATACTCAGCAGCCACTAACGTTCAGGTGACATCACATTTACATTTTTATTCAAAAGAAAGAAACCCCAAATTCTTACCTTGAACACCAACAAGTGCACATTGTGAAAGCTGAAGCTATTGAGAATTACAGTATAGTAGAACTTGTACCTTTTTTTCAATGAGTTTATTCAAATAGACATTAATAACATCTTTCCGAACCAAAGGGCATGCTTCATCCACTTTTGTTAATAAAACAATCTGTGGTATCTCTGGAGTATAAAACAAAACATTAATTTTATTTTAGCAGATCTCCGTGGCATTACTCACAATATGCAGGATCCTCTCCCTGTGGACATAGAACATAGAATTTACAGTGCGTAAGGAGGCCATTCGGCCTATCGATTCTGCACCGGCTCTTGGAAAGAGCACCCTACTTAGGCCCACGCCGCCACCCTATCCCCGTAACCTGGTAACCCCACCTCACCTTTTTGGTCACTAAGGGCAATTTAGCATGGCCAATCCACCTACCCTGCACATCTTTGGACTGTGGGAGGAAACTGGAGCACCCGGAGGGAACCCACGCAGACATGAGGAGAACGTGCAGACTCCGCACAGACAGTGACCCAAGCCAGGAATCGAACCTGGGACCCTCGAGCTGTGAAGCAACTGTGCTAACCACTGTGCTACGATGCTGCCCACGTGGAAGATTCTGAAGTGTTGGTTGGGGCTCTGTGCGTATTTGGACCCCGATGGGACCTGAGTCGCCCTAGCGGTGGCCAATCATTAAGGGGGAACCAGCAAAGAGAGAGGATCAATTGGCTTGCCTGAGACTGTGGGTAAATTGCAGTCCCACTTGCAGAGGCGCCCACTGAAGATTGGTTAGATTGTGAGGACATCATGACCTTTTGTTGCAGGCATGGCCCTGCGGTTCCAAGGGGAGTGAAATAAAATAGGTCTTGCTGACCTCTTGGCCTGCTACTGGGAGGCTCTCTCCAGGAACCTGACCGACGTTGGTCGCCACATCCTGCCAGCCCACCTTTCGGAAGCTCCTGGCAGCATCACCAGTTTGCCCAAGTTGTCACTTAACTGATGCTAATTAGTCACCCTCGTTGTCGGAGGACAAGGTTTCACAGAGGCGGGAGTGCGACGGGAAGCTGGCTGATACAGGATATCCCAATTTTGCTCCTCGACCCACCTGTAAACCGATCTCCGTGGGACTCAGAAGATTTCACCCATTCATTCAGAAGATAAGGAGAGCAGTATTACACCATACAATATTTGATGAATTATTTTACTGTAAAGGTGAATCCGCATGTTACCAGATCCCATCCCTTTACCACTGAAAAGACTAATTGGTGTCTATAAACATGTCTCGGTACTTGCTATTGACAGGAACATGTCTTTATATGTTTGCAGCTGCTTCTCAATACCAACTCCCGTGTAAGGTCCGAAGAAACCAAAGGAAATTATTGACTTCCTTTCTGATTTCAAAAATGTGAAATATCCAAGTGGGATGAAGTGTTCTCGCTTAAATATGACAATGCATGCTAGGTGCGGTCAGGCAAAGCATGGGCAAAATGTAGTGACTAATTGGAATGACGAAGTGATATCAGTGCGATTGGTGAGCCTGACCCTGCACTTGGTCCATGTTCTGCTTCTCAGACAATTCAGGACGCTACTCACCGAGGTCATTAATATGAGATTGAATGACACACATTTTCTTTTCCATTTCAGGGGAGAGCAGGGTGGATTTGCTTGCATCGATGGCATATACAACACAGTGAATCCTCTGGCCAAGAGTTGCTGATTTAACGTAGCCTTTTGCGCCAGCTTGAATTGGAGAAGCTGTGTTAAACTGCAAGATAAAGAACCCGGTGTTAAAATAATACATTTTATATCCATTCTCCGGATTTGGGCATCGGCGGCAAGACTGGCATTCATGGGCCGGGATTCTCCGATCCGGCGGCCAAGTTCTGCGCCGGTGTCAAAAGCGGCGCGAGCGACGCCGGCGTCAACGGGCCTCCAGGCCCAGGCATTCACCCCTTCCTAGGAGGCTGGTACTGTGCCGGAGTGCTGTTTCTCCTCTCCGCGGAGAATCCCTTCTGATCCCTTCAGAAAACTGAAATCTCTCATTCCTGGTATCATAGAATCATAGAAGTTACAGTGCAGAAGGAGGCCATTCGGCCCATCGAGTCTGCACCATCCCTTGGAAAGAGCACCCTACACAAGCCCATGCCTCCACCCTATCCCCGTAACCCAGTAACCCCCACTTAACATTTTTGGACACCAAGGGCAATTTATCATGGCCAATCCACCTAACCTGCACATCTTTGGACTGTGGGAGGAAACCGGAGCACCCGGAGGAAACCACACTACCAGAAAGATATGGAGGTTTTGGAGAGGGTATGGAAGAGGTTTACCAGGATGTTGTTGGGTATGGAGGGCATTAGCTATGAAAGGTTGGATAACCTCGGTTTGTTCACATTTGAATGACGGAGGTTGAGGGGTGACCTGATAGAAGTCTACAAAATGATGAAGGGCATGTAAAGAGTGGATAGTCGGAAGCTTTTTCCCAGGGTGGAAGAGTCATTAACTAGGGGACATAGGTTTGAGGAACGAGGGGCAAAGTTTAGAGGAGATGTGCGTTGGAAGATTTTTACACAGAGGGCAGTAGAACATAGAACATAGAACAATACAGCGCAGTACAGGCCCTTCGGCCCACGATGTTGCACCGAAACAAAAGCCATCTAACCTACACTATGGTTAGGTAGTTGCCTGGAACTCGCTGCCAGATGAGGTGGTGGAAGCAGGTACGAAGGTGACGTTTAAGGGGTGTCTTGACAAACATATGAATAGGATGGGAATAGAGGAATACAGACCCTGGAAGTGTAGAAGGTTTTAGGTTAGACCGGCAGTATGGTCGGCGCAGGCTTGGAGGGCCGAAAGGCCTGTTCCTGTGCTGTACTTTTCTTTGTTCTTTGATGTCAAGGGCAGTCACTCTCACCTCACCTCTGGCATTCAGCTCTTTTGTCCATGTTTAAATCAGGCTGTAATGAGGTCAGGAGCTGAGTGACCCTGCTGGAACCCAAACTGAGTGTCTGTAAGCAGGTTTTATGCTGAGTAAGTGCCACTTGATAGAATGTTGATGACCCCTTCCATCACTTCACTGACGATCGAGAGTAGAAAAATGGGATGGTAATTGGATGTGTCCTGATTCTTGTGGACAGGACACACGTGGACAATTTTCCATCTTGCTGGGTGGATGCCAGTGTTGTAGCTGTACTGAAATAATTTGACTAAGGGCGCAGCAAGTTCTGAAACACCAGTCTTCAGTGCTACTGCTGAATATTGTCAGGGTTTATTGCCGTTGCAATATCCAGTGCTTTCAACCGTTTCTTAATATCATGTGGAGTGATTCAATTTACCTAAGACGGACACCTGTGAAGCTGGGGACCTCCAAGGGGGACGGAGATGGATCATCCACTCGGCACTTTTGGCTGAAGATTGTTGCGAATGTTTCAGCCTTGTCTTTTGCACATATGTGCTGGGCTCCTCCATCATTGAGGATACGGATATTTATGGAATCCCCTCTTTTGGGGAGTTGTTTAATTGTCCACCACAATTCACAAATGGATGTGGCAGGACTACAGAGCTTAGATCCGATCTGTTGGTTGTGGACTTGCTTAGCTGTCGATCACTTGCGTTTGGCCCGCGAGTAGTCCTGTGTTGCAGCTTCACCAAATTGATATCCATTTTTTGGTATGCCTGGTGTTGTTCCTGGACACACCCCTATCAGCATCAACAGGGCCGAGGCGGAGATGGTTGACAGCTTCACATTCCTAGGTGTGCACATCATTTAAAGATCTGTCCTGGTCCACCCACGTCGACGCTACCACCAAGAAAGCACAACAGCGCCTTTCCTTCCTCAGGAAACTAATTAATTTGGCATGCCCACACTGACTCTTACCAAACTTTACAGGTGCACCATAGAAAGCATCCTACCTGGCTGCATCACAGCCTGATATGGCAACTGCTCGGCCCAAGACCGCAAGAAACTTCAGAGAGTCGTAAACACCGCCCAGTCCATCACACAAACCTGCCTCCCATCCATTAACTCTATCTGCACCTCCCGCTGCCTGGGGAAAGGGGGCAGCATAATCAAAGACCCCTCCCACCCGGCTTACTCACTCTTCCAACTTCTTCCATCGGGCAGGAGATACAGAAGTCTGAGAACATGCACGAACAGTCTCAAAAACAGCTTCTTCCCCACTATTACCAGGCTCCTAAATGACCCTCTTATGGACTGACCTGATTAATACTACACTCCTGTATGCTTCACCAATGCTGGTGTCCAGGTATTTACATTGTGTACCTTGTGTTGTCCTATTGTGCATTTTCTTTTCTTTTAATGCACTTAATGATCTGTTTGAGCTGCACGCAGAAAAATACTTTTCACTGTACCTCGGTACGTGTGACAATAAATCCAATCCTGCACTCTTCATTGAACCAGGGACTGATGGCCTGGCTTGGTGGTAATTGTAGAGTGGGGGATATTCCGGGCCATGAGGTTACAAATTGTGTTTGAGCACAATTCTGCTGCTGCCGATGGCCCACAGCGCCTCATTGTTGTCCCGTCTTGAGTTGCTGGATCTGTTTGGAATCTGTGCCATTGAGCAGAGTGGTAGTGCCACACAACACTGTCTGCTGCTGTAAATCACTTTGAACAAGTTTGCACCCACATTTAACATATGAAGAAGCCCTTGACAACAGTATAGACAATACTGTGCTTTCTCTTATATCTCTCAAGTCACAGAATCACAGAATCCTAAGAGCAGACTGTTTAATCGTTTAGCCAGGGTGGTGCATGGAAAAAGAAATATCCAATGAAATATGTTAACATTTATAACAGTGTACCTGATATCTTTTAGGGACATGTCCTTTGATGATGCTGATAATATCATCACTGTGTATCCCCGATTCTGTGCCTTCTGAAATTCCCATTGTATCACATAGAATAAGAGGCAAAGTTGTATCATCCTTTTGCCCTCTGAAGGAGTATGTGGAGTACTGCAATTAAACAAAGATACCAGGGGGTTAGGCCGCACTGTCAAAATGAAATCACTTCCAACCGTAAAACAAACAAATGTGGAAAATGGAAAATATCTCAGTAAATAGGCGGCAAGGTAGTTAGCACTCGTTGCTTCACAGCGCCAGGGACCCGGGTTCGATTCCCGGCTTGGGTCACTGTCTGTGCGGAGTCTGCACGTTCTCCCCGTGTCTGTGTGGGTTTCCTCCGGGTGCTCCAGTTTCCTCCCACAAGTCCCAAAAAACGTGCTTGTTAGGTGAATTGGGCATTCTGAATTCTCCCTCTGTGTACCTGAACAGGCGCTGGAATGTGGCGACTAGGGGCTTTTCACAGTAACTTCATTAATGTAAGCCTACTTGTGACACTAATAAAGATTATTTTTAAAAATGCATCTCATTTGCCTTCTACCATCCTGGTAATTTTGGGCAATTAATAAGCATAGTCCATGAGGGACTAGCAGCATCTCTCTCTCTTTCTAACTCCATCAATGAGGCAACAACAGAGAGAAACATACAAACACACAAAAATGTCTCTCCCCATACCTTCTGCCAAGAATGCATTACTTCACAGTTCTCTGCATTAATTTCCATCTGCCACTGCAGTCAATTGGTACCATCTCACTGTTAGTTACACCTGCAGGTTCAGCAACTTTTGCTCCATATTCCAATATCCAAGTCAACGTTCTTTCTTTACTTCAGAGCAGATTTCCCACTCTAAAGGAGATTAGTGTACCAGATAGGTTTTTACAACACTTGACAATCGTCTCTTGGTTGCTGATCCTGAGAAGAGCTTTTTACCCCATTGCATTCAAATTCCAATAGGTGGGATTTGAATCCATGTTCCCAGGGTCTCTGGATTACTATCCAGTGATATTGCCACTACATCACTGCCTCCTCTTATATTAGCATGTTAAATAAAGCAATGCTCCTAGTCTTGGTGAACACTACTGGCTATCATCCTCAAATAACCATTTACAACGACTCCCTGTTTTCTGCTCTTAAGAGGCAGTGGGGAGGTTGTGGCATTGTGGTATCAAATGAAGCTTTGTGGGTAGAGTTTAGGAATAAAAAAGAAGACAGCCACATTGCTAGCTGTTTATTACAGTCAGCGGGAAATTGAGGAGCAAATATGTGCGTAATTCACAGAGGTATATAAAAATAATTAACAATAATAATATTAACAATATTAACCCTGAAAAGTTTGAGGTTTTTGGAAGGACTAATTTGACAATGAACAGCATGACATGGGAGGTTTCAAAGAACAAAGGGACGTTGGGATGTTTGTCATAGATCTTTGAAGGCAGAAGGCAGGTTAATGGGGTGGGAAAGGTCCATGCCTTTGTCAATCGAGGCATATATCACAAAAGAAGGGAGGTGATGTTGGAGTTGTATAGACCTTTGGTGAGGCCACAGCTGGAGTACTGTGCCCAATTATGGTCGCAATAAACAAAGGATGTGATTGCACTGGAGGGGGTGCAGAGGTGATTCACCAGGATGTTGCCTGGGATTGAACATTTAAGTTATGAAGAGAGGTTGGATATCCTTGGATTGTGTTAGTTGGAGCAGAGAAAACTGAGGGGCGACCTGATCGAGGTGGACAAGATTAGGAGGGGCATGGTCAGGGTTGATAGGGAACAGCTGTTCCCGTTAGTTAAAGGGTCAGTCATGAGGTTCAAATTCAAGGTGAGGGGCAGGAGGTTTAAGGGGAATGTGAGGGAAAACTTTTTTACCGAGAGGGCAGTGACCGTCTACAATGCACTGTCTGGGAGGGGGGTAGAGGCGGGTTGCCTCACATCCGTTAAAAAGTACCTGGATGAGCACTTGGCATGTCATAAAATTCAAGGCTATGGGCCAAGCGCTGGCAAATGGGATTGAGTAAGTGGATCAGGGTTTTTTACATGTCAGTGCAGACGCGATGGGCCGAATGGCCGTTTATGCACTATATTTCTTTGATTCTGTGAAGAGTCTCCTGATGACCATGAAACCATTGCCGATTGTTGTAAAAACCCATCTGGTTCACTAATGTCCTTTAGGGATAGGTATCTGCCACCCTGGCCTGGTCTGGCCTACATGTGACTCCATACCCATAGCAGTGTAGTTGACCCAGAAGTGACAGAGCGAACCATTCATTTCAAGGGCAGTTCGGGATGGGCAATAAATGCTGACCCAGCCAGCGTCGGCCTCAACCCCTGAATAAATAAAAAGCCGTTTTGTAAAATCCGAGCTCACACTTACCAGGGCCTTTATTCCAGCACTGACATGTAACCCCCAGCCCACCCCTCCATTCCCACCTCCCCAACCACTACCACCTTGAACCTCATCCTCACATCCATTGGATGCCAAAATTGGGAACTGTAGTCACAGTTGGGTCAAGCCGTTCTATTCTGATTTCGGAAAAGTTCTGGGTCGGGGTTCTCCATTGCCCGATGTCGATTTTGGAATCGCCGATCGGGCAACGCCGAAATCGGGCGCGGCGCTTGTTTGACGCAGGTTTTGTCTCCTCCACCCCCTCCGACACGGCATCATCGCGGCGCGCGGCGTTAGCACATCACCTGAAGGCCCTCCCCCGATGCTCCGTCCCAGATGGGCCGAGTTCCCGACTGTGCCTTTCACCTGTGGTCTCAACGGTCGGGATCCCGGCATGGCGGCTGGGAACTGAGTCCAGCGCTGCCACAGTCGGCCGGATACCGCGTTGCTGGCCGTGGGTGGCTTCTGCCAGGGCTGGGGGGGACTGGTGGGGGTGGCCAAAGGGTGGTATGTGGGGCACTATTTGGCAGGTTGGGTCTGTGCACGGCCAGCACCATTTTGTACGGCGCGACCGCTGCAGGTCTTCGTTGTGCACATGCACGGCCACGGACCCGGCCATTCTCCAGCCATTTTTGGCGTGGGCACCGGGATTTGCCCTCGGCATGGCTGCTAGCCCTTCACCGGCCCCTGAATCGCTTAGGGTTTCACGCAGAATTTTGGGTGGTAAAAACGACATATGCTCCGTTGGCGTCAACACTTAGTCTCAGAAACGGAGAATCCAGTCCCTTGGCTATTGAACTCTATACCTCTATTTATAAAGTCCACCAAAATCCCAGATTTCAGTATGATATACTTAATAACCAATTGTCAGACAATTACACATTCCTTGGTCGATCATATTAAACAACCAGCTCTGCTTCTCTGAACCTGGCCCAGTGCAATAGCTGGACTGGGAAACCCAAAAGTCTTGAACCTCAAGGACCGCAAACTATAATCACTCGTACAAATGAGACTATCTTGGAGGAACAGCGAGATATTCTATTGGCGCATGAATACTGGTTTCACGTCCAAGTTTAAAAAAGGAAAAACCTTCCAGTAAATTATTGCCAACCCACTCCCACAACTGGCTTTGTTAACAGAAAAATACTTTGCATTTTGAAATAAAACTAACTTCACTTGCAAATACCGAGCATTAAGCAGATGATAGGAGAGCAAAGTGCTGCAGACACTGGAAATCGGAAATATAAACAATAAATGCTGGAAATACTCAGCAGGCAGGGAGCATCTAATAATAATAATAATCTTTACTGTCACAAGTAGGCTTACATTGCAATGAAGTTACTGTGAAAATCCCCGAGTCGCCACACTCTGGGGCCTGTTCGGGTACACAGAAGGAGAATTCAGAATGTCCAACTTCACCTAACAAGCATGCCTTTCGGGACTTGTGGGAGGAAACCGGAGAACCCGGAGGAAACCCACGCAGACACAGGGAGAACATGCAGACTCCACACAGACAGTGATCCAAGCCGGGTATTGAGCCTGGGACCCTGGCGCTGTGAAGCAACGGTGCTACCCACTGTGCTATCGTGCTGCCCATGGAGAGAGAATCAGGGAAAATGCTACAGGGTCACGATCTGCACTCGTTCTGACGATAGGTCACTGACCTCTCTTTTCTCTCAGCACAGATGTCACCAGATGTCCTGGGCACTTCCTTCACTTCACGTTTCTATTGTTTGATGATGTAACAGAGAAGATTAATGAAGGGGATGGAATGGATGTTGTCTATGTGGATTTTAAGAAAGCACTTTGCAAGGTGCCAAATAAAAGGCTGGTTAACAAAACTAAGGCCAATGATATAGAAGATTCTAAAATAACCCCCTTTTCCAGCCCCGAAAAAGCAATCTCATTGTGAGCCTCTCATTCTCCTTCAGCAAGAAACCTAGCGACAGCTGCCTGCAATCTGGTTTGGAACATTAAACACAGAATTTCAAAATGATAGAGTTATGGGTGTGAAGAAAATGTAAAGAATATTAATGTCAAAGCAGTAAATTGATCATTTTTGAAATGCGCAATTCATAAAAGTAACCATTAAAAAGTGCCAAGTCGCAGAGATAGCTCTTTAAAACCTTTGCAGTTTAAGTGCCTTTGCACTTAAGAATAGTCAGAATAATCTTTATTGTCACAAACAGGCTTACAATAACACTTCAATGAAGCTACTATGAAAACCCCCTAGTCTCCACATTCCGGCGCCTGTTCGGGTACACAGAGGGAGTATTCAGAATGTCCAAATGACCTTATAGCACGTCTTTCGGGACTTGTGGGAGGAAACCGGAGAACCCGGAGGAAACACACGCCGACACGGGGAGAACGTGCAGAAAGAAGCGCTGTTAGGTGAATTGTACATTCTGAATTCTCCCTCTGTGCACCCGAACAAGCGCCGGAGAGTGGTGACTTGGGGCTTTTCACAGTAACTTCATTGTGGTGTTAATGTAAGCCTACTTGTGACAATAATAAAGATTATTATTATAACAAATCTACTGGCATCTCCCCCATACCTAGAAAATACTGGAAGATTCTGGAAAGCCCGTCCACTACCTCCATAAGAGACTAACAAGGACACAATCCCTCTGGCTGTGTTTTTAGGTTTACCATTTTCGTGTTTGTTGCTCCGCCTCTAATTAAAACTCGATTGGTGACATGACCCCGGAAAACCGAATTGACTGAGTTGATGAAGCTGGACTTTCCTCCTCCAATTGGTCCAATTAGTAAAATTCGGGCCTGAGACACGGAGCTTAGGTATGGAGTATGTCTCTTGATCAAGCTCAATTCGGTGCTAGAAAGAACATTTATATGAATGAAGACCAGAATTGTTATGATCGATTCAGCAAGTCTCCCTTCGCATTGTTCATAGTAAGTTAGATGATCTGTTTGTTGATCATTACAGAAATATTAAGATATAGACCCAATTTTAATAACTGGTAGCAAACATTGGCTGTGACTGGGGCTGGTTTAGCACAGTGGGCTAAATAGCTGGCTTCTAAAGCAGACCAAACCCAACAGCGCGGGTTCAATTCCCGGACCAGACGCCGGAATGTGGCGACTAGGGGCTTTTCACAATAACTTCATTTGAAGCCTACTTGTGACAATAAGCCATTTTCATTTTTCAAAACCATTTTGAGGCCTGATGTTCGGTAAGTCACAAGCCAACACGCCTCTATATAAATGCAAAAACTTTCTTTCTTACAGCCATGTTTTCGACAAGGCACTGCTGGCAATCACTATGCCACCTCTTATTGTGCTCTGTTGCACAGAATATTTGAGACATTGAAGTCATGGTGAAGAGTAAGTGCAGTCAGATCTTCATTCCCCCCCCCCATCTCCTGCCCTTCCAGAAACAAAAGCAGAAAGTAAAGCAGAATTCTTTGATGCAGAGGGTTACAAGGGAAATTAGAGATTGTACTAGATTCAAAGAAGAGGCATACAAATTAGGAAGAAAAAGCAGTAGACCTGAGGATTGGGAACAGTTTAAAATTCAGCAAAGGCAGACCAAAGGATTGATTAGAAGGGGAAAATACACTTCCGGTGGCGGCTATGAAGGAGTAAAGTCGCACATTTGGTGGCTTCCGCTCGGGTCGGACATTTGGACCATTTTCCCCGATATTTTACCGGACTTGATTTGAAAAATCGATGAAAGAGGCAATTGTGTACTGGATTTCCATATCGGTGCATGGAGAGGACTAGAAGTGCTCGCAAAGGCAGAAACTCATGGACAGAGAAGGCTTGGGCTGAAGTTGCAGTGGGAGAAAGCATGGCGGATGACCAGACCTCTGGCTTGGCGACCCAGCGGTCAACGGAGCAGCTGATGTAATTTATCCAGGAGGGCTTCGCCAAGCAGAAGCGGGACTGCTTGGACCCAATTAAAGAGTCAATTGCGTGGCTGGTGCTTAGATTGGACGGCCAAGATCGGGCGATCCAAAAGGTAGAGAAGGCGCTGGCTGTGCAGGAGGAACATCAGACTGCGGTGGAGTTGGAGGTGGGAATGCTGAGAGACCAGCAGAAGAAGCTCCCGGAGAAGGTGGAGGACCTAGAGAATAGGTCCCACCGGCAGAACTTGAGAATCGTTGGGCTCCCGGAGGGGTCCGAAGGAGCGGATGCTGGGGCATACATAGCGGACATGTTCGAGAATCTGCTGCGGTTTGGGGCATTCACCCGACCCGTGGAGGTAGACAGAGCGCTCGCGAGGAAGTCGCGAATGGGAGACCCCTCAGAGGGCAATGGTGGTGAGATTCCACAGGTATTTGGATAAGGAGCGTATTTTACAGTGGGCCAAGCAGACACGGAGCTGTAAATGGGAGAACAGTATCCTGCGGATCTATAAGGACCTGAGTGTGGAGGTGGTCAGGAGAAGAGCGGGGTTTAACCAGGTCAGGTTGGTCTTTTTTTTTAAAAAGGTGAAGTTCGGACTGCTGTATCTGGCCCATCTCTGGGTCACGTACGAAGAGCACAATTTTTATTTCGAGTCACCTGAGGAAGCGCTGGACTTCGCAGAAATGAAAGGACTGGTGGCGGACTGAGAACTTTTGAACTTTGCTGCAACGTTCATGTTTTAAAAAGATTCTCGTTTTTTCATTTTGTGGACGCTATCTGTAATGCCTTCTGTATTGCTTTGGGGCCAGTTGCAGAGCTGAGTGAGTTAAAGTTTACATTTCATTGTTGGGGGATGGAGGTGTGTTTGTTTAGATGCTGGATCTCTTGCTTGATCTTTTCTTTGTTTAGCGGGTTTGATTTTCTGTCGGGCAATTGTGTTGGGATTGTTTGTCATCTGAATATGTGCGTATATGTGGGGAGGAAACAATAGGTGGGAGAATGTCTGGCGCCAGGGGTGGGGGTCACGCTAGCTGGGCGGGCTAGCTCACGGAAGCGTAGTGGGGGGTAAGCAGATGTTAGGCTCATCAAAGGGGTTGATTTATATTGTGCTGTTACTAGGGGGGAGGGAGAAGAAAATGTTCTGATGACGAGGGAGGGACTGTTGCTGAGGGACAGAGAGGAAGGTGGGGGTGGAGGCTGCCTGGGGGTGGGCCGGTGGAGTGCGGGCTGGAGACTGGCCCAAGAAAGGTGATGGCTGATCGGCGAAGGGGGGGTGGGGGGGGGGGGGGTTGCGGGCGATGAGCCACCCAACTAGGCTGATCACCTGGAATATACGAGGGCTAAATAGGCCGGTCAAGAGGGCACGCGTGTTCGCACATTTGAGAGGATTGAAGGCAGACGTGGTAATGCTGCAGGAGACACAATTTAAGAGTAGCTGACCAGATTAGATTAAGAAAAAGTTGGGTTGGACAGGCTTTTCATTTGGGACTGGACTCGAAGACTAGAGGGGTCGTGATCCTGATCAACAAGCGGTGGTTTTTGAGGCGGGTAGAATAGTCTTGGATGTGGGAGGCCGGTACATTATGGTCAGTGGGAAATTGGAGGGGGTGCAGGTGGTACTGGTAAATGTGTACGCGCCAAATTGAGACGATGTGGAGTTTCTAAAGTGGATGCTGGAGGAGATACCGGACTTGAATCGCATAAGTTGGTCATGGGAGGGGACTTCAACAGTTATTGACCCAGGTTTAGACCGGTCAAGCTCAAAAACGGGCAGGGTGCCAGCAATGGCAAAGGAACTAAAAGGGTTCATGGAGCAGATGGGGGGGGTGGATCCATGGAGATTTGGGCAGCCGAGGGTGAAGGAGTTCTCCTTCTACTCACACGTGCATAAAGTGTACTGCCGGATTGATTTCTTTATTTTGAGCAGGACTTTACTGGCAGGGGTGGTGGACACGGGGTACTGGGCGATCACAATCTCAGACCATGCCCTGCACTGGGTTGACCTACAGGTTAGTAAAGACAGTAACCAGCGCCCGCACTGGGGGTTAGACGTGGGTCTTCTAGCTGACGAAGGGGTGTGCGAGCGGCTGAGGAAATGTATTCAGAACTACCTGGAAGTCACCGACACGGGGGAAATTTCGGCAGCGGTGGTCTGGGATGCACAGAAGGCGGTGGTTAGAGGGGAGCTGATCTCGATACGGGCGCGCAGGGAGATGGTAGACAGGTCAGAGACAGACCGACTGGTAAAGGAGATACTACAGGTCGACAGGAGGTATGTGGAGACCCCAGAGGCAGGGCTTTTAAGGGAACGGCGGAGGCTAAAGGCGAAGTTCAGCTTGTTAACCACAGGGAGGGCGTTTGAGCAGCTGAGAAAGGCGATCTATGAGCATGAAGAGAAGGCCAGCAGAATGCTTGCCCAGCAGCTTAGAAAGAGGGAGGCAGCCAGGGAGATAGGGAAAGTAAAGGATGGAGATGGGAACTTGGTTGGAGACTCAGCGGGGGTACAGTAGGCTGTATGGGTCAGAACCCCAACGGAAGGGATGAGGCACTTCCCAGGGGGGCTAAATTTCCCAAAGGTGGATGGGGAGCTGGTAGAAGGGCTGGTTGCCCAGATCGGGATGGAAGAGATAGTGGAGGGGCTGAAGGCCTGCAGTCGGGTAAAGCCCCGGGGCCGGACGGGTACCCAGTGGAGTTCTACAAAACGTTCTCTGGGATATTGGGGCCGTTGTTGATGAGGACATTCAATGAGGCAAGGGAACGTGGTGTGCTTCCCCGACGATGTCACAGGCCACGATTTCGCTGATTCTGAAGCAGGGCAAGAACCCGGAGCTGTGTGCGTCCTACAGGCCGTTATCCCTATTGAACGTGGATGCCAAACTGCTGGCCAAAATTTTGTCCTCCAGGATTGAGGATTGTGTTCCGGACGTTATTGGGGAGGACCAGACAGGGTTTGTTAAGGGAAGGAAGTTGGTGGCCAATGTAAGAAGGTTGTTAAACGTGATCATGATTCCCCTGGAACGTAGGGAGGTGGAGATAGTGGTCGCAATGGACGCAGAGAAGGCCTTTGATCGAGTAGGAATGGGAATATCTGTGGGAGGTACTGGGACGGTTTGGATTCGGGCGGGGCTTTATTGACTGGGTCAGGTTGCTATATCAGGCTCCTGTGGCGAGAGTACGGACGAATAGGACAACATCCGACTATTTTAGGCTGTATCGGGGGACGAGACAGGGGTGCCCCCCTCTCCCCACTGTTGTTCGCGCGAGCTATAGAGCCGCTGGCAATTGCACTGACAGCCTCAAGGGGGGAGGGGGCTGGTCCGGGGAGGGGGGGGGGGAGCACAGAGTCTCGTTTTACGCAGACGACATGTATCGGACCCAGCAGAGGGGCTGGAAGAAATCATGAGGATTCTGGGGGAATTTGGCCGGTTTTCGGGGTATAAACTAAATATGGGGAAAAGTGAGATGTTTACGGTCCAGGTGAGGGGACAGGAGAGGCGATTGGGGGAACTGCCGTTTAGATTAGTAGGGGGAAGCTTTAGGTATCTAGGCATCCAAGTGGCGCGGGAATGGGAACGGCTGCATAAGCAAAGTCTGGCCCGACTAGCAGACCAAATGAAGGACGATTTTCGGAGATGGGACGCGCTCCCGTTGTCACTGGCTGGGAGGGTGCAGTCGGTGAAGATGACGGTCCTCCCAAGATTCCTGTTTGTGTTTCAGTGTCTCCCCATCTTTATCCCGCGGTCCTTTTTTAAACGGGTCAACAAAGAGATCACTGGCTTTGTATGGGCGGGCAAGACCCCGCGAGTAAGGAGGGGGATGCTTGAGCGAAGCCAGGAAGAGGGCGGCTTGCACTACCAAACTTCAGTAACTACTATTGGGCGGCGAATATAGCCATGATCAGGAAGTGGGTGGTGGGGGGAGGGTCGGCATGGGAGCATATGGAAGTGGCTTCATGTAAAGGTACCAGCTTAGGGGCATTGATAACAGCGCCTCTGCCATTCCCGCCGGCACCGTCCTCCACCAGCCCCATGGTGGTGGCGGCCCTGAGAGTCTGGGGACAATGGAGGAGGCATGCGGGAGCAGAGGGTTCATCAGTTTGGTCTCCAATTTGTAATAATCACCAGTTTGCCCCGGGAACGATGGAGGTGGGCCGGGGGGTTCCGTAGATGGCAGAGAGCAGGGATTGAGAGGATGGGGATATGTTTATAGAGGGGAGCTTTCCAAGCCTGAGGGAGCTGGAGGAGAAATTTAGATTGGCGAGGGGAAACAAATTCAGGTACCTGCAGGTGCGGGGCTTCCTAAGCAGGCAGGTTTCAACCTTCCCGCTCCTACCACCAAGGGGGATACAGGGCAGGGTAGTTTCTAGAAGGTGTGTGGGAGAAAGGAGGGTCTCTGACATTTACAAGGAACTTATGGGGTCAGAGGAGACGCAGACTGGGGAGCTGAAGCGTAAGTAGGAAGAGGAGTTTGGAGGAGAGATAGAGGATGGTCTATGGGCAAACGCGTTGAGTAGAGTCAACGTGTCCACAATATGTGCCAGGCGCAGCCTGATACAAATTCAAGGTCGTTCACCAGGCTCACATGACAGTGGCCCGGATGAGCAGGTTCTTTGGGGTAGAAGACAGGTGTGCAAAGTGTGCGGGGGGACCAGCGAACCATGTCCACATGTTCTGGGCATGTCCAAAGTTTCGGGGATTCTGGCAGGGGTTTGCAGATGTCATGTCCACGGTGTTAAAAACAAGGGTGGCACCGAGTCCAGAGGTGGTGATTTCCGGGGTGTTGGAAGATCTGGGAATCCAGGAGGAAAAAGAGGCAGACGTTCTGGCCTTTGGTTCCCTGGTAGCCCGGAGACAGATACTATTAGCTTGGAGGGACCCAAAGCCCCCGAAGTCGGAGGCCTGGCTATCGGACATGGCTAGCTTTCTCTGTTTGGAGAAAATCAAGTTCGCCTTGAGAGGGTCAATGTTAGGGTTCGCCCGGAGGTGGTAACCGTTCGTCGACTTCTTCACGGAAAATTAATCGTCAGCAGAAAGGGGGAGGGGTGTAGTTTAGTTCAGAGTAGGGGGTTAATAAAGGTGGGACCTGTAAGGGAGGAAGACGACTTTTGCACTATGTTCATAGATTCATGTATATTGTTTATTTTGTTGTCGCTGTAAAACCAAAAAATACCTCAATAAAATGTTTATTAAAACAAAAAGAACGGGAAAATACAATTTGAAAGTAAACTCTCGGGGAACATAAAAAATGACTGTAAAAGTTTCTATAGGTATGTAAAGGGAAAAAGATTCATAAAAACTAATGCAGATCCCTTATAGTCCGAAACGGGGAATTCATAACAGGGAACACAGAAATGGCTGAGGAGCTAAATTCGTATTTTGCTTCTGTCTTCGCAAATGAAGACATGAATAATGTACTCGACGTTTTGAAAAACATAGGTTTTAATGAGGAGCTCAAGGAAATTAGCATTAGTAAATAAATAGTTTGGGGGAAATTAATTGGATCGAAGGCTGACAAATATCCATAATAATCTTCATCCCAGAGTACTTAAGGAAGTGGCCCTCGAAATAGTAGGTCCACTTAGGGCAGCACGGTAGCATTGTGGTTAGCATAATTGCTTCACAGCTCCAGGGTCCCAGGTTCGATTCCCCACTGGGTCACTGTCTGTGCAGAGTCTGCACGTTCTCCCCGTGTCTGCGTGGGTTTCCTCCGGGTGCTCCGGTTTCCTCCCACAGTCCAAAGATGTGCAGGTTAGGTGGATTTGCCAAGGTAAATTGCCCTTGGTGTCCAAAATTGCCCTTAGTGCTGGGTGGGGTTACTGGGTTATTGGGATAATGTGGAGGTGTGGACTTGGGTCGGGTGCTCTTTCCAAAAGCCGGTGCAGACTCGATGGGCTGAATGGCCTCCTTCTTCACTGTAAATTCTATGTATCTATGTAATTCATTGGTGGTAATTTTCCAAAATTCTTTGGACTCTGGAATGGTTCCTACAGATTGGAGGGTAGCGAATATAACCCCGCTATTCAAAAAGGGAGGGAGAGAGAAAACAGGGAACTATAGACCAGTGAACCTTGCTGGAATCCATTATCAAGGATTTCATAGCACAGCATTTGGAAAGCAGTGGTGTAATCAGACAAAGTCAGCATGGATTCCCAGAAGGAAAATCATGCTTGACAAACCTACTAGAATTCTTTGAAGATGTAACTAGTACAGTTGACCAGGAGAACCGATGGAGGTGGTTTATTTAGACTTTCAGAAGGCTTTCGACAAGGTCTCACATAGCAGATTAATATGTAAAGTTAAAGCTCATGGGATTGCAGGTAGTGTTTTGAGATGGATAAAAAGCTGGTTAGCAGACAGGAGGCAAAAAGTTTCTGTGATTGGCAGGCAGTGACTAGTGCGGTACCACAGGAATCTGTGCTGGGACCCCAACTGTTCACATTATATATTAATGATTTGGACGAGGAAGCTAAATGTATTATCTCTAAATCTGCCGATGATACGAAGTTTGGTGGGAGGGTGAGCTGTGAGGAGGATGCAGAGATGCTTCAGCGGGATTTGGACAGGCTGAGTGAGTGGGTACGTGCATGGCAGATGCAGTATAACGTGGATAAATGTGAGCTTATCCGCTTCGGTAGCAAAAATAGGAAGGCAGATTATTATTTGAAGAGGAGTAAATTGGGAGAGGTGTATACTCAGCAAGACCTTGGTGTCCTCGTGCATCAGTCGCTGAAAGTAAGCGCACAGGTACAGCAGGCAGTGAAGAAGGCAAATGGTATGTTGGCCTTCATAGCGAGAGGATTTGAGTATAGGAATAGAGATGTTTTACTGCAATTGTATAGGGCATTGGTGAGGCCACACCTGGAGTACTGTGTGCAATTTTGGTGTTGTTATCTGAGGAATGATGTTCTTATTATGGAGAGAGTGCAGCAAAGGTTTGCCAGGCTGGTTCCTGGGATGGTGGGACTGTCATATGAGGAGAGACTAAGTCGGTTATGATTATATTCATTGGGGTTTAGTGAGAGTGAGAGGGCATCTCAAAGAAACATAAAAAATTCTAACAGGCTGAGAAAGGGTAGATTCAGAAATAATGTTCCCGATGGTGGGGGAGTCCAGGACTAGGGGGTCATAGTTTGAGGATAAGGTGAGGAGTTTTAGGACTGAAGTGAGGAGAAATTTCTTCACCCAGAGAGTGGTGAATCTGTGGAATTCGCTACCACAGAAAGTAGTTGAAGCCAAAACATTGTGTAATTTCAAGTAGGAATTCGATATAGCTTTTGGGGCTAAAGTGATCAAGAGATATGGGGGGGAAAGCAGAATTAGGGTATTGAATGATCAGTCATGATCATAATGAATGGTGGAGCAGGTTTGAGGGCTGAATGGTCTCATCCTGCTTCTATTTTCTATATTTCTATGTTATTGCATTGAATAGAGCAGAAAAACTTCTCATTGTTGCTCTTAAATAGAAGGTAAATGCATAATTTAAAAAATAATTTTTTTTAAAGGCATTGGGAAGATGACGAGGTTCAGAGTAGGTAGTTCTTCCAGCATGTCAGGCAAATAGGTTGATTGGTTTGTCTTGCAGATGGAGGATGGGCATTTTGGTAAGGTGGCTAATCGAGGGCCACTGACACCTTTGGAATTGTACCTTCACAAGAGTAGAAATGAACACTTAGAAACAAAAACCTGGCCAAATTCAACCAAAATATCTACCATATTTATCACAGATACATGGGTTCTGAGCCCAAGCACTGAAGACCAAGGTGCAAAATAATGAATGCTTTTAAACACCGACTGATGGTTTATCCATTGAGTAAGCAGAAATGTCCATGAAGAAACTTACGATGGCCACCAATTTATATCTCTCCAGGCAGTTTTTATCTCTGGAAAACACAGGTAAATGGATGATCAAACTTGGTGTCACAAAATCATATCTCAATGCTTAGTAAAATGAAGGTGTTCTTACCTTCCACACGGTAAACTTCACATTCTAAAAGATCTACATTGCCACCAAACAGGTTATTTTTATTAAAATTGTAGGACTGGCCAGGTTTGTATTTGATCTTTTTGCCATCAACCAAAAACACAAGACTGTCTCCAAAATTGGGGCCGTGCTCTAGACTATTAAAAACAGCCACAGTGTCTGGTTCCACAGCAAACTCTAATGGCTTTCCCCCTAACTCATCGCTGGTTAGTCGAAAGAGAAAAGCATTGTTGTCATTCTTATTTCCATGAGTGACAAAATCTTCACTTGTGTAACCTCCAAAAATGTGACCAGACTTGTTGTACCCGACAGTAAATGTTGGTCCTTGTCCATCACATTTATCGTGGAAAGACTTCCCATCAAAACCATGGACACTCGCTTTGTAAAGTAAATGTAAGTTCACTTTCCCGAGAAGTTGGGACAATTGTTTCCAATCTTCTGTTGTGAGCCGTGACGTTACTTCAGACATGCTGAAACCTAGAAAACATTTGATTAAAATCAATTTCATTCAATGTGGTTCGGTTGGAGCAGCAGTTAGATGCACCTAGGAGCATGCAGGTGGCGGAAAGTGTCATAGATAGAAGTTACAGAGACATGGTCAAATGGAAGGTGCAGGCTGACAGATGGGAGACCGCTAGAAAGGGCAGGCAGGCAGTGCAGGAATCCCCTGTGGCTGTCCCCTCTCTAACAGGTATACCGTTTTGGATACTGTTGGGGGAGGGGGGATAGCCTATCAGGGGAAAGCAACAGTAGCCAGAACAGTGGGACCACAACTGGCTCTGTTGCTCAGTAGGGGATGGCAAAGTGCAGGAGAGCGATAGTTATAGAGAACTCTATAGTAAGGGGCATCTGTGTTAAAGAGACACCAGGACGGTAGGTTGCCTCCCTGGTGCTAGGGTCAAGGCTGTCTCTGAACGAACACAGGACACCCTGAAGGGGGAGGGTTGAACAGCCGGAGGTCCTGCAGGAGTTCAGGGAGTTAGGCAGTAAGCTAAAAAGCAGGACCTCTAGAGTTGTAATCTCAGGATAACTCCCTGTGCCAAGTGCCAGTGAGGCCAAAAATAGGAGCTAAGTGCAGCTAAATACATGGCTAAACTGGTGGTGTAGGACGGAGGGTTTCAGATTTCTAGACCATTGGGATCTCTTCCTGGGCTGGTGGGACCAGTACAAGAAGGAGGGTTACATCTAAACTGGAGTGGCACTGATATCCTGGCCGGGAGGTTTGCTAGATTCACTCGGGAGGATTTAAACTAGTATGGCAGGGGGGTGGGAGCCAGAGCGTTAGCTTAGAAGGTGTAATAACTGAAGGGGAAATAGAGAACAAATATACGAGAACAACATCACCCTGTCTGCTCAAACACAGTGGTTTGAAATGTATTTGTTTCAATGGCGGGTAAGGCAGATGAATTTAGAGTACTTATTAGTGTTTGGAATTATGATGTTGTGACTATCACAGAAACGTGGTTAAAGGAAGGGCAGGATTGGCAGCTGAACGTTGGAGGAGATAGATGCTTCAGGAGAGATAGAGGGGGCTGTAAAAGGGGTGGGGGAGTAGAATTACTGGTTAAGGAGAATATTATAGCCATACTCCGGGAGGACACCTTGGAGGGCTCATACAATGAGGTAATCTGGGTAGAGTTTAGGAATAGGAAGGGGGCAATCACAATGTTGGGGGTTTATTACGGGCCCCCAAACTGCCAGCGAGAGATAGAGGAGCAGATCGGTAGAGAGATTTTGGACAGGTGCAAAAGTAACAGGATTGTTGAGGTAAGGGATTTTAATTTCCCCTATATTGACTGGGACTCACTTAGTGCTAAGGGCTTGGATGGGGCAGAGTTTGTAAGGTGTATTCAGGAAGCCTTCTTGATGCAATATGTAGATAGTCCAACTAGGGAAGGGGCAGTACTGGATCTGGCATTGGGGAATAAGCCTGGACAGGTGGTTGAGGTTTCAGTAGGGGAACATTTTGGGAGTAGTGACCACAATTCCATAAGTTTTAGGGTACTTTTGGACAGGGATGAGGGTAACCTTCACGTTAAGGTGCTAAACTGGGGAAAGGCAATTATGATAACATTAGACAGGAATTGAAGAATTTGGATTGGGTGCGGCTGTTGGAGGGAAAAATCAACATCGAACATGTGGGAGTCTTTCAAGCGACAGTTGATTAGGATTCAGGAAAGTCACGTTCCTGAGAGAACGAAGGATAAGTATGGGAAGTTTAGGGAGCCTTGGATAACTAGGGATATTGTGAACCTCGTGAAAAAGAAAAAGGAGAATTTTCATAGATCATAGAATCATAGGATTTACAGGGCAGAAGGAGGCCACTCGGCCCATGGAAAGATCACCCTGTCTAAGCCCACATCTCCACCCCATCCCCGTAACCCAGTAACCCCTATCTAACCTTTGTTTTTGGACACTAAGGGCAATTTAGCATGGCCAATCCACCTAACCTGCACATCTTTCGACTGTGGGAGGAAACTGGAGCACCCGGAGGAAACCCACACAGACACGGACAGTGACCCAAGCTGGGAATCGAACCTGGGACCCTGGAGCTGTGAAGCAACTGTGCTAGCCACTGTGCTACTGTGCTGCCTCTATACTTTTGTATGGTCTAGAAGGGTGGGGACAGTCAAAACCCTTGAGGGGTTTAAAGAAAGTAGGAAGGTACTTCAGCGGGAAATTAGGAGGGGGTCATGAAAAGTCCTTGGCAAGTAGGATGAAGGTGAATCCCAAAGCATTTTGTTCAGATGTAAAAAGCAAGAGGGTGGCCAGGGAAAGGATTGGGCCACTTAAGGACAGTGGGGGGAATCTATGTGTTGAGCCAGAGGAAATGGGTGAGGTACTAAATGAGTACTTTGCATCAGTGTTCACCAGGATGTTGCCTGGTCTGGAGGGTATTAGCTATGCGGAAAGACTGAATAGACTCGGACTGTTTTCATTAGAAAGACGGACGTTGAGGGGTGACCTGATAGAGGTCTACAAGATTATGAGGGGCATGGATAGAGTGGATGGGCAGGCACTCTTTCCCAGGGTGGAGGGGTCATGTCACCAGAGGGCATAGATTTAAGGTCCGTGGTGCAAAGTTTAGAGGAGATGTGTGAGGCAGGTTTTTTACACAGAGGGTGGTGAGTGCCTGGAACGCGTTGCCAGGGAAGGTTGTGGAAACAGATACATTAAAGGCATTTAAAAGGCGTTATTGACAAACACATGGATAGGATGGGTATAGAGGGATACGGCACAAGGAGGTTTGCAGTGATGTCCAGCCCACCCGGAGAGGTGAGCACTGTTGAAACTGGCAGGAAGGCGGGAGGTCTGTAATTTGGGGGCGGATTCCCTGTTGCCTGTGAACGCTAGCAGCTTTCCCGACCCGGCAGAGAGTCAAGCATTGGCCAAAAAACAGGATTGGCGCCTGTTCCGATGCTCCGGTCCCCGCCGGTGGCAGCAGCGAGCTACACGCCCTGTGCCGGCGGCACCATGGACATGGGTCATTGAACCTATTTATATCCGACAGCGGGCTGGAAGAGAGGTTCTCCACCACCCTTGGTGCTCTAGCACTCTCAGCCAGTGTGAATTGCTGCAGGTGTTTTCAAGCGTGGCACTGACGCAGTGGATCCTGTGGTGGGTCAAGGGGGTCAGTGCATAATGGAAGTGTCCCCCAAAGTCCATCGGAAGGTTGCCTACACCCACAACGCAAGTCCTGCTCCCCTTCCCCCCCCCTCCCAGGCCGCTCCCCCGCAGCATCCTCCATCAGAGACCCCCCCCATGAGAGAGCTCCCCAACAGAGCCCCCCTAACAGAGACCCCCCTAACAGAGACCCCCAACAGAGACCCCCTAACAGAGACCCCCCAGAACAGAGATCTCCCATCAAAGATCCCCCAACAGAGACACCCCCCAACAGAGAACCTCCCCCAACAGAGAACCTCCCCCAACAGAGAACCTCCCCCAGGTCCAACCCCTTACCCACAGCTCAAGCCTACCCAAATCCCAGCCCCTCCTCAGCCACCATCACCCGCAGCTACCCTCCTCCTCAGCCACCCCACCAACCATCTCCACCAGTCCCCCATCAATCCCCCCTTTAGTCCGCACCCCCTGGCATTGCCAGTGGTGCACCACCCTCTGGCACCATGGCACCCTGTCAGTGACTCTCTAACCTGGCACAATGGACCCCTAGTTTGGTCAGGAGCGTCAGCCCATTGCTCATGTGCCCCTCTGCCACTGCCAGACTTCAGAGGGAGGGTCCTTCAAGGGTCCTGGGATTTGGGTAGGCTTGAGTTGTGGGTAAGGGGTTGTACCTGGGACCTTCCATTGAGATGCTTATAAACATTCTTGTCATGATTGATGGCCGATGACCACTTCAAAACAGCTAAGGGGCTTCACGTCCTCTTTTCCAAACACAGAAAGCACTGACAGTTGTTGAAGTGGCTCGCAGCTGTCAATCATAACATGACTGTCCATAAACATTACAGTTAGAATCAATGGGACATACTTCAGGTGCATGTAAGTGTGAAGGGAAATATAAATAAACAAGCTCTCTGGCAGCTGTGTTTAAACCATTAAGCTGCCAATCAAAGGCAAGTAAAAGGTACTGCACTGTGAAATTGAATGGATTCTCAGCATTTCAATGGATCTCAGGGGATTTCATCTGTTTCAAATGTTGTGGGCTTTCAAGGAAGGCTCTGACACTTAAAAAGCAGCACTTTGATAATCATCGGGCAGAGGGAGCAGACATGAGGAAAGGAAAAGTGTTTCTGGCCTGATTCTTCACTGAGCTCAGTGGTCTGCTCATCAGCTGTCAGACAGAGCAGTTCTGAGTGAGAAGGCCATGTCAGAGTTTAAACAGGTCAGACCAGGATGTAGACGGTGAACAGAGGGTTGCCTGAGATCCCTGTGCCAAGAGTGATCTTCAGGTTGCCCAGGGCTGGAAGGGACAGTCCAGTCATGGGACCCCCCATCCCGGGTGCTGGTCCCCGGGTCACAGCCCAAGCCCACCAAACTCCCTGCACCTTTCGGGGACCCGCCCTCTGAAGCCCCCTGCACCCACCTGGCTAACACTCTGGGATCACAGCAATTTTCAAGCCTGAAAATGGGATCCCAGTGGGAAAAGGTTTGGTAAGCATTGATCCTATGTAATAATTAAGATTCAGATGCAAAATTTCACCAGGCTCCCCAAGGCTTGGCAAAAGATTCATCAGATGAATTGATAAAATTCACAGTAAACCCAATCTTTGCTTCATCCACATTGCTGTGGGCCTGCAGTCACATGTAGGCCAGACCGGGTAAGGACGGCAGATTCCCTTCCCTAAAGGACATTAGTGAACCAGATGGGTGTCTATGAAAATAAAAATTGCTTATTGTCACAAGTGGGCTTCAAAGGAAGTTACTGTGAAAAGCACCCAGTCGCCACATTCCGGCGCCTGTTCGGGGAGGCTGGTACGGGAATTGAACCGTGCTGCTGGCCTGCCTTGGTCTGCTTTCAAAGCCAGTGATTTAGCCCAGTGTGCTAAACAGCCCCGGTGAAGATTGACAACAGTTTCATGGTCATTTAATTCCAGGATTTTATTGAATTCTAATTCCGCCACCTTATGGGATTTGAATCCAGGTCCCCTGGGCACTTTCCTGGGTCTCTGAATTATTAATTGTTATTTGTTGATTTTAGTTTCTTTGTTTGCCCAATGCAAACCTCCACCTCCCCTCGTCCCACAGGATTATCTGTCATTTGTTCTTCAACTTTGCTTTCACTGAGCACTGACCTTTGTTCTCCTCTTAACACATTCTGCTATCTTACCTTTCTGTTGCAGTCAAACCCATCTTCAGTCCTTAATGCTACCATTAACATTTGTTTTGCCTTGTGATTATGGCATCCTTGTCAATCTCTCCTTAGCTCTGAGCTATCCCTAACCTATTCTGCTCCAGCTTCTCCACTCCCCCCCCCCCCCCCCCCCTCCAACTAGTTCATTCCAGTTGCACCTCTCTTCAGCTCAGAAGAGGCTACCGTGCTTGAAACGTTGGGGGCAATACTGCCGAAAAATGACTAAGTGTCATTTTGGCCGGGTTTGGCGGGGTGTTTCCCGGCAGTTTTTCGGGTCAGATCCAGACCCGGATTCACCCACACTTAGAGTTGGATTCTGTGTCGGCTGACGCCAGAATCGGGTAATGCAATTGGGCAGAGAATCGCACGGCAGCCGAAAATCAAAGCTGCCGCCGGGCGTGACGAAATGTCATGCTCTGGTTGTATTCAAGGGGGGGGGGGGGTGGCATCTGCCAGGGCCAGGGAGGGAGCAGCGGGGGCTGACTAGGCGAAGAGCCATGGTATCGAGGTGACCCCCAGGTCCAGGGTGTCCAGGGACAGACCGCCATTACTGTGGCCCGCAATGTAGCGCACCTGGACTGCTTTGGAGGGGTCCTCCAATACAGCGCTCGGGGAGTCTCCCACATCATGGCGGCCTGCTGTGTCCAGAACATTGCGCAGCAGAAGGGCGACATGCTGGAGGAGGGAGATAAATGGCAGGTCTCGTTCAACGAGGAGGATGCAAGGGAGGGTCAGGATAGGCAGGGCATGGGGCCCACGCAGGCACGGGAGGCCGCACAACATGTGTCCTCGGGTCGGTGCAAAGGACGCTCTGATCATCTACGGGTTCACTGACTAGGGGAACTGGCCAACGGATGAACGGGCAACCTGTCCCACCCCCACAAGGCCCCCTACCCCCACCGATAATCCCCTCCCATGGGGACCCTCCCTGCATCAACACCGCCCTCCCAACCGCACCTACAACCCCTTCCGTGATACATACCCGTTCACTATGGGGATGGGATCTGCTGCTTCGCATCGTTTGACAATAACAACAAACAAAGAACAAAGAAATGTACAGCACAGGAACAGGCCCTTCGGCCCTCCAAGCCCGTGCCGACCATGCTGCCCGACTAAACTACAATCTTCTACACTTCCGGGGTCCGTATCCCTCTATTCCCATCCTATTCATGTATTTGTCAAGATGCCCCTTAAATGTCACTATCGTCCCTGCTTCCACCACCTCCTCCGGCAGCGAGTTCCAGGCACCCACTACCCTCTGCGTAAAAAACTTGCCTCGTACATCTACTCTAAACCTTGCCCCTCTCACCTTAAACCTATGCCCCCTAGTAATTGACCCCTCTACCCTGGGGAAAAGCCTCTGACTATCCACTCTGTCTATGCCCCTCATAATTTTGTAGACCTCTATCAGGTCTCCCCTCAACCTCCTTCGTTCCAGTGAGAACAAACCGAGTTTATTCAACTGCTCCTCATAGCTAATGCCCTCCATACCAGGCAACATCCTGGTAAATCTCTTCTGCACCCTCTCTAAAGCCTCCACATCCTTCTGGTAGTGTGGCGACCAGAATTGAACACTATACTCCAAGTGTGGCCTTACTAAGGTTCTAAATGTCTGATTCCTGCCCAAGGCAGCACTTTCTGTCTCCCTGGGTGATCCGTGCATGCGAGCAGGCCATTCCATCACATGGTCCGACCGAACCCCAGGGGTGGCGGAGGTGGGTACGGGATTGGGGTGGGGAGGGATGGGGATGGGGCCAGGTGCTGGTCCGGTGCACAGTGGCTGACCTGGCCCATGCCCACCTCCAACAGTCGCCAACCTGCTCCACCTCCACCCCTCCAGCTCCCCCTCTGCAGCCAGCCCAGCCCATCCCTCACACCTCTCTGAAAGAGCTTCAGGCAATTTGATACGTTTGTCAACAGGGATTGGATTGGATTTGTTTATAGTCACGTTTTTATAAGAAGAATCCAGCACGAGTTTTAAGGATACAAAGTAATAACATTTATTTACTATAACATATATACATAACAGTAGCAGTAACTTCCCTTGCTACATACTCCTTCCTGCTGGTTCCTGAACTGGCCAGCTTTATTTATACTCAGAGTTTACTAGTGGTTTCTCCGCCCCCCTCATTGGGCAAGCTCATACTCCCACAGGATTGTGGGATAGTCATTAGTCCCCAGCCAATGGTAAGTAGGCAGATTATAACATCCCCCCCCCCCCCCCCCCCAAAGTCCAAGGAATCCACCGAAGACCCTGGCGACTCGTTTGGCTGCAGGCCGGACATCTTTTGCACGCGGCGCTGGATCAGGCGGCGTGTAACGAGACGGAGACCGGCGCTTCCGTGATGAACGGCGCAACGGTTGTACATCCACGGCCCGTGGACCCGAGGATTCCCCCTCTGATGCATCCTGTGTCTCCATCTCGGAGTCAGAGTCTGCTGCCTCCGTCATGTCAGCGTCTCTATCTCCATTCGGTCCCGTAACGACCTGCGCAGGCTTCGAGTGAGGCACCAGTGGAAGATTTTGAGGACTACCTTCCCTTGTCTCTGGTCTCTGCGGCTGTTGAAATGAGCTCCAGGGACGGGGAATCTTTTGAGGGGATAGTCTTCTGGACCGAACGTGGTCTACATGTTTTCGCTGGAGACGACCCTGGGCTTGCACTTGGTAAGATATAGGGCCCGTTTGGCAAAAGATTACACCAGGAACCCATTGGGCACCACCAGCAAAATTCCGAACGAACACTGGGTCACCGGGCGCAAACTGCCGAATCGGCCGATGCCGAGAAAATCCCTGTCCCTGCCGTTCTTGTGTGGGGCGTACTTTTGCGCCAATGTCTGGGAAAACCATACTAAGGCGGGTGCGAAGTCTCCGGCCCATTAGGACTCCTGCGGGAGCTACCCCAGTCACTGCATGGGGGGTGGGCCTATACGTAAACAAAAAGCGAGCCAGTCTCGTGTCCACTGTTCCGGAAGACTGCTTCTTTAGGCCTCTTTTGAATGTCTGCACTGCGCGCTCTGCCAACCCATTTGAAGCCGGGTGGTAAGGGGCAGTGCAGATATGGCGGATGCCGTTCATCTTCGTAAACCTCGCAAACTCCTCACTCATGAATGGAGTGCCATTATCCGTGACCAGCAACTCGGGGAGGCCATGCGTACGAAACGATAAACGCATCTTTTCAATTGTTGCGCAGGACATTGTCCCCTGCATCTTATGCACCTCTAGCCATTTGGACTGGGCGTCAATTAGTAGAAGGAACATGGATCCTTGAAAAGGGCCTGTGAAATCTGCATGCAAGCATGCCCAAGGCCGCCCTGGCCATTCCCAGTGATGTAGGGGCGTGGCCGGCGGAAGCTTCTGATGCTCCTGGCAAATGGAGCGGTTTTGGGCCACCTTCTCAATGTCGGTGTCGAGGCCTGGCCACCAGACATAACTCCGGGCCAACATTTTCATTTTGGTCACGCCTGGATGCCCATTGTGCAAGTCTCTTAGTATCAGCTCCTGGCCTTTTTCCAGGACAATCACACACGTCCCCCACAAGAGGATGCCGTCTTCCACGCTGAATTCTGACAGCTTGGAGGAAAATGCCCGCAACTCGCCTGGGAGCTGTCTATGCTGCCCACCATACAGGACTATGTGCCGAACCTTTGACAGGACTGGCTCCGTCTGGGTCCACTCACGGATCTGTGATGCCGTGACAGGCAAGGTGTCCATAAAATTTAGAGTTGCAACCACCTCACCGGTCGCGGGGGTCGACATGGGGCCGGTCGATAAAGGCAATCGGCTCAGTGCGTCGGCATTTGCTATCTGCGTACCTGGTTTGTGCGACAGAGAATACTCGTATGCAGCAAGCAACAAAGCCCAGCGCTGGATCCGTGCAGAAGCAATGGGCGGTATTGGCTTATCCTCTATGAAAAGTACCAGCAGGGGCTTATGATCAGTCACGATGGTGAAATGGCGGCCGTACACGTACTGGTGGAAGCGTTTCACTGCAGAAACCACTGCCAGGCCCTCCTTCTCAATCTGCGCATACTTTTTCTCCGCTGCAGTCAATGTGCGGGAGGCGAAAGCTATCGGTCGCTCGGCCCCGTTCTCCATCTTGTGGGACAGGACGGCCCCAATACCATACGGGGATGCATCACATGTGACGAGCAAAGGCTTTCCAGGATCATAGTGAGTTACTAACCCAGACGACGACAATTGTTGCTTTACCCGCCGGAAAGCGGTTTCTTGCGGCTGACCCCAAACCCAGGTGTAATTTTTCTTTAGCAGAAGGTGCAAAGGGGCCAGCGGAGTTGCCAGATTGGGGAGGAACTTCCCGTAATAGTTTACGAGACCGAGAAAAGAGCGAAGATGCGAAGTGTCAGTCGGGGCGGGGCATGTTGAATTGCACGCACCTTCTCTGCGACGGGGTGCAGACCTTCGCGGTCCACCCGATAACCTAGGTAGACTACTTCCTTTGCCTGAAATCCGCACTTTGTGTGACGTAAACGGACTCCAGCCTCCAAAAGGCGTCTAAGGACAGCCTCCAGATTTTCCAAATGTTCCTGCTCCGACGTCCCTGTAATCAAAACGTCATCTAGGTAGACAGCCACACGTGGTAAACCTCTCAAAATGCCCTCCATAACACGTTGAAACATTGCGCAGGCAGAGGATACTCCAAAGGGCAACCGTGTATATTCATACAGGCCCCGGTGTGTATTAATCGTTACATATGGTCGGGAGGCAGGGTCCAGCTCCAACTGCAGGTAGGAGTGACTCATATCTAATTTTGTGAACGAGAATCCACCTGCCAGTTTCGCGTAGAGATCCTCTATGCGAGGCATTGGATATCGGTCGAGTCGGGAAACCATATTCACTGTAAGTTTATAGTCGCCACACAAGCGAACTGTGGCATCTGGCTTCATTACAGGTACAATTGGTGCTGCCCAGTCAGCAAAACGGACGGGCCTGATAATACCCAAACTCTCCAAATGAGTGAGCTCCCCTTCTACCTTCTCGAGCAAGGCGTAAGGCACTGGGCGCGCCCGGAAATAGTGTGGCGTGGCTCCTGGTTCAACTTGGATACGGGCTACAGCCCCTTTTATTTTCCCCAAACCAGGCTGGAATACATCTGGGTATTGTCCTAGCACCTCAGTCAATCCTTCAGAAACTGTTTGGAGGATGTGCTGCCATTGCAACCGCAAATGGCGCAACCAGTCCCGACCCAACAGGCTGGGCCCATGGCCGCGCACCACGATAAGTGGGAAACGCCCCTCCTGGCGTCCATAGACAATAGGGGTCATTGTAGTTCCTGCAATGTCCAGTGGTTCCCCCGTGTAGGTGGCCAACCTGGCCTGTGAGCCGGTTAATGTAAGGGTCTGTATACCCTGCTTGATGCGGCCGAATGGCCTCTGGCCGATCACGGAGACCGCTGCGCCAGTATCCAACTCCATCTCAAGCGGGTGGCCATTGACCCGTACTGTCACCTTAATGGGGGCCACACGGGGAGCTGCCACACAATGCAGCTGCAGGCAGTCGTCCTCCGTCTCCACGTCCTCAGGAGTAGTCACCGCAGGTTCATCCACATGGAAGGTACGGCCTCTGGGCTGGTCCCAGTTACGGCCCCTGGGCTGGTCCCAGTTTCAGTCGGAACGACGGCGCCTCTGGCGCCCCCAGGACCGCCGTCCGCGACGGGGTCGGCGCCTACAAGTCTGACACGGACATGGCTCCTCATCCATTGGCTCTGGAGAAGGCTCCCTTCGGGGAGGAATGTCCGACGGCCACTGGCGTCGGTCCGGACGTTGCCTCGCCCAAGATACCGCAGGAGTGCGGGGGGACGTTTTCGGACGGAAGGGGTTGCGCCCCAAGGCATGCACTTCCATTCCCTGTAGCTCCTGTACTCCTCGCTCTGCGCTCTCTTGGGACAAGACTATTTGAATGGCCTGTTGAAAAGTCAATGTTGGCTCCGCTAACAACCTTCTCTGGGTGGCCGCATTGTTAATACCGCAAACCAAACGGTCGCGTAACATTTCTGACAAGGTCTCACCATAGTCACAGTACTCCACAATCCTGCGTAGCCTGGATAGAAAATCGGCAAGGGATTCTCCAGGGGTCCTCTCAGCGGTATTAAACCGGTAACGCTGGACTACCGTGGACGGGGTTGGGTTAAAATGTTGCCCCACTATATTCACAAGTTCATCAAACGTTTTGGTGTCCGGCGCAGCTGGGTACGTAAGGCTCCTAATCACCCCAAACGTATGCGGGCCGCAGGCGGTGAGCAATATGACCACCTGGCGCTCGTTTTTAGTGCTATTGTTTGCCCGGAAATAGTGACGCATCCGTTGTGTGTACTGGTTCCAGCTTTCCAGCGCAGCATCAAAAACATCCAAACATCCGTACAGAGGCATGGTATAATAGAAAACAACTTCCAACCTGTATCCAACAAAAATCCAGGGAGGTGGCTTCAGCAGTGTAGACAGCGATTCACTTTAACCTTCGACGCCAGTTTTGTAAGGGCCATGAAGAATCCAGCACGAGTTTTAAGGATACAAAGTAATAACATTTATTTACTATAACATATATATACATAACAGTAGCAGTAACTTCCCTTGCTACATACTCCTTCCTGCTGGTTCCTGAACTGACCAGCTTTATTTATACTAGGAGTATACTAGTGGTTTCTCCGCCCCCCTCATTGGGGAAGCTCATATTCCCACAGGATTGTGGGATAGTCATTAGTCCCCAGCCAATGGTAAGTAGGCAGGTTATAACACACGTGTACCGAGATACAGTGAAAAGTATTTTTCTGCGAGCAGCTCAACAGATCATTAAATACATGGGAAGAAAGGGAATAAAAGAAAACACATAATAGGGCAACACAACATATACAATGTAACTACATAAGCACTGGCATCGGATGAAGCATACAGGGTGTAGTGTTAATGAGGTCAGTCCACATGAGGGTCATTTAGGAGCCTGATAACAGCGGGGAGAAGCTGTTTTTGAGTCTGTTCATGCGTGTTCTCAGACTTCTGTATCTCCTGCCCGATGGAAGAAGTTGGAAGAGTGAGTAAGCCGGGTGGGAGGGATCTTTGATTATACTGCCCTCTTTCCTCAGGCAGCGGGAGGTGTAGATGGGCGGGATTCTGCGCAAATCATCGGGGCGGGAGAAAAAGGCGCAAACCCTGGCGGAAACCACTCTGGCGTCGAGCCGCCCCAAAGATGCGGAATCCTCCGCACCTTCGGGGGCTAGGACGGCGCCGGAGTGGTTTGCGCCGCGCCAGCCGGCGGGAAGGGGCTTGGCGCCACGCCAACTGGCCTCTGCCGGCCGGCGCAAGTTGGCGCATGCGCAGGGGGAGTTCATCTCCACGTCGGCCATCGTGGATCGGTACATGGGCCCGAGAATTCGGAGGACGGGGGCGGGATTCACGCCGACCCCCGGTGATTCTCCAACCCAGTGGGGGGCCGGAGAATGCCACCCCAGGTGTTTATTGTGGACAGGTGAACATGTTTCTACAGGTTTGGGCCCTAGCTCCTATCGCTATCATGCTTGCTGCACCCATGCAAGCTTAACTGGTGTATAACTTTCTGGCCTTACGAGCCCGAACGCCACATCTAGATGGAACCCCAGGCAGTACATCAGGGGTGGAGGTGACCTGTTGTGATCCCCGCCCTGCGACCTGGGTCCCCAATGGTGGCGATCCTTTGGTGCGATCGGGCCTGGACGGGCCCAGCAGTCTCTCCGGGGTCTCAGGTGGCTTGGTGCCACGCTGTTCTGTCCGCTGCTCATCGGGTGCGCTTGGTACAGGATAAGGGGGCGGTGTAGCCAGAGGCGTCGACGGTGTTCCAGCACATCGCCTGCAGGGGTCACCGGCACATGCCCCACTACCTCTCCCTCCCGAGGGGTAACAGATGGCCCACAGGCTACTCCTTGGGACTGGGATGCGGCTAGAGTCCGGCCGCACCCGCCACCTGGCGCTGCCAGTCGTGGAGGCCAGCTCTCGTTTCGACCAGAGTCTCAATGCTCATGACCATAGAGTGAAGGGACTGGACCACCTCCCTCTGTGTCACGCCAGCCACCGCCTGGGCTATACCATTGACGCCCGCAGCCCTGACCAGTTGTGACTGTGTCAAGCTCTGGAGCACCGCTGCAGTGTCCAGGTGGCTCTGGTACATAGCTGCCTGTGACTGGGCCGCCCTGTCCTGTGCCTCTGCAACTGCCCAGAATGCCCAGGCCATTGACATCTTGACAAATGGCCGATATCGTCGCCCCCAAGGCCTCCACCATGGACGCTACCCGTTCGGTGTTGGCTTGGGTGGCACACATGGTCGGCACCGCCTCCTGCCCCTGCAGGCGCTGGATGGTTGCTGATACTCCCTCATGTAGTCCCTGGCACTGTGTCTGCATGTCCAGCATTGATGGGACCGCCCTTTCCAGAGGCGCAAGATCCATCTGGACGGCAGCTAATCCCTGGGGTCGGGCAGCCCTCCGACTGGTGGTGTTTTGGGGTTTAGATGGTGTGGGGGAGGTGGGATGCAAGGGTTGGAGTGGAGTGGGGGTGGTTTGGGGGTTGTGCCACCCGTGCTATGGGAACACCGCAACTCAGCAGAGGCTCACCTGGTTCCCCGTCGCTGACCTCTGCCTCGGTGACTGCCCTCTCCCCAGGCCCAGTAACCAGGTCCAGCGCCCGCCACTCCGTGACAGTGAGGGACGTAGGTCCGGTGGACCCCCTCCAGTCTTCTCTCTCCCTTGCGGTTATGCGCCACCTCGTCCGGGGGGGGGTGGGGAACAGAAATTCACAGCGTTAGACAATTGGACACGGGCAGCACAGGGGGTGGCAACTGGCGGCCTTTGTGAGCAGGGCACCCAGCCGTGGTGGGTGGTATAGGTGTTGGCATGTGGTGCAGGGTGGGGTGTGCGCAGACCGCCGGCGGGTAGGGGTTCAGTCCGCCATCTGGATGTTGGGGGAGGGGTTTGCGGGTGTGTAAACCCGCCTGCCAGACCGGCTCCTCAGAGATCGGGTCACCGTTTTGAAAGGTCCCGACCTCATAGTGAGGTGCCGGTCCGCGCATCCAAGGACAATGCAATAACTCGCGGACATGTTCTCCAGCCCCTGCACCTCGTCTCCTGAGGGGCAACTTCTCCCCCATCAAAAAAAGTTAGCATGAGCCTCTGCTCCCCACAAGTGAGCAGACATAGAACATACAGTACAGGAGGCCATTCGGCCCATCGAGTCTCCAATGACCCACTTAAGCCCTCACTTCCACCCTATCCCTGTAACCCAATAACCCCTGCTAACCTTTATGGTCACTAAGGGCAATTTATCATGGCCAATCCACCTAACCTGCACGTCTTTGGACTGTGGGAGGAAACCGGAGCACCCGGGGGAAACCCACGCAGACACGGGGAGAACGTGCAGACTCCGCACAGACAGTGACCCAGCGGGGAATCGAACCTGGGACCCTGGTGCTGTGAAGCCACAGTGCTACCCACTTGTGCTACCGTGCTGCCCCCACAAGTGAGCATATGGGGGTCCCTGAGAGCCCCTCTATCTTTAGAGTCCCCTCAGCTTGCAGACTCCCCCCTTTCAATACACATCCCAACCTTAATGACACCCCTTCACAAACCCCTTCACCCTCTTACATATCCCCCACCCTTCATACCCCCTTCTCTTCATACCCTTCACCCCCATGCCTCCTACCCTTCATACCCTTTCACCCCTCCCCCATCCTTCATACCCTCTTCATCCCCCATCCTTCATACCCCCTTCACCCCTCCCACAATCTTCATACCCCCTTCACCCCCACCCTTCATACCCTCTTTCACCCCTCCCCCACTCTTCATACCCTCTTTCACCCCTCCCCCAACCTTCATACCACCTTCACCCTTCATACCCTCTTCACCCCTCCCCCACCCTTCACCCCCACCCTTCATCCCTCCCCCATCCTTCATACCCCCTTAACCCCTCCCTTCATACCCCCTTCACCCCTCCCCCACCCTTCATACCCCCTTTCACTTCTCCCCCACCCTTCATACCCTCTTCACCCTTCATACCACCTTCATCCCTCCCCCACCCTTCATACCCCCTTCACCCCTCCCCACCCTTCATATCCCTTCAACCCCCACCCTTCATACCCCCTTCACTCTTCATACCACCTTCATCCCCCCTGCACCCTTCATACCCCCTTCACCCCTCCCCACCCTTCATATCCCTTCATCCCCCACCCTACATACCCCCTTCACCCTTCATACCACCTTCATCCCTCCCCCACCTTTCATACCCTTTCACTCCTCCCCCACCCTTCATACCCTCTTCACCCCTCCCCCACCCTTCATACTCCCTTCACCCCCCACCCTTCATACCCCCTTCACCCCCCACCCTTCATACCCTTTCACCCCTCCCCACCCTTCATACCCTCTTCACCCTTCATACCACCTTCATCCCTCCCCCACCCTTCATACCCCCTTCACCCCTCCCCACCTTCATATCCCTTCATCCCCCACCCTACACACCTTCACCCTTCATACCACCTTCATCCCTCCCCCACCTTTCATACCCTTTCACTCCTCCCCCACCCTTCATACCCTCTTCACCCCTCCCCCACCCTTCATACTCCCTTCACCCCCCACCCTTCATACCCCCTTCACCCCCCACCCTTCATACCCTCTTCACCCCTCCCCCACCCTTCATACCCCCTTACCCCCACTTTCTGGGCAACGTCCCCTCAGACCCTGCCACTTGGCACCGCCAACTAGGCACAGCCCCTGTCCCCGACACTCGGCGGGGTGGGGGGGGGGGGGCCTGCAGCCTCAAACCAGCCACGCCTATTCAGATGAGCCGAATGTATGATTTGAATATAATTATCCGGATGGGCCTGACCCATATCCTTGTTCAGTTTTTAACCCCCTTGTCCAGTGACAATGCCACAACGCCATCATCTCCCTGAATGCATTCCATTTTTTTATAACACCAGGAGCTGTGCCCAGGGAGCACATTCAGCCCCTCCACCCCAAACCTGGATCTGATTGGAAGGCTGGGTCTTGACTTCAAGCTGCCTTTTCTCCCTGAACCTTCATAAACCTCCACAGCAAATGCTCCCAGAACCTGAGTTTGTGCCCTGTCTCCAATCACAGAGCCAGGAATGCCCCTCTTTCCCCTGTTCCGCGGTGTTTGCCAGTTTCCCGGCCAGTTGCTACAATTAGGAAATACACGAGGACAGAGCGGCTGTCAGTAACAGTGAGAGATCGAAGTCAATCTCACCCAGTCTCAGGGGAAAGGAACCCGTCCCGCGAATCCCCCCGCCCGCCCGCCCGCGCAAACTTACCAAAAACAAACAGACCCGCAACCGCAATCCTCACCAACCAGCGACTGCTGTTTTCAGGGAGACGAGGAAAGTGAAACTGATACTGAAATGCGGAAACACACTCAGAGGTGACTTCCTACTGTACAGACGGAGCTAAAATATATTCCAAATAAAACTGGTGGTCTGGGGCGAAATTCTCCGTTATCGGCGGAAACTCCGCCGATCGGCGCAAAAAACGGCGCAAATCCCACTTGCGTCACATCATAAAAATGGGACGATAGTCTCCGGCCCGAAATGGGCTAGCAGCGACGTAACGGGATCCGCGCTTACGCAGTGGTTCACGCCGTGCAGCGTCATACGCGCTGCACGGCGTGACGGCTCATAAGGCCGCGCAGCTCCCCCCCCACCCGACCGCAACACCCGACTGGATGGCTGGCCGTCGCTCAGCCCCGAGGTTCGAGTCACGCGATGTGGAGGCGCTCCTGGACGCGGTGGAGCAGAGGAGGGACGCCCTGTATCCCGGGCACGGCCGCAGAGTTGCCCCACGCCACAGCCGGCGTCTGTGGAGGGAGGTGGCAGAGGCCGTCACCGCTGTGGCCCTGACACCACGGACAGGCACCCAGTGCCACAAGAAGATGAACGACCTCGTCAGAACAGGCAGGGTGAGCCTTCCCCATATCCCCCCTCCCCCATATCCCTCCCTCCCCCATATCCCCCCTCCCCCATATCCCCCATATCCCCCCTCCCCCATATCCCCCCTCCCCCATATCCCCCCTCCCCCATATCCCCCCTCCCCATATCCCCCCTCCCCCATATCCCCCCTCCCCATATCCCCCTCCCCATATCCCCCCTCCCCATATCCCCCCTCCCCCATATCCCCCCCTCCCCATATCCCCCCCCCATATCCCCCCTCCCCCATATCCCCCCTCCCCATATCCCCCCTCCCCCATATCCCCCCTCCCCCATATCCCCCCTCCCCCATATCCCCCCTCCCCCATATCCCCCTCCCCCATATCCCCCCTCCCCCATATCCCCCTCCCCCATATCCCCCATATCCCCCCTCCCCCATATCCCCCCTCCCCCATATCCCCAAGTGAATCCAGCCCTAACCTTAACCTCTGCAATGCACGCGCAACCGATGGCGTGCATTCATATACCTGCCTAACACTGTTGCCTTTTACCCCTGCCCCCCCCCCACAGGAGAAGCGCGCACACAACAATAGGGAGCATGTGAGGACTGGAGGAGGGCCCGCTGATGAGAGGCCACTGACCGTACACGAGGAAAGGGCCCTGGAACTGGCTGGCGGACCTGAGGACCGGGAGGTTGCTGATGCAGAGGTCGGGGGCCCACGAGCAAGTGAGCCACCAACAGCCCGTCCCCATATCCCCCTTCCCCTATATCCCCCTCCCCGTATCACCTGATCACTGCCTGATGTCTAACCATGCATGCTTCATTGTGTATCGCAGGACCAAACGTCCAGGCACCCATCCCCGCAGATGCACACCGCCCGCAGGATGCCCCTCGGAGACCACAGGAGACGGAGAGACCCGCACCCTCCAGCATGCGACGCCCGCAGGATGCCCCTCGGAGACCACGGGAGACGGAGTGACCCGCACCCTCCAGCATGCGACGCCCGCAGGATGCCCCTCGGAGACCACGGGAGACGGAGAGACCCGGACCCTCCAGCATGCGACTCCCGCAGGATGCCCCTCGGAGACCACGGGAGACGGAGAGACCTGGAGCAACAGGGAGACGACACCCCCGTCACGTGCAGGAGCGACCACCCAGCGATGAGGGGGGCAGCCACAGGCCCCCGTCACATCCGAGCCAGGACACCACTACCCAGGACACCCCTACCCGGGAAGACGAAATACCGGACAGTGACTCAGAGTGGATGGGTGGAGACGAACCCCCACCCCAAAGTGCCATGGACTCAGAGTGGGACGAAGAGCACGACACAACGCCACTGCTGTCACCAACACCCTCCACCATCGCAGAAACACTCACCACGGTTGGGCACTTTAGTGATGAGGCGGCTGGTACACTCACTGGTGCGCACAACACAGCCGTCCCGGTACAGCAGGTGGAGGTAGGAGCAGCAGAGGGACCGGGCGGTCGGAGGGCAGCCCAGGCCAAGCGAACATCTGCCGCCCAGATGGATCCCGGGTTCCTGCAGTTACCACACCCACACATAGATCCGATGCAACCACCGACACGGAGACGAGCGAATAGGGTGACGGGTGGCTTGCGGCGGCTGCGGTCGCAGGTGGAGGAGTCCACCCGCGTCCAGGAGCTGGGAGTGGTCCCGGTCATGCGTGCCACCCAGGCTGACACCGCATGGGTGGCGTCCGCGGTGGAGGCAATGGGTGCGACGGTGTCAGACATGGGGAACGGTTTGCGAGGCCTGGGGCCTTCCGTGCAGGCGGCGTCTGTGGCCCAGGAAATGGCTGCCCTCTCACAGGAGGCCATGAGCCAGTGCCAGCGCCAGATGGCAGAGGCGCTCAACGCCATAGCCCAGTCTCAGCAGGCCATAGCCCAGTCTCTGCAGGCCATGGCTCAGTCTCTGCAGGCCACGGCCCAGTCTCTGCAGGCCATGGCCCAGTCTCAGCAGGCCATCGCTGAGGGCATCGGCGCCAGTGGCCATGTGCGAGCTGGCGTCGCACTGTCACAGACAGGGTTTGACAACACCCTGGGCTCCATGGCTGCAAACCTGCAGACCCCTGTCGATACCAGCACGGGCCTCCAGGACTGGCAGCGCCAGATGTCGGGGGGGCGTCGGATGGCCAGTCCGTTCGCATCCCCCACCCATGTAGAGGCCTGGGGGCCATGGGGCACCCCGAGGGAGGAGGAGGTGGTGTGGTCCGTCCCGGCTCCCTCTGTAGGGGAGGTCCCGGTACACCGCGACACCTCGGACTCCCCCCTTCCGTCCCAGGTGCATCGGGTGGGCAACGGGCAGGACAGGCTGGCAGCTCGCCATCCCAGTCGCCCGGGCCGCAGCCTGGCCCATCTAGGCCAGGACGCCCCAGGAAACGGCCGCCAAAGGGATCCAGTGTCAGAGGGCAGGAATCACAGGAGTCCACCTCCAGTTCTGCTGTACCGTCTGAGGAACCACGTAGACGTAGTCAAAGGGCCCGTAAGGCCAAACAATTAGACACTGAGTAAGTTGGCACGGGTGCAGGGCACAGATGAGTTTTAGGGGCTAGGGCACGTGCATGAACTCCTTTGGTTATTAAAGTCAATGTTACACCTACCGAAGCTGCCTTTGTGCTCTGTCCAAAGTGTGCGGGCGTGTCATGTACGTTGAGCGCAAGTGTGTGTGTGAGGGGTGGTCTTACCTCAGCCCCAGGTGAGTCTGCCCCCTTCCCCCTGGGCCGCCATCAACATCCCCCGGGCAGAGGACGGGACCGTGTGCTGCAGTGTCACAGCCGCATGCAGGGATGGTCCGGGTGGATGGTGGTACTGTGGCCATGGGTCAGACATAGTCCAACGATGTAGAGCCAGGAGCTCATCGCAGGGCGTGTTGTCATCATCCTCCATGGCCTGCGATAGACACGCGTCCACCCGCAACTGGGTGAGCCCGGCCCGTTGTGCCGCCGGTGGATCGGCAATTGGGGGGGTGGGGATGGTGTGCATGCGGGTGGGGTGTGTGGGGTTGGTGAGGGTGCTGGGTGGGTGGATGGGTGTGGGGTGTGGGTGGTCGGCTGTTGCCATGGTGTGCGGTCTGTGGCCATACTACCCGATTCCCACGCCCATCTAGTCAGTGAAGCGGGCGGCTATCAGTCTGTCCCGTGCCCGCTGGGCCAGCCGGTAACGGTGGACAGCCACCCGCCTGTGTCTACCCCGTCTGCCCTGACCATTGCCCCCATCCCCCTCATCTGGGGAGGACTGTGCCTCTTCCTGCTGCTCCTCCACTCCGCCCTCCTCTGCCTGCGGCACATCGCCCCTCTGCTGGGCTATGTTGTGCAGGACGCAGCACACCACAATGATGCGGCCGACCCTATCTGACCGATACTGGAGGGCACCCCCAGAGAGGTCCAGGCACCTGAAACGCATCTTCAGCACGCCAAAGCACCTCTCGATCACTCCCCTTGTCGCTACATGGGCATCATTGTAGCGGTTCTCCGCCTCATTGCGTGGCCTCCGTATAGGCGTCGTCAGCCACGATCGCAATGGGTAGCCCCTGTCGCCCAGCAATCAGCCCCTCAGCCGGGGATGGCGTCCCTCGTACATGCCGGGGATGGATGACCGCGACAACACGAATGAGTTGTGTACACTGCCTGGGTGACGGGCGCAGACGTGCAGGATCATCATGCGGTGGTCGCAGACCACCTGTACGTTCATCGAGTAGGTCCCCTTCCTATTAGTGAACACGGCCCTGTTATCTGCAGGTGGCCGCACGGCGACGTGCATCCCATCGATCGCGCCCTGGACCATGGGGAACCCGGCAACGGCAGAGAAGCCCACGGCCCGGGCATCTTGGCTGGCCCGGTCCACGGGGAAGCGGATGTAGCGGTGCGCCATGGCATAAAGCGCATCTGTCACTGCCCGGATGCACCGGTGCACCGATGTCTGCGATATGCCGGACAGGTCCCCACTCGGTGCCTGGAATGACCCCATTGCATAAAGGTTCAGGGCCACCGTAACCTTGACGGACACGGGCAGAGGGTGTCCCCCGCCAGTGCCACGCGGTGACAGGTGTGCCAGCAGGTGGCAGATGTGTGCCACGGTTTCCCGGCTCATCCGGAGTCTCCTCCTGCATTCCCGGTCCGTGAGGTCCTGGTATGACTGGCGGGGCCAGTACACACGGGGCGCCCTCGGGTGCCTCCGTTGCCGTGGGACCGCGACGTCCTCCTCCCCCTCCTCGTCCTGTCGGTCAGGTGTCCCTCCAGCCTGGGCGGATGCCGCCTGCCCATCTGCGGCAGCCTGCGCCGCCTCTCTGGCACGCTCCTCCTCCTCCTCCTCCTCCTCATCCAGGGCAACATAGACATGAGCGGCTGCCACCACGGCGGCCAACATCGCTGGATGGTCTGAAAACATGACGGCCTGGTGGGGAGGAGGGGAACGACGACATGTCATCATTACCCATATCCCCTCCTCCCCCCAGCCAGGTGGCATGGACCGCATGGGTCCAACTGTTGGAGGCTGGCACCTGGCCAGGTGGACCAACTCATTTGCCCTCCCATCACCCTCCTCGGCACGGACCCCCCCCAACCTCCACCCCAGCACGGACCCCCTCCCCGACACGGACCCCCCCAACCCCCAACCTCCACCCCAGCACGGACCCCCTCCCCAACCTCCACCCCGACACGGACCCCCCCCAACCCCCAACCTCCACCCCAGCACGGACCCCCTCCCCAACCTCCACTCCGGCACGGACCCCCCCCCAACCCCCAACCTCCACCCCAGCACGGACCCCCTCCCCAACTCCACCCCGGCACGGACCCCCTCCCCAACCTCCACCCCGACACGGCCCCCCCCAACCCCCAACCTCCACCCCAGCACGGACCCCCTCCCCAACCTCCACCCCGGCACGGACCACCTCCAACCTCCACCCCAGCACGGACCCCCTCCAACCCCCAACCTCCACCCCAGCACGGACCCCCTCCCAGCACTCCCCCGGAGCCCAGCCTACTCTAACCACCGCCCCCCCCCCCCCCCCGCCGCACACACACACACACAAGCCGAGACACACCTCTCCTCACGCAATCAGTCTGCGGCCACGCCATTTCCTGCCCAGAGGCAACCCCCCAGGCCGTCACTCACCTCCTCGCTGGTCGGCATGAGCCTGGAGCACAGGGTCACGCCGATGAAAAGGAGGTTTGATTCACGTCGACGTGAACGGTCATCACGTCGACGGGACTTCGGCCCATCTGGAAGGGAGAATATCGGCAGGCCGAAAATCGGCTGCCTTGCGCAGACCCGTGACATTCTCCGCGGCAGCGGCGCCATTAACGCCCCGCCGACTTTTCTCCCTTCGGAGACTTCGGCGGGGGCGGGGGCGGGATTCACGGCGGCCAACGGCCATTCTCCGACCCGGCGGGGGGTCGGAGAATGACGCCCCTGATGTCGACCTCCGCTTAGTTCCTTAATCAAAGGGACAATCTGAGCAAATCCAACAAACCGAAAATCTATCAGTCATTCATTGTGTTTTACAGAATTAACATGTTCACCAGAACACAACAAAAAGATTTTTTTAATAAACCCTGGGTTGGATTCTCTGTTTCTGAGACTAAGGGCGGGATTCTCCGATGGCTGACGCCGAATTTGCGAAACGCGATTGGGCAGAGAATCGGCTCCGATTCAAAAATCACGCAGGTGCCGATTTGACGGCAAATCGTGGTACTCTGTCACCTTGACAGCGGCATCAATGTGTTCCGGAATGCAGTAAACACCGTTTGCATGTCATTAGCGGGTCCGACCCGGTACTCTCCGGGGCCTCTGTGATTCCCCCCCCTCCGATGGGCCAAGTTACCGATGGTGCGGTTCACTTGTGCTTTTAAAAATCGTGAAATCAGCGTTGTGGCTGCTGAGAGAGAGGCACGACTTAGAACACAGAGAGGAGCGAAGGCGGGCTGCCGGGCCAGGGGTGAGGCGAGGGAGGAATAAGCCATGTGGCTGGGGTGACCCCCACCTCCCCAAATGGTCTGGGGCGGTGTCCAACCACGGACCGCCATTACCGCAGCCTGCAAGGCAGGCACCTTGCTGCGCACCCCACAGACCACCCAACTTGGCGCCTGGTTCTGCAGAGTAACACCTGCCATATGGGTGCCCCCACCCCATCACCCCCATTCTCCAACACCACCACCCCCCCCCACCCCCACCAGCAAGGCATCAGGCGGCCCACCCAAGGGCCACAGCTGCTGTAGCCCCTGCAGGGGAGCCGGGCAGGGGCTGCGGAGCATACCGCTGGCATGGGCAGTACCAGCTGACAGTACCCATGGTAGTAGGGATGGGCGCCAGGGTGAGAAGCCCCCACGGTGCCAGGTGAGGACGTTGCCAGGGGTGAGGGGAGGTCATGTGCGGGCAGAGTCCGCAGTGCCAACCGGGGACATTGTGTACCCCATTGGACCTGGTAGAGCATGGGGTTACGCACCATGCTAACATGTTGGCAGACAATGGACATTGGAATGCAACCAGCAATGGTAGCCTTCCTGCTAGTCGCCGCAGCCCTGGGATGCTCTGTGGCTGTCTGAGCTGGAGCTGCTCGGGGAGGAGGGCCATGCAGCAGTGAAGCCTGTCCCAGAGGAACAGGAGGCAGCCGGTGAGGATGTGGAGCCGGCCGCCCAACAGGCCAAGGAGACGATGGGAAGGAGGCACCGAATGTCGCCCCGTGTGTACCGGCACCACCTGTCATTCAAGGACCTGTCAGACCGGGCACGCCGTTGAAGACTCCGGTTGAGCAGAGAGACGGTGCGACATATCTGCCGGATCATGGTGCAATTGGCACCGCAGGGGAATGGGGGAGAACATCTGCTTCTGATGGCCATCAAGGTGACGGTTGCCCTGAACGTTTACGCAAAGGAGTCCTTCCAGGTGCCAAGTGGGGATCTGGCAGAATCTCACAGTCCGCGGTGTATCCATGCCATCACGGACTCCCGAGATGCCTCGTCGGCTCAATATATCAATTTCAATTTGGACCGAGCCCACCAGGGTGCCTGGGCAGCGGAGTTTGCCACCTTCACCGAGATGCCACGGGTCCAGGAGATGATCTACAGGATGCAGGTAGGCCTACGAGCGCCTGCAGATGACAAGTAGCTCTACACAAACCGAAAGGGTTTCCACTCGATGAACGGGACCATGAAATGCGCATCATGCACGTCTGCGCTGATACCCGGGCAGTATGCATGTCACCTTCATCGTGGCACACTCGATGGTTCCTGGCCTCTTTGAGGCACTCCTCCAGCCGGGTGGTTGGCTCCTGGAGCGTGAGGACTGGCTGAAATGTGGTCCCTGGGCCAAGCCCGCCCACAACATCTGCTCATCCCCCCCCCCCCCAGGCGCCGGTCTGCAGCCAGCCCAGACGATCCATCACACCCTTCTCACAGGACCGGGGCACATTGTAACGTCATGCACAGGTGTTTACTGTGAACAAATATATATGTATAGGTTTGTGCCCCAGCCCCTAACGCTATCCTGTGCACTGCACCTGTGCCAACTTAACTGCTGTCTACTTTTCTGGCACAGGGGCCTTAAGTGGATTCCTAGGCAGTACGTCAGGAGTGGAGGCAGCCTGCTGCGATTCCCGCCCTATAACCTGTGTCTCCTTTGGCAGCGTCTTCTGGGGTGACCATCCCAGATGGCGTGGTGCTGCCCTGTTCTGCCCGCTGCTCGTGTGATGCACCAGAGACAGGATGGAAGGAGTCCAAGGCACTGCGGTGTTCCGTAACCTCCCTGCGGGAGTACCGGCACGGGTTCCATCACCTCCTCCTACTTCGGGATGCCCGAGGGCCCCCGGGCTACACCATGTGAGCGAAGCTATCCACTGAGGCTGCCCCGTCACCTGATGCTGCCGTACCTGGAGGCCCGTTCTCGTCTCGACTAGGGTCTGCATGCACGCGGCCTGGAGCACAAGGAGTTGGACCACCTCTTTCTGTGACTGTGCCACATCACGCTGCGACTGTGCCATCACCTTGTGGGTCTGTGCCATATCAGCCAGTGACTGCGCTATCTACCTCTGGGTCTGTGCCACATTAGTCAGTGCCTGGGCAATGCTTTCTGCGTTCCCAGCCATGGCCCGCTGTGACTGGTGTAGCCATGTAAAATGGCTGCGTTCCGATTAATCTGGCCAAAACCCAGTTTAAAATGGCTAACCCGAAAGACTGCTGGGAAAAGCAGCCAAGGAGACACAAGCAGGCAGCTGCAGACAGGTTTGCAGCTTCAGCTCGGGGAACGTAGCCCAGATCGATACTCAGGGCTATCAACAGCCCATCAACCCAGGTATCCGCAGTTTCATTCAGGACTGTTTACACCAAATCAACTCAGACATCCACAGTTAAATCGGCTATCCCCGGGAACAATTGCAACATATTAGCAATTGAATACCGGGCCAGACCTGTCGGCGCCTGCAGTGGCCGAAACAAAGACAGGTGAGCGACCACCCCCGATCGAGGAATCGCCTCACCATTGGACACATCGACCCCAGAGATTGGGGACAGAATCCAATCACTTGGGACTCAGGGTCAAGGGCCGGTCTCATTAACAGCACCTCCTGCAAGAAACAAGGCGCATAGTTGCATCACGGGATGGGGGAGGGGAGGGGGGGGGGGGGCTAGGTATGTGGGGAGGGGGTGGGGTAGTGGTTGAGAGGGGGTGGTAGAGCGGGGTTGTGGGAGTGGTGGTGTTGTCGTGGATTCAGGTTATCCTGGACCTGATAATACTCTATTACTAACCTACGGCCCTAGATTAACCTATTAAAAGAGGGAAAACGGTTTTCCTGCCAAGACTCAGAATAGATCTCACGAAGGGAGAATGCTTTTCCGGGTCTCAGACAGTTAAACAGGATTTCAGTTACTTTCTACAGGGAGAGCTCAGATTCGTCTCTCATAACTAAATCGATACCTCTTGAGGTCGTGGGTCCTATCCTAAATGAGTGTCTAGGAATTCAACCTCGAGATTAATTTTCACACTGTATGATTTTAATTAAAGTATCTTTATTGTGAAAATACTACCAATAGATACTTACTGAATTGCAGAGTTAAAGTATAAGCGGACTAAACAGTCCTTCTAGTTATCTACTAACATATCTAAACATGGAAAAATCCTTAAAGCATCTCAATCAGTTTCTTAATACATTTCTAAGAAGTTATTGCAAAACCATACTTACAACAGGTTTTGTCCGACGAGTCAAGCTTCTTGAGAACTGACTGACTCGCGTCCCAAGAGGCGGGTCAGAAAACGGAGAGAGAGAACTCTAGCTTCTGCTAAAATGCCTCCTCCTTTTTTCCATTAAACTTGCTTATCGGTTCAGGAAGGCATTTGTTACCTTGGCATTTATTGTTGGTTAATTACCTATTGCCAAATGGCTAATTGGATGTACTATCACTGATAGATCTTTTAATGTTTGTAGTGTTTGTGTAATTGTCCAGGGTTCTAAGATGTATTGGCAAGGGAGGCACTGGTTGGTGCCTGTCTCTCGTCTGGGTGACATTCTTTCCAGATATCAAAACAGACACTTTTGTGAGGGTGTTATCCTAAGTGTCAAGGGGTATAGTTAGGGAAGGATTTGTGTATCTATTTATCTGGAGCATTCCCTGTCCTTGTATTTTTTAATACTTCTCGGGAGGGGAGTTCGTCTCAAAGGATTTATGGTCTATCAAAGAAAAGGCTTTAGTTGTTCCATACTAATGAGTCCTTGGAACCAGCTTGTAGTCTCTCCCATCAGGTGGTAACCTCTATCTGACCTTTAGCTGGAGTGGTTTTATTCCATCTTGAATTAAAATGCTGTTTGTATTACTGCCTTATTTTTAATCCGAATTCTGCAGTGAACGTGATATCCATCACAGTGTGACCGTGGGAGTGACGGTGGGGTGACACACGTGCCATGGGGAACCGCAACCCAGCGGTGTCTCACTTCCTTGCCCGTAGCCAGCCTCCGCCTTAGCGACTGCCCTTTCTTTGGGCCCTCTGACCATGCCGTGCCCTCTGCTCTGCTACGATGTGGGGCCGCAGGCCGGCAGTCCCCCTCTCTCAGCGGTTGTGTGCATGCCTTCTCCTGGAGGTGGGGCGAATCTGATTGAATGGAGGAGCAGGCTCGAGAGGCTGAATTGCTTATTTTTGCTCCTAATTCCTATGTTCCCATGTAACATGGAGGAGTCTTAATTCATCAGCAGAGTGGAGACAGTATGTGGTAGTCAGCAGGAGGTTTCCTTGCCCTTGTTTGGCCTGATGCCATGGGACTTCATGGGGTCCATTGTCTATGTTGAGGACTTCCAGGGCAACTCCCTCTCGACTGTATACCACTGTTCCACCACCTCTGCTAGGCCTGTCCTGCCAGTGGAACAAGATATATCAAAGGAGGTGATTGTGGTGTTTGGGACGTTATCTTAAGGTATGACCTTGTGTGTATCTCTGTGTTGTTTGACTAATCTGTGAGACAGTTCTCCCAATTTTGGCACAAAGCCCTGGTGTTATTAAGGAGGACTTAACAGGGTCGACAGGGCTGGGTGTGTCATTTCTGGTGCTTAGGTCATGCAGGGTGATTTGTCTGGTTTCATTCATTTCTCTGTGATAGTTTGAGAGGCTTGCTCAGCCATTTGAGGCCATTTCAGAGTCAACCACATTGCTGTGGATCTGGAGTCACATATAGGCCAGACCAGGTAAGAATGGGAGATTTCCTTCCCTAAAGGACATTAGTGAACTAAATGGGTTTTTATGACAATCAGCAATGGTTTCATAGTCATCACAAGATTTTTAATTCCAGATTTATTAAATGAATTAAAATTTTACCAGCTGCTGCGGTGGAATTTGAAGCTGTGTCCCCAGAGTATTACTAACTTAGTAATGTTACCCACCAAAACACCCAGGTCGTCTGGATGCTTTGTGAATCGGTCCGACAATGGCTCATTTACATTCTCTCAGGTGATTGTTACCAATGTGGTCTTCTAGACAGTCTGGCTTTATTTTAATGGTTTTGGAAGGTGCCAGGTACAGCCGGGAAATTGTTTTCCATCTTAGAAACCTTTAAGTCACTAGCCAGAATGCTGTTTGAGTATTTTTAAAATTCAACCTGCGGTTTAAGCCCAATAAAATAACAACACCAGCTTTGATATAAAGCTTGACTTTATAACACAAGCTTAACATGATTTTGAATTTGAATTTTTCCTTGCTTTGAAAGCAGCTTAATTCTAAGATTCTGACCAATTCTCCTGAATGCCAATGTGAAGGGAATGATTTGCTTCCCACTGGGAGAGAGGAGAGGCGTGTTCTTATCTGTAATTCACTTCTCAAATCAATTGAACTCATGGACACTGAATATCAGAGGTTGCTGATTTATTAAGGATACATTAATAAGCATTCACCAAAACAAGTGGGGCATACAAGTGCGCTGTTAGTCAAAGAATTCAAACATATTATCATTCTGAGCTCAGCAGTTAGGCCTCTGCAAATTTCTTCACCCATTTTTATATCTTTGTCTTACCCCTTCCCTTACAGAAATCAACATGTTTTCTGCATTTCATAATACAAATCCATTTGTTGATTTTTAGTAAGCCTAGCCCTTATTAATAACTAGCTTTACTCATTTATTTTTTTCCAGAGATAAGAACAATTCCCTGACATTGATGTCTTAACAATAGTCTCACTACTGTACTTGCTATTCCACCAAATGAAGACATTTCTAAATTAAGTCTATACCATTCACCTATTTCTAAAAAGAAGAATTTCCTTCTGTAAAATATCTCTGAAATATATGCATCAGTATGCACTGGAATATATTTTAATTAGAGACCAAACTGACCATCGCTTTAATCTCAGTCTTAATGCAGCAATTCAATGGTCACTGCATCAAAATTGACTGATATCTCTTTATTTAATAAGCAAAAGAAAAAAATGATTCAAAAGTAATTGAACGTTATAAAATTTCAGAGCAATTTGATTAAACCCTTTTACTCAATTAAGAAGTCTTACAGGTTAAAGTCCAACAGGTTTATTTGGAATCACTAGCTTTCGGAGCGTAGCTCCTTCATCAGGTGAGTGAAGAGATAGGTTACACAAATACAGCATATAAAGACAAAGCCAATGATGCAAGATGATACTCGCATTCAAAGTATCATCTTGCATCATTGGCTTTGTCTATATATGCTGTATTTGTGTAACCTACCTCTTCACTTGCCTGATGAAGGAGCTACGCTCCGAAAGCTAGTGATTCCAAATAAACCTGTTGGACTTTAACCTGATGTTGTTAGACTCCTAACTGTGCCCACCCCAGTCCAACGCCGGCATCTCCACATCATTACACTAATAACAAGAATATCTTTCTAAACCAGATTCATTTTAAACTATTCAAGATTGTGAGATCCCAGGGATTGGATTTTGGATTTGTTTATTGTCACGTGTACCGAGGTATAGTGAAAATTATTTTTCTGCGAGCAGCTCAACAGATCAATAAGTACATGGGAAGAAAAGGAAATAAAAGAAAATACATAGTAGGGCAACACAAGGTAAAAGAGAGAGGTTAGTAATAATGTTAGTCTTTGAATTAAATTTTAAAAGATTATAACGATTATAAGTTAAATAAAAAGAGGATCTGTTAGGGAGAGCGCGCAGAGAGTCGCCTCGCGCACCATCTTGCTGTGAAACAAAAGAAGGAATGATTGTTCTTAAATTCACTCAGATTCAGGTGCAATTATTCTGGAAATATCACATATAAAAAAGATAGGACTGATGGAAAACAATCCAGTACACTGACAGTTAGTCATCCAGATTCTCAAAATAATCATCTGCATATCGCAACATCTGTAGCAGTGCAGAAAGTATTAACACATCCATAACATCGTCACACTTAATATCTAACCAATAATTTTTCACAGGAAAGATGCACGAAACTGGCACACAGAGCTTTTTTCCAACTTCCAGTACCTAGGGAAAAAAACATTCATATAAGAAAAAGGCACATAAAAACATGAGTAGGACATTAGATTCGTCTTCCGGTGGCGTCATGTAGAAGGGGGGAGGGGGTCATACGTTGGGTGGCTCCTGCTCAAGGCTTGTTTTTTGGAGTTTAATGCCCGGTCCCAGGGGCAGTTTTTAGATGGTCGAGTGTAGGAAGGCATAAGGAAGATGGAAAATGTCAAAAAATCAGAAGAAAGCCACTGTGAAGAAGGGAGGGAGTGAGGGTTCACCGTGTGGTAGTATGTATTGGGGGTCATGTGGGACTGGAAGCCCTAATGTCATTGGCTGACAGATCCTGGGTCCTGGTTGGCCGTTGACCTCAAGCTCCGCCCTGAAGGCGAAGTATAAGAAGCCGGTGTCTTCCCCCGCAGGCCAGTTTACTATCGAGCTGCTGGGGAACAGACACGCTTAATAAAGCCTCATCGACTTCACTATATTCGTCTCATGGAGTCTTTGTGCGCTACAATTTATTAAGCATGCCTAAAAAGGACTATGGAGCTCAGGATCATTCCAGAATGCCTGAGGATCAGCCCCCACGCAGTGAATGCGGCAGCAGCCTTCAAACACTGGCAGACTTGCTTCGAGGCCTACATCAGGACGACCACCGGCCGAGTCTCAGACGAACAAAAACTGCAGGTCCTGCACTCGAGGGTGAGCACGGAGATTTTCACCCTCATTGAAGACACTGACGATTTCCAGACGGCCTTCACAGCACTGAGAAGTCTCTACGTTCGCCCAGTTAACCAAATCTACGCTCGCTACCAGCTCGCGACAAGACGGCAAGCTCCCGGAGAATCGATGGACGAGTTCTACGCCGCGCTGCTGATTTTGGGACGAGCCTGCAGCTGCCCGTCGGTGAATGCAAACGAACACACGGACATGTTAATGCGCGACGCTTTTGTGGCAGGTATGCAATCCTCCCAAATCCGCCAAAGACTTCTAGAAAAAGAGTCGCTAGGACTCTCAGAGGCACGGGCCCCAGCAGCCTCCCTAGACGTGGCCGCGCGTAATACCCGCGCCCATGGCCCCGACCGCGCGGCAGCCATTGGGCCCCGTACGTACCCGTCGCGGCAAACCCCCTACCCCCCCCCCCCCCCCCCCCGGACACCCCACAGGCTTGCGCAGTCCAAACGCCGAGTCGCACCGGGGGCGCCCGCTGTTATTTCTGCGGCCAGGCGAAACACCCCCGACAGCGCTGTCCGGCCCGCGCAGCCATCTGCAAAAGCTGCGGGAAAAAGGGCCATTATGCGGTGGTGTGCCGATCCCGCGAGGTCACCACCGTCCCGGGGCCACAGGGAGCCCTACAGGCAGTCTATGCGTCCCAACCACCCCAGCACGCCATGTGCGACCCGCAGGCGCAGCCGCTCTGGGTCCCGACCACCGCGGTCCCGGGAGAACTGGGAGCCCTGCACGCCGCCTACGCTCCCCAACCCCCCTCCCCGCAGCCCATGTACGACCCGCCACCGGCGCTACCGCTTTGGGTCCCGGCCAACACTCTCCACGGAGAGGAGGGGGTTTTTCGCGTCCCTAACGCCACCCTCACCCCCGTCCCGTGCCCCACGCCTGACCCGCCGGCGCCACCTACTTGGACCCCGACCACCGCTGCCCCCGGTGAGGGAGCTCCTCGCGCTCGCGGCCCCACGCCTGACCCGCCGGCGCCGCCGACTTGGGCCCCGAACACCGCTGTCCCCGGTGAGGGAGCTCCGCGCGGTCCTAGCGCTCGCGGTCCTAGTGCTCGCGGTGAGGGAGCTCCGCGCGGTCCTAGCGCTCGCGGTCGTAGCGATCCCCAGACCCCCCAGCACACCATGTGCGACCCGCAGACGCCGCCATTTTGGGTCCCGACCACCACGAGGGGAGGAGGGGCGCCATTGTGCGACCCGCAGACGCCGCCATTTTGGTTCCCGACCACCACGAGGGGAGGAGGGGCGCCGCCATCTTGGACCGCCCCCGACCTGTACGACGCATGGGGGCGGCCATTTTGTCCATCCCCGACGCCATCTTGGACGGCAACAACGGACCACACCCCACTACTACAACCACGGCTCGCTTCGGTTACGCTCGATCAGGCTCGGCCCCGGACACTCCAGACGACGACGACAACGGTCCTAATTAACGGCCACGAGACGCCATGCCTAGTCGACTCCGGGAGCACGGAAAGCTTTATACGCCCCGACACGGTAAGACGCTGTTCCTTGACCACCTATCCCAGCGCACAAAAGATTTGCCTAGCTGCAGGATCCCACTCCGTACAGATCCAGGGATTCTGCATAGTTACCCTAACGGTGCAGGGGAGGGAGTTCAAAAACTACAAACTTAACGTCCTTCCCCAACTCTGTGCCCCCACCTTGCTGGGATTAGATTTCCAATGTAATCTACAGAGCCTTACGTTTAAATTTGGCGGCCCCATACCCCCACTCACTATCTGCGGCCTCGCTACCCTCAAGGTGCAACCCCCGTCCTTGTTTGCGAACCTCACCCCGGATTGCAAACCCGTCGCCACTAGGAGCAGACGGTACAGCGCCCAGGACCGGACCTTCATTCGGTCCGAAGTCCAGCGGCTACTAAAGGAGGACATAATCCAGGCCAGCAATAGTCCCTGGAGAGCGCAGGTGGTAGTAGTGAAGACAGGGGAGAAACAAAGGATGGTCATTGACTATAGCCAGACCATCAACAGGTACACACAACTAGACGCGTACCCTCTCCCCCGCATATCCGACATGGTCAATCGGATTGTCCAGTATAAAGTCTTCTCCACCGTGGACCTAAAGTCCGCCTACCATCAGCTCCCCATCCGCCCAAGTGACCGCAAGTACACAGCCTTCGAGGCAGACGGGCGATTATACCATTTCCTACGGGTCCCTTTTGGCGTCACAAACGGGGTCTCGGTCTTCCAACGGGAGATGGACCGGATGGTTGATCAACATGGGTTACGGGCCACGTTCCCGTATCTCGACAATGTAACCATCTGCGGCCACGATCAGCAGGACCACGACGCCAACCTCCAAAAATTCCTCCAGACCGCCAAAGCCTTGAACCTCACGTACAACGAGGACAAGTGCATTTTTAGCACCGACCGGCTAGCCATTCTGGGCTACATAGTACGCAATGGGATAATAGGCCCCGACCCCGAACGTATGCGCGCACTCATGGAATTTCCCCTCCCGAACTGCCCAAAAGCCCTGAAACGCTGCCTGGGGTTCTTTTCGTACTACGCCCAGTGGGTCCCCCAGTACGCAGACAAGGCCCGCCCCCTAATACAGACCACGACCTTCCCTCTGTCGACAGAGGCTTGCCAGGCCTTCAGCCGCATCAAAGCGGACATCGCAAAGGCCACGATGCGCGCCATCGACGAGTCCCTCCCCTTCCAGGTCGAGAGCGACGCCTCCGACGTAGCTCTAGCGGCCACCCTTAACCAAGCGGGCAGACCCGTGGCCTTTTTCTCCCGAACCCTCCACGCCTCAGAAATCCGCCACTCCTCAGTGGAAAAGGAAGCCCAAGCCATAGTGGAAGCTGTGCGACATTGAAGGCATTACCTGGCCGGCAGGAGATTCACTCTCCTCACTGACCAACGGTCGGTAGCTTTCATGTTCGATAATGCACAGCGGGGCAAAATTAAAAATGACAAGATCTTAAGGTGGAGGATCGAGCTCTCCACCTTCAGTTATGAGATCTTGTACCGGCCCGGAAAGCTGAACGAGCCGTCCGGTGCCCTATCCCGCGGCACATGTGCCAACGCACAAATTGACCGCCTCCAAACCCTCCACGAGGACCTCTGCCACCCGGGGGTCACTCGGTTTTACCACTTCATCAAGTCCCGCAATCTCCCATACTCTTTAGAAGAGGTCCGTACAGTCACAAGGGACTGCCACATCTGCGCGGAATGCAAGCCGCATTTTTTCAGGCCAGATGGAGCGCACCTGATTAAGGCTTCCCGCCCCTTTGAACGCCTCAGTCTCGATTTCAAAGGGCCCCTCCCCTCCACCGACCGCAACGCATATTTTCTTAATGTAGTGGACGAATACTCCCGCTTCCCTTTTGCCATTCCCTGCTCCGACATGACCGCGGCCACAGTCATTAAAGCCCTGAACAGCATCTTCACACTGTTCGGTTACCCCGCATACGTCCACAGCGACAGGGGGTCCTCTTTCATGAGTGACGAGCTGCGCCAGTTCCTGCTCAGCAAGGGCATAGCCTCAAGCAGGACGACCAGCTACAACCCCCGAGGGAACGGGCAAGTAGAAAGGGAAAATGGCACGGTCTGGAAGGCCGTCCTACTGGCCCTACGGTCCAGGGATCTCCCAGTTTCACGGTGGCAGGAGGTCCTCCCGGACGCTCTCCATTCCATCCGGTCATTATTATGTACAAGCACTAATCAAACGCCCCACAAGCGTCTCCTTGTCTTCCCTAGGAAGTCCTCCTCTGGAACGTCGCTGCCGACCTGGCTGGCGGCCCCAGGACCCATCCTGCTCCGAAAGCATGTGCGGGCACATAAGGCGGACCCGTTGGTCGAAAGGGTTCACCTCCTCCACGCAAACCCCCAGTACGCCTACGTGGAGTACCCCGACGGCCGACAGGACACGGTCTCCCTGCGGGATCTGGCGCCCGCCGGCACCACGCACACCCCCCCGACACCATCAACCCAACCGCCCCCCTTCCTGCCACCGCCGCACCCCGCGACCGCCCCCTTCCCAGGAGGATCAGTCCCCCTCCCCTTTGCACCGACAGCTGAAACCGTACGGCTCCTGGAGGCGACAACACTGGTACAAGCACCACCACCACCGCCGGGGCCGAGGCGATCGACACGGACGACCAGACCGCCCGACCGACTCGTGGCGTCGATGTAAAACAAAGATGGACTGTTCAAAGAACATTTTGTTTTTTTCCTATACCCTCTGTAAATAGTTGCAACAGGACGAAACTGTCCAATACTGTACTACCATGTGAATGTTCTATCCTCCCAGGACCAGCCCTGTAAACCCTTACCACCATACGAAGCATCACCCCGCCGGGTTCATTTTTGACAAGGGGTGAATGTGGTAGTATGTATTGGGGGTCATGTGGGACTGGAAGCCCTAATGTCATTGGCTGACAGATCCCGGGTCCTGGTTGGCCGTTGACCTCAAGCTCCGCCCTGAAGGCGAAGTATAAGAAGCCGGTGTCTTCCCTCGCAGGCCAGTTTACTATCGAGCTGCTGGGGAACAGACACGCTTAATAAAGCCTCATCGACTTCACTATATTCATCTCATGGAGTCTTTGTGCGCTACACACCGTCGAGTGAAAGGGCCAGCCGGGGAGCTGGCAAGATGGCTAAGGCTGGGCTGCTGGGTGGGGCTGCACTGCTTATGGCAGAGAAGATGACCGAGGTGATGGCCTTGGAGTTGGAGAAGCAGTTCGCAAAGCACATGAAGTGTTGAGGAAGGAGATGACGGTGGCGTTGAAGGTGTTGGTGGAGGAGGCAATTGCCCCAGAGAGGGTGGCTGAGTCGAAGGCATCGGCCAAGGTGCGGGAGCAGGGTGAGAAAATGAAGGTAGTGGAGGAGACCATGTCCCAGAACAGCGATCAGCTTACCTCGATGAGGGAGGAGCTGCAGAGGGTGGTCGAGGCTAACAAAGGGTTGTGAGCAAAGTTGGAGGAATTGGAAAATCGTTCCAGGCGGCAAAATTTGAGGATTGTAGGCCAGCCCGAAGAGGTGGAGGTCCTGAGTTGGGCGAAGCAGAAGCGAGAGGTGCAGTGGGCTGGTGCTGGTGTTCGCATTTACCAGGACTTTAATGGTGGAACTGGCGAGGAGGCGAGCGGCTTTCGGTCGAGTAAAGACGGCATTATACAACAGTGGAGTGGGGTTTGGAGTGGTGCACCCAGCGAAGTTGAGGGTGACCTACCCCAACTCCAGAGACTTTTATCTTGAGACGGAGGAAGTGGCAGAGGCGTTTGTGAAAGCGGATGGCTTGGAGCAGAGTGAGGAATGGGACTGAAGATTGGTCGTGGACCATGGAAGGGGATATATATATATATGGTTTAAGTTTTGCATTTGTTTTTTGTAGCGACGGGTTTTTTCTGAGATCTGTATGTTGCACAGGACATGTCGGGCTGAGGGGGGTATGTTTTTCTGGTTGTTTTCCTGGGACTGGATGGCGCGGAGGGGGGGGGGGTGCTTAGGTCCCTAGCTTATGGTGGCGATGTTTCAGGAGCCGATAGAGAAGGGGGTACTGCCCCTACCACTGAGGAGAACTTTCGGTATCTGGGGATCCAGATAGCCAGGAGTTGGGGGGCCCTACATAAACTGAATCTGACGAGGATGGTGGAGCAAATGGAGGACTTCAAACGATGGGACATGTTACCGCTCTCGCTGGCGGGTAGAGTGCAGTCGGTCAAAATGGTGGTCCTTCCGAGGATTCTGTTTGTGTTTCAGTGCCTTCCCATCGTGATCACCAAGGCCTTTTTTAAGAGAGTGGGTAGGAGTATTATGGGGTTTGTGTGGGCGAATAAGACCCCGAGGGTAAGGAGAGGGTTCCTGGAACGCAGTAGGGACCGAGGAGGGTTGGCACTGCCAAACCTGGGGAGCTACTACTGGGCAGCAAATGTGGCGATGATCCGCAAGTGGGTTATGGAGGGAGAGGGGGTGGCATGGAAGAGGATGGAGATGGCGTCCTGTGAAGGAACAAGCCTGGGGGCGTTGGTGACGGCACCGCTGCTGCTCTCGCCGTCAAAGTATACCACGAGCCCGGTGGTGGCGGCAACGCTAAGGATCTGGGGCCAGTGGAGACGGCACAGGGGTGCAATGGGAGCATCGGTGTGGTCCCCGATCAGGGGTAACCACCGGTTTGTCCCGGCAGAGATGGACGGGGGGTTCCAGAGCTGGCATCGGGCGGGGATTAGAAGAATGGGGGACCTGTTCATCGACGGGACGTTTGCGAGCCTAGGGGCACTGGAGGAGAAGTTTGAGTTACCCCCGGGAAATGCCTTTAGATATATGCAGGTGAGGGCTTTTGTGAGGCGACAGGTGAGGGAATTCCCGTTGCTCCCGGCACAAGAAGTTCAAGACAGGGTGATCTCGGGTGTATGGGTCGGGGAGGGCAAGGTGTCGGCAATACACCAGGAGATGAAAGAAGAGGGGGAAGCGCTGGTAGAAGAGTTGAAGGGTAAATGGGAGGAGGAGCTGGGGGAGGAGATCGAGGAAAGTCTGTGGGCTGACGCCCTAGGTAGGGTTAATTCCTCCTCCTCGTGTGCCAGGCTCAGCCTGATACAATTTAAGGTGGTTCACAGAGCTCACTTGACGGGGAAGAGGTTGAGCAGGTTCTTTGGGGTAGAGGACAGATGTGGAAGGTGCTCAGGGAGCCCGGCGAACCATGTCCATATGTTTTGGTCATGCCCGGCACTGGAGGGGTTCTGGAGAGAAGTGGTGGGAGCAATATCTCAGGTGGTGTGAAAGTCCGGGTCAAGCCAAGCTGGGGGCTAGCAATATTTGGAGTAGTGGACGAACAGGGAGTGCAGGAGGCGAAAGAGGCCGTTTCTGGCCTTTGCGTCCCTAGTAGCCCGGCGAAGGATCTTGCTAATGTGGAAGGAGGCGAAGCCCCCCAGCCTGGAGGCCTGGATAAACGACATGGCTGGGTTCATAAAGCTGGAGAGGATTAAGTTTGCCTTGAGAGGGTCTGCGCAGGGGTTCTACAGGCGGTGGCAACCGTTCCTAGACTATCTCGCGGAGCGTTAGAGGAAGGTCGGTCAGCAGCAGCAGCAACCTGGGGGGGGGGGGGGACTGCCTGGGAGGGTGGATGAGCAAGAGATAACATGAAGGGTTGGGGAAACTGGCACGTACGGGTGAGGGCCAGTGTACAAAGCTATGTAACCATATCATTTTGCCATGTATATATCTTGCTCTGTGCGATTTCTCGTTATTTTGTACCGGGCGGGGGGGGGGGGGAGTTATTGTTTGTAAGGGAGCAAAATTGTGTTCAAAAACTTTAATAAATATTTTTTTTTTTTTTAAAAGAGAAGGGAGTACTGCCACAGACTTTGGGGCAGGCCTCACTCTCCTTGCTGCGAAAGAAGGATAAGGATCCAACAGAATGTGGGTTGTACAGGCCAATAACATTATTGAATGTGGAAGCAAAGATGTTGGTGAAGGTGTTGGAGGAGTGCCTATCGAAGGTCATAGGACAGTACCAGGCGGGGTTCGTGAAAGGGAGGCAGTTATTTTCGAATATGAGGAGGGTGCGGGTGTTGAATGTGGTTATGGCACCGGCCGGGGGATTTGGGGGGGGGGGGGGGAGAGAGAGAGAAAATGGGACCCAGAGGTGGTGGTTGCGCTGGACGCAGTAAAGGCATTTGATCAGGTAGAATGGGTGTAATAACCTGCACAGGACCCATCCACCTGGGGATGATTGTTCCCAGTGTTCAATTGGACTGAGTTTACCCAGCACTAGCATAAAAGGCAGGCAGCTGTCGAGCCAGCTAAAAAGGAATGAGGACCCGGTGAAAGGGAACTTGGCCCTGTGCATGTATGATGCTGTTGCTGATATGAAGGGCTTTTAAGAAGCTCATTGGACTCCCCTGGCTTTATCACAGTGGGGATATTTGATGGCGATGTTAGAGCAGTTTGGGATTGGGCCGCGATTTGTGGAGTGGGCACGGTTATTGTACAGGAGCCGAGGGCGAGTGTCCGCACAAACAGTATGAGTTTGGAGTATTTTGCTCTGCACTGGGGGACCAGGCAGGGGCGTCCTATGTCCCCTCTGTTACTTGCGCTAACGATTGAGCCATCGCGTTGAGTTTTGGGGTGTGGAAGGGAATAGTGTGCGGGTTGATGGAACATGGGTTGTCTTTATACGCGGTTGATTTATAATTGTATATGTCAGAGCAGAGTGCGTCGATGGGGTGTACTGGAGCTGCTCCGAACATTTGGGTCCTTTCGGGGTATAAGTTAAATTTGGACAAAAGTGAATACTTTGTGGTGTCCCGGCCGGGTTTTGGGGGGGGGGGGGGTTCAGAGGTTCCCGATAGCGCCGGCCTCCACATTGTTGGAGGTACTGACGACAGGGGGAATGGAGAAGGGGGTGGTGTCGGCAATTTATGGGAAGATTCTGGGGGATGGCAAGGTATCATTGGAGATGATTAAAGCTAAGTGGGAGGAAAGGTTGGGGGCGAGTATGGAGGATGGGCTGTGGTGTGAGGTACTCTGGAGGGTAAACGCCTCAACCTCAAGTGCGAGGGTGGGGCTGATACAGCTAAAGGTCGTGTATAGGGCGCACCTCACGAGGGCGAGGATGAGCCGACATTGAGGGGGTGGAGGATGTGTCTGAGCATTGTGGGAGGAGCTCTGCAAACCATTTTCACATGTTTTGGTCCTGTCCGAAACTGGAGGGGTATTGGAAGGAGGTCTTGAAAGGAGGTCTTGAAGGTCATCTCGGGGTGGTGCATGTGAGGTTCAAACCAGGGCCCCTGGAAGCCATATTCAGGGTATTGTTTACTGTTTACCATGTATGGGATGACCATAGATTCTCTTTCGGTCTTTCTTGTTTTGTATTTGGGACAGCACGGTAGCATTGTGGATCGCACAATTGCTTCACAGCTCCAGGGTCCCAAGTTCGGTTCCGGCTGGGGTCACTGTCTGTGTGGAGTCTGCACTTCCTCCCCGTGTGTGCGTGGGTTTCCTCCGGGTGCTCCGGTTTCCTCCCACAGTCCAAAGATGTGCAGGTTAGGTGGATTGGCCATGATAAATTGCCCTTAGTGTCCAAAATTGCCCTTAGTGTTGGGTGGGATTACTGGGTTATGGGGATAGGGTGGAGGTGTTGACCTTGGGTAGGGTGCTCTTTCCAAGAGCCGGTGCAGTCTCGATGGGCCGAATGGCCTCCTTCTGCACTGTAAATTCTATGTTAATCTATTTGGGATGTAGGGGGGATATTTGGGTTTGTATGTTGAAAGGATCCTGGTTGGGGGATTGCTATTGTATTTGTTGTTGTTGGTCATCTTTTGTTGGGTCTATATTTGATGAAAAAGTGGAAAATGAGGAGAATAAAAATATATTTTTAAAAAAGGACATTAGATTCATCATAACATTTCAGTATGTTAACGTTTCAGTATGTTCAGTAACATTTCAAGGGCAGCACGGTAGGACATGTGGCGAGCACTGTGGCTTCACCGCGCCAGGGTCCCAGGTTCGATTCCCCGCTGGGTCACTGTCTGTGTGGAGTCTGCACGTTCTCCCAGTGTCTGCGTGGGTTTCCTCCCGGTGCTCCGGTTTCCTCCCACAGTCCAAAGACTTGCAGGTTAGGTGGATTGGCCATGATAAATTGCCCTTAGTGACCAAAAAGGTTAGGAGGGGTTATTGGGTTACGGGGACAAGGTGGAAGTGAGAGCTTAAGTGGGTGGTGCAGACTAGATGGGCCGAATGGCCTCCTTCTGCACTATATATTCTATGTATCTGTTCACTTCCTTTTTCAAAATGAATTTACGGGATGTGGACGTCGCTGGTTAGGCCAGCATTTATTGCCCATCCCTAATTGCCCTTCAGAGGGTGGTGGTGAGCTGCCTTCTGGAACCGCTGCAGTTGCTGAGGTGTAGGTACACCCACTGTGCTGTTCGGGAGGGAGTTCCTGGATTTTGAGCCAGAGACAGTGAAGGAAAAGCGATATATTTCCAAGTCAGGGTGGTGAGTGACTTGGAGGGGAACCTCCAGGTGGTGGGGTTCCCAGGTATCTGCTGCTCTTGTCCTTCTAGATGGTAGTGGGTCATTGGTTTGGAAGGTGTTGTCTAAGAAACCTTGGTGAGTTACTGCATCTTGTAGATGGTACACACGGCTGCCACTGTTCATCGGTGGTGAAGGGTTTGAATGTTTGTGGAAGGAGGAGCAATCAAGCGGGGCTGCTTTGTCCTGGATGGTGTCGAGCTTCTCGAGTGTTGCTGGAGCTGCACTCATCCAGCCAAGTGGAGAGTATTCCATCACACTCCTGACTTGTGCCTTGTAGATGGTGGACAGGCTTTGGGGAGTCAGGAGGTGAGTCACTCGCCACAAAGTTCTTTAGCCTTTGACCTGCTCTGGTACCACAGTATTCATATGGCTAGTCCAGCTCAGATTCTGGTTAACGGCAACCTCCAGGATGTTGATTGTTGGGGATTCAGCAATGGTAATGCCATTGAATGTCATGGGGAAATGGTTCGATGCTCTCTTGTTGGAGATGGTCAATGCCTGGCATTTGTGTGGCACGAATGTAACTTACCACTTGTCAGCCCAAACCTGGATATTGTCCAGGTCTTGCTGCATTTGGACAAGGACTGATTCCACCCTTGCCCAACATCCCCTATGAACCACATTTCCCAAACATGTATCTAGAATTACATCGAATATACTGTACAGAGGACATGACCATTAGGCCAACCAGTCAAAGCCCCCTTTAATATTCACTTCAACCTCCTCCCATCCCTCTTCGTTTAACTCCATCAGTATGTATAATTGGATGGGATTTATCCTCTGATTCTCTGGGAAGCTAGGGAGGAGATTGCTGAGCCTTTGGCTTTGATCTTTAAGTCATCTTTGTCTACAGGAATAGTGCCAGAAGACTGGAGGATAGCAAATGTTGTCCCCTTGTTCAAGAAGGGGAGTAGAGATAACCCCGGCAACTATAGACCAGTGAGCCTTACTTCTGTTGTGGGCAAAATCTTGGAAAGGTTTATAAGAGATAGGATGTATAATCATCTGGAAAGGAATAATTTGATCAGACATAGTCAACATGGTTTTGTGAAGGGTAGGTCGTGCCTCACAAACCTTATTGAGTTCTTTGAGAAGGTGACCAAACAGGTGGATGAGGGTAAAGCAGTTGATGTGGTGTATATGGATTTCAGTAAAGCGTTTGATAAGGTTCCCCACGGTAGGCTACTGCAGAAAATACAGAAGCATGGGATTCCGGGAGATTTAGCAGTTTGGATCAGAAAATGGCTAGCTGGAAGAAGACAAAGGGTAGTGGTTGATGGGAACTGTTCAGATTGGAGTCCAGTTACTCGTGGTGTACCACAAGGATCTGTTTTGGGGCCACTGCTGTTTGTCATTTTTATAAATGACCTGGAGGAGGGCGTAGAAGGATGGGTGAGTAAATTTGCAGAGGACACTAAAGTCGGTGGAGTTGTGGACAGTGCGGAAGGATGTTACAAGTTACAGAGGGACATAGATAAGCTGCAGCGCTGGGCTGAGAGGTGGCAAATGGAGTTTAATGCAGAAAAGTGTGAGGTGATTCATTTTGGAAGGAATACCAGGAAGACAGAGTACTGGGCTCATGGTAAGATCCTCGGCAGTGTGGATGAGCAGAGAGATCTCGGTGTCCATGTACATAGATCTCTGAAAGTTGTCACTCAGGTTGAGAGGGTTGTTAAGAAGGCGTACGGTGTGTTAGCTTTTATTGGTAGAGGGATTGAGTTTCGGAGCCATGAGGTCATGTTGCAGCTGTACAAAACTCTGGTGCGGCCGCATTTGGAGTATTGCGTGCAATTCTGGTCGCCGCATTATAGGAAGGATGTGGATGCATTGGAAAGGGTGCAGAGGAGATTTACCAGAATGTTGCCTGGTATGGAGGGAAGATCTTACGAGGAAAGGCTGAGGGACCTGAGGCTGTTTTCGTTAGAGAGAAGGTTAAGAGGTGACTTAATTGAGGCATACAAGATTATCAGAGGATTGGCTAGGGTGGTCAGTGAGAGCCTTTTTCCTCGGATGGGGACATAGCTTTAAATTGAGGGGAGATAGATATAAGACAGATGTCAGAGGTAGGTTCTTTACTCGGAGAGTAGTAAGGGCGTGGAATGCCCTGCCTGCAACAGTAGTGGACTCGCCAACACTAAGGGCATTCAAATGGTCATTGGATAGACATATGGACGATAAGGGAATAGTGTAGATGGGATTTAGAGTGGTTTCACAGGTCGGCGCAACATCGAGGGCCGAAGGGCCTGTACTGCGCTGTAATGTTCTATGTTCTATGTTCTATTCCCCCTAGCCCAGTATCAAGCAAACCAATTCCACTGCCCCACACACTGCTCAGGGGCCTCTATCAATCTCAGCTACTGGTGGGTGGCCACATTCTGGAGAGTGAAATTCAGAAACCCTTCATTCTCTCTGATGCTGTGGAGTGTAGCCAATTGTAGCTCCAGCACAGAGATCCTCAAGTCAGCATATATTGCACCAAACTCTCAAAGGAAGAAACCCGTCACTTATTTGCTTCCCACAAGGATTCATTTAATTTATTCTCAACAAGTGAATAAGTCCACATTAAGTCCACAAGTGAATAAGCCGTCGGGTAGGCAACAGCAAGAAAATTCATCTTTCTGAAGACTACATTCAACCATTTGGAACAATCAATTTCTGATGCCATTGCACAAATTATTGGATTTATTTAATTCAGTATCATTGGTTGTTAAGTACTTTGGACTTGGAGCTTGTGAATGGTACTGAATAAGAACAAGTTCTTTTTTTCTTAACTTGCAGTAGTGGGATTTAAATTCAAGGTTTCCTCAACTAATACCCCAGCCACTGCATTGCTGTGCCCATGTTCCACACTCTTTGGACAGATTTACATTCTCACATTTTTGAGTGAATATCTTGCATTATTTTTCTACGAATTTAGTTCTAAATCTCAACTATTGACCCCTTTGTATTTTTTCCCTCGACCCCCATTCCTTATCCACCCTCTCAATTGCTACTTTTTTATTTTACCAATCCAATCACATCACCCATTGACTTCCCCAATTTCAAGAAATGTAAAATCTTATATCCATTCTCCAACAATAAAGAAGTTCTGCTGGAATAAGGTTCCAAACTTGTAAACTTAATTTTTCACCACCAGAAAATTTGTCACTAATTAAAACTTATTACCCCATTAAACATTCATTTTAATTTGAATGGACAAGCCCTTTCTTCTCCTGTGCTGATGACACAAAGGTTGGTGGAATTGCGGATAGCGATGAGGACGATCAGAGGATACAGCAGGATTTAGATTGTTTGGAGACTTGGGCGGCGAGATGGCAGATGGAGTTTAATCCGGACAAATGTGAGGTAATGCATTTTGGAAGGTCTAATGCTGGTAGGGAATATACAGTGAATGGTAGAATCCTCAAGGGTACGGACTGTCAGAGAGATCTTGGTGTACAGGTCCACAGGTCACTGAAAGGGGTGACACAGGTGGAGAAGGTAGTCAAGAAGGCATACGGCATGCTTGCCTTCATTGACCGGGGCATCGAGTATAAAAATTGGCAAGTCATGTAGCAGCTGTATAGGACCTTAGTTAGGCCACACTTGAAGTATAGTGTTCAATTCTGATCCCCACACTACCAGACGGATGTGGAGGCTTTAGAGAGGGTGCAGAAGAGATTTACAAGGATGTTGCCTGGTATGGAGGGCATTAGCTATGAGGAGAGGTTGAATAAACTTGGTTTGTTCTCACTGGAACAAAGAAGGTTATGGGGTGATCTGATAGAGGTCTACAAAATTGAGTGGCGTAGACAGAGTGGACAGTCAGAGGCTTTTTCCCCAGGGTAGAGGGGTCAATTACTAGGGGACATAGGTTTAAGGTGCGAGGGTTTAGAGTAGATGTACGAGGTAAGTTTTTGTACACAGAGGATAGTGGGTGCCTGGAACTCGCTACCGGAAGAGGTGGTGGAAGCAGGGACGATAGTGACGTTTAAGGGGCATTTTGACAAATACATGAATAGGATGGGAATAGAGGGATACGGACCCCGGAAGTGTCGAAGATTTTAGTTTAGACGGGCAGGATGGGCGCGGAGGCTTGAAGGGCCGAAGGGCCTGTTCCTGTGCTGTACTTTTCTTTGTTCTGTTTTTAGTGGGTAACTTGTTGGTAAGTACAACTTAAAACCCTTACATGTATTGGTGCAGAGTCTATTGATGAGGAACCAGTGTAGCGCTGTCTGTGATTGGAGCAAGGTAATGCGGATGGTAATTTTGAATTTCCACATTTTAGTGGCAAGGATGGTCACCAGAGGTTGTCCTGCAACTTATGTCAAAATAATGGTGATGTCACGCGAGGGATATTAGGAAATTGGGTCCAGAATTGAGACCCCAATGTAGCAGGCAATTAAGGGTTTAAACCGACTGAGGAAAAAACCTGCTGGTACAACAGCAGAGGGATACGCCCACACCTGGCCGAGAATTAATCAGGAAGGTAAGTGGAATGTTGCTCTTGGAAGTCTTGCGACTGATGCACGGGGACACCAAGGTCTCACCGAGTAACCACTTTTCTCAATTTACACTCATTCAAATAAGAATCTGCCTTCCTATTTTTGCTACCAAAGTGGATGTCACATTTATCCACGTTATATTGCATCTGCCATACCCACTCAGCCTGTCCAAATCCCGCTGAAGCATCTCTGCATCCTCCTCACAGCTCACCCTCCCACCCAACTTTGTATCATCTGCAAATTTAAAGATACTACATTTAATTCCCTCGTCCAAATCATTAATACACAATGTGAACAGTTGGTTTCCTACCACAGATCCCTGTGGTACCCCACAATTCACTGCCTGCCAATTGGAAAAAGACCCATTTATTCAAACTTTTTGCCTCCTGTCTGCTAACCAGCTTTCCATCCATCGCAAGACACTACCCACAATCCCATGTACTTTAACTTTACATCGTAATCTGCTATGTGAAACCTCGTTGAAAGTAAGTCTAAATAAACCACATCCACCGGTTCTCCCTGGTCAACTCTACTGGTTACATCTTCAAAGAATTCTAGTAGATTAGGCAAGCATGATTTTCCTTTCATAAATCCATGCTGACTTTGTCTGATTACACCACTGCTTTCCAAATGCTGTGCTATGAAATCCTTGATAATGGACTTTAGCGTTAGGCTCACTGGTCTATAGTTCCCTTTTTCTCTCGCCCTCCCTTTTTGAATGGCAGAGTTACATTAGCTAGCCTCCAATCTGTAGGAACCATTCCAGAGTCCAAAGAATTTTGGAAAATGACCACGAATGGATCTACTGTTTCTAGGACCACTTCCTTAAATGCTCTGGGATGACGACTATCAGGCCCTGGAGATTTTCAACCTTCAATCCCGTTAATTTCCCCCAAACCATTTCTTTACTGATACTAATTTCCTTCAGCTCCTCACTGAAACTTGTGCTTCTCAGAACTTCCGGTATATTATTCATGTCTTCCTTTGTGAAGACAGAAGCAAAGTACGAATTTAGTTCCTCAGCCATTTCTTTGTTCTCCGTTATGAATTCCCCTGTTTCTGACTGTAAGGGGCCTACATTCATTTTTAACAATCTTCTTCCCTTTACACACTTATAGAAATTTTACAGTCAGTTTTTATGTTCCCTTCTAGCTTACTTTCAGATTGTATTTTCCCCATCTTAATAAATCCCTTGGTTCCCCTTTACTGAATTTCAAACTGTTCCCAATCCTCAGGTCTATTGCTTTTTCTTGCTAATTTGTATGCCTCTTCTTTGAATCTAATACCATCTCTAATTTCCCTTGTAAGCCATGGTTTGACCACGGTTCCCTTTCTACTCTTGCGCCAAATAGGAATAAACATCTTTTGGAGTTCACCTATTCATTCCTTGAATGCCTGCTTTTTCCTTTCCACTGTCCTTCCTTTCAGTAATGTTTCCCAGTCCGTCAAAGCTAGTTCATGTCTCATACCATCATAGTTACCTTTATTCAGGTTCAGGACCCTGGTCTCAGAATCAACTACCTCACTGTCCATCTTGATAAAGAAGTCTACCATATTATGGTCACTCATCCCCAAGGGTTTTCTCACAACAAAATTGTCAACTGAACCTTTCTCAATGCACAACACCCAGTCCAAGATGGCCTGTTCCCTTGTTGGTTCCTCAACGTATTGGTCCAGAAAACAATCGCATATACACTCCAGAAATTCCTCCTGTGATGTTCTGTGACTAATTTGACTCACTCAATCGAGATGAAGATTAAAGCCACCCATAATCACTCTTCATCACATGCATCTCTGATTTCCTGTCTTGACCCTGTTTTGACAGGTTAAATGTCAGGGAGGATGTCTCGTTTTGGGGGGGAATCCAGAACTAAGGGGCACATTTTGAAAATAAGGGGTCTCCCATTTAAGAGCGATGAGGAGGAATTTCTTCTCTCAGAGGGACATTAGCTTTTGGAAGTCTCTTCCCCAGTGTGCAGTGGAGGCTGGGTAATTGAATATATTCAAGGCTGACTGAGACAGGTTTTTGATTGGCAAGAGAGTCAAGGATTATGGTGGGCAGGAAAATGGAGTTAAGGCCACAATCAGATCAGCCATGATCTTATTGAATGGACGCGTGGACGTGATGGACTGAGTTGAAATCCTGGATCGCCCTGTCTAGCAGCGCTGTGGGTGTGACTGCAACACATGGACTGCAGCGGTTAGAGATGTCAGTACGTCACCACTTTCTCACGGACAATTAAATTTAGAATCATCGGCAAAAGGAGGAAAGGTGATGTGAAGAAAAACACGTTCACCCAGAGGGTGGTTGGATTCTGCAACAAACCTCCTGAGAGGGTGGCAGAGGCAGATTCCGTTGAGATATTCAAGAGGGAACTGGATTCCTGAGAAGAATGTGTAACGTTATACAGATACGGCAGGGGAATGGAACTAGGTAGAATGCTCTATCAGAGAGCCAGTGCAAAGTTGATGGGCCGAAAGACCTCCTTCTGCGCCATAAAGATTCTGTGATTCTGGATATTGCGGAAATTAAGTGATCGGGAAACAATGTGGGGAAGGTGGAGTTGAGGTAGAAGATCGGCCATGATTTTATTGAATGGCAGCGCAGATTCGAAGGGTAGAATGGCCTCACTCCTGGTCCTGTTTCTTGTCCTCTTCTGTTCCCATTGTACCCTCAATATTAATTCTGTTGCAATAAGTGGGTCAGTGTGTACGATTAAACTTTGAAAATCAGAACTTGTACCTTTTGTTCAATGTGTTCACTCCAAACAACATTTCTCAGGTCTTCCCCAACCAAAGGACATGCTTCATCCACTTTGGTTAATAAAACAACTTGTGGTATCTCTTTAGATGAAAGAAAGAATGTATTTATTAGCCGATCTCCCATAGCATTGCTCACAAGTCACAGGGTATATTATAGATTACACAGTGAATTAAAGGCTAAGTATTAGTCAGTCCTTTCAAACTGCTTGTTACAGTTTTATATCCATCTGAACAGCAGATGGGCTGTGATTTAAGTTCTCATCTTAAAGACACTTCTGACAATATATACAAATAGTAAAACTTGACGGGCGGGATTCTCCGAAACGGAGGCAGAGTGTCCACGCCGTCGTGAACGCCATCGCGTTTCACGACGGCGTGAAACGGGCGCGGTCACTACCGATTCTGGCCCCCACAGGGGCCAGCACAGCACTGGAGAGGTTCACGCCACTCCAGCCTCCCTTCCTGGCGCCAACTGGGCGCTGCGCCAACCCGCGAATGTGCGGGGGACTTCCTCAACGCACCGGCCCCGACGCAGGTTCAGGGTTCAGGGGCCGGGCCGCGTAACACAATAGGGCCGGGGCTGGAGAGGCTGATCACGGGCCAGACCCCATCGGAGCCTCGGAGCCCCCCCCCCCCCCGGTGAAGGAGTTCCCCTCCCCCCCCCCCCCCCCCCCCCCGGGTGAAGGAGCTCCCCTTCCCCCCCCCCTCACAGGCCGCCCCCCAGCCCTGCGCGCAGAGTTCCCGCCAGCTGCAAGCAGGTGTGGACGGCGCCGGCGGGACTCTGCCATTTCCGCGCAGCCGCTCGGCCCATCAAGAACGGAGAATCGGCGGCCCGGCTGCGGACAGCGGCACGCGACCGGCATGCGCCAAACGCGCCGGCGCAAATGGCACCGATTCTCCTCTCCTCGGCGAATCGCGTGCTGGCGTCGGGGCGGCGTGGCACGGTTGCAGCGATTCTCTGGCCCGGCGCGGGGCTCGGAGAATCCCGCCCGACATTTTTTTTAAAGCAAGTGGAATGGCTTAAAAAAAAAATTCTACTTAAATATTGTATGTTTGGAAATAGCAATCATAATATTAGATGTATTATTCTTCACATAAAAGGCACCAAAATAATAACGAGCTGACTTCCGGTGACGACGATATGCTGAGCTGTCGCACGTCAGGTGGCTCTCCTCCCATGGATCCATAAATTGGCCACCTTGTGGCGAAAACTCACCAGAAAACTTGGCAATTCGTTCCCCAAACATTAGTAAGATGGAGGAAGAAAGAGAGGAAAAAAATGCCTGGAAAAAGCCAGTCTAGGGGCTAAGCAGAGGCCAGGATTGGAAGGGGCCAGGAACTGAGACAATTGACGAGCTGACCAGTGCACGAGGCTGATCGTGATGCAGGGCAATGAGGGGTAAAGTCGAGGGCAGGGACCCCACGAACTACATAGCCCAGATGCTGGGTAACCTGGTAGGAAGGGAGACTTTCCCCAACCCACCAGAAACAGATAGGGCTCACCGGTCGCTGCGGCCGAAACCCAAAGCAGTGGAACAACCGAGGGCAGTAATAACTGCATCGGTACCAAGACGAGGAAAGAATCCTGCGCTGGGCCAGGCAGTGCAAAACTGCAACTGGGAAAACAACAGAATCAGAATGTACGGGACAATGGGGCTGGCCTGGCCAAGCAGCGGGCGGAATTTAACAGGTTGAAGGCAGCACACTACAAGAATGGCGTACACATTGGTATGCTGTACCCGGCAAAGCTCTGGGTCACATACCAGGGCAAAGAACACTTTTTCACAGTCCCCGCCGAAGCAGACAAGTTCACCGCGGAATGCGGATTGGAGCAGCGACAACAAGGCAAGCGATAGAATCCATGGCGAGGGCAACAGCCCGGCAACACGGGGGGGGGGGGGGGGGGGGGGGGGGGGGGAAAGAGGGGAGAGAAAGAAGCACCTCTTCCCCACCCCACCCCCCATAAACACATTCTGAGCGACAAGCAGCAAGCCACCACCTGCGAGACCGCTTCGGGTGGGAGAAAGTGGCCTCGTTCGAGAAAACGAGAGCAGCGGAAAAGGGAAGGCAGAGGGGCAAGTGAGAGGAGTGCAGGGTGAGACGGGGGAAGAATGGGCAGGAAATACAGAGAGCGGGCGAGGGAGAAATGAGACAGTAACTCCTGGGAGGGGGGTCACTACACTAGCGGGAAAGGTAGCGCCGGGAGTATGTGGCAGATAAAGGCCGTGGCGCACCCCCGACAGGGGGGACAGCGCCAGGCAGGGGGGTGGGGAACAAGCAGCGGGGACGGGGGAGCAAAGGGGGTTAGGAGCTGGGGGAAGGGGGACAATGGGGGGGGGGGGGCGGGGAGGGGTGTCAGGGAGGGGGACATAGGGAAAGAGAAAAACAGGAGTGGAGCGAAAGCGGCAATATGGCTACAAATATGCAACCTGGGGCCCGGAGCAAAGAAGCACTGCAAGCAACCACTTAGTACGGTTTCTGAGCGAAGGGAGATCCCGGAGTACAGGGACCTACCCACGTGCCGAACGCACAACTGCCAGCCATGTTGGGTGCCCCGTGAACAAAGGGAAACCCTGGAGCGCAGGGACCCGCCCGCATGGGGAGAGCAGTGACAGCGGCCATCTTGGACAGCCTCCAAACAAAGGGAAACGCGGGAAACCCCGGAGTTCAGAGGCGCGCCCACCAGGTATGGTTAATCCCACAGGAGCGGGGGGACAAAAAAAAACCACCAGGATAGTCACCTGGAACGTCAGGGGACTCAATGGCCCAGTGAAACGATCCAGAGTCTTCACCCACCTAAGAAACATGAAAGCCGACAGTCTTCCTCCAAGAGACACACCTGAGAGAGCAGGACCGACTGCGGGTAAGGAAGAGCTGGGTGGGACTGACCTACCATTCCTGCTACGGGACGAGGGCGGCAATACTAATCAATAAGAGGACGATGGTTAAGGCGATGTCGATGGTTACAGACCCAGGGGGAAGATACGTCTTGGTCAGCGGTGCCCTGGACAGGGTACCGGTAGTACCCGTTAACGTGTATGTCCCCAACTGGGACAGCATGAAATTCATTAAAAAGACCATGGCGGAAATCCCTGACATAGCAACACACCGACTGATCATGGCAGGAGTGGGAAGGGGGGGGTGGACTTTAACTGTGTACAAGACCTACGGACAGACAAGTCGAACCACAAAACAGGGAAGACCTCGAACATGGCAAAGGAACTCGGTCGCTTTATGGAGCAGATGGGAGCGGTGGACCCTAGAGTATTCACGCACCCAGGGGAGAAAGAGTTCTCCTTCTCACTGCAGCTTAAAAACTTCCTAAGGAAGGTGACAAGAACGTACCCGCGACCACCGCGGCGGACGCTATTGGCAGAACTACTGGATGCAGACATTCGAGGCAGAGGGAACTGTAGCGACATGTATGAACGACTGGTCGAGAGAGGGCCAACACAGTACTGGACGCGACGAGGAGGAAACGGTAGGAAGACTTGGGGTTGGAAATAGGATGGGGACTCTGGAGTGAAGCACTACCATGGGGTCAATTCCACCTCTACGTGCGCGAGGCTCAACCTAACGCAACTAAAAGTGGTACATAGAGCTTAACAAGAACCCAAATGAGTAGGTTCTTCCCGGAGGTGGAGGACAGATGTGAACGGTGCCAAGGAGGCCCAGTTAACCACGCCCACATGTTCTGGTCTTGCCCCAGACTTGCGGGGTTCTGGAAAGCCTTCTCCGAGGCAATGTCCAAAGCGGTGGGGATGAGGGTGGAGCCATGCCCGAGAGTGGTGGTCTTCAGGGTATCAGACCAGCCAAATCATTTCCTAGGGAGGAGGGCGGACGTCCTTGCCTTTGCCTCCCTGATCGCCCGCCATAGAGTCCTGCTCGGCTGGCGGTCAGCAGCACTACCTGAAGCTGCAGACAAGCTGTCCGACCTATCAGAATTTTTCCAAATGGAGACAATCAAATTCGCCATCCGTGGGTCGGAAGACGGCTTCCTCAAAACATGGGAGCCATTCACCCGACTGTTCCGGGACCAGTTTTTTGGCCAACAAACAAACAAATAAGTAGCTAGGAGCCAGGGGAAGGTAGCCAAGACATGATCGAAGAGAGGGATGTGAGGGAGGATCGGGGGGGGGGGGGGGGGGGGGGAGCAAGAAGGAGTAGCCAAATCCAGCAGGAAAGAAAGGGGAGTAGCAGAGGAGAAGGGGGTGGGGGTGGGAGGGGGGGGGGGGGGGGAGGCAGGAAGAGAGGGAGGACGAGGGGAAGAGGACAACAGAGGGGAGCCACTAGGGAGAAAAGAGGAGGGAACCCAAACTGGGGGGAAGAGCACAGGAAACAACAACAAACATAAGCACAGCAAGGCCAAAGAGAGCGAGAAAGAAAGAACAGGAAGAAGAAATGACCAATGGCCAATGCTGAGGCAAATGGACAAAATGTTTTTTAATGACCAAGAGATGCCGAGTGGAGTGCCAAGATCCCTGCCCATCCCACTCGCCCTGCAGTCATTTATCATTGACTTGAAGCAGGTCTTGCACCCTTCAGCAACAAAAAAGTGTCCACTCAGAAAGATAACAGACAATCAGAGGTCATCAGCTCTCCAGCCCGTACCAGCCTCCCCGAACAGGCGCCGGAATGTGGCGACTAGGGGCTTTTCACAGTAACTTCATTTGAAGCCTACTTGTGACAATAAGCGATTTTCAGGGTTTTTTTCAGTTCAGGACCAGCAGCGCCACCAGGAGCAATGGCCACTGCTGGTACTGCCACAAGGATTGCAGGATGGTATGCTATGTTGGAACTAGGCCGGGAAAAAGTCTTTGGGTCTCGCCAGGGCAGGTTGGCAGTCAGGATGAGGGCGGGTGGGCAGGACAAAAAGACTAGGGGGGGGGGGAAAAGAAACCCGAGGGAGATACATGATTATATCCAAACATGGGGAACCTTTCAATGAGCCCAGGGAGCCCATTAAGGATGGACAACACCCTTCCTTGCGCACTGACCCCTCCATTCATGCCGCCAGCCCACACAGGAAAGGTTGCTACACTGGATGCTTGGCATGGGCCTCTTCCGTTGTGGGTTAAATCCCAGTGGCTGTGAGAGGAGGCCCTTAAGTAAACTTAATTTGCCACTTACGGGCTTCCATTGGCCCAGAGGTGGGCAGGCTGCCTGACAACAGGGGCAAGCAGGTGGTAGGTACATGCCCATTTAATTTACCTTCCTTAAACCCACTGGGTGGGAGGGGGGGGGGCGCTCCATTATATATAACATGGAAATTTGTGGACACTAAAGGCCAAATTCTCCAGCCCCATAGGGGCGGCAGCCAACAATCAAACAGTCAAGAGCTGGACATCCGTACTGGGGATATCCTTGAGGCCATTGTTTAAGTATGTGGATCAGGGAAGGGCACTGTTGTGTTCTGTGGTTCCACCGTTGATAAAGATACACACACAACATATATGTGTTCAACTGGAACGATTATTTATTGTCAAACACGTGGAAAGATAACTAACAGATTTATATAAAGACAAAATTACTTGAATTCCTAGGGAGCTAATCTAAGTGAGCCTATCCTGTTGCATGTCCTCCTACCAACTGGCGCATCACTCCAGTCACGTGATGCATGTCTGACGCCACACGCTGGCCGGAGGTCTTAACTATGATTAAATGCACTGATATGCAACTTTATAGATCTAATAATAATGATAATAATCGCTTATTGTCACAAGTAGGCTTCAATGAAGTTACTGTGAAAAGCCCCTAGTCGCCACATTCCGGTGCCTGGTCGGGGAGGCCGGTACGGGAATTGAACCGTGCTGCTGGCATTGTTCTGCATTACTGGCCAGCTGTTTAGCCCACTGTGCTAAACCACCACAAATCTATACAACTATATACATTTGTGTGTGCATGCATATCACAACAGGCACCAGAGCACAGTCTCCGTAATGTTCCCGGCAGGGTTCAAGAGTCTGGGGTCTAGGGGGTTGCTGCTGTGGCCGGGGCTGAGTGTGCAGAGCGAGGTTCTCCAGCACAACTGGCTGGGTGGATAACACACTGAGAGAAGGTGGGACACATAAGGGTGGGGAAAGTTTGGGGGATTTGAAGGTCCCGACTGGAAGCTCTAACTGATTGTCGGTCTCTCTCGAGAGGACACCTCAGAGGGCAGTGAGGCTATATGGGTAGAGATCAGGAATAAGAAGGGTGCAGTCACAATGTTGGGGGTATACTACAGGCCTCCCAACAGCCAGCGGGAGATAGAGGAGCAGATAGGTAGACAGATTTTGGAAAAGAGTAAAAACAACAGGGTTGTGGTGATGGGAGACTTCAACTTCCCCAATATTGACTGGGACTCACTTAGTGCCAGGGGCTTAGACGGGGCAGAGTTTGTAAGGAGCATCCAGGAGGGCTTCTTAAAACAATATGTAAACAGTCCAACTAGGGAAGAGGCGGTACTGGACCTGGTATTGGGGAATGAGCCCGGCCAGGTGGTAGATGTTTCAGTAGGGGAGCATTTCGGTAACAGTGACCACAATTCAGTAAGTTTTAAAGTACTGGTGGACAAGGATAAGAGTGGTCCGAGGATGAATGTGCTAAATTGGGGGAAGGCTAATTATAACAATATTAGGCGGGAACTGAAGAGCATAGATTGGGGGCGGATGTTTGAGGGCAAATCAACATCTGACATGTGGGAGGCTTTCAAGTGTCAGTTGATAGGAATACAGGACAGGCATGTTCCTGTGAGGAAGAAAGACAAATACGGCAATTTTCGGGAACCTTGGATGACGAATGATATTGTAGGCCTCGTCAAAAAGAAAAAGGAGGCATTTGTCAGGGCTAAAAGGCTGGGAACAGACGAAGCCTGTGTGGCATATAAGGAAAGTAGGAAGGAACTTAAGCAGGGAGTCAGGAGGGCTAGAAGGGGTCATGAAAAGTCATTGGCAAATAGGGTTAAGGAAAATCCCAAGGCTTTTTACACTTACATAAAAAGCAAGAGGGTAGCCAGGGAAAGGGTTGGCCCACTGAAGGATAGGCAAGGGAATCTATGTGTGGAGCCAGAGGAAATGGGCGAGGTACTAAATGAATACTTTGCATCAGTATTCACCAAAGAGAAGGAATTGGTAGATGTTGAGTCTGGAGAAGGGGGTGTAGATAGCCTGGGTCACATTGTGATCCAAAAAGACGAGGTGTTGGGTGTCTTAAAAAATATTAAGGTAGATAAGTCCCCAGGGCCGGATGGGATCTACCCCAGAATACTGAAGGAGGCTGGAGAGGAAATTGCTGAGGCCTTGACAGAAATCTTTGGATCCTCGCTGTCTTCAGGGGATGTCCCGGAGGACTGGAGAATAGCCAATGTTGTTCCTCTGTTTAAGAAGGGTGGCAGGGATAATCCCGGGAACTACAGGCCGGTGAGCCTTACTTCAGTGGTAGGGAAATTACTGGAGAGAATTCTTCGAGACAGGATCTACTCCCATTTGGAAGCAAATGGACGTATTAGTGAGAGGCAGCACGGTTTTGTGAAGGGGAGGTCGTGTCTCACTAACTTGATCGAGTTTTTCGAGGAGGTCACTAAGATGATTGATGCAGGTAGGGCAGTAGATGTTGTCTATATGGACTTCAGTAAGGCCTTTGACAAGGTCCCTCATGGTAGACTAGTACAAAAGGTGAAGTCACACGGGATCAGGGGTGAACTGGCAAGGTGGATACAGAACTGGCTAGGCCATAGAAGGCAGAGGGTAGCAATGGAGGGATGCTTTTCTAATTGGAGGGCTGTGACCAGTGGTGTTCCACAGGGATCAGTGCTGGGACCTTTGCTCTTTGTAGTATATATAAATGATTTGGAGGAAAATGTAACTGGTCTGATTAGTAAGTTTGCAGACGACACAAAGGTTGGTGGAATTGCGGATAGCGATGAGGACTGTCTGAGGATACAGCAGGATTTAGATGTCTGGAGACTTGGGCGGAGAGATGGCAGATGGAGTTTAACCTGGACAAATGTGAGGTAATGCATTTTGGAAGGGCTAATGCAGGTAGGGAATATACAGTGAATGGTAGAACCCTCAAGAGTATTGAAAGTCAAAGAGATCTAGGAGTACAGGTCCACAGATCACTGAAAGGGGCTACACAGGTGGAGAAGGTAGTCAAGAAGGCATACGGCATGCTTGCCTTCATTGGCCGGGGCATTGAGTATAAGAATTGGCAAGTCATGTTGCAGCTGTATAGAACCTTAGTTAGGCCACACTTGGAGTATAGTGTTCAATTCTGGTCGCCACACTACCAGAAGGATGTGGAGGCTTTAGAGAGGGTGCAGAAGAGATTTACCAGAATGTTGCCTGGTATGGAGGGCATAAGCTATGAGGAGCGATTGAATAAACTCGGTTTGTTCTCACTGGAACGAAGGAGGTTGAGGGGCGACCTGATAGAGGTATACAAAATTATGAGGGGCATAGACAGAGTGGATAGTCAGAGGCTTTTCCCCAGGGTAGAGGGGTCAATTACTAGGGGGCATAGGTTTAAGGTGAGAGGGGCAAAGTTTAGAGTAGATGTACGAGGCAAGTTTTTTACGCAGAGGGTAGTGGGTGCCTGGAACTCACTACCGGAGGAGGTAGTGGAGGCAGGGACGATAGGGACATTTAAGGGGCATCTTGACAAATATATGAATAGGATGGGAATAGAAGGATACGGACCCAGGAAGTGTAGAAGATTGTAGTTTAGTCGGGCAGTATGGTCGGCACGGGCTTGGAGGGCCGAAGGGCCTGTTCCTGTGCTGTACATTTCTTTGTTCTTTGTTGTTCTTTGTTGTTCTCTCTCCTTTCCAATTCCTTACAGATACCAAAATGGATGGTGGTGGTGGTCCCGCAGAGGATGCCCTCGCGGTGCAGGTGGCAACCCAGGTGGCCAGACGCCAGGGAAGGCAGCAACGTCAATGCAGCTTGGAGGCACACCCCATGGGCAGGGGGCTGCAGCACACCCTGAAGACCCGGCCGCCCATCAGGCCGAGGAGGAATCCAGAGGGGACACCAGCGACGGGCCAAGACGTGCAGGTGTCGATGGTCTTTCGAAGATATGATGGACAGTGTGAGCCTCTGGAGACTCTGTCTCAACAAAGAAACAGTGTAGCACCTATGCCATGTCCTCGCAGACGTGGCACCCTGTGGAGGAATAGGACACCTGCTCCGGGTGTGCATTTGCGTCACGCAGCCCTAAACCTCAATGTAACCGGGTCTGTCCAGGGCTCGAGCGGACACGTATGCGGCATTTCCCAAGCTACAGTGCACAAGTGCATCCATGATGTCATGGATGCCCTATATGCCCGGGCATCAGACGATATCAACTTTGAGCTAGACCAGGCCCACCATGATTCCCGGGCTGCAGGATTCTCTGCCATCGCCGGGATGCCCCAGGTTCCGGGGGTAATTAATGGCACGCTGTCACCTTGCGCACACCGGGATATCAGGGAGTGCCCTTCATTAACTGGAAGGGCATCCACTCCCTGAATGTTCAACTCATGTGCGGCCACTGTTTGTGGATCATGCACATGTGTGCACGTTTCCCAGGGAGTGTGCAAGACAGCTACATCCCGGGACACTCGGAGATCCCCGGCGTCTTCGAGGACCACCTCAGGATGATGGGTTGGCTCTTGGGGATAAGGGGTACCCACTGAGGTCCCGGCTGATTATGCCAGTGCGGAGGCCGGAGACTGAGGAAGGGACCCGATATAACGAGGCCCATGTTGCCACCCACGCTGTCATTGAGCGGTGCATCGGATTGCCCAAAATGCGGTTCCGATGCCTGGACTGCTCTGGTGGTGACCTGCAGTACACCCCCCAGAGGGTTTTCCGCTTTGTGATAAGTCTGCTGTGCCCTCCGAAACCTGGCACAGCAGCAGGGCGACATGCTAGAAGAGGAGAAGCAGGAGGGACATGCGGCTCGCCCGAGGAGAAGGAGCCGGCCAGGAGAGGCTGGAGGGTGGAGGACAGGCGGCGGCAAGGGTCCGGCATGTCCGAAACACTCGGGAGACCCTCATCCTCACCGGATCTTACAGGACAAGGCTTTGTCCATCAGCTCACTCCTCCTCTAATCCCTCCTTGCTGCCAAGGAGAGGAGAATGATGATCACTCGCTGTGAGGTTGGCTCTGGTGCTGCTCAATTTATTCCAAAGTCTGACTCCTGTCTTTCTGCTGACAGCTCACACCCACCCTCTGAACGGGTGCTGCTTTGGGGGCGTTCGATCTTGGACCACTGTGCCTGGGGGGGGAAGCAGAGGGCAACAGGGGTTGGGGGGTGCAGGCAGGCCCGCTGTGAAGATTAACATGACAGAGGCTTCACGTGCATCAGGTGTAACATGCTTTAATTGGGAACATCTGACATTTCCATTCCCTCGAGCTACAGTGATCCCCCAGTGCCCACTCAGTGACCCTCTTTTTCTTGATCTTTTGTGGTCTAGTACTACATCTAAGTGTGCCCCCAGGATGCACGTCAGAGTTGGACGCAGCTTGCTGCTTTACGTGCCCTGTGGCGTTTGATGCCCTTGGCGAACGGGGCATCTGTGCCATCCTGTTCTGAGCACTGCCCTGGAGATGCGCCAGTGTGAGGAAGGGCGAATGCAGAAGAACTGGAGACTGCCGCCGTCTCCTTGGTGGCAGGTCCCGGGTTGGCCTCCAGTGCTTCCTCCTCCTTGACGGTGCCCGTAGGGCCCTGGGGGGGGGGGGGGGGTCGCCATGTGATGAAGGGGCAGCACGAGCAGGGTCAACTGCTTATGTCTACCTTGAGGGCTAATGGATCCTCTATGGCATGCATTTGGGTCCAGCAATTATGCTTACACATTCCCTCTCAATCCCGTGCACCCAACCTTTTATCCTTGACACATGAGTTTTCACCCATATCCTTGATTTTGAGAATGTGGGCAGCTGACATTGTTCAGAGTTAACTCACGTTGGCCAATAAGTTTGACAAGCATGAGTCTCAGAATTGCTACAAGTCGCAATTACACTCCAAATCAGGGGTAGACAAGACGAATAGGCACGGTTCGTATTCAGGTTACATCATCCCGAGATCTCATTGCTGTTAGGCCTTTACACTTAAGATTCCTGGACAGCCGTTCCTGGAGAGTGTTGTACCAACCCGGTTCCCATTTTTGAAAAACAGCAGTAATTTGCACCTCCGTGACCTCAGGCTGGTGACTGGGAAGATTCACGGAGGTCTGAAGAATCAACTTTCAAACTCCCCGATTAGGTTAAAATGCTTCAAATCAGGTTCTCACTCTTCCTGGACGCGAACCTGATCGTGTCTTCGGGGAGGACCCGGGAAGATCGCAATCGGAAATCTTGCCAGCACAAATCCCGTTTTTGTCCTCTCACGATATTTGGCGGCCATGATGGGATTTGCATCTGTGGCTAATGGACCCACAAAAATTGTGCCCATTCTTGCTTTGGAGAAGTGTAGGGAATCTGGGAAAACTCTCGTGAATAACCGGAATAATGAAGTGATATCAGTGTGATTGGTGAGCCTGATCACCTGATGCACTTGGTCCAAGTTCTACTTCCCAGGCATTTTAGAACGATACTCACCCAGGTCAGTAATTTGTGATTGAATGGTGCACATTTTCCTTTCCATTTCAGGGGAGAGCAGGGTGGGTTTGCTTGCATCAAGAACATATACAACACAGTGTATCCTCTCACCGATAGTTGCTGACTTAATGTAGCCTTTTGTATCAGTTTGAATAGGAGAAGTTGTGTTAAACTGAAAGATAAAGAGACCAATGTTAAAATAATACAATTTCATTCATTCTTATTTTTTGTGTATCAGAGGTTGTTATATTGTACTTTATTATCTATAAAAATCCAAAAAGAGCTAGGAACTAATTGCTCCAGAGGGTCACCTTTCACAGCTGCACTAGAGATTTATGTGACGTATAACAGAACAAGTTCATTTCAGCATTCCAGTCCTTCTCTGTACCAGACAGCATGGCAAAATTGGACATGAGGGACGGGATTCTCTGTTGGCCGACGGCGAAGTTGGGAAACGCGATTGGGGGAGAATGGGTTCCAATGCCAAAATCACGGCGGCCGCCAAATCGCAATTCACCATCTCCTCGATAGTGGTGTCAATGCGATCCAGAACGCACGAACAGTAAACACCATTTGCATGTAATTAGCAGGCCAGATTCAGTATTCCCCACCTCAAATGGGCCGATGCCGCGGTTTACTTGTGCTTTTAAAAATCGTGAAACTAGCGTCGTGACTGCTGAGGGAGGGACAGGAGGTAGAACATAGAGAAGAGCGACCGTGGGTTGCCAGACTGAACACTGGCTGGGCTGGCTGGGGGGAGGGCAGGGGAGAGCAGGGGTAACGGGCCGTGTGGTCTGGGTGACCCCCCACAGGATTGGAGCGATGTCCAGGCATGGACCGCCATTCCCATGGCCTGCAAGGCAGCTATCTTGCTGCGCATCCCACTCACCACCCACCCAGGCCCCTTGTTCTGCAGAGTGACACTGGTTGCCCCCACCCTCCGCACCCCGCCATACTTCCCCCGCCCATCCCGCCACCACCCGCCGACGAGACATTTATCAGCCCACCCCATGGGGCAGTGCCCACTGTAGCCCCATGGGGGCACCGGGCGGGGATCGCGGAGCATACCCCTGGGCAAGGGCATCACCAGCCAACGTAACCTCTGGCAGCAGGGATGGGCGCCAAGGCCAAAGGCCCCCACTGTGCCAGGACCAGGCTTCTAGACCTTACGAATGCTTCCTTTTTCGTTTTGACAAGCTCACAGTATCCCTCGGTATCCAAGGTTCCCGAAACTTGCCATACATATCCTTCATTCTCACAGGAACATGCCGGTTCTGAATTCTTATCAACTGACATTTTGAAAGACTCCCACACCTCCAATCTTCAGTTCCTGCCTAATATTGTGTAGTTATCCTTCCCCCAATTTAGCACCTTCCCCCAAGGATTACTCTTATCCTTATCCACAATTACCTTAAAACGTAACGAATTATGGTCACTGCACCCGAAATACTCCCCGACTGAAACTTTGACTATCTGGCCGGCTCATTCCCCAATACAGCCCCTTCCCTGGTTGGACAATCTACATGTTGTTTCAAGACGCTCTCCTGGATGCTCCTTACACATTCTGCCCCATCCAAGCCCCGAGCACTAAGTGAGTCCCAGTCAATAGAGGGGAAGTTAAAATCACCCACCACAACAACCATGTTGCTTTTCTATCTTTCCAAAATCTGTCTCGCACTTCCTGCAAATGTAGATTTCCGGAATGCTGGAAGCTTCAAGGACATCCCACATCTTACAGGTGTAGCACTTTACACCTGATTATCTAGCATTAATTGATAAATTAATTTAAAATTAATCAAATCTTTACTAAAATCAAGTCACAATTAATGATATGGTCCATAGCGCTAGTTTCTACTGTAAATATTAAAAGCTAACTACAGTAATCTCCTCCCTCCAGTTTCATTACTCCTCTACTTAGTTAATTATTTACGTTTAATTCGTTTAGCAATGTTTTATTTTCAAATTCAGTGCAGTTTCCCACCAGCCAATCAGGTCACAGCTTTTCTGTGACATCACTTTTTCAGTTTTGTTTTTCCACCCGAGGTAAGTAACTCTTTCTACTCACCGCTCTGGTCCTCCGAGACTGCTGCCTGAAACTAGGCTCCGATTCATAAGACCATAAGACATAGCAGCAGAATTAGGCTACTCGATGGGCCGGGTCTGCTCTGCCATTCAACCATGGCCGATATTTTTCTCATCCCCATTCTCCAGCCTTCTCCCCATAACCCCTGATCCCCTTATTAATCACGAACCTATCTATCTCTGTCTCAAACACACTCAGTGATTTGGCCTCCACAGCCTTCTGCTGCAAAGAGTTCAAGAGATTTACCACCCTCTGGCCGAAGAAATTCCTCCTCATCTCTGTTTTAAAGGATCGCCCCTTTAGTCTGAGGCTGTGCCCTCGGGTTCTAGTTTTTCCTACAAGTGGACACGTCCTCTCCATGTCCACTCTATCCAGGCCTCGCAGTATCCTGTAAGTTTCAATAAGATCCCCCTTCATCCTTCTAAACTCCAACGAGTACAGACCCAGAGTCCTCAACCGCTCCTCATACGACAAATTCTTCATTCCAGGGATCATTCTTGTGAACCTCCTCTGGACCCTTTCCAATGCCAGCACATCCTCCCTTAGATACAGGGCCCAAAACTGCTCACAATACTCCAAATGGGGTCTGACTAGAGCTTTATACAGCCTCAGAAGTACATCCCTGGTCTTGTATTCTAGCCCTCTTGACATGAATGCTAACATTGCATTTGTCTTCCTAACTGCCGACTGAATCTGCACGTTAACCTTAAGAGAATCGTGAACAAGGACTCCCAAATCCCTTTGTGCTTCTGATTTCCTAAGCATTTCCCCATTTAGAAAATAGTCAATGCCTCCATTTCTCCTTCCAAAGTGCATAACCTCACACTTTCCACATTGTATTCCATCTGCCACTTCTTTGCCCACTCTCCTCGCCTGTCCAAGTCCTTCTGCAGCCCACCTGCTTCCTCAATACTACCTGCCCCTCTACAGATCTTTGTATCATCTGCAAATTTAGCAACAATGCCTTCAGTTCCTTCTTCCAGATCATTAATGTATATTGTGAAAAGTTGTGGTCCCAGCACAGACCCCTGAGGCACACCACTAGTCACCGGCTGCCATCCTGAAAATGACCCCTTTATCCCCACTCTTTGCATTCTGCCAGACAGCCAATCCTCTATTCATGCCAGGAACTTACCCTTAGCACCATGGGCTCTTAACTTATTTAACAGTCTCCTATGCGGCACCTTGTCAAAGACCTTCTGGAAATCCAAATAAATCATGTCCACTGGCTCTCCTTTGTCTAACTTCTTTGTTACATCTTCAAAGAACTCCAACAGATTTGTCAGACATAATCTCCCCTTGACGAAGCCGTGCTAACTCAGTCCTATTTTATCACTTTTTCAGTGTTTCCCTCCCTACCTCCTCCTCTAACCAAAAAAACAACCAATCACGGTAAGGATCCCAGCCGAGTAAAGATAAAGAGGGAGACTCGACGGCAGGTAGAAATAGAAAAAAGTTGAACCGTGACGTCACAGCCTGCAGGTAAATGATTGGCTGGTGACTGGTAAGTAGTTTTTCTTTTCCCTGAGGTGTTATCGTGCAGGGCGCAAGTGGTTGCTGAGTGAGTGCTTGCTGAGAAGGGGAGTAAATTTTTTTTTAAACTTACTGTTGGGAGTTTACAGCTGAATCCGGTCGGAGTGAGGACAGAGTGACCGCTGGGTAAGTAGTAAAGATTTAAATTGTTTGCGCTAGCCCATAACAGCTGATTGCTGTTCTCGTGTGGGGCGCAGTGGTTGCTGGTTAAGTGTTTTATTTTTACCTGTATTTAAGTTAGGCAGTTTCTAAACCCTAGACACTACACTTGTAGTGTCCCCCACCCTTCCACCTCCTTTAACCTAAGGGGTAGAGCGAATAACAGCTCTTTCTTTCTTTTTCTTTTTTTTATCTAGAGGGGATGGCAGGGAAGGCAGTGCAATGTTCCTCCTGCAGAATGTTTGAGGTGAGGGACGCCGTCAGTGTCCCTCCTGATTTCACCTGTGGGAAGTGCACCCATCTCCAACTCCTCAGAAACCGCGCGAGGGAACTGGAGCTGGAGCTGGATGAACTTCGGGTCATTCGGGAGACAGAGGTGGTCATAGACAGAAGCTTCAGGGATGTAGTTACTCCGAAGAATCAAGGTAGATGGGTGACGGTGAGGGGGGCTGGGAGGAAGCGGTCAGTGCAGGGATCCTCTGTGGTTGTTCCCCTTAGTAACAAGTATACAGTTTTGGATACTGTTGAGGGGAAACGACCTACCAGGGGTAAGCCACGGTGAACGGATCTCCAGCACTGAGTCCGTCCCTGTGGCTCAGGAGGGAGAGCAGGGGAGCAATAGTTATTGGGGACTCGATAGTTAGAGGGACAGATAGACGGTTCTGTGGCAGTGAAAGAGACTCATGGATGGTATGTTGCCTCCTGGGTGCCAGGGTCCGTGACGTCTCGGACCGTGTTTTCAGAATCCTTAAGGGGGAGGGGGAGCAGTCACAAGTCGTGGTACACATCGGTACCAATGACATAGGTAAGAGAAGGGATGGGGATTTAAAACAGGAATTTAGGGAGCTAGGGTGGAAGCTGAGAGCCAGGACAAACCACGTTGTCATCTCTGGTTTGTTGCCGGTGCCACGTGCTAGCGAGGTGAGGAACAGGGAGAGACTGCAGATAAACACGTGGCTGCAGGGATGGTGCAGGAGGGAGGGTTTCAGGTACGTGGATAATTGGAGCACATTCCGGGGAAGGTGGGACCTGTACAGACAGGACGGTTTGCACCTGAACCAGAGGGGCACCAATATCCTGGGAGGGAAATTTGCTACGGTTCTTCGGGGGGGGGTTTAAACTAATTTGTCAGGGGGCTGGGAAAACGAGCTGTAGTCCAGAAGCCAGAGTTGAGAGTAGTGAAGTACTGAGGAGGGTATCAAGGTCGCAGGAGTGTACCGGCAGACAGAAAGGTGAGTTGAAATGTGTCTACTTCAATGCACGGAGCATCCGGAATAAGGTAGGTGAACTTGGAGCGTGGATTGGTACTTGGGACTACGATGTTGTGGGCATTACGGAGACATGGTTAGAACAGGGACAGGAATGGTTGTTGGAAGTTCCGTGGTATAGATGGTTCAGGAAGAGTAGGAAAGGTGGTAAAAGAGGGGAAGGAGTAGCATTGTTAATCAAGGATAGTTTAACGGCTGCAGAAAGGCATTTCGAAGAGGATCTGCCTACTGAGGTAATATGGGCCGAGATTCAAATAGGACAGGAGTGGTCACGCTGTTAGGGATTTTCTATAGGCCCCCAAATAGTAATAGAGATGTGGAGGATGAAATTGCAAAACAGATTATGGATAGGTGTGGAGGTCTCAGGGTAATTGTCATGGGTGACTTTAACTTTCCAAATACTGATTGGAACCTCTATCGGTCGAAGTTCGGATGGGGCAGTTTTTGTACAGTGTGAGCAGGAAGGTTTCCTGACACAATATGTGGATAGGCCGACAAGTGGGGGGGCCACATTGGATTTGGTACTGGGTAATGAACCAGGCCAAGTGTTAGATTTGTTTGTGGGAGAGCACTTTGGAGATAGTGACCACAATTCGGTGACTTTCACTATTGCAATGGAGGGGGATAGGGCCGTACGGCAGGGCAAGGGGTAATAGGGGGAGGGGTAATTATGATGAGATTAGGCAAGAATTAGGGAGCATAAGATGGGAACAGAAACTGTCAGGGAAAGGCACAAATGAAAAGTGGAGCTTGGTCAAGGAACAAAAACTGCATGTCCTTGATAGGTATGTCCCGGTCAGGCAGGGAGGAAATGGCCGTGTGAGGGAACCATGGTTCACAAAAGAGGTTGAATGACTTGTCAAGAGGAAAAAGGAAGAGTATGTAAGGATGAGAAAACAAGGTTCAGTTGGGTAGCTTGAGGGTTACAAGGTAGCAAAGAATGAGCTAAAAAAAAAAAGGGCTTAGGAGAGCCAGGAGGGGGCATGAGAAGTACTTGGCGGGTCGGATCAAGGAAAACCCCAAGGCTTTTTACTCTTATGTGAGAAATAAAAGAATGACCAGGGCGAGGGTAGGGCCGGTTGTAGCCACTTAAATTGGCCAACTCCAGATTCAAAATGGCGAACAGCAAAGGCTGATGGGAAAGGCAGCCAACAAGACAAAAACCAGCAGCTGCAGGTTTGCTGTGTTTTTACCTCTGAAAAGGCCAGACAACATCGATACCAGCGGCCATCAGCAGAACAAAGTAACAGCCATCTGCATACTGATGAGCAATCCCCAGGAACAATAAGTAACATTTTGGACACACAAAGCAAAGCCAGACTCCTCGGCACCAGCAGGATCCAACACAAAGGAGGTGAATGAGCACCTCAAGACCGCCCATCCAACAGGGAACCGCTCCAGTATTGGAGAAAATCGAACCAAGCGATTGGGACAAAGTCCAATCACTTGGGACCAGGTACAGGGTCCGCCCCAAAAGGCGGGAAGCCCCTGGGGCCTATAAGAGTTAAGCCGCAAGTTCAAATCGCTCTTCACCTGCTCTTCACTCATCAGCAGCTCCTCTTCACCTCTTCTTCCTGCCCGGGTCACCCAGCAACACGAACCAACGTTGACCGTGACCGGTGCAGTGACGACCGACAGAAGTAAGTCTTAATTCAACGCTCGCTACGAGATAGGCGCTCCTAGCTACCAACTTCGAATCCCGCAGACTCAGAACCCGAACAAAAGGCCATTTGTTCCCCTGACCTGGTGGGCCAGTCCAAATTTAAGTATAGGCCTGTTAGTTGTAGAAATAGCTTAGACGTAGAATTTGTGCATGAGTAGCGATTACTGTGTATAATAAATGTGCTTTGATTTAAATCTTACTAATCGGTGTGTATGATTATTGGTCATTACTCGGACTTGAACCTCGTGGCGGTATCATAAAGATACCTGGCGACTCAAGAGGAAAGGTAATAAAACAGAGCAATTGAACTAAGGCAAAGTTAGCAACATTATTTGGCGACATCCTGAAGGGACCCAATCTAGAAGTGGAAAACCACTCCGGGAGAACCCAAGAATTTGAATTAGAGATCCAATTGGAAACAGAAAACCACAAGTGTTCAAGCAGTTCTGATCAATACTCATAATTCGGAAGTGTGTGTATGCATGCGTAACTAACAGGGCTATAAGGTAAAACTGATAGATTTTTTGTTGCAACAAAACTGTCGGAAGTTTGTATATCGGAAAGTAGCGAAACCCTTACCCGTATTTACAGCACTGCCTTAATACCCCTGTCCCAAATTTGAAGAGCAGCACTCGGATTAATACCCTGTCCCAAATTTGAAGAGCAGCATTCGGATAGGAAAGATGGCAATGCAGGCAATGCAGCGCCTCATGAACCCAGAGGAATTTGCGGTCGCAGCGACCAGCAGAAGTAAAGTGGGACAATGTCCCATTTGGGAGAAAGGGATCAGGAAATATCTCAAAGGGAAAGGATGGCCCCTTTGGAATGAATTCTGTGACAACGAGGAATCAGGCCCCGGGAGTATAGGACATACTTGGTGGGAGAACCTGAGCGAGATCCACAAAAAGAGCTTAGGGAAAGCTCGCAAGCCGATGGCAATCGTGTCCTGCTTGGCACAATTGCGAGGCAGAGGAGGTCGTTAGGACGCTCCGGAAAGAAGTTGAGGGCATACATCGAATGAGTAAGGTCGATGTAAGCGAGGTAGAAAAGGAGAATTTGGAATTGAGAAGGAAGTTGGCAGCAAAAGATGGAGAGGTGGAGGATGCCAAAAGGGCACACCAGTCTTGTCTGGCGCACTTAAGCAGCTTCCAGTCTCAATATGAAAAGGCCTATCAGGACACGCTACGTGCAGTCCTGGTATGTGAGGAAACGGAGAAGCAGGTAGAAGCATTACAGAGACAGTGTAGTGACCTCAAGGCAGCATTAAGAGCACTCCATGCTGCCACCACAGAACAAAGACAAAGCACGCTAGATCACGCAAAGTGCCGGAAGCAGATTGCAGAGCTGCAATCGCTGCTTTCAGTTCAGAAAGGTTTCCAGGAAATCTTTGGAGAAAAATTAGATCAGGAAGACGGCCCTGATTGGGAAGAATTGAATGAGACAGCGCAAAGATATGTTCAGGGAACATGTGCGCAGGGAAAGCCACAAAAGAGGAAAGCCCCCCAACCCCCCACACAGCAGATAGTTCAAGCTCCAATGAACCCAGTAACCACCCACCGCACAGCCACATCGGACGATGCGGAATTTCTATACTCCACCCCCTTAACAGTGACCCAATTACAGGACGCGTGCGATAAGATCACACCGTTCCTCCCCACCTCAGACCCCCACCATTTCTTTGCCACAGTCAAGCATCAGGCAACCATGTCCGGCCTGGATGAGCGAGAGCATGTACAGCTCACCGTTTCAAGTTTAGACCCTTCAGTAGCAGCAGCCCTTCCCGACCCACGGAATGTAGGAGGAGGCACCCTTGCAGAAATGCATACCGCGATCTTGGATGCGATCGGGTATAACCGGGGTGACCCCGTAGATGGCCTCAACAAATGTAGGCAAAAGAAATCCGAGCACCCCACAGCGTTCGCTGGACGTCTGTGGATCCACTTTGCAGCAGTCTTTGGAGACTTAGACCGTGCCCATTTGTCCCCAGACAACATGGCCAAATGGACCCGCACCCTTATCTCCCATGCCACAGAAACAGGACAGAAAGCTTGCGCGAGTTATGATCCCTCAGAGGAGGCCCATAACGAGAAGTGGGTAGTGAAAAGATTGTCCCACGCTTGGGAGCAATCTATACAAAGCAAACCTGCAGTCAAGAATCCCGAGGAAAAGCAGGCCGCCGCAGATATACAGGCAGTTACAACCACCAGAACCCCGCATGGGTGAATGAGGGAAAGAACAGCCCCCCACCCAAGTCACAGGAGTGTTACAACTGCGGACAGTTGGGACACTTTGCAAGAGAGTGCAATGCCCCTAAAATGCCACAGAGAGCCCAGCAGACGGGCACTCAGAGTAAGAAGAAGACAGAGCCCATTCATAACGTTAGCACCCGTTCAGATCAGACGAACTTGACCGGAACGGACTGACGATGTACGGGCTCCCCCAGTTGAGTCTGCGACACCCTTTGGGATAGGTCCGGACGACCGGTAGTTGCAGCAAAAATTCGGGGACAGCCCATCGAAATTCTATGGGACACAGGAGGGTCCCGCACCACAATACATTCCTCCACCATGTTCGAAAAGGACACGTGGCCCACTACAGCCACTATCACCCTCAGCGGCTTTACAGGCCACTCACAGCAGGGACACATCACAGCCCCTGTACCCATTCAAATCGGAACCATCACCACCAAGCACCCAGTGGTTTTAGTTGACCTGCCCCACACAACAGAACACATTCTGGGAATCGATTTCATGAATTCCCATAATCTTTCATTTGATCCAGTCAACCAGTGTGTCTGGAAGATGGCAAAATCCGCAAGCGCCCCCGCAACGCTCAACATAGGAGTGTATGCGAACTAAATTAGCGCCGTAGGCAAATTTTGGTTCAACCCGACCACGCTTAGTACGGACAAGCAGGTTAGGGCAGTTCTGCAAAAGAACAGGGCAGCATTCGCGACCCACAAACACGACTGTGGACGGATGACTGGTTCCGTACAGATAACCGGACCGGACCCTAGACCCCAAAAACAGTATGGATTTCCCCAAGAGGCAGAGGGAGAAATCTCAAAGGTAATAGAAAGCTTATTAGAGCAGGGCGTACTTAGATCAGTAGCCTCCACGAATAATGCCCCGATTTGACCAGTGAGAAAGCCCGATGGATCATGGCGACTGACCATCGATTACCGGGAACTCAACAAAATCACCCCCGCAGCAGCCCCCACAGTAGCCACAAATCCCGAGACCATGCTCAAGCAGGGACTCAATTCCCGATTCTTTACGGTTTTGGATGTCAGTAATGGATTCTGGTCCATTCCATTGGCAAAGGCGTGCCAGTACAAATTTGCCTTCACCTTTAAAGCACAGCAGTACACGTGGACATGCCTGCCACAAGGCTTCCACAACTCCCCCTCCATTTTCCACCGACAGCTGGCAAATGGTTTAGCCAAATTCTCTCGCCCCGAATGTCTGGTACAGTATGTAGACGACCTACTACTGCAGACAGACACCAAGGAAGAGCACATTAAGCTTCTGTCTGAACTCCTGAAACTCTTACATTCAATCGGTTGTAAAGTCAACCCCAAAAAGGCCCAGATTTTGGAAGATAAAGTGATATATTTGGGAACAATTATCACACATGGTAAACGCGAGATCAAGCATAAAAGGATTGACTCGATTGCTAAATTGCCCCTTCCCCAGAACGTGTCAGCCCTCCGGTCGTTTTTAGGACTGGTTGGCTACTGCCGAAACCACATTGACGGTTTCGCCAGCAAGGCAGCGCCCCTCTCAGACCTCCTAAAGAAAGGAACCCCGTGGGAATGGCTTCCGCAGCATACGGATGCTGTGGACTCTTTAAAACAGGCACTCATAGCAGCCCCCGCACTACAAGTTCCAGACCCGCTTTCCCCTTACGCCATAGAGGTAGCGACCACAGACCGCACCCTTTCGGCCGTGCTCCTCCAGGAACGGCACGACCAGTTAAGGCCCGTAGCTTACGCCTCCAGAATTTTAGATGCTGTGGAGCAGGGATTTTCAGCCTGTGAGAGGCACCTGCTCGCAGTATTTTGGGCAGTGCAGTATTTTTCGTATATTACCGGACTGAACCCCATCACAATTCTCACCGAACACACCCCCACCCAACTTTTACTGGACGGACGACTCAAGGACGGTACAGTAAGCCAGATTAGAGCAGCTAGATGGACCCTTCTCTTGCAGGGACGGGACATCACTGTTAAACGGACAAAGACGCACACCTTTTTAGCCGACAACTTACAGTACCCCGGAACCCCCCATGAATGCGAAATTCTCTCTCCACACCCCACAACACAGGCCCCTTTATTGCTAAAACACCCCCCAGAAAGCTAGGTAGTTCAAACCAGAGCCCCCAGCACACGGACACGTGTGAGCCCATAAAGATTTATGTGGATGGATCTTCCACAGTCTTGGATGGGAAGCGCATAACAGGTTGCGGTATCTATGTCAAGGACGGAAATATCATTAAAACTTCCAGGCCACTTAGGCGCGCAGGCAGCAGAGCTCGCGGCCATCGCGTATATAGTGGAACACCCAGATTCCTTCCCCAGCCCAGCAGACATATTCTCGGACAGCCTCTATGTCTGCAACAGCCTCACGGAATTCCTGCCCCTGTGGAAAGCAAGAGGATCTGTTTCCGCAGACGGGAAACCCCTCCCCTCAGCCCCATTGCTCCGTCACATTTTAGAGAGAGCACAGAACAGGACTTTTGGGAGAGTCAAAGTTCGTAGTCACCATCGCTCCTCCCCCCCCTGGAAATGTAAAAGCCGACGCACTGGCTAAAGCAGGTTCCAGACACGGACATTTTTGGACACCCCCCGAAAGCGCATCAGTGAGCGCAGTTCAGGTCTCACAGACAAAGATCGAGGATCTACTCAGCCCATCTCAAGCAGCTTTGTTGGTGGCCGAATTTAAAGGATGATGTAAATCACTACATCGAGAATTGTCTTATCTGTGCCCAGAATAATCCAGACAGATATGCCAAAAAGGCTCAACTCAGCCACACCCGACCCGTTAATGGCCCCTGGACTAACCTCCAGATTGATTTTATAGGACCATTGCCCCCTTGCAGGAATGGCTATAAATATGTACTCGTGGTGATTGACACATTTACGAAATGGGTGGAAGCATTCCCAGCCCGCACAACACTGCAAAAACCACAGCCAAGATTTTGACCCACCACATCTTTACAAGATGGGGACTCCACCGCAGCACTGAATCCGACCAAGGTTCCCATTTTACAGGACGTGTCATGCAGAACGTCCTCACGATATTTGGCATCACCCAAAAATTCCACATAGCATACCACCCACAGTCGAGTGGTATCGTGGAGCGCATGAATCGGACCCTAAAATCTACCCTCAGAAAAATGGTCCAGCAAAACAACACCACTTGGAACTCAGTCCTCCCTTTTGCGCTGATGTTTTTGCACAATACAATTTCTACTCCCACAGGTTACATCCCACACACCCTCATGACCGGACGCCCCATGAAAGGCACAGAATTTTTATTAGGTTTAGACTTGACCAGCCCCGAGGTGACGGCCCTCACACACGAGAAGGCAGTAGAGCAATTATTTGAAAATGTTAAAACGGCTCAGCTAGCAGCCGCAGTAAAATTGGGCACAAGGAAGAAACAGAGCAAGGCTTGTTTCGACAAGACAGTGCATGCGATTGAGAACTGTATAGGACAGCAAGTCATGCTCTCCGAATATAACCCCAGCACATTCCTGTCACCAAAATACTCGGGTCCGTACTCCATTGCGGACAAAGTAAGCCCTTCCGTATATAAAATAAAGTATCCCAACGGTAAGACTGCGTGGTTCCATATCAACCAGCTGAAGGCATATGGAACACAGTCTAACCACGCACACCACATCATGTTCGACGCAGCACGCCACACCCCGCCCACAGCCAACGTAACCCTACCCTCCCCCAACACGTCCAGCCACGGACTCTACCTCGACTCCACCCCCAAAATATACACTCCGCCCCGGAACGCCCACAGACTGCAGCAGCAGAGACAGCGACTGTGACTCGGACGATAGCCACAGCACGCCTCCCTACTATACCCATGCAACAGGACCCACACCCAGCGAATTCGACTACGATCCGAGTGATCCCTTTCCTAAATAAACCCCACCACCGACCACCGAACTACCATGATGACCCCGATTCTGTCCCCACACAACTAGACACCAACTATTGGCACCGAGATAACTCGTTCCGACTCGTCCGCAACGACGAGAGCGACTCCACCTCACACCATGCAGCCCTTTCAGCCCTGATACACTCAAGAGCTTGGCACCCGGGAGAAGATGATGACCTTGAGTCTGACTCCCAAAACGAGACCCCCTTTGCGACCCTGTTCACAACCGAGAACTGAGGTGTCCAGATGATGTTTTAAAAGGAACAGCTTGGAAGAAAACGGTGTCCTTTCTGATGGAACCTGCAGCAAGTTTTATGTTGTTTGTAAGTTTGTTAAATGTTGTTTGTCAGACCAAAAATTATTCCATGGCCCCACGCCTTTTCTGCCGAAACCTCTGAGGACTTGCCCAGAGATTTGCTATTGGCCAGACGCTAGTTCAGCGGAACTAGCTTGACTGCAGACATTTGTTAAGGTCCCTCCACACGCCCGTTCATAACTGCTCTGCTGGTTCGAAGGAAAGAACCACTACGGCAGCCCCACCACGATGATTACATTTCTTGCCCGTTCTTGTCGGTTGCTCAGGCAGTGGAGAAACGGCTTGGGACCCGCCCTGCCTGGGAACCCCCCCCCCCCCCTCTGGTCAGCTACGCTCGGGTAGGGGAGACACGGCATTGGTAGCCATCCTACCCGGGTACTCCATCCAACTCTTACCCGTCGCGGCCCATACGCACCGCATTTTTGAAATTTAAGTTCAAAAAGTTTTGTTTTGTTTCAGGTAACCCTTAGGTTGCCAACCACATGCTATTTACATACTGAAACATTTGGATGGTAAATTGCACAGTCTGCGCGACGGCTCGCACTGGTTCAGTATTTGGAAGTGAAATAAAATGAGGGATTCACACATAGTGACCAATTATAAAGGGAATAATTGGCACTAAAGGTCAGACAGACTGTCATATGAGATGTTAAACCAAGATAGTTACAGACACTATGCTTCGGAGAACAGAAGAAAAGAAAAGAAGCACCATGAGGACATCCTCCGGATTGCTTATCTTTATGGACATTTGGTTGCGAGTGAACACGAACCCCCTGACCTCAAGCCCCCCAGCCGTTAATGTTTCATTTCCCACAGTACCCAGAGCCCAGTCACCAGCGACACCACACCATCTTGGTGTGCCAGGTTTATAACCTGGTACTCTCTAGTCATATGTAATAGAAACCTTACTGGTATTGGCGATGCTCTGCTGCATCGTGCAGACTATGCATCTGAGAAAATGAAGAAGGAGAGCCTACCGCGCTCGCACCCCGGTATATAGGATCAGATCCCCTATTTTCAGATACGACCAGACCCCCGCGATCTATAATAAAGAGCATTCATTTGCGTTTTGTCAATAAAGAAATGTTCAGAATATTCATGAGCAATTTAACGATCCTGAGCTTGACTGCCAAGCCAGGGAAACTGTGTATAAACTGCTATGATTTTGTTGTATGATTGAGGAAGTTAGAATAATGAAACGTTTAAGTGAGAGTAGTGTATTAAGAATAGTTAGAGGTTCCCAGTTTATTGTTTTGTAATGCATGTCCCTGTTTGACAGCGCCCCCCTAAGAATTGTCAGTTAAAATTTTTTGCATAGTAATGGTCAGTGTAGAGGCCATGAAAGAAGTGCCCCCAGGTCAGGGAATGGAAAGCAACATAGTTATGTGACCCTTCATGCTTCATGTTAGGATCACAACGAGGGCATGTAGCTACTTAAATTGGCCAACTCCAGATTCAAAATGGCGAACGGCAAAGGCTGATGGGAAAGTCAGCCAGCAAGACAAAAACCAGCAGCTGCAGGTTTGCTGTGTATTTACCTCTGAAAAGGCCAGACAACATCGATACCAGCGGCCATCAGCATAATAAAGTAACAGCCATCTGCATACTGATGAGCAATCCCCGGGAACAATAAGTAACATTTTGGACACACAAAGCAAAGCCAGACTCCTCGGCGCCAGCAGGATCCAACACAAAGGAGGTGAACGAGCACCTCAAGACCGCCCATCGATCAGGGAACCGCTCCAGTATTGGAGAAAATCGAACCAAGCGATTGGGACAAAGTCCAATCACTTGGGACCAGGTACAGGGTCCGCCCCAAAAGGCGGGAAGGCCCTGGGGCCTATAAGAGTTAAGCCCCAAGTTCAAATCGCTCTTCACCTGCTCTTCACTCGTCAGCAGCTCCTCGTCACCTCTTCTTCCTGCCTGGGTCACCCAGCAACACAAACCAACGTTGACCGTGACTGGTGCAGTGACGACCGACAGAAGTAAGTCTTAATTCAACGCTCGCTACAAGATAGGCGCTCCTAGCTACCAACTTCGAATCCCGCAGACTCAGAACCCGAACGAAAGGCCATTTGTTCCCCTGACCTGGTGGGCCAGTCCAAAGTTAAGTATAGGCCTGTTAGTTGTAGAAGTAGCTTAGACGTAGAATTTGTGCATGAGTAGCGATTACTGTGTATAATAAATGTGCTTTGATTTAAATCTTACTAAGCGGTGTATTGGATTATTGATCATTACTCGTTCTTGAACCTCGTGGCGGTATCATAAAGATACCTAACGACTCGAGAGCAAAGATAATAAAACAGAACAATTGAACCAAGGCAAAGTTAGCAACACGGTCAAGGACAGTCGTGGGAACTTGTGCGTGGAGTCAGAAGAAATAGGAGAGGCGTTGAATGAATACTTTTCTTCAGTGTTCACCAAGGAGAGGGGCCATGTTTTTGAGGATGAGAGTGTGATACAGGCAGGTAGGCTGGAGGAGGTAGATGTTCTGAGGAAGGATGTATTAGCAATTTTGAAAAACCTAAGGGTCAACAAGTCCCCTGGGCCAGATGGGATATATCCAAGGATTGATTGCAGAGCCTTTGGCTTTGATCTTTGGGTCCTCACTGTCCACGGGGATAGTGCCAGAGGACTGGAGAGTGGCGAATGTTGTTCCTCTGTTCAAGAAAGGGAATAGGAATGACCCTGGTAATTATAAGCCAGTTAGTCTTACTTCGGTGGTCGGTACGTTAAAGGAAAAGGTCCTGAAGGATAAGATTTATGACCATTTGGAAAGATGCAGCTTAATCCGGGATAGTCACCACGGATTCGTGAAGGGTAAGTCTTGCCTCACAAATTTGATTGAATTCTTTGGGGAGGTAACGAAGTGTGTAGATGAGGGTAGAGCAGTTGATGTTGTATACATGGATTTTAGTAAGGCGTTTGATAAGGTTCCCCATGGACGGCTTATGAAGAAAGTAAGGAAGTGTGGGATAGAGGGAAATTTGGCCAATTGGATAAGTAACTGGCTATCACATAGAAGACAGAGGGTGGTGGTGGATGGAAAACTTTCAGACTGGAGACCAGTTACCAGCGGTGTACAACAGGGATCAGTGCTGGGTCCTCTGCTATTTGTGATTTTTTATCAATGACTTGGAGGGGGCTGAAGGGTGGGTCAGTAAATTTGCTGATGACACCAAGATTGGTGGAGTAGTGGATGAGGTGGAGGGCTGTTGTAGGCTGCAAAGAGACATTGATCGGATGCAGAGCTGGGCCGAAAAATGGCAGTTGGCGTTTAACCCTGATAAGTGCGAGGTGATTCATTTTGGGAGAAAAAATTTGAATGCAGATTACAGGGTCAACGACAGGGTTCTGAGGAATGTGGAGGAACAGAGAGATCTTGGGGTTCATGTCCACAGATCTCTGAAGGTTGCCACACAAGTGGATAGAGCCGTGAAGAAGGCCTATAGTGTGTTAGCGTTTATTAACAGGGGGCTTGAGTTTAAGAGCCGTGGGGTTATGCTGCAACAGTACATGACCCTGTTGAGACCATATTTGGAGTATTGTGTGCAGTTCTGGTCACCTCATTATTGGAAGGATGTGGAAGAATTGGAAAGGGTGCAAAGGAGATTTACCAGGATGCTGCCTGGTTTGGAGATATGTCTTATGAGGAAAGGTTGAGGGAGCTAGGGCTTTTCTCTTTGGAGCGGAGGAGGATGAGAGGCGACTTAATAGAGGTTTGTAAGATAATGAGGGGGATAGATAGAGTGGACGTTCAGAGACTATTTCCTCGGGTGGATGAAGCTGTTACAAGGGGGTATAACTATAAGATTCAGGGAGGGAGATATAGGAGTGATGTCCGAGGTAGGTTCTTTACTCAGAGAGTGGTTAGGGTGTGGAATGGACTGTCTGCTGTGATAGTGGAGTCAGACACTTTAGGAACTTTCAAGCGGTTATTGGAAAGGCACATGGAGCACACCAGAATGACAGGGAGTGGGATAGCTTGATCTTGGTTTCGGACAATGCTCGGCACAACATCGAGGGCCGAAGGGCCTGTTCTGTGCTGTACTTTCTATGTTCTATGTTCATGCACTTTCAAGTACGCCGCAATTTCATCTTTAATAATGGACTCTAAAATCTTACCAATGACCGAAGTCAGGTTAACCGGCCTATATTTTCCCGTCTTCTGCCTCCCTCCCTTCTTAAACAGCGGTGTTACATTAGCCACTTTCCAGTCCTCTGGGCCCCTTCCTGCCTCCGGTGATTCCTCTAAAGCTATCTCTTTTAGAGCCCTGAGGTGTAGTCCATCCGGTCCAGGTGATTTATCCACCTTCAGACCTTTCAGTTTCCCCAGAACCTTTCAGTAATGGTCACTGCACTCACCTCTGCCCCCTGGTTCTCCTGAAGCTCTGGCATCCCACTGGTGTCTTCCATCATGAAGACTGATGCAAAGTAACTATTCAGTTCGTCTGCATTTCTTGGTTTCCTATTATTACTTCTCCAGCCACATTTTCCAGTGGTCCAATGTCTATTTGTGCCTCTCTTTTACATATTGAAAAAACTCTTCCTATCTTCCTTTATATTACTTGCTAGCTTGCACTCATACTTCATCTTCTCCCCCCTTATTGCTTTTTTAGTTGTCCTCTCCTCGCTTTTAAAGGCTTCTCTGGTTTCTCACGAATCCTTGCCACTTTGTATGCTTTTTCTTTCGCTTTTATGCTGTCCTTGAGTTCCCTCGTCAGCTATGGATGCCTTGTCCTCCCTTAGCATATTTCCTCCGCCTTGGGATGAATTTCTGTGGTGCCTCCCAAATAACCCCCAAAAACACCTGCCATTGCTGTTCCACTGTCTTCCCTGCTAGGCTTCCTTTCCAATCAACTCTGGCCAGCTCCTCCCTCATGTCTTTGGAGTTACCCTTATTTAATTGTGATACCGTTACATCTGATTGCAGCTTCTCCCTCTCAAACTGCAAGGTAAATTCTAGCATTTGTCGTCACTGCTCCCTAAGGGTTCCTTCACCTTAAGTTCCTTAATCAAGTCTGCCTCATTACACATCACCAAATCCAGAATTGCCTGTTCCCGAGTAGGCTCTGTCACAAGCTGCTCCAAAAAAACACCTCCTAGATATTCCACAAATTCCTTTTCTTGGGACCCACGTCCAACCTGATTTTCCCAGTCCACCTGCATATTGAAGTACCCCATGATTATTGTAATATTGCCGTTTTACATGCCTTTTCTATCTCCTGATTTATTTTCTGCCCTGCATCCTGACTACTGCAACATTGTAACGGCCGATTTTAATGTGCACAACAAGCTCATTTACCTTGTTCCATATACTCCGTGCATTAAGGTACAACATCCTCAATCCTGCATTGACCACCTCCCTTCTCACACTTGTCACCTTTTTTGCTCTGCCTGAGGGTGATTTGTTCTTTTATTTTGGTTCTCTATTTCCCCTTCAGTTATTACACTTTCTAAGCAAACATTCTGGTTCCCACCTCCCTGCCATATTAATTTAAATCCTCCCGAGTGAATCTAGCAAACCTCCCAGCCAGGATATCAATGCCCCGCCTGTTTCGATGTAACCCTCCTTCTTGTACCGAAAAATCTGAAGCCCTCCCTCCTACACCACTGGTTTAGCCACGTGTTTAGCTGCACTTAGCTTCTATTTCTAACCTCACTGGCACGTGGCACAAGGAGTAATCCTGAGATTACAACCCGAGAGGGCCTGCTTTTTAAGCTTACTGCCGAACTCCCTGAACTCCTTCTGCAGGACCTCATCACTCTTCCTGCTATGTCATCAGTATCTATGTGTACTACGACCTCTGGCTGTAAACCCTCCCCCTTCAGGATGTCCTGTGTTCGTTCAGAGATATCCTTGACCCTGGCACCAGGGAGGCAACATACCATCCTGGAGTCTCTTTCATGTCCACAGAAGCGCCTATCTGTGCCCTTTACTATAGGTTTCCCTATAACTGTCGTTCTCCTGCACTTTGCCCTCCCCTGCTGAGCAACAGAGCCAGTTGTGGTGCCATTGTTCTGGTTGCTGTTGGTTTCCCCTGATAGGCTATCCCCGCCCCCCCCATCCAAACAACATCCAAAACGGTATACCTGTTAGAGAGGGGGACAGCCACAGGGAATTCCTGCGCTGACTGCCTGCCCTTTCTAGCGGTCACCCATCTGTCTGCCTGCACCTTGGGCGTGACCACGTCTCTATAATTACTATCTATGACGCTTTCTGCCACCTGCATGCTCCTAAGTGCATCCAACTGCTACTCCAACCGAACCACGTGGTCTGCGAGGAGCTGCCATTGGTTACACTTGCTTCAGATGTAGTCGACCGGAATGCTGGAAGCATCACAGATCTGCCACATACCACATCTTCCCGAGGCAAGGCTTTTATACTCACCACTCCGGTCCTCCGAGACTGCTCCCTGAACCTCCTGCCGAAATCAGATACGGACAGGGCCGATAGATCCCAGGAGAGGCCACCCCTGGCATTCCTAGCGGCCGTTATGCTCACAAGGTCTAATCAGGTGGTACTGCCAGGCTGGAAGGGGCATTGCCAGGGTGCCAGACTGGCTGTGCCAAGGTGCCAGACAGGCATTTTTCCTATGCTGGGGATCGGGCCAGAGGGTGCCCTGTCTGTGTGACGTGGGGTGCGGGCTGCCCGAGAACTCCCTTATAGATGAATTGGGGCGTCGGGGGGGGGTCGAGAGATCGGGGCGCCATTTAAAAATGGCGTCCTAATCTCTTCCTGCTCTGAGGTGCTCCACCATTAGATAGCAAGGTTAGCGCCAGGAACAATGCTGCTAATCCAACGCAGAACAAACTCTGATTTTTTTTCTGGTTAGATTGGGCCCTACATTTAATTAACAGCTGGGAGCTTACTGAGGAGGACAGCAAAAAAAAAGTCATTATTTTGGAAATTTTACCACCCACCTCCAGCCAAAATTGAATCATCTGATCTACTGGTTTGAATTTCGAGGCCTCAGACAAGAATTGGGCAAGCCGATTTATAATTTGGTTTCAAGTTTTAAAAATGCAGTGAGAAAATGTAAAAGGCTTATAGATCAACTGATTTGGGGTTCCGCAAATCCGTAAATACAGAAAACGCAAGTCAGGAAGGTGAAGCTCACAATACTGTAGGCTAGAGACTCTGCCAGAGCACGTGAAAACATGAACAAACAAAGACATTGACTACTTTGGTTAAGCCAAGAGAAAGGCAGCAAAGGAAATACTGGTGTCATGATATTGTCACTGGAGTAGTAATCCAGAGACCCAGAGTCATGCCCGGGTTCGAGTCCCACCATGACAATGGTGAAATCTGAATTCAATAGAAATCTGGAATTAAAAGTCTAATAGTGACAATGAAGCAATGGTCATAAAAACCCATCTGGTTTATTTATGCCCTTTATGGCAGGAAATCTGCTGTCCTTACCTTGTCTGGCCTACATGTGACTCCAGATCCACAGCAATGTGCCCTCAAGAGCAGTTAGAGATGAGCAATAAATGCTGGCCCAGTCAGAAATGCCCACATCCCATGAAAAAATGTATTTAAGTTAGTCCTGCAAATTTAATTTTGAAATTACAATGGGCAACTTGTGAATTGCTCCACCCACTGTATGCTGTATATGATCTCAAGTCAAAAATGTTCTCCAGAGGGAAGGTGTTTCCTACAAATACATTAATTTTTATATGTTATTGTCTCATTTCAAGACCCCAGAGATTGTAGATTACATTAGCCAATAGGTGCTTGAGCACCTCAGACAGCAATTAAAACAAGTACCTCGCATGAATGATACAAACATTTGGAAGAAGATACCTGAAAATGACATACTGTCCTGAACACTGAACTAATCTGTCAGAAAAACAAATACATTTTAACGAATAGGCGGCAACTGATCCGGCTCCCTGGTTTGTGACCCTCCAGGTGTTCCAATAGGCCAGGATATAGGACTAGGAAAATCTCCATTCGCTCACCCCTACAATTACACTCTCAGATCTAGAGATTACTAATCAAAAATAAATGCTGAAACTATGGTCTTGTGCAGGGCAGGTATGCTGTGAAAAAGCTTACGCCAAACCACTAATCAGGATTGCAAAAATTACCCAATCTATCCTGTAAAATCCAGGTTCAACAAGTCTGTTTGGGCATTCAGGACATTAACAAGTTGTTATTAAGCCTTTAGAAATTGTACAAGCAATGCTTGCTGTACCTTCTTCCGTACCTCTCTGGGTGACTGGAGCAGCAACACAGAATCCTGAGATCAGACTCTTTACCCTTTGAGCCAGGGATGGGGCATGGAAAATAGCAAATCAAATATGACGACATCAATGATCGGTTACCTGATATTTTTTAGGAACGTGTCCTTTGATGATGCTGATAATATCATCACTGTGTATCCCCCATTCTGTGCATTCTGTCATTCCCATTGTGTCACATAGCATAAGAGGGGGAGATTTGCCATCTGCATTCCCGAAGGAGTAGGTTCTGAACTGCAAATTAAAAATTAACCAGGGTTTATAGGTGCAGACAAAATAAAATCAATTCCAACACAGCGATCATTCAATAGCGTTGTGGAAAAATCTACAAAAGTGGAACATGGGGATCGTTTATGCAAAAAAAAAACAAGGGCTTGGACTTTATGCTCACCGCACACCCCTCCCCACCCTCTCCCCCCTATAACATAATTAACTGTAACATAATTTTTGAGCTTTTATGCTCGATACCACATCCTATGAAGGCAAGCATGTCATATGCTTTCTTCACCACCATTTCCACCTGTGCTGCCACTTTTAAGGATCTGTGGACCTGCACGCCCAGATCTCTGTGCCTCTATGCTCCTGATGGTTCTGCCATTTATTTTATAGCTCCCACCTGAATTGGATCTACCAAAATGCATCACCCCGCATTTGTCCGGGTTAAATTCCATCTGCCATTTCTCTTCCCAATTTTGCAGCTTATCTATATCCTGTTGTATTCTCTGACAATCTTCATCACTGTCCACAACTCCTGCAATCTTTTATCATCCGCAAACTTGCTAATCAGTCTCTCTCAGGCTCCCATCCAACCTCAAAAAACCAATACCCCTTGTATATTCCTCTTCAATCTTCTCAGTTCAGGAAATCACATGGACAATGTGTTATCTGTAAAATCATTTCTATATATCAAGAGCCAGGCCAGCTTTTCCCGCAGTCTGCTGGTGTGCGGCTGAGGCTCCGCAGGCGATGTTTGAACTGGTGCTCAAGAAGCAAAAAAAAATCCCGAGACCATGAGATGAACAGGGGAAGATGCAGGACACCCTGCATGCCTCAGTGCAGAATACAGAGGAGGGGGACTCGTGATCCCAAACACTGTTGCTGCATTAACCCCAATTGGGGTCGCATCTCACAGTTTGAGAACCACTGTATTAGTGGAAATTTCCCACTGAGTAGGTAGGTGTTGGTGTGTGGGAGGTTAAAAGCACAAGGAATGCAGGTTTGTCCGGCAGGAGCCCAGCAGTTTGCACACGGTGATGTAGAGGCAATATTACTGGACTAGTAATCTAGAGACCCAGGGTAATGCTCTGGGGATCTGGGCGCGGTTTCCACCATGGCAAATGGTGGAATTTAAAAAATTAAGAATACAAATCTGGAATTAAAAGTCTAATTAAAAGTCTAATGATGGCCACGAAACTATTGTCAATTGTTATAAAATTATTTAAAATAACATCTCGTTCTCTAATGTCCTTCAGGGAGGTAAATCTGTCATCCTTGCACAGTCTGACCTACATGTGACGACAGACCCACAGCTATGTGGCTGACCCTGAAGTGACAATTGGGGATGGGCGATAAATGCTGGTCTAGGCCACCGAAGTTCACATCCTGTAAATGAATTGTTTAAAAGTGCATTTGGTAGTGTACAGAAACCCACCATGGTGGAGGCAGCTCAGCTAGTAATACAAGCTAAAATCAAATTGACTGCATCTTTAACCATGGATCCTGGCTTTAACCCCCAGCGCTTGGGTTTCCTGGCTCTCATCTGGTTGAACAGGACAAGGAGAGAAGGTATTGATGAGCCATTGATGGGCATAAAATCAGATGTCTCTTTGCCTAATGGAAAGCACTTTTCTCACAGGACATGCTCTCAGAGTCCGCTTTCACTGCCTTAAAAGTTTTAAGTTTGGAGGTCAGTGAGGAACACAGGACTCAGGAGTGGGCCACTCGGCCCTTCGAATCTGCCCTGCCATTCGAAAAGATCATTGCTGATCTAATTATGGTCTTAACTCCGCCTTCCTGCCTGTGCCCCATAACCCTTGACTCCCTCATCTATCAAAAACCTACCCAATTCTATCTTGAATAAATTCAATGGCCCAGCCTCCATTTCTCTCCAGGGGAAGGAGTTTTTTTGCTGTTAACCTACACTTTCCAGCTATCAGCCTGCTCAGTGGCCTGGGAGCCGCCTTTGCAGATCTCCATCGGTGTTGCTGGTGGTGTTTGTCTCTTTCCTTGTCAGTCTGAGGAAATGACAAGTGGTATCAGCGACACCAGCATTGACAAATGCAGTAATCTTCTCCTCATCCACCCGCTGGTCCGTGAGAAAAGGGGAGATGAAAAGAAAGGGGCAGATTTTCATCCCAGGATCAGGTGCGCAGTCAGATTTCTGGTCAAGCGAACCCGACATTTGAAACTGTACACAGACAGGTCATATTTTCGGTTGGGGGAAGACAGGACACGAGCTGAAATAGGAGTTCGAGACGGTCACCTTGTAATTTTATCTTTGACAATAAAGTTTGTCAAGGAGCTTCTAAAAGTACATAAAAGGGAAGAGAGTCACTAAGGTTAATATTGGTCCATTGGAAGATGAATCCGGTGAGATAATAGTGGGGAACACAGAAATGGCAAAGATGCTAAATCAATACTTTGCCTCAGTTTTCACGGTGGAGGACATTAGTACCATTCCTATAGAAACGCACACTTCAGAGGTAATAGAAAGGGTGGAAATTGGAACAATCAGCATCGGATCATTCGGGAGGCAGAGGGGGTCATAGATAGCAGCTTTAGGGAATTAGTTACACCAAAGATTGGAGATAGATGGGTAACTGTAAGAGGGACTGGGAAGAAGCAGTCAGTGCAGGGATCCCCTGCGGTCGTTCCCCTGAGAAACAAGTATACCGCTTTGCATACTTGTGGGGGGGGGGGGGGCTTACCAGGGGTAAGCCATGGGGTACGGGCCTCTGGCATGGAGTCTGTCCCTGTTGCTCAGAAGGGAAGGGGGGAGAGGAGCAGAGCATTAGTAATTGGAGACTCGATAGTCAGGGGCACAGATAGGAGATTTTGTGGGAGCAAGAGAGACTCACGTTTGGTATGTTGCCTCCCAGGTGCAAGGGTACGTGATGTCTCGGATCGTGTTTTCCGGGTCCTTAAGGGGGAGGGGGAGCAGCCCCAAGTCGTGGTCCACATTGGCACTAACGACATAGGTAGGAAAGGGGACAAGGATGTCAGGCAGGCTTTCAGGGAGCTAGGATGGAAGCTCAGAACTAGAACAAACAGAGTTGTTATCTCTGGGTTGTTGCCCGTGCCACGTGATAGTGAGATGAGGAATAGGGAGAGAGAGCAATTAAACACGTGGCTACAGGGATGGTGCAGGCGGGAGGGATTCAGATTTCTGGATAACTGGGGCTCTTTCTGGGGAAGGTGGGACCTCTACAGACAGGATGGTCTACATCTGAACCTGAGGGGCACAAATATCCTGGGGGGAAGATTTGTTAGTGCTCTTTGGGGGGGGTTTAAACTAATGCAGCAGGGGCATGGGAACCTGGATTGTAGTTTTAGGGTAAGGGAGAATGAGAGTATAGAGGTCAGGAGCACAGATTTGACGTCACAGGAGGGGGCCAGTGTTCAGGTAGGTGGTTTGAAGTGTGTCTACTTCAATGCCAGGAGTATACGAAATAAGGTAGGGGAACTGGCAGCATGGGTTGGTACCTGGGACTTCGATGTTGTGGCCATTTCGGAGACATGGATAGAGCAGGGACAGGAATGGATGTTGCAGGTTCCGGGGTTTAGGTGTTTTAGTAAGCTCAGAGAAGGAGGCAAAAGAGGGGGAGGTGTGGCGCTGCTAGTCAAGAGCAGTATTACGGTGGCAGAGAGGATGCTAGATGGGGACTCATCTTCCGCGGTAATATGGGCTGAGGTTAGAAACAGGCAAGGAAAGGTCACCCTGTTGGGAGTTTTCTATAGGCCTCCAAATAATTCTAGGGATGTCGAGGAAAGGATGTCGAGGATGATCCTGGATAAGAGCGAAAGTAACAGGGTAGTTATTATGGGAGACTTTAACTGGAAAAGATATAGTTCGAGTACATTAGATGGGTCGTTTTTTGTACAGTGTGTGCAGGAGGGTTTCCTGACACAATATGTTGACAGGCCAACAAGAGGCGAGGCCACGTTGGATTTGGTTTTGGGTAATGAACCAGGCCAGGTGTTGGATTTGGAGGTAGGAGAGCACTTTGGGGACAGTGACTACAATTCGGTGACGTTTACGTTAATGATGGAAAGGGATAAGTATACACCGCAGGCAAGAGTTATAGCTGGGGGAAGGGCAATTATGATGCCATTAGACGTGACTTGGGGGGGATAAGGTGGAGAAGTAGGCTGCAAGTGTTGGGCACACTGGATAAGTGGAGCTTGTTCAAGGATCAGCTTCTGCGTGTTCTTGATAAGTATGTACCGGTCAGGCAGGGAGGAAGGCGTAGAGCGAGGGAACCGTGGTTTACCAAAGAAGTGGAATCTCTTGTTAAGAGGAAGAAGGAGGCCTATGTGAAGATGAGGTGTGAAGTTTCAGTTGGGGCGATGGATAGTTACAAGGTAGCGCGGAAGGATCTAAAGAGAGAGCTAAGACGAGCAAGGAGGGGACATGAGAGGTATTTGGCAGGTAGGATCAAGGAAAACCCAAAAGCTTTCTATAGGTATGTCAGGAATAAGCGAATGACTAGGGAAAGAGTAGGACCAGTCAAGGACAGGGATGGGAAGTTGTATGTGGAGTCTGAAGAGATAGGCGAGATACTAAATGAATATTTTTCGTCAGTATTCACTCAGGAAAAAGATAATGTTGTGGAGGAGAATGCTGAGCCCCAGGCTAATAGAATAGATGGCATTGGGGTACGTAGGGAAGAGGTGTTGGCAATTCTGGACAGGCTGAAAATAGATAAGTCCCCGGGGCCTGATGGGATTTATCCAGGATTCTCTGGGAGGCCAGGGAAGAGATTGCGGGACCTTTGGCTTTGATTTTTATGTCATCATTGGCTACAGGAATAGTGCCAGAGGACTGGAGGATAGCAAATGTGGTCCCTTTGTTCAAAAAGGGGAGCAGAGACAACCCCGGCAACTATAGACCGGTGAGCCTCACGTCTGTAGTGGGTAACGTCTTGGAGGGGATTAGAAGAGACAAGATTTATAATCATCTAGATAGGAATAATATGATCAGGGATAGTCAGCATGGCTTTGTGAAGGGTAGGTCATGCCTCACAAACCTTATCGAGTTCTTTGAGAAGGTGACTGAACAGGTAGACGACGGTAAAGCAGTTGATGTGGTGTGTATGGATTTCAGCAAAGCGTTTGATAAGGTTCCCACGGTAGGCTATTGCAGAAAATACAGAGGCTGGGAATTGAGGGTGATTTAGAGATGTGGATCAGAAATTGGCTAGCTGAAAGAAGACAGAGGGTGGTGGTTGATGGGAAATGTTCAGAATGGAGTTCAGTTACAAGTGGAGTACCACAAGGATCTGTTCTGGCGCTGTTGCTGTTTGTCATTTTTATCAATGACCTAGAGGAAGGCGCAGAAGGGTGGGCGAGTAAATTTGCAGACGATACTAAAGTCGGTGGTGTTGTCGACAGTGTGGAAGGATGTAGCAGGTTACAGAGGGATATAGATAAGCTGCAGAGCTGGGCTGAGAGGTGGCAAATGGAGGTTAATGTAGAGAAGTGTGAGGTGATTCACTTTGGAAGGAATAACAGGAATGAGGAATATTTGGCTAATGGTAAAGTTCTTGGAAGTGTGAATGAGCAGAGGGATCTAGGTGTCCATGTACATAGATCCCTGAAAGTTGCCACCCAGGTTGATAGGGTTGTGAAGAAGGCCTTTGGAGTGTTGGCCTTTATTGGTAGAGGGGTTGAGTTCCGGAGTCAGGAGGTCATGTTGCAGCTGTACAAAACTCTGGTACGGCCGCATTTGGAGTATTGCGTACAGTTCTGGTCACCGCATTATAGGAAGGACGTGGAGGCTTTGGAGCGGGTGCAGAGGAGATTTACAAGGATGTTGCCTGGTATGGAGGGAAAATCTTATGAGGAAAGGCTGATGGACTCGAGGTTGTTTTCGTTGGAGAGAAGAAGGTTAAGAGGAGACTTAATAGAGGCATACAAAATGATCAAGGGGTTAGATAGGGTGGACAGTGAGAGCCTTCTCCCGCGGATGGAAATGGCTGGCACGAGGGGACATAGCTTTAAACTGAGGGGTAATAGATATAGGACAGAGGTCAGAGGTAGGTTCTTTACGCAAAGAGTAGTGAGGCCGTGGAATGCCCTACCTGCAACAGTAGTGAACTCGCCAACATTGAGGGCATTTAAAAGTTTATTGGATAAACATATGGATGATAATGGCATAGTGTAGGTTAGATGGCTTTTGTTTCGATGCAACATCGTGGGCCGAAGGGCCTGTACTGTGCTGTATCGTTCTAATAGGGAAACGGTACTCAACAAACTCTTTGGATTGAGGGCAGACAAGTCCCCAGGGCCTGATGACCTACATCCTAGGGTGTTAAAGGAAGTGGCAGTAGAGGTAGCGGATCCATTGGTTATAATACTCCAAACTTTCCTGGACACAGGAAAGGTTCCAGTAGATTGGAAAAATGCTAAAGTAGCGCCCTTATTCAAAAAGGGAGGCAGAATGTGGGAAATTACAGACCAATTAGTTTAAAATCTGTTGTTGGAAAATTGTTAGAATCAATTATCAAGAACGTAATATCAGGTCATTTGGAAAGCCAAAGAGCTATCCATCAGAGTCAGCATGGTTTTATGAAGGGCAAATCATGTTTGACTAATTTGCTTTAGTTCTTCGAAGATGTAACAAACAAGATGGATAATGAGGATCCTGTAGATGTATATCTGGACTTCCTGAAAGTGTTTGATAAGGTGCCGCACAGAAGGTTAATTCACAAGGTGAGATCACATGGGATTAGGGGTGATTTATTAGCTTGGATAAATGACTGGCTGACGGACAGGAGACAGAGAGTCGAGATAAATGGGTCGTTTTCTAGATGGCAAGATGTAACTAGTGAGGTGCTGCACAGTTCGGTCCTTGGGTCCCAGCTATTTACAATCTATATTAACGACTTGGATACGGGGATAGAAGGTTCTATCACCAAATTTGCAGATGACACTAAAATAAGTGGGACAGTAAGTTGCAATGAGGAAATAAGAATCTTACAAATGGATATAGATAGGTTCGGCGAGTGGGCCAAAATGTGGCAGATGGAGTTTAACGTGGATAAGTGTGAGGCAATGCATTTCGGTTGAAAAATGGGAAGGCAACTTATTATCTAGATGGGGAGGGACTTTGGGGTGCTCCGATGCAGGAGGATCTGGGTGTCCTTGTGCATGAGTCACAGAACACGAGCATGCAGGTGCAGCAGAGAATAAGGAAAGCAAATGGAATGTTGGCATTTATAGCAAAAGGAATTGAGTATAAAGGTAAGGTAGTGTTTTGGAATTATACAAGGCATTGGTGAGACCGCACCTGGAGTATTGTGCAGTTTTGGTCCCCCTATTTGAGGAAAGATGTAGTGGCATTGGAGGCAGTTCAAAGAAGGTTCACTAGGTGATTCCAGAGATGAGGGGTTTGTCGTATGAAGAGAGATTGAACAGTTTAAGCCTACACTCTCTAGAATATAGAAGAATGAGGGGAGGTCACATAGAGGTATACGAGATGCTAAAAGGTATGGGTAAAGTAGACGTGGAGCTGATGCTTCCTCTTGTGGGGCATTCTGGAATAAGGATAAGAGGTAGCAAATTTAAAACAGATTTGAGGAGAAACCACTTCTCCCAATGGGTTGCGAATCTATGGAATTCGCTACCCCAAAGTGCAGTGGATACAGGGACAGTGAGTAAATTTAAGGAGTTAGTCAGATTTTTAATTGGTAATGGGTTGAAGGGTTACGGAGAATGGGCAGGACAGTGGAGTTGAGGCCGGGATGGGATCAGCCATGATCACATTGAGGGTGTTAGGCTCGGGAGGCTAAATTGCCTAATCCTGCTCCTAGGTCATGTGTTCTAGGGAGGAGTGCTCTGGCTGATTTTGCAATCCAGCTCTTGGTCTGTAACATTGTAGGTAGATGAGGAACATATCAGCCATGATAGAATGGTGGAGCAGACCACAACAGGGCCGAATGGCCTAATTCTGCTCCTATATCTTATGAACTTATGCCTTCAGTAGAGATGGGTGGGTGAAAATACTCACTTGAAAATAAAAGTGACAAGAGTCCTTTTGGCTGAACTTCTCTTACCATTTTTGTGCCGTTTATTGTTCCACCTCCAGCCAAAGCCCGATTGGTGACATGACCCCGGAAAACCGAATTGACTGAGTTGATGAAGCTGGACTTTCCTCCTCCAATTGGTCCAATGAGTAAAATCCTTGCCTGAGGCACAGAGCTTCTGTACAACTTGTAGCTATTGATTGATGCAATCTGATTTCGTTTGTGCCTCCGAGTAAGAACATTTATATTAATAATGATCAGGGGCCCGATTCAATGGAAACATTTCTAAGTCTGGTTTTGAGTGCATTTGGCAGGGTGTTTCGCGACGGTTGCGTTGACGAGAACGCAGCCCGTATTCAACGGCACTTAGTGCCAAAAATGAGCTCCCGGAGGTTCTCAACATTACTGGTTCCCTCGCTGCCTGAGTCAACGGACTCCCGCCTCAGCTGCTCGCCACTAACAAGGGGGAGCTGCTTTTAAACGCTCCCTCACCACTCCCTCCCAGTCAACACACAGGCTTGGCAGCGCGCAGACCTGCTCCTCGCTTTCGGACTGCCGACCTGGCCAGGCTTCCCGACACTGTGAATGAGGGGCGCACCACCCTGTTCCCCCGAGAGGATCAGGAAACCAGCAGGAGAGCCACTAATACCACCTGGGAGGCAGTGGCTGTCAGTGCGGGCAGCATGACCAGGGAACGCTGTCCAATGTCAAAAGAAAACAAAAAACCTCCACCGAGCTGCAAGGGGAACTGCCTCTCTCATGGCATCAGTTCCGCTTGCCACCCCTCAAATTCTCAACCTATCTGTCACAATAAAATGTCCACTGTCATAATGTACACCAGTATATCATGGTGCAGACACACACACACTGATGGACACACAGCAAGACCAATCAATACACACAACACCTCAGCCAATCACCGGTTAGAGCACAGGCACTATAAAGACAGGGGGCATCAGAGTTCCCGCTCATTCGGGATGCAGCCTCCTACAAGGACAGAGCTTACAGCTTACAGCACAGATCCTCACCATGTGCTGAGTGCACAGACTGGTTCGGACAGGCATAGGTCTTTAGTTTAATCTAACATCGTGTTAACCCACAGTGAAAGTATATTCAACAGTTTCTGACTTAATAAAATAGTGTTGCACTATCTTAAGTGTTGGTGGCCTATATGTGTTCCACGGATCCAGAACACCCAACACATCATGATACCAGGAGTTGAGGGATGTTAGAACTTCTTAGACCTACCTGCAAGTGATTTGCCTTCCACCAGCATACAGTCATCCTGCAAAATGGACAGCGTCCGCCCGCCGCTGCCGCTCCTCATCACCGGTAACCTGGGGGCCAACTGGAAGATATTCAAACAACGCTTCCAGCTCTACCTGGAAGCCGCAGACCGGGAATATGCCTCCGACACCAAGAAGACCGGTCTCTTCCTATCCACGGCCGGGGAACATGCCATCCACATTTTCAATTCTCTCACCTTTGCTGATGGTGAAGATAAATCAAAATTCAAGACGGTCCTCCTCAAGTTTGACACTCACTGCAACATAGAGGTAAATGAAAGTTTCGAGCGCTTTGTATTCCAACAGCGTTTACAGCGTAAGGATGAACCTTTCCGGTCCTTTCTCACCCACCTCCGACTCCATGATAGGCGACCAGATTGTTTTCGGTGTTCAGTCGGACCCCCTACGCCAGCAGCTCATCAAGGTACAGCAGCTCACCCGAGCGACCGCCATCAAGACCTACGTGCTACATGAGCACGCCACTAATCGGTATTACCACATCCAAGCGGCTGAAACGGCACGGCAATGTCCCCACGAGGCAGAACTGGTCCAAGCAATCGAGCAACTCCAGGGCCTGGATGTGGGCGGCCATTTCGCGTGCTTTTCGCGGACTCCCACGCTTGTGCGCACCGAACGAGGGGACGTCGACGAACGTACTGCGCAGGCGCGCATCACGTACGGCCGCACCACGCATGCGCGGTGGCGCAGCGAATGTACTGACGCTACAACGTGCGGCAACTGTGGCTCCGCCCACTTAAAGCGGCAATGCCCTGCTAAATCCCGACAATGCCCGGGATGTGGCAAACTTGGACACTATGCTGCTTTATGCAGATCAGCTCGGCCTGCCAATTCATATCGCTCCGGCCAGACTCGCAGGAATGTCCGGGCCATTCAACCCACGGTCACCGAGTCCGATGCGGACCTACTACCCGATATTGACACCGAGGACCCGAAGACACCTTTTCGAATCGGTATCGTTACAAAAAACAGGGGGCGTCATTCTCCGACCCCCCGCCGGGTCGGAGAATGGCCGTTGGCCGCCGTGAATCCCGCCCCCGCCGAAGTCTCCGCTCCCGGAGATTGGGCGGGGGCGGGAATCCGGCCGCGCCGGTTGGCGGGACCCCCCGCTGGATTCTCCGGCCCGGATGGGCCGAAGACCCGCCCAGGAATTGCCTGTCCTGCCGGCGTAAATCAAACCTGGTATTTACCGGCGGGACCAGGCGGCGTGGGCGGGCTCCGGGGTCCTGGGGGGGGGGGGCGCGGGGCGATCTGACCCCGGGGGGTGCCCCCACGGTGGCCTGGCCCGCGATCGGGGCCCACCGATCCGCGGGCGGGCCTGTGCCGTGGGGGCACTCTTTCCCTTCCGCCTCCGCCACGGCCTCCACCATGGCGGAGGCGGAAGTGACTCTCCCCACTGCGCATGCGCGGGAAACTGACAGCGGCCGCTGACGCTCCCGCGCATGCGCCGCATTTCCGCGCCAGCTGGCGGGGCAACAAACGCCATTTCCGCCAGCTGGCGGGGCGGAAATCCCTCCGGCGTCGGCCTAGCCCCTCAATGTTGGGGCTAGGCCGCCAAAGATGCAGAGACTTCTGCACCTTTTTGCCGGCGCGATGCCCGTCTGATTTGCGCCGGCTTTGGCGCCAGTCGGCGGGCATCCCGCCGTTGGGGGAGAATTTCGCCCAGGGTGTCCACAAAGCAAAGAATCCAGCCTCTATCAGTATACAGTATCGATCCAGACGATGAGTGTTGTGCCACCCTTACGGTCAACCGGTCCCAAATAAGATTCCGCCTGGACACTGGTGCCTCCGTTAATCTCATTGCACGGTCTGACCTCCAAAGCCTTCGTGTCAAACCAGCCATCCTTCCATCAGCCTGCCAGCTATTAGATTCTAATGGCAATGCCATTGCTGCCAGTGGCCCGTGTCAGCTCGAAGTGATGCACAAGTCACGCAAAGCCATCCTTCCCTTTGAAATCGTGGGCTCCTCGAAAGCCTCCCTGCTTGGCGCACAGGCATGCAAGCTGTTGAACCTAGTTCAGAGAGTTCACTCTCTCTCCTGCTGACCCATCTGCCTTTCAGGACATCGACTTCAGGGCGCAGCTCGACGCCATTATCAACCAGTACCACAAAGTCTTCGAGGGCATGGGCATGCTCCCGTACACCTACAAGATTTTATTAAAACCGAATGCCACACCTGTGGTGCACGCACCTCGCAGAGTCCCCTTAAGGACCACCTCAAGCAGCAGCTGCAGGACCTCCAGAACCAAGGAGTGATTTCCAAAGTCACGGAACTGACCGACTGAGTCAGTTCCATGGTATGTGTAAAAAAGCCTTCCGGCGAATTGAGAATTTGCATTGATCCCAAGGATCCAAATCGCAATATCATGAGGGAGCATTATCCAATTCCCAAGCGCGAAGAGCTCACATGTGAGATGGCTCGCGCCAAGCGCTTCACCAAACTCGACGCCTCAAAAGAATTCTGGCAAATCCAGCTCGATAAATCCAGCAGGAAACTTTGCACATTTAATACCCCCTTTGGCAGATATTGTTACAACATATCTGCATCAGAAGTGTTCCATAGGATTATGGGACAAATGATGGAAGGCATTGAAGGTGTTCGCGTCTATGTCGATGACATAATCATTTGGTCCACCACCCCGCAGGAGCATGTTAGTAGCCTCCAGCGCGTATTCAGATGTATACATGAGCATGGCCTCCGCCTCAACAGGGCCAAATGCTTTGATCCAGCAAAAGAGACCACAATTTCGACCGATGCCAGTCAATCCGGCATTGGGGCAGTGCACCTTCAACGTGATGAGGCCTCATCCTGGGCCCCCGTTGCATATGCGTCACGTGCGATGACCCCCACGGAGCAGCGCTACGCGCAGATAGAAAAGGAGTGCCTGGGCCTTCTGACCGGTGTGGTTAAGTTTCACGATTATGTCTACGGACTTCCTCAATTCACCGTCAAGACCGACCATCGCCCGCTGGTCAATATAATACAGAAAGACTTGAACGATATGACGCCTCACCTCCAGCGTATTCTTCTCAACTCCTGCGATATGACTTCCAGCTGGTATACACCCCAGGTAAAGACCTCATCATTGCTGACGCTCTCTCCAGGGCAGTCAACACTCCATGTGACCCAGCGGGATTTGTCTGCCAGGTTGACGCCCATGTGGCATTCGTGGCCTCCAATCTACCTGCCACGGATGAATGCCTCGTCCAAATTCGCCGCGAGACGGCGGCTGACCCCTTGCTACAGCGTGTCATGCGCCACCTAAAGGACGGATGGCTAAAGGGCCAATGCCCTCAGTTCTATAATATCAGAGATGATCTGGTGGTAGTAGACGGGGTTCTTCTAAAACCGCATTGTCATCCTGCATAGCATGCACCAACTTGTCCTGGAACTACACGAGGGCCACCTTGCCGTGGAAAAGTGCCGCCGACGGGCCTGCGAGGCAGTGTACTGGCCCGGCATTAATGACGACATAGCCAACACAGTGCTCAACTGCCCCACTTGTCAGCGCTTCCAGCCGGCCCAACCACGTGAGACCCTGCAGCCCCATGAGTTGGTCACGTCACCATGGACCAAGGTGGGCATCGACCTGTTCCACGTGCTGAGTAGAGACAATGTCCTGATCGTGGACTACTTTTTGAATTACCCGGAGGTGATACGGTTGCACGACATCACCTCGTCTGCCGTCATTCGTGCATGTAAAGAAACATTTGCTTGACACAGCATCCCGCTCACGGTCATGTCAGACAATGGCCCCTGCTTCGCCGGCCAGGAATGGTTCAACTTTGCCAGGTGGTACAATTTTGCCCATGTGACATCCAGTCCCCTGTACCCCCAACCCAACGGCAAAGCGGAGAAGGGAGTACATATAGTCCGTACATATATGCAAGGCTGCCGATGCTGGGTCCGATTTCTACCTTGCCTTGCTGGCCTATCGCTCCGCCCCGCTGTCCACTGGCCTGTCGCCAGCCCAGTTACCCGTGGGTCGTACCCGGAGGATGACAGTGCCGTCCATCCATGTCCCAGACCTCGACCACGTTCCGGTCCTTCGCCGGATGCAGCTGTCTCGTGCACAGCACAAGGCGGCTCATGACTCCAGTGCAGCTGATCTCCCTGCTCTGGCTCCAGATGACAACGTCCGCGTCCATCTTCCGGATGGGGGCTGGTCTGCGACCGCTATTGTCCTTCGGCGCGTGTGGCCCCTCGCTCGTTCCTGGTTCATCTACCGGATGGCTCTATTCTGCGCCGCAATCGACACGCACTTTTTCTCGTTCCACGCTCGCCACGTGATCCTCCACTGTCGCCTTGCCCTCCTGTTGACCCTGCCACGGACTATGCAGAGCTCCCTGTCACTCTGCCTCCCCTGACTCTGACGCAGTCCAGCCCGCTCCTGAACCGGCGGCTCGTGACCCACCCTTGAGGCGGTCAACCAGAATTTGTCGGCCACCTCAGAGTCTTAATTTATGAACTTTGTGGACTCATAGACTCTCTGAATTGTTTTGTTTGATCGTTTCCCTGGTTTGTATATAGTGTTGATCTCGTTATTCTTGTTGCATACTGCTTCTCTGCACCAGGCACCTTCCCATGTAAATAGCTTAGTTCTCATGTACTAGTCCTGTAAATATGTCTTCGCACCCCACACGTAGTAGGAACATTCTCACCATACATTGATTATTGCCACACACATGCATTCTTTTATAAAAGGGGGGAATGTCATGATATACACCAGTATATCATGGTGCAGATACACACACACTGATGGACACACAGCAAGACCAATCAACACACACAACACCGCAGCCAATCACTAGTTAGAGCACACTCACTATAAAGACAGGGGGCATCAGAGTTCCCGTTCATTCGGGATGCAGCCTCCTACAAGGACAGAGCTTACAGCTTACAGCACAGATCTTCACCATGTGCTGAGTGCATAGACTGGTTTGGACAGGCATAGGTCTTTAGTTTAATCTAACATCATGTTAACCCACAGTGAAAGTATGTTCAACAGTTTCTAACTTAATAAAATAGTGTTGTACTATTTTAAGTGTTGGTAGCCTGTATGTGTTCCACGGATCCAGAACACCCAACACAATACACCATTAAAAGATTTCACACCTGATACATGTAAAGCCTCTGTCACACTAATCTTCACAGCGGCCTTGCCTGAACCTGCACCACCTTTTGCCCCTGGCAACATAGGCCCATCAGCTTGGAGTGAAGTTACACAGACCCTTGGAGGGGGCAACACGATGGTCGGGGAGGGGGTGATGTGATGGGGGGAGGGAATGGGGTTTGGAGGGGGGAAGGAGGGAATTGGAGGTTTGGGCTGAGCTGATGGACACAGCCTCCTCCAAGGATGATGTGGAGACGATGAAGGCCTCCCTGGTCATAGAACATAGACATCGAACATAGAACAGTGCAGCACAGTCCAGGCACTTCAGCCCACGATGTTGTGCCGACCATAACCTACACCCCTTCAATTTACTGCAGTCCATGTGCCTAAGAGTCGCTTAAATGTCCCTACTGACTCTGACTCCTGGTAGTGCATTCCACACACCCACCACTCTGTGTAAAGAACCGACCTCTGACATCTCCCGTCTACCTTCCTCCAATCACCTTACAATTATGTCCCCTCGTGACAGCCATTTCCTACCTGGGGAAAAGTCTCTGGCTATCCACTCTATCCATGCCTCTCATCACCTTGTACACCTCTATCAAGTCACCTCTCTGCCTTCTTCGCTCCAGTTAGAAAAGCCCTAGCTCCCTCAACCTTTCTTCATAAGACATGTCCTCGTGTCCAGGCAGCATCCTGGTAAATCTCCTCTGTAACCTCTCCAAAGCATCCACATCCTTCCTATAATGAGGTGACCAGAACTGGACACAATATTCCAAGTGTGGTCTAACTAGTTTTATAAAGCTGCAGCAAAACCTCGCGGCACTTTAACCGGGGGATTGAGTTTATGAAAGCCAACACACCATACACCTTCTTACCAACCCTATCAACCTGGGTGGCAACTTTGAGGGATCTATGTACATGGACCCCAAGATCCCTCTGTTCCTCCACACCTCCAAGAATCCTGCCTTTAACCCTGTATTCAGCATTCAAATCCGACCTTCCAAAATGAATCACTTCACATTTATCAAGGTTGAACTCCATCTGCCACTTCTCAGCCCAGCTCTGCATCCTGTCAATGTCCTGTTGTAACCTGCAACAACCCTCAACACTATCTACAACTCCCCCAACCTTTGTGTCATCGTCAAACTTACTAACCCACCCTTCCACTTCCTCATCCAAGTCATTTATAAAAATCACAAAGAGCAGAGATCCCAGAACAGATCCTTGCGGGACACCACTGGTCTCCGACCTCCAGGCGAAATACTTTCCATCCACTACCACTCACTGTCTTCTTTGGCCAGCCAATTCTTTATCCAGGCAGCAAAATTTCCCTGTATCCCATGCCCCCTAACATTCTGAATGAGCCTACCATGGGGAACCTTATCAAATGCCTTACTGAAATCCATATACACCACATCCACTGCCCGACCTTCATCAATGTGTCTCTTCACATCCTCAAAGAATTCAATGAGACTTGTGAGGCATGACCTGCCCCTCACAAAGCCATGCTGACTATCTTTAATCAAACTATGTTTTTCTAAATAATCATAAATCCTATCTCTCACAATCCTCTCCAATATTTTGCTCACCACAGACGCAAGACTAATGGGTCTGTAATTCCAAGGGATTTCCCTATTCTCTTTCTTGAACAGGGGAACAACATTCGCCTCCCTCCAATCATCCAGTACTACTCCAGTGGAGAGTGAGGACGCAAAGACCATCGCCAACGGCGCAACAATCTCCTCCCTCGCTTCCCGTAGTAATCTTGGGTATATCCCGTCAGGCCCAGGGGACTTATCTATCCTGATGCTTTTCAAAATTTCCAGCACATCCTCCTTCTTAATATCAATCTGTTCAAGTCTATTAACCTGGTTCACACTGTTCTCATGAGCAACAAGGTCCTTCTCTCGAGTGAATACTGAAGCAAAATATTCATTTAGAATGAAAATGAAAATCACTTGTCACAAGTAGGCTTCAAATGAAGTTACTGTGAAAAGCCCCTAGTCACCACATACCGGCGCCTGTTCGGGGAGGCTGGTACGGGAATTGAACCGTGCTGCTGGCCTGCCTTGGTCTGCTTTCAAAGCCAGTGATTTAGCCCTGTGCTAAACAGCCCGAGAGCCTCCCCCATCTCTTCAGACTCTAGGCACAAGTTCCCTCCATTATCCCTGATCGGCACTACTCTCACTCTGATCATCCTCTTATTTCTCACATAAATGTAGAACGCCTTGGGGTTTGCCCTAATCCTTCCTGCCAGGGCTTTTTCATGCCCCCTTCTAGCTCACCTCAGTCCATTTTTGAGTTCCTTCCTGGCTACCTTGTAACCCTCTAGAGCCGAGTCAGGTCCTTGCTTCCTCAACCTTATGTAAGCTTCCTTCTTCTGACTGGAAGCTCCACTTTTCTTGTCATCCAACACTCCTTCACCTTACCATTCCTTCCTCGTCTCAGTGGGACAAAACTATTCAGCACTCGCAGCGAGTGCTCCTTAAACCCCCACATTACTGTTGTGCATTTCCCCAAGAACAATTGTTCCCACTTTATGCTCCTCAGCTCCTGTCTAATAGCAGTATCATTTCCCCTCCCCAATTAAATACCTTCCCATAATTTGGGTTCCTATCCCTCTCCATGACTATGGTAAAGGTCAAGGAGCTGTGGTCACTGTCACCAAAATGCTCTCCCACCGAGACATCTGACACCTGGCCTGGTTTGTTGCTGAGCACCAAGTCCAACATGGCCTCCCCCCTAGTCGGCCTATCTACATATTGAGTCAGAATCCTTCCTGTACACACCTGACAAAATCTGCACCATCAAAACCATTTGCAGTAAGGAGGTTCCAATCAATATTAGGGGAGTTGAAGTCACCCATGACAACAACTCTGTTACTTCTGCACTTTTCCAAGATCTGCCGCCCAATCTGTTCCTCTATCTCTCTGCTGCTATTGGGGGTCTATAGAAAACTCTCAATAAAGTGACTGCTCCTTTCTTGTTTATGACTTCCACCCATACCGAGTCAGTAGACAAACCCTCCTCAACTACTTCCTTTTCTGCAGCTGTGGTGCACTCCCTAATTAACAGTGCCACTCCCCCTCCTCTTTTACCTCCCTCCCTATTCTTCTGAAAACATCTGAACCCCGGAACATCAAACAACTATTCCTGCCCCTGTGAAATCCAAATCCATGTCTCTGTAATGGCCACAACATCGTAGTTCCAAGTACTGATCCATGCTCTTAAGTTATCTCCCTTATTCCCTACACTCCTTGCATTGAAACAGACACACTTTAACCCATCCCATTGAGTGCAACTTTGCCCTATCAACTGTCTATCCTTCCTCACAGACTTGCTGCATACTATTTCATCCTCCTGGCATGTCGGACCCTTGCCACCGCCTGCCCTCCATCCTCCGCTTCCTCCTGGGACGCGTCCTCCAGCCCTTCTGGACTGCCTCCTCTTCAGAGGAGGAGATCGCATGTCCCTCCACCCCCTCCTGTTGCTCCTCCTCTTCCAGCATGCGACCCTGCTTCTGTGCCAGATTGTGGAGGGCATAGCAGACCACCGCAAAGCGGTCAAGGCATGTAACCACATTTTCAGCAGGCTAATGCATCGCTAAATGACAGCATGGTTGGCAATGTGGGTCTCATTATATCAGGTCTCCGCCTCAGTCTCAGGCCTCTACACTGTCATCACCTGCCATGACCTCAGCAGGTGTCTCTTGTCCCCACGAGCCAACCCATCAACCAACCAGAGCAGTGAACGCTGTCTGAACTGGGGTCCCTGCGTCAAGCTCACCCCCCAACGCCCACCAATTCCCCCGCCCGCACCCCCTCTACAGCCAGCCCAGACCAACACACCCATCGGACAGAGCACCGAGGCAGGTTGTAACATTAAACACATCTGTGCACAATGTGAAAATGTATACACAGATACATGCCCTAGCCCCGACACCAGTCTAGACGGCAGCTGGTCCCTGGGGTCGGCCTGCCCTCCGACCATCCGCCCCTCGAGTGCTCCTACCTCCATCTGCTGTACCAGACCGATTGTGTGCTGTGCACCAGATAGTGTCCCGGGAGCGTCTTCACTAAAGTGCCCAACCAAAGTGAGTGTCTCTGGGATGGTGGAGGGTGTCAGAGACAGCTGGGAGGGGAAATCAGTGTCATCCCCGGACTCAAGCTCCGGGGTGTCCTGGGCTTTGGTTTGATGGATCCCGTCCGTACCGGTGTCATCTTTGTCACTGCTCGGCCCCCAGGGCTCTGGCTGCGGGTGTGTTGGACCAGGGGCACAGTGTTGCCTACTCATCCTGGCCGCCCTGAGGCGGTCGTGCAGTTTCTTCCGCCAATGTTGTTCGCGGCGCTGGCGGTCTCTGCCACCTGCATCCAGGCACAGCGAACGGTGGCGGCTGGCAGCCGCCTTCCTGGGCCGGAGTACAGGGTCGCCCACCGGAGTGCAGGGTAGCAGCATCACAGTGCCAGGGACTTGGGTTTGATTCCAGTCTTGGGTGACTGTGTGGAGTTTGCATGTTCTCCTGGTTTCTGACTGGGTTTCCTCCGGGTGCTCAGGTTTCCTCCTCAGTCCAAAGATGTGCAGGTTAGGTGGGGTTACGAGGATCGGGCGGGGGAGTGAGCCTAGGGAGGGTGTTCTTTCAGGGGATTGGTGCAGACTTGATGGGCTGCATGGCCTCCTTCATTGTAGGGATGCTATGTTGACCCATATGTCATTTCTAGTTTGTAGCAAGCATAATTTACATGGTAATTTATATCTCGGTTTTGAAAAATAAATTTTGCATTCAATAATTAAGCAGAAATAAACCATGAAAGAACTTACCATTCATCGAAAGTTATATTTCTCCAGGGAGCTTTTAACTCTGAAAAACACAGTTAAATATCAAACAGACTTGGTGTCAGCACCACATTTTATAAACATTGCCGGTAAAATGAAAGGGTTCTTACCTTCCACACGGTAAACTTCGCACTCTGAAAGGTTTTGATCACCGCCAAGCAGTGTATTTTCATCTACGCAATAGGACGGACCAGATGTGTACCTGATCCTGTTGCCATCAGCCATAAACACAAGACTGTCTCCAAAATTGGGGCCGTGCTTCAGATGATTATAAACAGCGACAGTATTCAGCTGCACAGCAAACTTCATTAAGCCATATGCATGGCGAAATCGATACAGGAACGCCTTGTTATCCTTCTTATTTCCATCAGTGACAAAATCTTCACTTGTGTAACCTCCAAAAACGTAACCAGACTTGTTGTACCCAACAGTTAATGTTGGTCCTTGTCCATCACATTTATCGTGGAAAGACTTCCCATCAAAACCATGGACACTCGCTTTGTAAAGTAAATGTAAGTTCACTTTCTCGTTGAAAAGTTTAGCTATTTGTTCCCGCTCTTCTATTGTGAGCTTTGATGTTATCTCAGACATACTGAAACAGAGAAAACATTTGGTTAAATTAGGTTTTATTGAAATGGATTAACTTTGGCTTGCTGAGAAGAAAAATATTTAGACTTCTGTTTGAAGCTAAGTAGTGTGATTCATCTTAGTTTAGCTGAGTTCTATATAAAAGGCAGACACAAGCGCACACTCAGCAAGCTTACGCACGGTGGAGTCGAGACATCCTGAGTGAGTGAGACAGCTAGAGTGAGGTTGAAACGTGATAATTCGGAGCAGTGAGGTAATTCGGTGCAGAGTGGGAGGACGTGCTTTTTTCCTTTTTGTTTTGTGTTCTTCTTCCGGCTTTGTAACTGTTAATCTGCAGGGAGAGATCCAGAGAGCATTCCGGGAAGGTAAGTGATATAAATATCTTTTCAAATTGTGGGGGGAAAACTAAAGTGAAATCATAGTAAAGTTGTGACCCGATTGGTAGGAAATCTGTTAAATTTGAAAAAAAGAACACTGAGAAAGTAATTAAATCTAATTGATTAACTAGATAGTGGAGTAACTAAGCCCGAGGGAAGAGATTAGTATTTAGCATTTAATTTTACAAAGAAATCTAGCATCAAGGCCATACAGTTAATTGTAACTCAATCGAACAATAATTCAAGTATTTATTTTAAATGAATTAATTAGTGCTTAAATGTCACTCAGCGGGGTGCAGTGCTCCAACTGTGAGATGTGGCAGATCTGTGACGCTTCTAGAGTTCCGGTCGACTACATCTGCAGCAAGTGTAACCAACGGCAGCTCCTCACAGACCACATGGTTCGGTTGGAGCAGCAGTTGGATGAACTTAGGAGCATGCAGGTGGCGGAAAGGGTCATAGATGGGAGTTATGGAGATGTGGTCTCACCCAAGGTGCAGGCAGACAGATGGGAGACCGCTAGAAAGGGCAGTCAGTCAGTGCAGGAATCCCCTGTGGTTGTCCCCCTCTCTAACAGGTATACCGTTTTGGATACTGTTGGGGGAAATAGCCTCTCAGTGGAAAACAACAGCAGTCAGAACAGTGGCACCACAACTGGCTCTGTTGCTCAGCAGGGGAGGACAAAGTGCAGGAGAACGATAGTTATAGGGGACTCTACAGTAAGTGGCACAGATAGGCGCTTCTGTGAAAGTGAAAGAGACTCCAGAATGGTGTGTTGCCTCCCTGGTGCCAGGGTCTCTGAACGAACACAAGACATCCTGAAGGGGGAGGGTGAACAGCCAGAGGTCGTATACACATAGGTACTGATGACATAGGTTGGAAGAGTGATGAGGTCCTGCAGAAGGAGTTCAGTGAGTTAGGCAGTAAGCTAAGAAGTAGGACCTCTAGGATTGTAATCTCAGGGTTACTCCTTGTGCCACGTTCCAGTTAGGCTCGAAATAGGAGGATAGTGCAGCTAAACACGTGGCTAAACCAGTTGTGTAGGAGGGAGGGTTTCAGATTTCTGGACCATTGGGATCTCTTCCGGTGCAGGTGCGACCTGTATAAGAAGGACGGACTGCATATAAACTCGATGGGCACCAATATCCTGGCTGGGAGGTTTGCTAGTGTCACTCGGGATGATTTAAATGAATATGGCAGGGGGGTGGGAACCAGAGGGTTAGCTTAGAAGGAGTCATAGCTGAAGGGGAAATAGAGAACAAAAATAATAGAACATTCTCAGGCAGAGCAAAAAAGGTGACTGTATGAGAATGGAGGTGGTCAATGCAGGACTGAGGGTGTTGTACCTTAATGTGCGCAGTATATGGAACAAGGTAAATGAGCTTGTTGTGCACACTGAAATTGGCCGGTACGATGTTGTGGGCATCACAAGAGACGTGGCTGCAAGGGGATCAGGGCTGGGATCTAAATATACAAGGATATGTGTCCTATCGAAAGGACAGGCAGATGGGCAAAGGGAGCGGGGTTGCATTGTTTGTAAGGAATGAAGTTAAATCGATAGCTAGGAGCGATGTAGAATCAGAAGGCATAGAATCTTTGTGGGTAGAGTTGAGGAATCGCAAAGATAAAAATACCCTGATGGGAGTAATGTACATGCCCCCTAGCTGTAGTCAGGATGTGGGGCAGAAAATAAATCAGGAGATAGAGAAAGCATGTAAGCATGTAAAAAAGGCAATATCACAATAATCATGGGCGACTTCAATATGCACATGGACTGGGAAAATCAGGTTGGTTGTGGATCCCAAGAAAAGGAATGTTTAAGAGATGTTTTTGTGGAGCAGCTTGTGGTAGAGCCCACTAGGGCCGGTGACTAGTGGTGTGCCTCAGGGGTCTGTGCTGAGACCACAATTTTTTACAATAAACGTTAATGACCTGGAAGAAGGTATTGAAGGCACTGTTGCGAAGTTTGCAGATGATACAAAGATCTGTAGAGGGACAGATAGTATTGAGGAAGCAAGGGGGTTGAAGAAGGATTTGGACAAGGTAGGAGAGTGGGCAATGAAGTGGCAAATTAAATACAATGTAGAAAAGTGTGAGGTTATGCACTTTGGAAGGAGGAATTTAGGCAGAGACTATTTTCTAAATGGGGAAATGCTTCGGAAAGCAGAAGCACAAAGGGACTTGGGAGTCCTTGTTCATGATTCTCTTCAGGTTAACGTGCAGGTTCAGTCGGCAGTTAAGAAGGCAAATGCAATTTTAGCATTCATGTCGTGAGGGCGAGAATACAAGACCAGGGATGTACTTCTGAGGCTGTATAAGGCTCTGGTCAGACCCCATTTGGAGTATTGTGAGCAGTTTTGGACCTCGTGTCTAAGGAAGGATGTGCTGGCCTTCGAAAGGGTCCAGAGGAGGTCCACAAGAATGATCCTTGGAATGAAGAGCTTGTCATATGAGGAACAGTTGAGGACTCTGGGTCTGCACTCGTTGGAGTTTAGAAGGATGAGGGGGGATCTTATTGAAACTTACAAGATACTGCGAGGCCTGGATAGAGTGGACATAGAGAGGATGTTTCCACTTGTAGGAAAAACTAGAACCAGAGAGACACCATCTGAGACTAAAGGGATGATCAGATGAGGAGGAATTTCTTCAGCCAGAGGGTGGTGAATCTGTGGAACTCTTTTCCGCAGAAGGCTGTGGAGGCCAAATCACTGAGTGCCTTTCAGACAGAGTTAGCTAGGTTCTTGATTAATAAGGGGATCAGGGGTTATGGGGAGAAGGCAGGAGAATGGGGATGAGAAAATATTAGCCATGATTGAATGGCAGAGCAGACTCGATGGGCCGAGTGGCCTAGAGGCCTAATTCAGCTACCAAGTCTTATGATCTAAACAAGTAGTCTTGCCCAAAACTTTAAATCGATGTCCCCTAATCCCTGTACCATCAGAAAATGGGAACAGTTTCTTTGTCCACCTTATCTAAATCTGTTATAATCTTGTCCAACTCTATCAAATCTCCCTCAATCTCCTTTGCTCCAAGGACAATAGCTCCAGCTCCTGCAATCTAACCTTGTATGTAAAATTCCCTCCTCCCTGGGACAGAACATAGGACATACAGTGCAGAAGGAGGCCATTCGGCCCATCGAGTCTGCACCGACCCACTTAAGCCTTCACTTCCACCCTGTCCCCATAACCCAATAACCCCTCCCAACCTTTTTGGACACTAAGGGCAATTTATCATGGCCAAACCACCTAACCTGCACGTCTTTGGACTGTGGGAGGAAACCGGAGCACCCGGAGGAAACCCACTCAGACACGGGGCGAACGTGCTGACAGTGACCCAGCGGGGAATCGAACCTGGGATCCTGGCGTTGGGAAGCCACAGGGCTATCCACTTGTGCTACCATGCTGCCCATTCTGTTATATGTCCCTCTGCACCCTCTCAAGGATTCACACATCCGTCCTAAGGTGTGGTGACCAGAACTGAATTCAACGTTCTACTTGTGGCCCAATCGCAGCTTTATAAAGTTCAACATAACATCCTTGCTTTTATACTCGATGCCTCTATTTAGAAGTTCCATATGCCTTGTTCACTACTCTCTCAGTATGTCCTGTCACCTTCCAAGGACCTGTGCAAATGAACTGCCAGGTCCTGTAATGTTCTTCGATTGGGCGGATGTAAAATTTCAATACTGTCGTGTGAACAAAGAACATTAGACTTTGATTTATAAACAAAGTTATTTATTACTAACACTACACTAACAAATAACTAAAATGTCCAAGATGAATACAGTTGGAAATAAATGTCTAACACTAACTTACACTAAGATACTACAGAGCTACTCTAATATGCGATTGCTATCAAATTTTAAAAATATATATATTAATTAAGTTTGCGTGAGCCGGCCCGGTATCAAACTTAACTTTTACAATGGTCTTGTTTATTTTGAGCGATGTAGTCCACTCATGCGCTGTTTTTACCATCTGAATTTTCAGTGCTTTTTATCGTCCAGCATTTTCATTAATTTTGTTCACAAAGGCAGATCTTCAGGGCCAATTGGTTCATTGTTTATTTCATGTTGCCTCTCAAGGCTGCACTTTGTATAATTGATGAATCGCCAATTTTTGTAGCCTTGGCTATTACATTCACACTCTTTGGTTGCTGTATTCTTTCACTGAACAGGCATTGCTGCGCAAAATGATTTTTTTCCCAGCACATCTGGCACAGGTTTTGCTGAATGCAGGGCATTTCCTCGGACCGTGTGTTCTGCCACACCTCCGGCACAAAAAGGCATGCTCTGAATTTTTTTTAAACGACCATCGTCTGGACCACGTTTCTGATTTTGCTGCGACACAACAAAGTCGGTGTCAGTCACGCCCTCTTTTTTCCCACCACTTTCTCAGGTCTGGATCTCAGTAATCTGCTTTTGTGCTAACTCACTGGTCTTGCAGATTTTAATGGCATCTGCTAATTTTAAATCGCTTTCCCTCAGCAATTGCTCGCGTAATTTATCACATTGTAAACTGTATACAGTTTGGTCTTTTAGCAATGAATCATGGAGGTCTGCAAAATTGCAGGACTGCGCTTTGAGATCCGTGACAAAACAGCCAAATATTCTGCCCAATTTTTGCAGTCTCATTCTGAATACATAGTGCTCAAAGTTTTTGTTCATTTGCGGATGGCAATAGCTATCAAATTGCTCGATTATTGTGGAGTTGCTCTTCTCGTCTTCCTCTGAAATGAACTGAAAAGTATTATTCAGTTCAATTGCTTGGGGACCGGCTACTGTCATTAGGAGTGCTATTTTTCTCTCATCCAAAGCTTCTTGGAGATCAAGAGCTTGCACGTAAAACGTGAACTGTTGTTTGAAAACACGCCAGTTCGCGTCTACGTTACCAGTCGTGAGCAGTTAGTTGGGAGTCTTCAATGGTTCCATCTCACTTCGATGATCCTGGTAGTATTTAGTTTTACAACTGATTTTTTGTTTCTCGCGAGTCTCCGCTTGTTGTCTTGTGTCTCAAATGGAGAGCGATGCTCTCGGTAGTAGCACCTGACGCAAAGTGGTTCACACCCTCACTGGGCAAGAACCGCGCTCGCATATCTTAAATGAGTCTTTAAATTAATTTAAATACGCTAAGCCTGCTTGAGGATGGAGTCTCCCGGCTTCCAGGATTCGCCGCCCCCACTGGCGCAGCGCGAGGCCGGCGAGAGTCAGCACTGGTTTCCAAAATCGGAATGACGTAATGACCACACCAGGGGGGCTCAGAGGACACTGGAACCCCAGGATGGTCGGGGACAGGTCAGTGCCAGGGGGCAGTGCCAAGGAGCGGGGCCTGAGAGGGGTCATGACCATGAAAGGAGGGGGACTGTGTAGCCACGTAAAATGGCTGCTTCCCTATTAATTTGGCCAAAACACGATTTAAAATGGCTAACTGAAAAGGCTGATGGGAAAAGCGGCCAACAGGACACAAACGGACAGCTGCAGACAGAATAGAGTATTCGGCTCTGGGGAAGTCGGCCCAGATCGATACTCAGGACTATTAGCAGCACATCAACCCAGACATCTGCAGTTTAATCGGCTATCCCCGGGAACAATTGCAACATATTAGCAATTGAATACCGGGCCAGGCCTGTCGGCGCCTGCAGTGGCCGAAACAAAGACAGGTGAACGACCACCCCCCCCCGATCGGGGAATCGCCTCGCAATTGGACGTATCGAACCCAGTGATTGGGAACAAGTCCAATCGCTTGGGACTCAGGGTCAAGAGCCACCCCGAGAGGCGGGAAGCCCCTGGGCCCTATAAAGTGAGGGACCAAGTTCAGATCGCTCTCTCTCTCCCTTTTTCGCCTGCTCGAGACCTTCGCAAGAACATCAACCAGCAACTGTAAGTTTGAATCCAGCGATCGCTACCCGATAGCGACTCCTAGCCATCGACCTGTATCAGCCTTTTGAATCCCGCGGGCCAGATCCGATTCGATAAGCCATTCGTTTCCCTGACCTGGTAGGCTCTTCCTAAAGTTAAGTATTGGCCAGTGGTGATAGGTTTCTATATAGATAGTAGGATTATTGTGTAAACATTACTTGCTGTATATAATAAATGACCGTTGATTTCAATCTTACTAAGCAGTTTGCTGACTTATTAATCATAACTTGAGCTTGAACCACGTGGCGGTATCAGAAAGATACCTGGCGACTCGTGAGCAAAGGTGACGTAATCAGAGCAAATAAACTAAGGCTAATAAGAGCAACAACTGAAAGGGTGGGGGCCTTTGGCGACCCCATAGCAGGGTATTGTGGAGTGCGGGGCCCGATGCTGGCAAGATTAGATGGGGGTGGGGGTAGGGCTGTGTCGCCCTTGTGATTGAATGGTGTGAGGGGGGGTGATACGAACATTTAGTGCTAGGTGGGGAGGTTGCCCCTCCAGGGTTAAAGGTTTGGGGTGTTGCCCATGTCTGCGGGGAGGGGGGGGGGGCGTCACGGCATCCATGGGCGGGGGATAACTTTGAGATTTGGGTATTCTCTGAGGGGCCCGTCTTGCCAGCATGCTTAGTTCCCACTTCAGGAAAATTTCTACAATGCGTGAGAATCTCCCCAAGCTCCAAAAGTGTGGGTGGATTATGATGTGAATCGCGGTGGAACAGCCGGCGGAATTTTCACCTGTTTTCCCGCTCGAAATTACACTTGGGGCAGAATCTGACTAAAAACTGGCAAAGGTCAGACCTGCTGAGAAAAATGGTGCAAATTTCTCACGGAGTTTGACACTTCTGAAAGAAAGGTTTTTCTCCCGAGAATCACGGCGCACTCTGTGCCCTCCCTGGTGAAACTTCATCACTGCAAACACTGGGGACCTGGTCCCTATCAACACCTCCCCAGCACTTGGTGCAGATCCATGAGACGGGAAGGCAGCACAAAAGTGAGCACCGCATTTCCCGGAGGGAGTCCGGGGCCAACCATTGGATGAATGCAGCAGAGGTGGGCAATTCTGCCCCTGCTATCCGGGAGTGGCCCACCAGTAGGGTTTCCACATCCGCCTGGGACGCAATCGCTGCCTTGGTGAGTGCCAGCTGCCTCCAGAAGAGGACAGGGCAGCAGATCAGGAGGAAGATGAATGATCCTCGGGCGGCCAGGGTAAGTCTGCCACCTCCAGTCTCTCACTGCACCCCCTCACGTACCCATCACATCTCCAAGGCGATCTCTCAGCCAGCCACCTCACGGGTTGCCCAGAGATGACAAAGCCCTCTTCTCCACCCTCCCCCGATCTTCCATGATGCCCCCTCAGTCTTTTTTTATATAAATTTAGAGTACCCAATTCATTTTTTTTTCCAATGAAGGGACAATTTAGCGTGGCCAATCCACCTAGCCTGCACATCTTTGGGTTGTGGGGGTGAGACCCACACAGACACGGGGAGAATGTGCAAACTCCGCATGGACAGTGACCCAGAGCTGGGATCGAACCTCGGCGCCGTGAGGCAGCAGGGCTAACCCACTGCGCCACCATGCTGCCCCTTGCCCCCTCAGTCTTAACTCAGCTCCTCACATCCCTGTTCCCACTCCAGTCCCACACATGCCACTCCTCGACAATCTGAACTGGCAGGATTCCTGCCTGAACTCTCCCCATCTGTATCCCTGCGGGACAAACCCGAGCACAACCTGGGAGAGTGGGAACCGACATCCGGAGTCATGCGGCAGCTCCACACCCTCAGCCCCCATGAGGAAAGAGCCACTGAACTGGTCGGGGAGGAGCAAGGCCGTGCTTGTGCTGATGACGAAGTGGGGGCATCGAGCAGGAGTGAGAACCTTCAGAGGACACAGTCATTCCTCAAGCCTCACGTGAGTAAACATCTCGCATCATCTGTCCTCCATAATGTATGAATGCCATCTCCCTTCCTTTGCAGGGCAATCAGGACAGTAGTCTGGACCATCCTCGTGCCCCCTGGAAACCCAGACCCGAGCAGCTCAGTGGGAGAATTCTTGGATATAACCACAGAAGAGGCATCACAGCCGTCACCCACACCCTGCACCGGGTGCATAGATACTCACATCAGGGGGCCTGAAGGGGTTAAGTAGTAGGCAGGCTTCCGGGTCACTCACTGGTGGGCACTTCACAGGGGGAGGCAGGGACGTACCAGGGATTCAGCACTGAGGGATGTCGGAGCCCAGGACACTGTTGACCCTGAGGAAGTGCCCCTGGGTCCCACAAGCTGCTGGAACTGCAAATGCAGAATTGCGAGCATCAGGAAGGGATGTCAGTATCTCTCCTCGGACTGCAAAGGCCAATTGGAGGAGTCCACTCGCCTTCTGACCGAAGAGAAGGTGCTGTCACTCCATGTGTCAAGTCCAATACGGTGAGGGTGGATCCGCTATGGAGACCTTGGTGCAGTACGTGCACGCCATGGTGGGGGTAGTCCACTCAACGGCTCAGCTCATGACCTCCGTGGCTGAAGGCTTCAACTGCATGGTGCTGGCACTGGACGGAATCCATGAGTGTCAGCGCCAGATCTTCTGGCTGTCACTCCAGCTGCCCCTCTATCCCATGGAGGAGCACATGAGACCCTGGGCACCCGAAGGAGAGAGTTTCGGCAGGAGCGCAGCCCGGGGCCCACCACCCGGGGAGACACCGGGGAATTCCAGCCCATCTGATAACCTCCTCCCTGTGAGGGACACCTCCCGCCTCGAGCACCAAGGAGGGAAGTGTTGCCTCACCCATGTTACTCAAGAGTACTCCCGCACCCTCAAGGCCAAGACCCCCCAGGGGACACCTGCCAAAGTCATCTCAGGCAGCAGGCTGTGGAAAGCAGTGGGCTGCCTCAACCTCAGCTGTGGATCTGGAGGAGGGTGAGGAGTAGGAAACTGTAGGTACCTCGCGGGCACCTATAGTTGGTAAACATAGGCACCAGGTAAGATAGGTCACCGCTCTAAAAAAATCACATGTAAACAAACATCATTTTGTTCACCAGCAGAACCTCCTACCTGTCATTTCAAGGTGCCATACTCCACGAATCCCAGCGCACATTCGGCACTTCATCACTGTGCAGTGTGACAGTGGCAGTGCCACGTCTTTGCCACCTCCCACGCTGATGTATCAGTGAAGACACGGCGCAGCTGGCAGGGGTCTAACCCACCCCCCTGCAACTACGTTCAGGCATCTCATTGCAGCCACTCTTCTCCAGTGATGAGGATGTCATGGGCTGGGAAAACGTAGAGAGGCTGACCCTTCCCGGAGGAACACACCAGAATCCCTGATCTCGAAGGGGCCTGAAGCAGACTAGAGCTCATCCCATGGGCTGGATTCTCCGGTCGCCGACACCAAAATCGGGTTCAGCGATCGGCCGGAGAATCAAAGTTCCCGGCCAAATCGGGGGCGGCGCCGCTTTTGCGATGCTTTTGCGATGCCACTACAAAGTGGCATGCTCAGAAAGTACGCCGCGCCATGTATCGACGGCCTCGGGCCATTGTCTGAAGCCCGCCCCCGATGCTCCGTCCCCGATCGGTCGAGTTCCTGACGACACGGGACACGTGCGGTCTCATCCGTCGGGAACTCGACGTGGTGGCTGCGGACTTAGTTCAGTGCCGCCAGAGTCGGGGGAGGGCCGATCCGCCGGGGGGGGGGGGGGGGGGTGGAACACACGACTATTTCACGGGCTGGGTCAGCGAGCGGCCACCGCCTGGCTGCAGACCGCCACCGTGAGCATGCGCAGCCACGGGCCCGGGAATTCTCCGGGCCGTATCGGCCGCTGGAGCCGGGTGAGCTACACTGCCAGCATGCTGGCCCCCAGCAAAACGGGGAAACAGTGGCTGTTTACGACATTTTTAGCGGTGTAAAACACCACCATTCATACAGCGTGGGGACATAGCCCCACAATCGGAGAATCCAGCTCCATGTCTCTGACCTACATGATCAGCCTGTTTATTGGCTGGAGATCAGCTCTCTGTTAGGCAGCAGTCAGGCATATCACTGAGGAAGAGAGGAGTGCCGCTCTGTTCTCAATGTAAATCAGCATCATTCTCCCGCAGAGTGCGGCCCATGGCTTTCGTGCCCTGCCCATGGAATCGGGCACTACTGCTGGCATCCATATTAATGCTGAGACCACAGTCCCCATGGTTTAAGATCTTCTCATCTCAAGTCGTGCTCATCCCCAAACCTACCTGTTATAAGGGCATCCCTGGCCATGGTCCGACGTCCTTCCTCTTCCTTTTCCAGTCCTCCTTCACTGCCCTCCTCGACCTCCTCCTCATCTGAAATGTGGCTCCCCTCCAGCTCCTCCTGGTCCAGGTGGTCTCCCCTCTGCGCCGCCAAATTATGGAGGGCACAGCAGAACACAAGAATGTGGGACACCCTGTGGGGGCTGTACTGAAAGGTATCCCCTGAAAGGTATCCCCCCCCCCCCCCCCCAAAGAGGTTCAGGCACAGGAGCCGCATCTTCAATGTCTGATTGCCTGCTCCACCTGCATTGCAGCATGAGCCTCACAGCGAGCCTCCACCTCAGTTTGTTGCCTCCGCACCAACGTCATCAGCCACCTCCTTATTGGATACTGCTGGTCCCGGAGGAGCCATCCCTCAAGATGCTACTCTCCCTCAAAGACGTCCGTAGACGGACCTCCACTGAGGGCCTCTGCCACTGGACAGGAATAATAAGGTATGCCAAGGTGTGTCCGGATGAGCGTCGAGGGCAAGGAAATTAAGGGTTTGCCTTGCAGGAAACCCTTCCATGCAGTCGAAAGGACATGGACGGCATTTTTTTCCAGGTGGCTCAGGCTGTGGGACTCCCGATAAGAACGGCGCCACCTCCAAAGTCGCAGATAACACTCAGCAGCCGCAGCTCGAGCCATCGCCACCCCGTCCACCGATGTTCCAACTGCCTCCCTACAGGAGAGGGCCACCCGGGGGGGAGGGGGGGGGTGTCCTGTTTGTTTGTTTGGGAGTTATTTGGGGGTTGTATTTTTAGAATGTTGTAAATTTGTCGAATAAAAATATTTCTTAAATAAACAAGCATGGGAGGATGATTGGGACTCAAATCAGTGACAGTTCTCTTTAGCTTTTCATATCGCATTGGCACTGTTGAGTTGTCAATGAAGGTTGACTGTCTCTTGTCACGGACGAGGCACCGGTATTTAGAGTAAAGCGTGCAGTAAGCATGACAAGCACACATCTAGAGGGCACCCCCATTCTCCCATTTCATAGCCTTACACACTTATTTCTGAGACAAGGGCAGGATTCTCCGAAATCCCGGCCAAGTGTTGACGCCGGCATCAACGGGCCTCAAGGCCCAGGCATTCGCCCCTTCTTCAGCGGCTAGTACAGCGCCGGAGTGCTGTGCGCTTGAAAGCCGGCGCGGGTCCATGCATGCACGCCACGGCCGGCGCGGGTCTGCGCATGCGCGTGGGTTGCCGTCTCCGCGCCGGCCCCCGGGCAGCATGGTGGAGCCCTACAGGGGCCCGGCACGGAGGAACATAGGCCCCCCCCCCCCCCCCGGAATTAGCCCGCCCGCCGATCGGTAGGCCCCGATCGTAGGCCTGGGCACCGTCGAGGTCTGCCCCGGACTCGGATCTCCCGCCCTCCCCCCACCAGGACGGCCCCTGCAGCCAGAACTCCGAGGTCCCGCTAGGTGGGACCATACGTAACCTACGCCGGCGGGACTTGGCGAGCACTCGGCCCGTTGAGCGCGGAGAGTCGCCGCAGGGGCCACTTCACAGTAGTGAAGGGGCTTTTCACAATAACTTCATTAGAAGCCTACTTGTGACAATAAGCGATTTTCATTTCATTTTCATTCACTTTCAACGGCCCCCGACCGGCGCAGGATTAGCGCCGATTCTCCGCCGACCGGAGAATCAGCGGCCTGGCGTTGGAGCGGTGTGGCGCAATTCTCGCACCCCTCCCGGCGATTCGCCAACCCGGCACAGGATCGGAGAATCCCAGCCAAAACAACTCAACCATTTGGTAATCAGAGTTCTGCCTGAATGTGGGGTTCAATGCAGAGTTCAGTTGTGCTTCCCAAATTGAGAGGGTCTCCATTATTCATGACGCAAGGATGTATGCCATTACTGAGGTGTCCACTCTGCCCTTGCAGCCTGGCCTCTCATGGAACCCCGCCCAGGAACTTCACAGTTGCCCCAGTGCATACCCTCAGTAATCAAAGAACAAAGAAAGCAAAGAAAAGTACAGCCCAGGAGCAGGCCCTTCGGCACTCCAAGCCTATTCTGATCATGATGCCTTAATATAAAAAACCTTCTGCCCTTACTCGGTCCGTATCCCTCTACTTCCTCCCTATTCATGTATCCATCCAGATGCCTCTTAAATGTTGCTAATGTGCCTGTTTCCACCACATCCTCTGGCAGCGTGTTCCAGGCACCCACCACTCCCTCCGTGAAAACCTACCCCGCACATCTCCCTTAAACTTTCCCCCTCTCACCTTGAACCTGTGCCCCCTTGTAATTAATAATAATAATTTGCATTGTCACACGTAGGCTTACATTAACACTGCAATGATTAGAACATAGAACAGTACAGCACAGAACAGGCCCTTCGGCCCTCGATGTTGTGCCGAGCATTGTCCGAAACCAAGGTCAAGCTATCCCACTCCCTATCATTCTGGTGTGCTCCATGTGCCTATCCAATAAATGCTTGAAAGTTCCTAAAGTGTCCGACTCCACTATCACAGCAGACAGTCCATTCCACACCCTAACCACTCTCTGAGTAAATAACCTACCTCGGACATCACTCCTATATCTCCCACCCTGAATCTTATAGTTATGCCCCCTTGTAACAGCTTCATCCACCCGAGGAAATAGTCTCTGAACGTCCACTCTATCTATCCCCCTCATTATCTTATAAACTTCTATTAAGCGCCTCTCATCCTCCTCTGCTCCAAAGAGAAAAGCTCTAGCTCCCTCAACCTTTCCTCATAAGACCTATCCTGCAAACCAGGCAGCATCCTGGTAAATCTCCTTTGCACCCTTTCCAATTCTTCCACATCCTTCCAATAATGAGGTGACCAGAACTGCACACAATACTCCAAATGTGGTCTCACCAGGGTCATGTATAGTTGCAGCATAACCCCACGGCTCTTAAACTCAAGCCCCCTGTTAATAAACGCTAACACACTATAGGCCTTCTTCACAGCTCTATCCACTTGTGTGGCAACCTTCAGAGATCTGTGGACATGAACCCCAAGATCTCTCTGTTCCTCCACATTCCTCAGAATCCTGCCATTGACCCTGTAATCCGCATTCAAATGTTTTCTACCAAAACGAATCACCTCGCACTTATCAGGGTTAAACTCCATCTGCCATTTTTCGGCCCAGCTCTGCATCCTATCAATGTCTCTTTGCAGCCCCCCTTAATACCCTCCCCAGTACCTCGATTACGCCCGACAATGGCTTTTGGAACACAGCTCGTTTTCCCAGCCCACTGACAAATTAGTTTAAACCCCCCCGAAGAGCGGTAGCAATTGGTACCCATCTGGTTCAGGTGCAAACCGTCCTGTCTGTACAGGTCCCACCTTCCCCAGAATGTGCACCAATTATCCACGTACCTGAAACCCTCCCTCCTGCACCATCCCTGCAGCCACGTGTTTATCTGCAGTCTCTCCCTGTTCCTCACCTCGCTAGCACGTGGCACCGGCAACAAACCGGAGATGACAACATGTTTGTCCTGGCTCTCAGCTTCCACCCTAGCTCCCTAAATTCCTGTTTTAAATCCCCATCCCTTCTCTTACCCATGTCATTGGTACCGATGTGTACCACAACTTGTGACTGCTCCCCCTCCCCCTTAAGGATTCTGAAAACACGGTCCGAGACGTCACGGACCCTAGCACCCAGGAGGCAACATACCATCCATGAGTCTCTTTCACTGCCACAGAACCGTCTATCTGTCCCTCTAACTATCGAGTCCCCAATAACTATTGCTCCCCTGCTCTCCCTCCTTCCCTCCTGAGCCACAGGGACGGACTCAGTGCTGGAGATCCGTTCACCGTGGCTTACCCCCTGGTAGGTCGTCCCCCTCAACAGTATCCAAAACGCTATACTTGTTACTGAGGGGAACGACCACAGGGGATCCCTGCACTGACCGCTTCCTCCCAGCCCCTCTCACCGTCACCCATCTACCTTGATTCTTCGGAGTAACTACATCCCTGAAGCTTCTGTCTATGACCACCTCTGTCTCCCGAATGACCCGAAGTTCATCCACTCCAGTTCCCTCGCGTGGTTTCTGAGGAGCTGGAGATGGATGCACTTCCCACAGGTGAAATCAGGAGGGACACTGACGGCGTCCCTCACTTCAAACATTCTGCAGGAGGAACATTGCACTGCCTTCCCTGCCATCCCCTCTAGATAAAAAAAAGAAAAAGAAAGAGCTTACCTGTTATTCGCTCTACCCGTTAGGTTAAAGGAGGTGGAAGGGTGGGGGACACTACAAGTATAATGTCTAGGGTTTAGAAATTGCCCAACTTAAATACAGGTAAAAATAAAACACTTAACCAGCAACCACTGCGTCTCACACGAGAACAGCAATCAGCTGTTATGGACCAGCGCAAACAATTTAAATCTACTTACCCAGCAGTCACGCTGTCCTCACTCCGACCGGATTCAGCTGGAAACTCCCAACAGGAAGTTTTTTTAAAAATTGACTCCCCTTCTCAGCAAGCACTCACTCAGCAACCACTGCGCCCCGCACGATAACACCGGAGGGAAAAGAAAAACTACTTAGCAGTCATCAGTCAATCACTTACCTGCAGGCTGTGACATCACAGTTCAACTTCTTTCTATTTCTACCTGCCCTCAAGTCTCCCTCTTGATCTTTACTCGGCTGGGATCCTTACAGTGATTGTCTTTTTTTTTTGGTTAGAGGAGGAGGTAGGGAGGGAAATACTGAAGAAGTGTTTCGGGTTTAACTGTCACTTGACAACAGCTCCTCCACAAACCACCTTCAAGATACGGTGACCGCACTGAAGTTACTGTGTAAAGCCCCTAGTCGCCACACTCCGGCTCCTGTTCAGGTACACAGAGGGCGAATTCGGAATGTCCAAATTACCTAACAGCACCTATTTTGGCACTTGTGGGAAGAAACCGGATTGCCCGAAATAAATCCACGCAGACAAGGGGAGAAGGTACAGACTCCGCACAGGCATTGACCCAAGCCGGGAATTGAACCTGAGACCCTGGCCCTGTGAACCAACAGTGCTAACCACTGTGCTACCGTGCTGCCCATTGACACTTCCACCCTTGGAAAAAGCCTCTGGCTATGTACTCTGTCTATGCCTCTGATAATTTTGCAGACCTCTATCAGGTCTCCCCTCAGCCTCCATCTTCCCAATGAAAACAATCTTAGTTTATTCAACTCTTCTCATAGCCAACACCCTCGAGATCAGGCAACTTCCTGGTGAACCTTCTTTGCACTCCCTCCAGCGTTTCCACATCTTTATGATAATGTGGCGACCAGAACTATACGCAATACTCCAAATGCGGCCTAACCACGGTTTTATATAGCTGCAACATGATTTCCCAACTCCTGTACTCAATGCCCCCGCTGGTGAATGCAAGCACGCCATGTGTCTTCTTAATCACCTTGGCCACCTGTGTTGCCACTTTTAGGGAACTGTGAACCTGCACGCCCAGATCCCTCTGTAGGTTAATGTTCCTCAGGGTTCTGCCATTTACAGTGTAATTCAAACCTAGATTTGATCCTCCAAAATGCATTCCCTCGCATTTGTCCGGATTAAACGCCATCTGCCGTTTCTGTGCCCAAGTCTCCAATATATCTATATCCTGGTGTAACCTCTGACAATCCTCGGCACTACCAGCAACTCCGCCAATCTTAGTGTCATCTGCAAACTTATAATCAGACCACCCACATTTTCCTCCAGATCATTTATAAATACTACAAACAGGGGTCCCAGCACTGATCCCTGCGGAACACCACTAGTCACAGATCTCCATTCTGAAAAATACTCTTCCACAGCTCTTCTCTGTCTTCTATAATTGAGCCAGTTCTGTATCCATCTAGCCAGCCCAACTCGAATCCCATGTAATTTTAGTTTTTGTACCAGACTGCCATGTGGGACCTTGTCAAATGCCTTACTAAAGTCCATATAAATAACATCCATAGCCCTTCCCTCATCAATTTTCTTCGTCACCGCTTCAAAAATCTCAATCAAAGTTGCTGAGACATGACCTTCCCATACAAAGCCATGCTGCCTGTCACTAACTAGACCATTTTCCTCCAAATGTGCTTATGTCCTGTCCCTCAGTATCTTTTCCAAAAGCTTCCCCCCCCCCACCACTGATGTCAGACTCACCGGCCTATAATTTGCTGGATTATCACTGCTTCTTTTCTTAAAAAAGGGAACAACATTGGCTATTCTCCAGTCTCTGGCACCTCGCCTGTGGTCAAAAAGGATGTGAAGATATCTGTTCAGGCACCTGAAGGCTATTTCTCCCCTTGTCTCCCACAGTAACCTGGGATAGATCCCATCCGGCCCTGGGGACTTGTCTGCCTTAATGCAATTTAGGATACTCAACACTTCCTCCGTTGATATATTGACTTTCTCATGAGCAGTCACACACCTATCCCTGATCTCAACATCCATCATGTCCTTCTCCCTGGTGAATACAGAAATAAAATACTTATTAAGGATTTCACCCACTTCCTGTGGTCCCACGCGTAACTTCCCTCCATTGTCCTCAAGTGGACAGACTCTTTCTCTTGCTACCCTCTTGCTCCTGATGTATGCATAAAATACCTTGGGATTCACCTTGACCATGTTTGCTAAAGACATTTCTTGACCCGTTTTAGCTCTCCTAATTCCACGTTTAAGTTCCTTCGTACTTTCACTGTACTCCTCAATGGCTTTGTCAGTTTTTAGATGCCCACATCTATAGTTTGCTTCCTTTTTCCTTTTGACTACGCTTACAATTTCCCTCGTCATCCACGAGTCCCAAATCCTGCCATTTCTATCCTTCATTTTTGCAGGGACATGCCTGTTCTGCTCTTCAATCAACTGGCCTTTAAAAGCCTCCCACATGTTAAACGGGGATTTGCCCTCAAATAGCATCTCCCCATCCATGTTCCCCAGTTCCTGTCTAATTTGGATGCAATTGACGCTCGCACAATTAAGCACCCTCACCCGCTGCCACTCTTGTCCTTATCCATGACTATTCGAAATCTTATGGAATTATGGTAGCTAGGCCCAAATGTTCCCCTCTGAAACATAAATCACCAGGCCTGGCTCATTCCCCAATACCAAGTCTAGTTTTGGGCCTCCTGAACACATCTAACAAATTTCTCTCCATTCGAGCCCCTGGCTGTGAGGGATTCCCAGTCAATATTGGGGAAGTTAAAATCGCTCATCACAACTACCCTGCTTTTCTCACACCTTTTCAGTATCTGACAACACAACTGCTCCTGTCTCTTGTGGGCTGTTTGGGGGGGGCGGGGGTTTATAGTATACTCCCAACATTGTGAGTTCACTCTTCTTATTGCTGAGCTCCACCCATAATGCCTCTCTACAAGATCCCTCCAATGTTTCCCATCTCAACACAGTTGTGATCTGCTCCCTAATCAGCAATGCAACTCCCCCACCTCTTTTGTTCCCCATTCTAAAACAACGATATGCAGAATGTTAAGCTGCCAGTCCTGGCCCTTATTTAACCATGCCTCTGTAACTGCAATTACATCATAGTTCCAGGTAGTAATCCAGGCTCTCAGGTTATCTGTCTTACCTGTTATACTTCTTGCATTGAAGCAAACGCACTCCAGACCTACAGTCCCGCTGAGCCTTGTGGCTTCCCTCTGCCTGCTCGTACTCTGCGCTATGTTTATCTCAGTCTCACTTTTTTCCCCAGCCTCTATACTTACTGGCCTGTTGCTCTGGTTCCCAGCCCACGGTCGCCCACTTCCCAGCTCCCACTAAGGACAGGCACATCCCCTGAGGTGATTTGGCCACAAGCTCAGCAAGGAAGGCACAGAAAGCGATGCCTGCATGCCAGCCTCCAGACCCCCTGAAAGCAAGGGGCAACCCGAAGTGAATGGAAGGTTAGGCCTGTTAGTAACACCTCCCGCACCCCCCCCCCCCCCCCCCCCGAGAATAAATGACTGATCCCCAGCCCTGGCCCTGAGCAGTGAAGAGCCTGGAGAACCAAGGCTGCTTGAGCGCTGACTTCTGATATCCTTCTCTGAGGGCGAGGCTGGCAGGTTCACGTCTTGGCGACCTGTCGTAAATGACGCCGCTACACATCACGCCAGCACCCGGTGAGTATTCCGTGAGGAGTGAATGTCTGCAGAGATGGCTTGCAAATGACATGCTACAGTATTAAAATGAAGGGGGCGATTCTCCAATATGGAGGCCAAGTGTACGCGCCGTCGTGAACGCTATCGCGTTTCACGACGGTGCAAACAGGGCCCGGGCACGACCTATTCTGGCCCCCATAGGGGGCCAGCACGGCGCTGGAGCAGTTCACGCCGCTCCTGCGTCCATACGCGGTGCCAAATGGGCACCGCGCCAACCCATGCATGCGCAGTTGGGCCGTGCCATCCTGCGCATGCGCGGGTAACGTCTTACGCACGCCGGCCCCTCACCAACATGGCGCCGGTGTTCTGGGGCCACGCGCGGAACGAGGTAGGCCGGGGGGGGGAGGGGCGGCCCGCTGATCGGTGGGCCACGATCACAGTCCAGACCCCATCGGAGGCCACCCCGGTGAAGGAATCCCCCTTTCCCCCCCCCCCCCCCCAGTGTTCCCGCAGAGTTCCCGCTGGCAGCGACCAGGGGTGGACGGCGCCGGCGGGAACCTGTCGTGTCGTAGCGGCCGCTCGGCCCATCCGGGCTGGAGAATCGCCGCTCGCCGGTTCTCCCACCCAGGCTCACGTGGCGGGATTTGCACTGCTCCACTGGCGAAGGGGGGGGGGGGGTAAAAAATGCCAATCCCAATCACACCAGAGTGAATCACATTTTTTGATTCTCTCCGGATTTTGAGCCCATGTCAACTTTCTCACGGACGGAGAGAGGGCTCAAAATTCTCACAGGCATTTTGGGGAGAATCACTGCCCCCATCCCACACCCAAGTTTATATTCTCTTCCTATCCGTTCTGTCAAAAACAAAATCACATCACATTTCACTGCATAATTCCATGTTTCATACCTACCCAAATCTGCTAGCCGACCAGTGGAAGTTAATTTGTACCATCCTCATGGTTTGCCACTCCTCCAACTTTGTTACTATTGGCAAATCTTGAAATTTTACTCTGTATTCCAATATCCAAGGCATTCTTATATATCAACACCCCCTCCCCTCCCCCCCAACATCCCCTCCCCTCCCCCAACAGCCCCACCAATCACGCCCAACACCCCTCACCCCACCTCCCCTCGCCCCCTCCCCTCACCCCACCTCCCCTCGCCCCCTCCCCTCACCCCCAACGCCCCCTCCCCTCACCCCCAACGCCCCTTTCCCTCAACCCCATCACCACCTCCCCTCAACCGCAACAACACCACCTCCCTCACCCCAGACCAGCACCTTCCCTCCATGCTCCATCTGTCTGCCTTTACTCCATTTCCTTGTCATCCATTAGCAACGACAGTCTGTGCAGTCTCGGTCGCAGAAGTGACCTGAGAATACTCACTTTGCAAGCTATCTTCCGAGATGTCTTTGCAAGATTCACTCGCCTCGTTGCAGCCAATTAAACTGGGTCAAACAATGCTCTCAACAACTCAGGGTGCAGCCCGCACGATCCCCCAACACACAGACAGGTCTAAACATCAAGCAACAACCAGAGATCCAGTCAGATGAGAGATTTGCAGCTGAAATTTTCCGGAATTAACCTTAGTTACTTCCTCGGCAGAAACGAAAGTGAAACTTATTAGGCCGCGGAAGTCGCGATTTGCTGTTTAAAAATATTGAAAATTATTCCTGTGATGGAATCCTATTCTGAAATTTGATGCATTTAAGTTGAAGCACCACATTGAAAATAGCTGCCCTCATACTCCACACTCCCTGTAAATATTAACACACTCCACACTCCCTGTAAATATTAACACATTCCACACTCTCTGTAAATATTAACACATTCCACACTCCCTGTGAATATTAACACGCTCCACACTCCCTGTAAATATTAACACACTCCACACTCTCTGTAAATATTAACACATTCCACACTCTCTGTAAATATTAACACACTCCACACTCTCTGTAAATATTAACACACTCCACACTGTAAATATTAACACATTCCACATTCCCAGTAAATATTAACACACTCCACACCCCCTGTAAATATTAACACACTCCACACCCCCTGTAAATATTAACACACTCCACACCCCCTGTAAATATTAACAACTCCACACTCCCTGTAAATATTAACACACTCCACACTCCCTGTAAATATTAACACACTCCACATTCGCTGTAAATATTAACACACTCCACACTCGCTGTAAATATTAACACACTCCACACTCCCTGTAAATATTAACACACTCCACACCCCCTGTAAATATTAACACACTCCACACCCCCTGTAAATATTAACACACTCCACACCCCCTGTAAATATTAACAACTCCACACTCCCTGTAAATATTAACACACTCCACACTCCCTGTAAATATTAACACACTCCACATTCGCTGTAAATATTAACACACTCCACACTCGCTGTAAATATTAACACACTCCACACTCGCTGTAAATATTAACACACTCCACACTCGCTGTAAATATTATCACACTCCACACTCCCTGTAAATATTAACACACTCCACACCCCCTGTAAATATTAACACACTCCACACTCTCTGTAAATATTAACACACTCCACACTCCCTGTAAATATTAACACACTCCACACTCCCTGTAAATATTAACACATCCCACACCCCCTGTAAATATTAACACACTCCACACTCCCTATAAATATTAACACATTCCACAGCCCCTGTAAATATTAACACACTCCTCACTCCCTGTAAATATTAACACATTCCTCACTCCCTGTAAATATTAACACACTCCTCACTCCCTGTAAATATTAACACACTCCTCACTCCCTGTAAATATTAACACACTCCTCACTCCCTGTAAATATTAACACACTCCACACTCCCTGTAAATATTATCACACTCCACACGCCCCATGAATATAAACACACTGGAGCGCACAATGACTTACGAGAGAGACGAGAAGTGATGAAATCGATTCAGGCTTTATTAGGCGAGACTTGTCTCCAGCAGCTCAGCAACAGAATGAAGCGGCGGGGAGAAGCTCGGGTTCTTATACTCCGGCTTCAGGGCGGAGCCAGGAGTCGGCAGCCAACCAGGACTCGGGATCTGTCAGTCAATAGCATCACGGCTTCACAGTCCCACATGACCCCTAATACATACCACCACATTCACCCCTTGTTAAAAAGGAACCCGGCGGGGTGGTGGTTCGCATGGTGGTAGGGGTTTACAAGGCTGGCCCTGGAAGGAAAATTTCGGACATTTTACTACAGTTTTAGCCCTACACTGGGCTATGTACAAGTTTGTGAAAACTATTTACAATATTAGCAAAAAAATTCTTTTTTTTGTTACAACATTCTTGGTGTCACACGGATTCCACGAGTCGAGCGGGCGGCCTGGTCTTCCTCGTCGATCGCCTCAGCCCCGGTGGTGGTGCAGGTGCTTGTTCAGGCGTTGTCGTCTCCGGGAGCGTTTCGGTGTTTGTTCCTGTTTTACTCCTGGGCGGGCACGGGAGGAGGACCGATCCCCCCGGGAAGGGGGCGGTCGCGGGGTGCGCCAGTGGCAGGGAGGGGATGATCGGTATCGGGGGGGTGTGTGTGTTGCCGGCGGGCGCCAGGTCCCGCAGGGAGACCGTGTCCTGTCGGCCGTCGTGGTACGCCACGTAGGCGTACTGCGGGTTCGCGTGGAGAAGGTGAACCCTCTCGACCAACGGGTCCGATTTGTGCACCCGCACATGTTTCCGGAGCAAGATGGGTCCTGGGGCTGCCAGCCAGGTCGGCAGCAACGTTCCGGAGGACGACTTCCTGGGGAAGACAAGGAGGCGCTCATGAGGCGTTTGGTTAGTGGTGGTACACAGCAGCGACCGGATGGAGTGGAGAGCATCCGGGAGGACCTCCTGCCACCGGGAAACTGGGAGATCCCTGGATCGTAGGGCCAGTAGGACGGTCTTCCAGACCGTGCCGTTCTCCCTCTCTACTTGCCCGTTCCCCCGGGGGTTGTAGCTGGTCGTCCTGCTCGAGGCTATGCCCTTGCTGAGCAGGAACTGGCGCAGCTCGTCACTCATGCAGGAGGACCCCCTGTCGCTATGGATATATGCGGGGCAACCGAATAGTGTGAATATGGTGCCAAGGGCTTTAATGACTGTGGCCGCTGTCATGTCGGGGCAGGGGATGGCGAAGGGGAAACGAGAGTACTCGTCCACCACGTTCAGGAAGTATGCGTTGCGGTCAGTGGAGGGGAGGGGCCCTTTGAAATCCAAACTGAGGCGTTCAAAGGGGCGGGAAGCCTTGATCAGGTGCGCTCTATCCGGCCTGAAAAAGTGCGGTTTGCACTCTGCGCAGATGTGGCAGTTCCTGGTGACTGTACGGACCTCCTCCACAGAGTAGGGGAGGTTGCGGGACTTTACGAAATGGTAGAATCGAGTGACCCCCGGGTGGCAGAGGTCCTCGTGGAGGGCTTGGAGGCGGTCTATTTGTGCGTTGGCACATGTGCCGCGGGATAGGGCATCGGACGGCTCGTTCAGCTTTCCGGGACTGTACAAGATCTCATAGTTGAAGGTGGAGAGCTCGATCCTCCACCTTAACATCTTGTCATTTTTAATTTTGCCCCGCTGTGCAATATCGAACATGAAGGCTACCGACCGTTGGTCCGTGAGGAGGGTGAATCTCCTGCCGGCCAGGTAATGCCTCCAATGTCGCACAGCTTCCACTATGGCTTGGGCTTCCTTTTCCACTGAGGAGTGGCGGATTTCTGAGGCGTGGAGGGTCCGGGAGAAAAAGGCCACGGGTCTGCCCACTTTGTTAAGGGTGGCCGCCAGAGCTACGTCGGATGCGTCGCTCTCGACCTGGAAGGGGAGGGACTCGTCGATGGCGCGCATCGTGGCCTTTGCGATATCCGCTTTGATGCGGCTGAAGGCCTGGCGAGCCTCTGTCGACAGGGGGAAGGTAGTGGACTGTATTAGCGGGCGGGCCTTGTCTGCATACTGGGGAACCCACTGGGCGTAATATGAAAAGAAACCCAGGCAACGTTTCAGGGCTTTGGAGCAGTGGGGGAGGGGAAATTCCATAAGGGGGCGCATGCGTTCGGGGTCGGGGCCTATTATCCCATTGCGCACTACGTATCCTAGGATGGCCAACCGGTTTGTGCTAAAAACGCACTTTTCCTCGTTGTATGTGAGGTTCAGGGCGTTAGCGGTCTGGAGGAACTTTTGGAGGTTGGCGTCGTGGTCCTGCTGATCGTGGCCGCAGATGGTTACGTTGTCGAGATACGGGAACGTGGCCTGCAACCCGTGCTGGTCAATCATTCGGTCCATCTCCCGTTGGAAGACCGAGACCCCGTTTGTGACATCAAATGGGACCCTTAGGAAGTGGTATAGACGCCCGTCTGCCTTGAAGGCTGTGTACTTGCGGTCACCTGGGCGGATGGGGAGCTGGTGGTAGGCGGACTGGAGGTCCACACTGGGCAATCCGATTGACCATGTCGAATATGCGGGGGAGAAGGTACGCATCTAGCTGTGTGTACCTGTTGATGGTCTGACTATAGTCTACGACCATCCTTTGCTTCTCCCCGGTCTTTACTACTACCACCTGGGCTCTCCAGGGACTATTGCTGGCCTGGATTATGCCTTCCTTCAGCAACCGCTGGACTTCAGACCGAATAAATATCCGGTCCTGGGCGCTGTACCGTCTGCTCCTAGTGGCGACGGGTTTGCAATCCAGGGTGAGGTTTGCAAACAAGGACGGCGGTTCAACCTTGAGAGTTGCGAGGCCGCAGATAGTGAGTGGGGGTATTGGGCCGCCGAATTGAAATGTTAGGCTCTGCAGGTTACACTGGAAATCTAATCCCAGTAATGTGGGCGCGCAGAGTTGGGGAACGATGTAGAGCCTGGAGTTCTTAAACTTCCTCCCTTGCACCGTTAGGTTCCGATGCAGAACCCTTTGATCTCCACGGAGTGGGATCCTGCAGCTAGGGAAATCTTTTGCGTGCTTGGATGGATGGTCAGGAAACAGTGTCTTACCGTGTCTGGGTGAATAAAACTTTCAGTGCACCCGGAGTCGATCAGGCATGGCGTCTCGTATCCATTGATCAGCACCGTTGTTGTCATCATCTGGAGCGCCCGGGGCCGCGATTGATCCAGTGTCACCGAAGCCAGTCGTGGTAGTAGTGTCGCGGCGTCTTCTTCGGACCCCATGGAGCCGTCGATGCTGGGGTCCTTTGTTGTCAACCAAGATGGTGGCGTCCATGAATCGCACGCGGCCGGGTGTGGACAAAATGGCCGCCCCCATGGATCGCACGTGGTCGGGGGTGGACAAAATGGCCGCCCCCATGAATCGCACGTGGCTGGGGGTCACAAGATGGCGGCGCCCATCTTCCCCTCGTGGTGCCCGGGCCCCAAAATGGCGGCACCCGCGGGTCGCACATGGGGCGCTGGGGGGGTTGGGGATCGTTTGGGATGTGCTGGGCTCGTTCTTCTCCGGGGATTGCGGCGACCCCCCGGGACCGGCAAACTGCCGCGTAATGGCCCTTCTTGCCGCAGCTTTTACAAATAACTGCGCGGGCCGGGCAGCGCTGCCGGGGGTGTTTCGCTTGCCCGCAGAAATAGCAGTGGGCCCCCCCGGGATGGTCTGGCGCTTTAACCGCACATGCCTGCGAGGGGGGGGTTGTCGCGACGGGGGTCCACGGAGCCCAAGGGGCTGCCGCGTGGTCGGGGCCGTAGGCGCGGGCGTTTTGCGAGGCCACATCTAGGGAAGCTGCAAGGGCCCGTGCCTCTGAGAGTCCTAGCGACTCTCTTTCTAAAAGTCTTTGGCGGATTTGGGGAGAGTTCATACCTGCCACAAATGCTTCGCGAATTAGCATGTCCGTGTGTTCGATCGCGTTCACCGGCAGGCAGCTGCAGCCCCATCCCAAAATTAGCAGCGCGGCGTAGAATTCTTCTAGCGATTCTCCGGGACTTTGCCATCTCGTCGCGAGTTGGTGGCGCGCGTAGACCTGGTTAACGGGCCGAACATAGATGCCCTTCAATAATGCGAGCGCCGTCAGGAAATCCTCTGCGTCTTCTATGAGAGGGTAAATTTCCGGGCTTACCCTCGAATGCAGGACCTATATTTTCTGGTCTTCTGTGATCCGGCCGGGGGCCGTTCGGAGGTAGCCTTCAAAACATGCTTGCCAGTGTTTAAATACAGCTGCCGAGTTCGCTGCGTGGGGGCTGATCCGCAGGCATTCTGGGGCGATCCGGAGCTCCATAGTCTTTTAAACTCGCTTAATAAATTGTAGCGCTCAATGACTTACGAGAGAGACGAGAAGTGATGAAGTCGATTCAGGCTTTATTAAGCGAGACTTGGCCCCAGCAGCTCAGCAACAGAATGAAGCGGCGGGGAGAAGCTTGGGTTCTTATACTCCGCCTTCAGGGCGGAGCCAGGAGTCGGCAGCCAACCAGGACCCAGGATCTGTCAGCCAATAGCATCACGGCTTCACAGTCCCACATGACCCCTAATACATGCCACTACACACACTCCATACTCTCTGTAAATATTAACGCACTCCCGATAAATATTAACACATTCCACACTCTCTGTAAATGTTAACACACTCCCTGTAAATATTAACACACTCCCTGTAAATATTAACACACTCCACACTCTGTAAATATTAACACACTCCACACTCCCTGTAAATATTAACACACTCCACACTCCCTGTAAATATTAACATACTCCACACTCTCTGTAAATATTAACACACTCCACACTCCCTGTAAATATTAACACACTCCACACTCCCTGTAAATATTAACACACTCCACACTCCCTGTAAATATTAACATACTCCACACTCTCTGTAAATATTAACACACTCCACACTCCCTGTAAATATTAACACACTCCACACTCCCTGTAAATATTAACACACTCCACACTCCCTGTAAATATTAACACACTCCACACCCCCTGTAAATATTAACACACCCCACGCCCCCTGTAAATATTAACACTCTCCACACTCCCTGTAAATATTAACACACTCCACACTCTCTGTAAATATTAACACGCTCCACACTCCCTGTAAATATTAACACACTCCACACTCCCTGTGAATATTAACACACTCCACACTCTCTGTAAATATGAACACAGTCTACGCTCCCTGTAAATATTAACACACTCCACACTCTCTGTAAATATTAACACGCTCCACGCTCCCTGTAAATATTAACACACTCCACACTCTCTGTAAATATTAACACACTCCACACTCTCTGTAAATATTAACACACTCCACACCCCCTGTAAATATTAACACACCCCACACCCCCTGTAAATATTAACACTCTCCACACTCCCTGTAAATATTAACACACTCCACACTCTCTGTAAATATTAACACAGTCTACGCTCCCTGTAAATATTAACACACTCCACACTCTCTGTAAATATTAACACGCTCCACACTCCCTGTAAATATTAACACACTCCACACTCCCTGTGAATATTAACACACTCCACACTCTCTGTAAATATGAACACAGTCTACGCTCCCTGTAAATATTAACACACTCCACACTCTCTGTAAATATTAACACGCTCCACGCTCCCTGTAAATATTAACACACTCCACACTCTCTGTAAATATTAACACGCTCCACACTCCCTGTAAATATTAACACACTCCACACTCCCTGTAAATATTAACACTCTCCACACTCACTGTAAATATTAACACACTCCACACTCTCTGTAAATATTAACACACTCCACACTCCCTGTAAATATTAACACACCCCACACCCCCTGTAAATATTAACACTCTCCACACTCCCTGTAAATATTAACACACTCCACACTCTCTGTAAATATGAACACAGTCTACGCTCCCTGTAAATATTAACACACTCCACACTCTCTGTAAATATGAACACAGTCTACGCTCCCTGTAAATATTAACACACTCCACACTCTCTGTAAATATATATATTTTTAAAAATATTTTTATTCAAATGTTTTACAGAAAAAAGAAAAACAAAGAACACATAAATAAACATCTTATAACTCCATCACGAATTCCCCCAATATACAAACCCCCATTAAGCACAGCAGTAAACACAGAGTATACCCCCACCCCCCCGGGTAGCTGCTGCTGCTGACCACCTCCTAACGCTCCGCTAGAAAGTCTAGGAATGGTTGCCACCTCCTGAAGAACCCTTGCACAGACCCTCTCAAGGCAAATTTTACCCCCTCCAATTTAATGAATCCTGCCATGTCGCTGACCCAGGCTTCCACGCTTGGGGGCCTCGCATCTTTCCACTGTAGCAGAATCCTCCGCTGGGCTACCAGGGACGCAAAGGCCAGAATACCGGCCTCTTTCGCCTCCTGCACTCCCGGCTCGTCCGTTACCCCGAATAGTGCTAACCCCCAGCTCAGCTTAACCCGGGTGTTCACCATCTTAGGCACCGTCCTCTCATCGCCCCTCCAGAACCCATCCATTGCTGGGCACACCCAGAACATATGGGCGAGATTTGCTGGCCTCCCCAATGAACCTGCGCAGCCTCACCCCTGTCATGTGTGCTCTGTGAAGAACCTTAAATTGTATCAGACTAAGCCTGGCGCAAGAGGAGGAAGAATTAACCCTACCCAGGGCGTCCGCCCATGTACCCTCGTCTATCTCCTCCCCAAGTTCCTCCTCCCATTTGCCCTTCAGCTCCTCCACCAAGGTCTCCTCCTCCTGCATCTCCTGGTAGATCGCTGAGACCTTGCCTTCTCCAACCCACACCCCCGAGAGCACCCTATCCTGGATCCTACGTGCTGGAAGCAGCGGGAACTCCCTCACCTGCCGTCTTACAAACGCCCTTACTTGCATGTACCTGAAGGCATTTCCGGGGGGAAGCCCAAATTTTTCCTCCAGCGCCCCAAGGCTCGCAAACGTCCCATCTATAAACAGGCCCCCATCCTTCTACTTCCTGCCCTGTGCCAGCTTAGGAAACCCCATCCATTCTCCCCGGGACGAACCGATGGTTCTCTCGGATCGGGGACCAAACCGAAGCCTCTACCTCACCCCTGTGGCGTCTCCACTGCCCCCAAATCTTCAAAGTCGCCGCCACCATCGGACCCGTGGTGTACCTTGTCGGTGGGAGCGGCAGCGGTGCTGTCACCAGCGCTCTCAGACTTGTGCCCACACAGGACGCCATCTCCAGCCTCTTCCACGCCACCCCCTCCCCCTCCATTACCCACTTGCGTATCATCGCCACATTGGCAACCCAGTAATACCCACACAGATTAGGTAACGCTAACCCTCCTTTGTCCCTCCTCCGTTCCAGAAACACCCTTCTCACCCTCGGGGTCTTTCTCGCCCACACGAATCCCATGATGCTCCTGCTGACCTGCTTAAAAAAGGCCTGAGGGATCAGGATGGGGTGGCACTGGAATACAAAAAGGAACCTTGGGAACACCGTCATTTTCACCGACTGCACCCTACCCGCCAGGGAGAGTGGCAGCATATCCCACCTTTTAAACTCCTCCTCCATCTGCTCCACCAGTCGCGTCAAGTTGAGCTTGTGTAGGACCCCCCAGCTCCTGGCCACCTGGATCCACAGGTACCGAAAACTCCTTTCCGCCCTCTTCAATGGAAGCTCGCCTATCCCCCTTCCCTGGTCCCCTGGGTGTACCACGAAGAGCTCACTCTTCCCCACGTTGAGCTTATACCCGGAAATGTCCCCAAACTCCCTGAGGATCCGCATCACCTCCGGCATCCCCCCCCCACTGGGTCCGCCACATACAGTAACAGGTCATCGGCATACAACGATACCCGGTGTACCCAACTGAGGCTGTTTAGCACAGGGCTAAATCGCTGGCTTTGAAAGCAGACCAAGGCAGGCCAGCAGCATGGTTCAATTCCCGTAACAGCCTCCCCAAACAGGCGCCGGAATGTGGCGACTAGGGGTTTTTCACAGTAACTTCATTTGAAGCCTACTTGTGACAATAAGCAATTTTCATTTCATCCCCCCCCCCCTTGGATAGCCCCCCTGCAGTTCCTGGACTCCCTTAAAGCCATAGCCAAAGGCTCAATTGCCAATGCAAATAGCAAGGGGGATAGGGGGCACCCCTGCCTCGTCCCCCGATATAGCCGAAAGTATTCCGACCTCCTCCGATTTGTGGCCACACTCACCAACCGGGGCTTCGTAAAGTAGCCTAATCCAAGTAATGAACCCCTCCCCGAACCCAAATCTCCTCAACACTTCTCAAAGGTACCCCCACTCCACCCTATCGAAGGCCTTCTCCACCTCCATCGCCGCCACTATCTCCGCTTCCCCCTCCACTGCAGGCATCATGATTACGTTAAAGAGCCTCCCCACATTGGTATTCAGCTGCCTTCCCTTCACACAACCCGTCTGGTCCTCGTGAATCACCCCCGGGACACGGTCCTCAATTCTGGTAGCCAACACCTTTGCTAACAGCTTTGCGTCCACGTTGAGGAGTGAGATTGACCTATACGACCCACACTGTAATGGGTCCTTGTCCCGCTTCAAGATCAGCGAGATCAGCGCCCTGGACATCGTCGGGGGTAGGGGTAGGGCCCTCCCACCCTCCCCCCATCCTCCCCCCTCCTCCTCCCCCTCCCCCTCCTCCCTCCCCCTCCCCCTGCCCCCCTCCCCCTCCTCCCTCCCCCTCCCCGTGCCCCCCCTCCCCCCTCCCCCTCCCCCCTAAACCCCTCCCCCCCCTCGTCCCCTCCCACCCCCCTCCCCCGTCCTTCCCCCCCCCTCCCCCTCCCCCTCCCCTCCCACCGCCCCCCCCTCGCCTCGTTGAAAGTCCTCACTAATAGAGGGCCCAGCAGGTCCATGTACTTCCGGTAAAATTCAACCGGGAACCCATCTGGCCCCGGTGTCTTCCCCGCCTGCATACTCCCCAGCCCCTTAATCAGCTCCTCCAGCCCTACCAGTGCCCCAAGCCCAGCCACCTGCTCCTCCTCCACCCTCGGGAACCTCAGCCGATCCAAAAATCGACGCATCCCCCCCTCCTCCGTCGGGGGCTCAGACCTATACAGCCCCTCATAAAAGTCTCTAAATACCCCATTTGTTCCTGTGGTGTTGGGTGTTCTGACACACAGATGAGCCAACACAGTTGCATATGGTACAACGCTTCTTTATTTAAACTTACTATTTACAGTTTGGTCTTTGCACTCTGCACGTGGGGGGTTCCCTGCTTGTGGTGTTTTAACAGCTCTTTCTTGTTCCCTTCTCCCCAGACCTACTGACCACCAGGTGTCGTGCTCGTGCTTTTTATATGGTTGGTGTTCTTGTCTGTGATTGGTTGTGGTGTTGTGTACTCTGATTTGCCTGTTAGTGTGTCCATCATGATGTGTGTGTTTGAATATCATGACATCCCCCCTTTTTACAAAGATATGTGCCTACGTGGTGATAAATATGATCGTGTCGTGAGTGCATCTAGGAGTGTGTATGTGTCGTGTGCAGCATGTGCATATGACGGAACTATGTACATGGGGCGATGTCGGGTGCGTCACATGAGCCAAGTTGTACCATAACATAACATAAATACGAACGAGAGAAGAAGAAAAAAAAACTTGAACAGTTGTCCAGTCAGACGACCTCTGGAACGATAAACAACAACAGGTTATCATGTAAAATTGTGCAACTTGTTAAACATATGAACGGTATTATAAGTCCAGTCTAATGGGCTTGCGACGAGTTCGGGTTGACCGTCAGGGTGGCACACCACTCGTCGGCTGGATTGATGGCATTGACCTTGTTGACATCAATGACGGAAACTCGGAAGGCATCCTGGTCATCTGCATCACTTAACTGGAAGTCTTGATGCGTGGGCTGGACGGTCCTGACTCGTCTGCGAGGTTGTCGAGGATGCGCGGGATCCATGGGTTGAGCCGAACGACAGTGGGCTGCGTAGTGGCCCATCGTGCCACATCTGTGGCACTGTCGGTATTTTGCAGGACATTGCCCTTTTAAATGTAGAGCTCCACAATTGCCGCACGTCATGACGTCACGGCGTTCGTTGCGCCACTGCGCATGCGCAGTGCGATCTTGCGGTGGGCGCGCCTGCGCAGTGCGTCCCTCGTTGTGGCCGTTATTTTTGGCGCGCACCTGCGCGGGAGACCGCGAAAAGCGCGGGAAGCGGCCGCTGTCGTCCGGGCCGTGGGTCGGGAAGTAATCGACGGCCTGGATGCGTTCGACGTCGTGGGCGGCCTGGCTTGCCGATTCGACGGCTGGGGACCCCCTCCGTGCCAACTCGGACGCCTGAAATCGGGCAAAACGGCAGGTAGCATTTTCGTGGAGGACACAGGCTTCCACAGCAGACGCTAAGGTGAGGCTTTTCATTTTAAGAAGCTGCTGGCGTAGGCTACTAGAGGCAACGCCAAAAACAATCTGGTACCTGATCATGGACTCTGTGGTGGTGCCGTAACCGCAGGACTGCGCTAGAATCCGGAGGTGCGTCAAAAAGGGTTGAAAAAGCTCCTCCTTACCTTGCAGGCGTTGCTGAAAGAGGTATCTTTCAAAACTTTCATTTACTTCAACTTGAAAGTGCTGGTCCAGTTTGAGGATGACCGTGTCATATTTGGCTTGGCTTTCGCCTTCTTCGAACACCAGTGAGTTGAAGACGTCGGTTGCGTGCGGACCTGCGTAGAAGAGGAGCATTGCAATCTTCGAGTCATCCGAGACATTCTGTTTTTCGGTGGCACGGATGTACAGGTCAAATCGCTGCCTGTAGAGCTTCCAGTTGGTACCTAGGTTCCCCGTGACTTGCATCGGCTGCGGTTTGCCGGTGTGGTCCATGTCCAGAATGGCAGGTTAGTAGGCAGGTATCGATCCACTCCTGTACCATGTGGTGTTGGGTGTTCTGACACACAGATGAGCCAACACAGTTGCATATGGTACAACGCTTCTTTATTTAAACTTACTATTTACAGTTTGGTCTTTGCACTCTGCACGTGGGGGGTTCCCTGCTTGTGGTGTTTTAACAGCTCTTTCTTGTTCCCTTCTCCCCAGACCTACTGACCACCAGGTGTCGTGCTCGTGCTTTTTATATGGTTGGTGTTCTTGTCTGTGATTGGTTGTGGTGTTGTGTACTCTGATTTGCCTGTTAGTGTGTCCATCATGATGTGTGTGTTTGAATATCATGACAGTTCCCACCGCACTCTGCACCATGTTTCCCCCCTTTATCCCTAACCCCCCCAATCTCCCTCGCTGCCTCCCGCTTCCGAAGCTGGTGTGCCAACATCCGGCTAGCCTTCTCCCTGTACTCATACACCGCCCCTTACGCCTTCCTCCACTGCACCTCTGCCTTCTTGGTGGTCAACAGGTCGAACTCGGCCTGGAGGCTTCGTCGCTCCTTGAGTAGTCCCTCCTCGGGGACCTTTGCATACCTCCTATCTACCCTTAAAATCTCCCCCACCTATCTCTCCCTCGCTCTCCTCTCCTTCCTCTCCTTGTGGGCCCTAGTGGAGATTAGCTCTCCCCTAATCACCGCCTTCAGCGCCTCCCAGACCACCCCCACCTGCACCTCCCCATTATCGTTAGCCTCTAGATAGCTTTCAATGCACCCCCGGATCCGCCCGCTCACCTCCTCATCCGCCAGCAAGCCCACAACCAGGTGCCACAGCGGGCGCTGGTCCCTCCCCTCCCCTAGCTCCAGCTCCACCCAATGCGGGGCATGGTCTGAGATGGCTATGGCCGAATACTCAGTGTCCTCCACCCTCAGGATTAGTGCCCTGCTCATAACGAAGAAGTCTATCCGGGAGTAGGCTTTATGGACGTGGGAAAAAAAAGAAATGGGTCCACTCCTCCCACCTGGTCTATAAACCCCCTCAGCACCTTCGCCGCCGCCGGCCTCTTACCCGTCCTAGACCTGGAGCGGTCCAATGCTGGATCCAGTACCCTGTTAAAGTCCCCCCCCATTATCAAGCTCCCTGCCTCCAGGTCCGGAATCCGGCCGAATATGCGCCGCATAAATCCGTCATCGTCCCAATTTGGGGCATCTACATTCACTAATACCACCCGCACCCCCTGCAGCTTGCCACTCACCATCACATACCTACCTCCATTGTCTGCCACGATGCTCAGCACCTCAAACGACACCCGCTTCCCCACCAAAATCACCACGCCTTGATTCTTTGCGTCCAACCCCGAGTGGAAAACCTGCCCTACCCACCCCTTTCTCAGCCTAACCTGATCTGCCACCCTCAAATGCGTCTCCTGGAGCATAACCACATCTGCCTTCAGTCCCTTCAGGTGCGAGAACACCCGGGCCCTCTTGACCGGCCCGTTCAGGCCTCTCACATTCCAAGTTATCAGCCGGATCAGGGGGCTTCCCGCACCCTTCCCCCCTGCTGATTAGCCATCCCCTTTTCTAGGCCAGCCACGTGCCCGAGCCTCCCGCACTCTCCATCCCCCCAGTGGCAGACCCCCACCCCGACTCTCTCTCCGAGCTCCAGCTCCCCTTTGGCCAATGCAGCAGCAACCCAGTTCCCCACCCTCTCCCCTGCCCTTCCACCCCCCCTCCACCCCCACCCAGCTAGGTCCCCCCCCTAGCTGCGTTGCACCCCCCGTAGCACTCCCGTAGGTCAGCTGACTCCTGCTGACCCCGGCCACTCCCGCCACTCCCATCGATCCGCCACTCCATCGAACCCCCAGTGTGGTAGTCTCCCCTACCCCTCCTGTCCATCAGCGGGCGCTCCTCTCCAACACCGCCCTTCCCCCCCGGCCCTAGCACGGTAAAAAACCCGCGCTTTCCATCAAACCGACCCCGCCCTCTCTGGCGCAGCTGCCTTTTGTGGCCTAATCCCAGCTCCCCCACCTCAGGCCTCCCATCTCCCCTCCCCCCGCCTAACGGGGCCCCGTCTTTCCAACCACCGATGCCCACACTCTCACAAAACCCCCACTTCGAACCATTTCACCCTACCCCACCCAGCACCCAAGGAAACAGTACGGAACAGAACAGAACCCCAAAAGCACAGTAACCACAGTAACCCCTCCCCCCCACGACCTCCCCTCACAACCGACCCTCAGTCTGAGTCCAACGTTTCGGCCTGGATAAAGGTCCACGCCTCCTCCGGCGTCTCGAAGTAATGGTGCCGGTCCTTAAACGTGACCCACAGTCGCGTCGGCTGCAGCATCTCAAATTTCGCCCCCTTCCGATGCAGAACCGCCTTTGCCCGATTGTACCCGGCCCTCTTCTTGGCCACCTCTGTGCTCCAGTCCTGGTATATACGGATCTCTGCATTCTCCCACCTGCTGCTCCGCTCCTTTTTTGCCCATCTTAGGACACACTCCCTGTCCACCAAGCGGTGGAACCGCACCAATACCGCCCGGGGCGGCTCGTTAGACTTGGGCCTCCTCGCCAGGACTCGATAGGCCCTATCCAGCTCCAGGAGCCTCGAGAAGGCACCCGCGCCCATCAACGTGTTCAGCATCGTGACCACGTATGCTCCAGCATCCGACCCCTCCACTCCCTCCGGGAGACCCAGAATCCGCAGATTCATCCTCCTCGACCGATTCTCCATGTCCTCGAACGTCTCCTGCCATTTCTTAAGCAGCGCCTCGTGCGCCTCTACCTTCACCGCCAGGCCCAATATCTCGTCCTCATCCTCCACGGCCTTCTGCCGCACCTCCCGGATCGCCGTTCCTTGGGCCTTCTGGGTCTCGACCAGCTTGTCGATCGAAGCCTTCATCGGCTCCAGCAGCTCTGCTTTCAATTCCGTGAAGCAGCGCTTGAGAAACTCCTGCTGCTCTTGCGACCACTGCGCCCACGCTGCCAGGTCTCCACCTGCCGCCATCTTGGTTTTCATCCCTCGCACTTTTCGCTGCACCAAAATCACTTTTATCACCTCTCCACTCCTGGTGCAATCCATACAGTGCCGGGGAAATCGTACTGTCACCTTCCCACACTGGGAACCGTCGAACAAATGCCGCTGGGACCCCTAAAAAGAGCCCAAAAGTCAGTTTCTGATGGAGCTGCCGAACGTGCAACTCAGATCAGCATAGCCGCAACCGGAAGTCCCTCTCTTTGTAACTATTAACACACTCCACACTCCCTGTAAATATTAACACACTCCACACTCCCTGTAAATATTAACACACTCCACACTCCCTGTAAATATTAACACACTCCACACTCCCTGTAAATATTAACACACTCCACACTCCCTGTAAATATTAACACACTCCACACTCCCTGTAAATATTAACACACTCCACACTCCCTGTAAATATTAACACACTCCACACTCCCTGTAAATAGTAACACACTCCACACTCCCTGTAAATATTAACACACTCCACACTCCCTGTAAATATTAACACACTCCACACCCCCTGTAAATATTAACACACTCCACACCCCCTGTAATATTAACACACTCCACACTCCCTGTAAATATTAACACACTCCACACTCCCTGTAAATATTAACACACTTCACACCCTCTGTAAATATTAACACACTCCACACCCCCTGTAAATATTAACACACTGCACACTCCCTGTAAATATTAACACACTCCACACCCCCTGTAAATATTAACACACTCCACACTCTCTGTAAATATTAACACACTCCACACTCCCTGTAAATATTAACACACTCCACACTCCCTGTAAATATTAACACACTCCACACTTCCTGTAAATATGAACACACTCCACACCCCCTGTAAATATAAACACACTCCACACTCACTGTAATTATTAACACACTCCACACTCTGTAATTATTAACACACTCCACATTCTCTGTAAATATTAACACACTCCACACTCCCTGTAAATATTAAAACACTCCACACTCACTGTAAATATTAACACACAACACACTCCCTGTAAATATTAACACACTCCACACTCCCTGTAAATATTAACACACTCCACACTCCCTGTAAATATTAACAAACTCCACACTCACTGTAAATATTAACACACTCCACACACTGGAAATATTAACACACTCCACACTCACTGTAAATATTAACACACTCCACACTCCCTGTAAATATTAACACACTCCACACTCCCTGTAAATATTAACACACTCCACAGTCCCTGTCAATATTAACACACTCCACAATCCCTCTAAATATTAACACACTCCACACCCTCTGTAAATATTAACACACTCCACACTCCCTGTAAATATTAACACGCTCCACACTCCCTGTGAATATTAACACACTCCATACTCCCTGTAAATATTAACACACTCCACACGCCCTGTAAATTTTACCACACTCCACACTCACTGAAAATTTTACCACACTCCACACTCACTGTAAATATTACCACACTCCACACTATGTAAATATTAACACACTCCACACTCCCTGTAAATATTAACACACTCCACACGCCCTGTAAATTTTACCACACTCCACACTCACTGTAAATATTACCACACCCCACACTCTGTAAATATTAACACACTCCACACTCCCCGTAAATATTAACACACTCCACACGCCCTGTAAATATTACCACACTCCACACTCACTGTAAATATTACCACACTCCACACCCCCTGTAAATATTAACACACTCCACACTCTCTGTAAATATTAACACAGTCCACTCCCCCTGTAAATATTAACACACTCCACACTCTCTGTAAATATTAACACACTCCACACTCCCTGTAAATATGAACACACTCCACACTCCCTGTAAATATTAACACACTCAACACTCTCAGTAAATATTAACACAGTCCACATCCCCTGTAAATATTAACACACTCCACACTCCCTGTGAATATTAACACACTCCACACTCCCTGTAAATATTAACACACTCCACACTCTCTGTAAATATTAACACACTCCACACTCCATGTAAATATTAACACATTCCACACTCCCTGTAAATATTAACACACTCAACACTCTCTGTAAATATTAACACACTCCACACTCACTGTAAATATTAACACACTCCACACTCTCTGTAAATATTAACACAGTCCACTCCCCCTGTAAATATTAACACACTCCACACTCCCTGTAAATATTAACACACTCCACACTCTCTGTAAATATTAACACACTCCACACTCCCTGTAAATATGAACATACTCCACACTCCCTGTAAATATTAACACACTCCACACTCACTGTAAATATTAAGACACTCCACACTCTCTGTAAATATTAAGACACTCCACACTCTGTAAATATTCACACACTCCACACTCTGTATATATTAACACACTCCACACTCCATGTAAATATTAACACATTCCACACTCCCTGTTAATATTAACACACTCAACACTCTCTGTAAATATTAACACAGTCCACACTCCCTGTAAATATTAACACACTCCACACTCCCTGTAAATATTAACACACTCCACACTGTCTGTAAATATTAACACACTCCACACTCCATGTAAATATTAACACACTCCACACTCTCTGTAAATATTAACACACTCCACACTCCCTGTGAATATTAACACACTCCACACGCCCTGTACATTTTACCACACTCCACACTCACTGTAAATATTACCACACCCCATACTCTGTAAATATTAACACACTCCACATTCCCTGTAAATATTAACACACTCCACACTCCCTGTAAATATTATCACACTCCACACGCCCTGTAAATATTACCAAACTCCACCCTCTGTAAATATTAACACACTCCACACTCCCTGTGAATATTAACACACTCCACTCTCCCTGTAAATATTAACACACTCCACACTCTCTGTAAATATTAACACACTCCACACTCCCTGTAAATATGAACACACTCCACACTCCCTGTAAATATTAACACACTCAACACTCTCTGTAAATATTAACACACTCCACACTCCCTGTAAATATTAACACACTCCACACTCTCTGTAAATATTAACACAGTCCACATCCCCTGTAAATATTAACACACTCCACACTCCCTGTGAATATTAACACACTCCACACTCCCTGTAAATATTAACACACTCCACACTCTCTGTAAATATTAACACACTCCACACTCCATGTAAATATTAACACATTCCACACTCCCTGTAAATATTAACACACTCAACACTCCCTGTAAATATGAACACACTCCACACTCCCTGTAAATATTAACACACTCAACACTCTCTGTAAATATTAACACACTCCACACCCCCTGTAAATATTAACACATTCCACACTCCCTGTAAATATTAACAGACTCCACACTCACTGTAAATATTAACACACTCAACACTCTCTGTAAATATATATATTTTTAAAAATATTTTTATTCAAATGTTTTACAGAAAAAAGAAAAACAAAGAACACATAAATAAACATCTTATAACTCCATCACGAATTCCCCCAATATACAAACCCCCATTAAGCACAGCAGTAAACACAGAGTATACCCCCACCCCCCCGGGTAGCTGCTGCTGCTGACCACCTCCTAACGCTCCGCTAGAAAGTCTAGGAATGGTTGCCACCTCCTGAAGAACCCTTGCACAGACCCTCTCAAGGCAAATTTTACCCCCTCCAATTTAATGAATCCTGCCATGTCGCTGACCCAGGCTTCCACGCTTGGGGGCCTCGCATCTTTCCACTGTAGCAGAATCCTCCGCTGGGCTACCAGGGACGCAAAGGCCAGAATACCGGCCTCTTTCGCCTCCTGCACTCCCGGCTCGTCCGTTACCCCGAATAGTGCTAACCCCCAGCTCAGCTTAACCCGGGTGTTCACCATCTTAGGCACCGTCCTCTCATCGCCCCTCCAGAACCCATCCATTGCTGGGCACACCCAGAACATATGGGCGAGATTTGCTGGCCTCCCCAATGAACCTGCGCAGCCTCACCCCTGTCATGTGTGCTCTGTGAAGAACCTTAAATTGTATCAGACTAAGCCTGGCGCAAGAGGAGGAAGAATTAACCCTACCCAGGGCGTCCGCCCATGTACCCTCGTCTATCTCCTCCCCAAGTTCCTCCTCCCATTTGCCCTTCAGCTCCTCCACCAAGGTCTCCTCCTCCTGCATCTCCTGGTAGATCGCTGAGACCTTGCCTTCTCCAACCCACACCCCCGAGAGCACCCTATCCTGGATCCTACGTGCTGGAAGCAGCGGGAACTCCCTCACCTGCCGTCTTACAAACGCCCTTACTTGCATGTACCTGAAGGCATTTCCGGGGGGAAGCCCAAATTTTTCCTCCAGCGCCCCAAGGCTCGCAAACGTCCCATCTATAAACAGGCCCCCATCCTTCTACTTCCTGCCCTGTGCCAGCTTAGGAAACCCCATCCATTCTCCCCGGGACGAACCGATGGTTCTCTCGGATCGGGGACCAAACCGAAGCCTCTACCTCACCCCTGTGGCGTCTCCACTGCCCCCAAATCTTCAAAGTCGCCGCCACCATCGGACCCGTGGTGTACCTTGTCGGTGGGAGCGGCAGCGGTGCTGTCACCAGCGCTCTCAGACTTGTGCCCACACAGGACGCCATCTCCAGCCTCTTCCACGCCACCCCCTCCCCCTCCATTACCCACTTGCGTATCATCGCCACATTGGCAACCCAGTAATACCCACACAGATTAGGTAACGCTAACCCTCCTTTGTCCCTCCTCCGTTCCAGAAACACCCTTCTCACCCTCGGGGTCTTTCTCGCCCACACGAATCCCATGATGCTCCTGCTGACCTGCTTAAAAAAGGCCTGAGGGATCAGGATGGGGTGGCACTGGAATACAAAAAGGAACCTTGGGAACACCGTCATTTTCACCGACTGCACCCTACCCGCCAGGGAGAGTGGCAGCATATCCCACCTTTTAAACTCCTCCTCCATCTGCTCCACCAGTCGCGTCAAGTTGAGCTTGTGTAGGACCCCCCAGCTCCTGGCCACCTGGATCCACAGGTACCGAAAACTCCTTTCCGCCCTCTTCAATGGAAGCTCGCCTATCCCCCTTCCCTGGTCCCCTGGGTGTACCACGAAGAGCTCACTCTTCCCCACGTTGAGCTTATACCCGGAAATGTCCCCAAACTCCCTGAGGATCCGCATCACCTCCGGCATCCCCCCCCCACTGGGTCCGCCACATACAGTAACAGGTCATCGGCATACAACGATACCCGGTGTACCCAACTGAGGCTGTTTAGCACAGGGCTAAATCGCTGGCTTTGAAAGCAGACCAAGGCAGGCCAGCAGCATGGTTCAATTCCCGTAACAGCCTCCCCAAACAGGCGCCGGAATGTGGCGACTAGGGGTTTTTCACAGTAACTTCATTTGAAGCCTACTTGTGACAATAAGCAATTTTCATTTCATCCCCCCCCCCTTGGATAGCCCCCCTGCAGTTCCTGGACTCCCTTAAAGCCATAGCCAAAGGCTCAATTGCCAATGCAAATAGCAAGGGGGATAGGGGGCACCCCTGCCTCGTCCCCCGATATAGCCGAAAGTATTCCGACCTCCTCCGATTTGTGGCCACACTCACCAACCGGGGCTTCGTAAAGTAGCCTAATCCAAGTAATGAACCCCTCCCCGAACCCAAATCTCCTCAACACTTCTCAAAGGTACCCCCACTCCACCCTATCGAAGGCCTTCTCCACCTCCATCGCCGCCACTATCTCCGCTTCCCCCTCCACTGCAGGCATCATGATTACGTTAAAGAGCCTCCCCACATTGGTATTCAGCTGCCTTCCCTTCACACAACCCGTCTGGTCCTCGTGAATCACCCCCGGGACACGGTCCTCAATTCTGGTAGCCAACACCTTTGCTAACAGCTTTGCGTCCACGTTGAGGAGTGAGATTGACCTATACGACCCACACTGTAATGGGTCCTTGTCCCGCTTCAAGATCAGCGAGATCAGCGCCCTGGACATCGTCGGGGGTAGGGGTAGGGCCCTCCCACCCTCCCCCCATCCTCCCCCCTCCTCCTCCCCCTCCCCCTCCTCCCTCCCCCTCCCCCTGCCCCCCTCCCCCTCCTCCCTCCCCCTCCCCGTGCCCCCCCTCCCCCCTCCCCCTCCCCCCTAAACCCCTCCCCCCCCTCGTCCCCTCCCACCCCCCTCCCCCGTCCTTCCCCCCCCCCTCCCCCTCCCCCTCCCCTCCCACCGCCCCCCCCCTCGCCTCGTTGAAAGTCCTCACTAATAGAGGGCCCAGCAGGTCCATGTACTTCCGGTAAAATTCAACCGGGAACCCATCTGGCCCCGGTGTCTTCCCCGCCTGCATACTCCCCAGCCCCTTAATCAGCTCCTCCAGCCCTACCAGTGCCCCAAGCCCAGCCACCTGCTCCTCCTCCACCCTCGGGAACCTCAGCCGATCCAAAAATCGACGCATCCCCCCCTCCTCCGTCGGGGGCTCAGACCTATACAGCCCCTCATAAAAGTCTCTAAATACCCCATTTGTTCCTGTGGTGTTGGGTGTTCTGACACACAGATGAGCCAACACAGTTGCATATGGTACAACGCTTCTTTATTTAAACTTACTATTTACAGTTTGGTCTTTGCACTCTGCACGTGGGGGGTTCCCTGCTTGTGGTGTTTTAACAGCTCTTTCTTGTTCCCTTCTCCCCAGACCTACTGACCACCAGGTGTCGTGCTCGTGCTTTTTATATGGTTGGTGTTCTTGTCTGTGATTGGTTGTGGTGTTGTGTACTCTGATTTGCCTGTTAGTGTGTCCATCATGATGTGTGTGTTTGAATATCATGACATCCCCCCTTTTTACAAAGATATGTGCCTACGTGGTGATAAATATGATCGTGTCGTGAGTGCATCTAGGAGTGTGTATGTGTCGTGTGCAGCATGTGCATATGACGGAACTATGTACATGGGGCGATGTCGGGTGCGTCACATGAGCCAAGTTGTACCATAACATAACATAAATACGAACGAGAGAAGAAGAAAAAAAAACTTGAACAGTTGTCCAGTCAGACGACCTCTGGAACGATAAACAACAACAGGTTATCATGTAAAATTGTGCAACTTGTTAAACATATGAACGGTATTATAAGTCCAGTCTAATGGGCTTGCGACGAGTTCGGGTTGACCGTCAGGGTGGCACACCACTCGTCGGCTGGATTGATGGCATTGACCTTGTTGACATCAATGACGGAAACTCGGAAGGCATCCTGGTCATCTGCATCACTTAACTGGAAGTCTTGATGCGTGGGCTGGACGGTCCTGACTCGTCTGCGAGGTTGTCGAGGATGCGCGGGATCCATGGGTTGAGCCGAACGACAGTGGGCTGCGTAGTGGCCCATCGTGCCACATCTGTGGCACTGTCGGTATTTTGCAGGACATTGCCCTTTTAAATGTAGAGCTCCACAATTGCCGCACGTCATGACGTCACGGCGTTCGTTGCGCCACTGCGCATGCGCAGTGCGATCTTGCGGTGGGCGCGCCTGCGCAGTGCGTCCCTCGTTGTGGCCGTTATTTTTGGCGCGCACCTGCGCGGGAGACCGCGAAAAGCGCGGGAAGCGGCCGCTGTCGTCCGGGCCGTGGGTCGGGAAGTAATCGACGGCCTGGATGCGTTCGACGTCGTGGGCGGCCTGGCTTGCCGATTCGACGGCTGGGGACCCCCTCCGTGCCAACTCGGACGCCTGAAATCGGGCAAAACGGCAGGTAGCATTTTCGTGGAGGACACAGGCTTCCACAGCAGACGCTAAGGTGAGGCTTTTCATTTTAAGAAGCTGCTGGCGTAGGCTACTAGAGGCAACGCCAAAAACAATCTGGTACCTGATCATGGACTCTGTGGTGGTGCCGTAACCGCAGGACTGCGCTAGAATCCGGAGGTGCGTCAAAAAGGGTTGAAAAAGCTCCTCCTTACCTTGCAGGCGTTGCTGAAAGAGGTATCTTTCAAAACTTTCATTTACTTCAACTTGAAAGTGCTGGTCCAGTTTGAGGATGACCGTGTCATATTTGGCTTGGCTTTCGCCTTCTTCGAACACCAGTGAGTTGAAGACGTCGGTTGCGTGCGGACCTGCGTAGAAGAGGAGCATTGCAATCTTCGAGTCATCCGAGACATTCTGTTTTTCGGTGGCACGGATGTACAGGTCAAATCGCTGCCTGTAGAGCTTCCAGTTGGTACCTAGGTTCCCCGTGACTTGCATCGGCTGCGGTTTGCCGGTGTGGTCCATGTCCAGAATGGCAGGTTAGTAGGCAGGTATCGATCCACTCCTGTACCATGTGGTGTTGGGTGTTCTGACACACAGATGAGCCAACACAGTTGCATATGGTACAACGCTTCTTTATTTAAACTTACTATTTACAGTTTGGTCTTTGCACTCTGCACGTGGGGGGTTCCCTGCTTGTGGTGTTTTAACAGCTCTTTCTTGTTCCCTTCTCCCCAGACCTACTGACCACCAGGTGTCGTGCTCGTGCTTTTTATATGGTTGGTGTTCTTGTCTGTGATTGGTTGTGGTGTTGTGTACTCTGATTTGCCTGTTAGTGTGTCCATCATGATGTGTGTGTTTGAATATCATGACAGTTCCCACCGCACTCTGCACCATGTTTCCCCCCTTTATCCCTAACCCCCCCAATCTCCCTCGCTGCCTCCCGCTTCCGAAGCTGGTGTGCCAACATCCGGCTAGCCTTCTCCCTGTACTCATACACCGCCCCTTACGCCTTCCTCCACTGCACCTCTGCCTTCTTGGTGGTCAACAGGTCGAACTCGGCCTGGAGGCTTCGTCGCTCCTTGAGTAGTCCCTCCTCGGGGACCTTTGCATACCTCCTATCTACCCTTAAAATCTCCCCCACCTATCTCTCCCTCGCTCTCCTCTCCTTCCTCTCCTTGTGGGCCCTAGTGGAGATTAGCTCTCCCCTAATCACCGCCTTCAGCGCCTCCCAGACCACCCCCACCTGCACCTCCCCATTATCGTTAGCCTCTAGATAGCTTTCAATGCACCCCCGGATCCGCCCGCTCACCTCCTCATCCGCCAGCAAGCCCACAACCAGGTGCCACAGCGGGCGCTGGTCCCTCCCCTCCCCTAGCTCCAGCTCCACCCAATGCGGGGCATGGTCTGAGATGGCTATGGCCGAATACTCAGTGTCCTCCACCCTCAGGATTAGTGCCCTGCTCATAACGAAGAAGTCTATCCGGGAGTAGGCTTTATGGACGTGGGAAAAAAAAGAAATGGGTCCACTCCTCCCACCTGGTCTATAAACCCCCTCAGCACCTTCGCCGCCGCCGGCCTCTTACCCGTCCTAGACCTGGAGCGGTCCAATGCTGGATCCAGTACCCTGTTAAAGTCCCCCCCCATTATCAAGCTCCCTGCCTCCAGGTCCGGAATCCGGCCGAATATGCGCCGCATAAATCCGTCATCGTCCCAATTTGGGGCATCTACATTCACTAATACCACCCGCACCCCCTGCAGCTTGCCACTCACCATCACATACCTACCTCCATTGTCTGCCACGATGCTCAGCACCTCAAACGACACCCGCTTCCCCACCAAAATCACCACGCCTTGATTCTTTGCGTCCAACCCCGAGTGGAAAACCTGCCCTACCCACCCCTTTCTCAGCCTAACCTGATCTGCCACCCTCAAATGCGTCTCCTGGAGCATAACCACATCTGCCTTCAGTCCCTTCAGGTGCGAGAACACCCGGGCCCTCTTGACCGGCCCGTTCAGGCCTCTCACATTCCAAGTTATCAGCCGGATCAGGGGGCTTCCCGCACCCTTCCCCCCTGCTGATTAGCCATCCCCTTTTCTAGGCCAGCCACGTGCCCGAGCCTCCCGCACTCTCCATCCCCCCAGTGGCAGACCCCCACCCCGACTCTCTCTCCGAGCTCCAGCTCCCCTTTGGCCAATGCAGCAGCAACCCAGTTCCCCACCCTCTCCCCTGCCCTTCCACCCCCCCTCCACCCCCACCCAGCTAGGTCCCCCCCCTAGCTGCGTTGCACCCCCCGTAGCACTCCCGTAGGTCAGCTGACTCCTGCTGACCCCGGCCACTCCCGCCACTCCCATCGATCCGCCACTCCATCGAACCCCCAGTGTGGTAGTCTCCCCTACCCCTCCTGTCCATCAGCGGGCGCTCCTCTCCAACACCGCCCTTCCCCCCCGGCCCTAGCACGGTAAAAAACCCGCGCTTTCCATCAAACCGACCCCGCCCTCTCTGGCGCAGCTGCCTTTTGTGGCCTAATCCCAGCTCCCCCACCTCAGGCCTCCCATCTCCCCTCCCCCCGCCTAACGGGGCCCCGTCTTTCCAACCACCGATGCCCACACTCTCACAAAACCCCCACTTCGAACCATTTCACCCTACCCCACCCAGCACCCAAGGAAACAGTACGGAACAGAACAGAACCCCAAAAGCACAGTAACCACAGTAACCCCTCCCCCCCACGACCTCCCCTCACAACCGACCCTCAGTCTGAGTCCAACGTTTCGGCCTGGATAAAGGTCCACGCCTCCTCCGGCGTCTCGAAGTAATGGTGCCGGTCCTTAAACGTGACCCACAGTCGCGTCGGCTGCAGCATCTCAAATTTCGCCCCCTTCCGATGCAGAACCGCCTTTGCCCGATTGTACCCGGCCCTCTTCTTGGCCACCTCTGTGCTCCAGTCCTGGTATATACGGATCTCTGCATTCTCCCACCTGCTGCTCCGCTCCTTTTTTGCCCATCTTAGGACACACTCCCTGTCCACCAAGCGGTGGAACCGCACCAATACCGCCCGGGGCGGCTCGTTAGACTTGGGCCTCCTCGCCAGGACTCGATAGGCCCTATCCAGCTCCAGGAGCCTCGAGAAGGCACCCGCGCCCATCAACGTGTTCAGCATCGTGACCACGTATGCTCCAGCATCCGACCCCTCCACTCCCTCCGGGAGACCCAGAATCCGCAGATTCATCCTCCTCGACCGATTCTCCATGTCCTCGAACGTCTCCTGCCATTTCTTAAGCAGCGCCTCGTGCGCCTCTACCTTCACCGCCAGGCCCAATATCTCGTCCTCATCCTCCACGGCCTTCTGCCGCACCTCCCGGATCGCCGTTCCTTGGGCCTTCTGGGTCTCGACCAGCTTGTCGATCGAAGCCTTCATCGGCTCCAGCAGCTCTGCTTTCAATTCCGTGAAGCAGCGCTTGAGAAACTCCTGCTGCTCTTGCGACCACTGCGCCCACGCTGCCAGGTCTCCACCTGCCGCCATCTTGGTTTTCATCCCTCGCACTTTTCGCTGCACCAAAATCACTTTTATCACCTCTCCACTCCTGGTGCAATCCATACAGTGCCGGGGAAATCGTACTGTCACCTTCCCACACTGGGAACCGTCGAACAAATGCCGCTGGGACCCCTAAAAAGAGCCCAAAAGTCAGTTTCTGATGGAGCTGCCGAACGTGCAACTCAGATCAGCATAGCCGCAACCGGAAGTCCCTCTCTTTGTAACTATTAACACACTCCACACTCCCTGTAAATATTAACACACTCCACACTCCCTGTAAATATTAACACACTCCACACTCCCTGTAAATATTAACACACTCCACACTCCCTGTAAATATTAACACACTCCACACTCCCTGTAAATATTAACACACTCCACACTCCCTGTAAATATTAACACACTCCACACTCCCTGTAAATATTAACACACTCCACACTCCCTGTAAATAGTAACACACTCCACACTCCCTGTAAATATTAACACACTCCACACTCCCTGTAAATATTAACACACTCCACACCCCCTGTAAATATTAACACACTCCACACCCCCTGTAATATTAACACACTCCACACTCCCTGTAAATATTAACACACTCCACACTCCCTGTAAATATTAACACACTTCACACCCTCTGTAAATATTAACACACTCCACACCCCCTGTAAATATTAACACACTGCACACTCCCTGTAAATATTAACACACTCCACACCCCCTGTAAATATTAACACACTCCACACTCTCTGTAAATATTAACACACTCCACACTCCCTGTAAATATTAACACACTCCACACTCCCTGTAAATATTAACACACTCCACACTTCCTGTAAATATGAACACACTCCACACCCCCTGTAAATATAAACACACTCCACACTCACTGTAATTATTAACACACTCCACACTCTGTAATTATTAACACACTCCACATTCTCTGTAAATATTAACACACTCCACACTCCCTGTAAATATTAAAACACTCCACACTCACTGTAAATATTAACACACAACACACTCCCTGTAAATATTAACACACTCCACACTCCCTGTAAATATTAACACACTCCACACTCCCTGTAAATATTAACAAACTCCACACTCACTGTAAATATTAACACACTCCACACACTGGAAATATTAACACACTCCACACTCACTGTAAATATTAACACACTCCACACTCCCTGTAAATATTAACACACTCCACACTCCCTGTAAATATTAACACACTCCACAGTCCCTGTCAATATTAACACACTCCACAATCCCTCTAAATATTAACACACTCCACACCCTCTGTAAATATTAACACACTCCACACTCCCTGTAAATATTAACACGCTCCACACTCCCTGTGAATATTAACACACTCCATACTCCCTGTAAATATTAACACACTCCACACGCCCTGTAAATTTTACCACACTCCACACTCACTGAAAATTTTACCACACTCCACACTCACTGTAAATATTACCACACTCCACACTATGTAAATATTAACACACTCCACACTCCCTGTAAATATTAACACACTCCACACGCCCTGTAAATTTTACCACACTCCACACTCACTGTAAATATTACCACACCCCACACTCTGTAAATATTAACACACTCCACACTCCCCGTAAATATTAACACACTCCACACGCCCTGTAAATATTACCACACTCCACACTCACTGTAAATATTACCACACTCCACACCCCCTGTAAATATTAACACACTCCACACTCTCTGTAAATATTAACACAGTCCACTCCCCCTGTAAATATTAACACACTCCACACTCTCTGTAAATATTAACACACTCCACACTCCCTGTAAATATGAACACACTCCACACTCCCTGTAAATATTAACACACTCAACACTCTCAGTAAATATTAACACAGTCCACATCCCCTGTAAATATTAACACACTCCACACTCCCTGTGAATATTAACACACTCCACACTCCCTGTAAATATTAACACACTCCACACTCTCTGTAAATATTAACACACTCCACACTCCATGTAAATATTAACACATTCCACACTCCCTGTAAATATTAACACACTCAACACTCTCTGTAAATATTAACACACTCCACACTCACTGTAAATATTAACACACTCCACACTCTCTGTAAATATTAACACAGTCCACTCCCCCTGTAAATATTAACACACTCCACACTCCCTGTAAATATTAACACACTCCACACTCTCTGTAAATATTAACACACTCCACACTCCCTGTAAATATGAACATACTCCACACTCCCTGTAAATATTAACACACTCCACACTCACTGTAAATATTAAGACACTCCACACTCTCTGTAAATATTAAGACACTCCACACTCTGTAAATATTCACACACTCCACACTCTGTATATATTAACACACTCCACACTCCATGTAAATATTAACACATTCCACACTCCCTGTTAATATTAACACACTCAACACTCTCTGTAAATATTAACACAGTCCACACTCCCTGTAAATATTAACACACTCCACACTCCCTGTAAATATTAACACACTCCACACTGTCTGTAAATATTAACACACTCCACACTCCATGTAAATATTAACACACTCCACACTCTCTGTAAATATTAACACACTCCACACTCCCTGTGAATATTAACACACTCCACACGCCCTGTACATTTTACCACACTCCACACTCACTGTAAATATTACCACACCCCATACTCTGTAAATATTAACACACTCCACATTCCCTGTAAATATTAACACACTCCACACTCCCTGTAAATATTATCACACTCCACACGCCCTGTAAATATTACCAAACTCCACCCTCTGTAAATATTAACACACTCCACACTCCCTGTGAATATTAACACACTCCACTCTCCCTGTAAATATTAACACACTCCACACTCTCTGTAAATATTAACACACTCCACACTCCCTGTAAATATGAACACACTCCACACTCCCTGTAAATATTAACACACTCAACACTCTCTGTAAATATTAACACACTCCACACTCCCTGTAAATATTAACACACTCCACACTCTCTGTAAATATTAACACAGTCCACATCCCCTGTAAATATTAACACACTCCACACTCCCTGTGAATATTAACACACTCCACACTCCCTGTAAATATTAACACACTCCACACTCTCTGTAAATATTAACACACTCCACACTCCATGTAAATATTAACACATTCCACACTCCCTGTAAATATTAACACACTCAACACTCCCTGTAAATATGAACACACTCCACACTCCCTGTAAATATTAACACACTCAACACTCTCTGTAAATATTAACACACTCCACACCCCCTGTAAATATTAACACATTCCACACTCCCTGTAAATATTAACAGACTCCACACTCACTGTAAATATTAACACACTCAACACTCTCTGTAAATATTAAGACACTCCACACTCTGTAAATATTCACGCACTCCACACTCTGTATATATTAACACACTCCACACTCCATGTAAATATTAACACATTCCACACTCCCTGTAAATATTAACACACTCAACACTCTCTGTAAATATTAACACTCTCCACACTCACTGTAAATATTAACACACGCCACACTCTCTGTAAATATTAACACATTCCACACTCCCTGTAAATATTAACACACTCCACACTCACTGTAAATATTAATACACTCAACACTCTCTGTAAATATTAAGACACTCCACACTCTGTAAATATTCACACACTCCACACTCTGTATATATTAACACAGTCCACACTCCATGTAAATTTTAACACATGCCACACTCCCTGTAAATATTAACACACTCAACACTCTCTGTAAATATTAACACACTCCACACTCACTGTAAATATTAACACACTCCACACTCTCTGTAAATATTAACACACTCCACACTCACTGTAAATATTAATACACTCAACACTCTCTGTAAATATTAAGACACTCCACACTCTGTAAATATTCACACACTCCACACTCTGTATATATTAACACAGTCCACACTCCATGTAAATTTTAACACATGCCACACTCCCTGTAAATATTAACACACTCAACACTCTCTGTAAATATTAACACACTCCACACTCACTGTAAATATTAACACACTCCACACTCTCTGTAAATATTAACACAGTCCACACCCCCTGTAAATATTAACACACTCCACACTCCCTGTAAATATTAACACACTCCACACTCTCTGTAAATATTAAGACACTCCACACTCCATGTAAATATTAACACACTCCACACTCCCTGTGAATATTAACACACTCCACACGCCCTGTACATTTTACCACACTCCACACTCACTGTAAATATTACCACACCCCATACTCTGTAAATATTAACACACTCCACACTCCCTGTAAATATTAACACACTCCACACTCCCTGTAAATATTATAACACTCCACACGCCCTGTAAATATTACCAAACTCCACCCTCTGTAAATATTAACACACTCCACACTCTGTAAATATTAACACACTCCACACTCCCTGTAAATATTAACACACTCCACACACCCTGTAAATATTACCACACTCCACACTCACTGTAAATATTACCACACTCCACACCCCCTGTAAATATTAACACACTCCACACTCTCTGTAAATATTAACACAGTCCACACCCCCTGTAAATATTAACACACTCCACACTCCCTGTGAATATTAACACACTCCACACTCCCTGTGAATATTAACACACTCCACACGCCCTGTAAATTTTACCACACTCCACACTCACTGTAAATATTACCACACCCCACACTCTGTAAATATTAACACACTCCACACTCCCTGTAAATATTAACACACTCCACACTCCCTCTAAATATTAACATACTCCACACGCCCTGTAAACTTTACCATACTCCACACTCACTGTAAATATTAACACACTCCACACCCCCTGTAAATATTAACACAGTCCACACTCCCTGTAAATATTAACACACTCCACACTCTGTAAATATTAACACACTCCACACTCTGTAAATATTAACACACTCCACACTCCCTGTAAATATTAACACACTCCACACGCCCTGTAAATATTAACACACTCCACACTCCCTGTAAATATTAACACACTCCACACTCCCTGTAAATATTAACACACTCCACACTCCCTGTAAATATTAACACACTCCACACTCCCTGTAAATATTAACACACTCCACACTCCCTGTAAATATTAACACACTCCACACTCCCTGTAAATAGTAACACACTCCACACTCCCTGTAAATATTAACACACTCCACACTCCCTGTAAATATTAACACACTCCACACCCCCTGTAAATATTAACACACTCCACACCCCCTGTAATATTAACACACTCCACACTCCCTGTAAATATTAACACACTCCACACTCCCTGTAAATATTAACACACTTCACACCCTCTGTAAATATTAACACACTCCACACCCCCTGTAAATATTAACACACTGCACACTCCCTGTAAATATTAACACACTCCACACCCCCTGTAAATATTAACACACTCCACACTCTCTGTAAATATTAACACACTCCACACTCCCTGTAAATATTAACACACTCCACACTCCCTGTAAATATTAACACACTCCACACTTCCTGTAAATATGAACACACTCCACACCCCCTGTAAATATAAACACACTCCACACTCACTGTAATTATTAACACACTCCACACTCTGTAATTATTAACACACTCCACATTCTCTGTAAATATTAACACACTCCACACTCCCTGTAAATATTAAAACACTCCACACTCACTGTAAATATTAACACACAACACACTCCCTGTAAATATTAACACACTCCACACTCCCTGTAAATATTAACACACTCCACACTCCCTGTAAATATTAACAAACTCCACACTCACTGTAAATATTAACACACTCCACACACTGGAAATATTAACACACTCCACACTCACTGTAAATATTAACACACTCCACACTCCCTGTAAATATTAACACACTCCACACTCCCTGTAAATATTAACACACTCCACAGTCCCTGTCAATATTAACACACTCCACAATCCCTCTAAATATTAACACACTCCACACCCTCTGTAAATATTAACACACTCCACACTCCCTGTAAATATTAACACGCTCCACACTCCCTGTGAATATTAACACACTCCATACTCCCTGTAAATATTAACACACTCCACACGCCCTGTAAATTTTACCACACTCCACACTCACTGAAAATTTTACCACACTCCACACTCACTGTAAATATTACCACACTCCACACTATGTAAATATTAACACACTCCACACTCCCTGTAAATATTAACACACTCCACACGCCCTGTAAATTTTACCACACTCCACACTCACTGTAAATATTACCACACCCCACACTCTGTAAATATTAACACACTCCACACTCCCCGTAAATATTAACACACTCCACACGCCCTGTAAATATTACCACACTCCACACTCACTGTAAATATTACCACACTCCACACCCCCTGTAAATATTAACACACTCCACACTCTCTGTAAATATTAACACAGTCCACTCCCCCTGTAAATATTAACACACTCCACACTCTCTGTAAATATTAACACACTCCACACTCCCTGTAAATATGAACACACTCCACACTCCCTGTAAATATTAACACACTCAACACTCTCAGTAAATATTAACACAGTCCACATCCCCTGTAAATATTAACACACTCCACACTCCCTGTGAATATTAACACACTCCACACTCCCTGTAAATATGAACACACTCCACACTCTCTGTAAATATTAACACACTCCACACTCCATGTAAATATTAACACATTCCACACTCCCTGTAAATATTAACACACTCAACACTCTCTGTAAATATTAACACACTCCACACTCACTGTAAATATTAACACACTCCACACTCTCTGTAAATATTAACACAGTCCACTCCCCCTGTAAATATTAACACACTCCACACTCCCTGTAAATATTAACACACTCCACACTCTCTGTAAATATTAACACACTCCACACTCCCTGTAAATATGAACATACTCCACACTCCCTGTAAATATTAACACACTCAACACTCTCTGTAAATATTAACACACTCCACACCCCCTGTAAATATTAACACATTCCACACTCCCTGTAAATATTAACACACTCCACACTCACTGTAAATATTAAGACACTCCACACTCTCTGTAAATATTAAGACACTCCACACTCTGTAAATATTCACACACTCCACACTCTGTATATATTAACACACTCCACACTCCATGTAAATATTAACACATTCCACACTCCCTGTTAATATTAACACACTCAACACTCTCTGTAAATATTAACACACTCCACACTCACTGTAAATATTAACACACTCCACACTCTCTGTAAATATTAACACAGTCCACACTCCCTGTAAATATTAACACACTCCACACTCCCTGTAAATATTAACACACTCCACACTGTCTGTAAATATTAACACACTCCACACTCCATGTAAATATTAACACACTCCACACTCTCTGTAAATATTAACACACTCCACACTCCCTGTGAATATTAACACACTCCACACGCCCTGTACATTTTACCACACTCCACACTCACTGTAAATATTACCACACCCCATACTCTGTAAATATTAACACACTCCACATTCCCTGTAAATATTAACACACTCCACACTCCCTGTAAATATTATCACACTCCACACGCCCTGTAAATATTACCAAACTCCACCCTCTGTAAATATTAACACACTCCACACTCCCTGTGAATATTAACACACTCCACTCTCCCTGTAAATATTAACACACTCCACACTCTCTGTAAATATTAACACACTCCACACTCCCTGTAAATATGAACACACTCCACACTCCCTGTAAATATTAACACACTCAACACTCTCTGTAAATATTAACACACTCCACACTCCCTGTAAATATTAACACACTCCACACTCTCTGTAAATATTAACACAGTCCACATCCCCTGTAAATATTAACACACTCCACACTCCCTGTGAATATTAACACACTCCACACTCCCTGTAAATATTAACACACTCCACACTCTCTGTAAATATTAACACACTCCACACTCCATGTAAATATTAACACATTCCACACTCCCTGTAAATATTAACACACTCAACACTCCCTGTAAATATGAACACACTCCACACTCCCTGTAAATATTAACACACTCAACACTCTCTGTAAATATTAACACACTCCACACCCCCTGTAAATATTAACACATTCCACACTCCCTGTAAATATTAACAGACTCCACACTCACTGTAAATATTAACACACTCAACACTCTCTGTAAATATTAAGACACTCCACACTCTGTAAATATTCACACACTCCACACTCTGTATATATTAACACACTCCACACTCCATGTAAATATTAACACATTCCACACTCCCTGTAAATATTAACACACTCAACACTCTCTGTAAATATTAACACTCTCCACACTCACTGTAAATATTAACACACGCCACACTCTCTGTAAATATTAACACATTCCACACTCCCTGTAAATATTAACACACTCCACACTCACTGTAAATATTAATACACTCAACACTCTCTGTAAATATTAAGACACTCCACACTCTGTAAATATTCACACACTCCACACTCTGTATATATTAACACAGTCCACACTCCATGTAAATTTTAACACATGCCACACTCCCTGTAAATATTAACACACTCAACACTCTCTGTAAATATTAACACACTCCACACTCACTGTAAATATTAACACACTCCACACTCTCTGTAAATATTAACACAGTCCACACCCCCTGTAAATATTAACACACTCCACACTCCCTGTAAATATTAACACACTCCACACTCTCTGTAAATATTAAGACACTCCACACTCCATGTAAATATTAACACACTCCACACTCCCTGTGAATATTAACACACTCCACACGCCCTGTACATTTTACCACACTCCACACTCACTGTAAATATTACCACACCCCATACTCTGTAAATATTAACACACTCCACACTCCCTGTAAATATTAACACACTCCACACTCCCTGTAAATATTATAACACTCCACACGCCCTGTAAATATTACCAAACTCCACCCTCTGTAAATATTAACACACTCCACACTCTGTAAATATTAACACACTCCACACTCCCTGTAAATATTAACACACTCCACACACCCTGTAAATATTACCACACTCCACACTCACTGTAAATATTACCACACTCCACACCCCCTGTAAATATTAACACACTCCACACTCTCTGTAAATATTAACACAGTCCACACCCCCTGTAAATATTAACACACTCCACACTCCCTGTGAATATTAACACACTCCACACTCCCTGTGAATATTAACACACTCCACACGCCCTGTAAATTTTACCACACTCCACACTCACTGTAAATATTACCACACCCCACACTCTGTAAATATTAACACACTCCACACTCCCTGTAAATATTAACACACTCCACACTCCCTCTAAATATTAACATACTCCACACGCCCTGTAAACTTTACCATACTCCACACTCACTGTAAATATTAACACACTCCACACCCCCTGTAAATATTAACACAGTCCACACTCCCTGTAAATATTAACACACTCCACACTCTGTAAATATTAACACACTCCACACTCTGTAAATATTAACACACTCCACACTCCCTGTAAATATTAACACACTCCACACGCCCTGTAAATATTACCACACTCCACACTCACTGTAAATATTAACACATTCCACACCCCCTGTAAATATTAACACACTCCACACTCTGTAAATATTAACACACTCCACACTCTGTAAATATTAACACACTCCACACTCCCTGTAAATATTAACACACTCCACACTCCCTGTAAATATTAACACACTCCACACACTCTGTAAATATTAACACAGTCCACACTCCCTGTAAATATTAACACACTCCACACTCCCTCTAAATATTAACATACTCCACACTCCCTGTAAATATTAACACACTCCACACGCCCTGTAAATATTACCACACTCCACACTCACTGTAAATATTACCACACTCCACACCCCCTGTAAATATTAACACACTCCACACTCTCTGTAAATATTAACACAGTCCACACCCCCTGTAAATATTAACACACTCCACACTCCCTGTAAATATTAACACACTCCACACTCTCTGTAAATATTAACACACTCCACACTCCCTGTAAATATGAACACACTCCACACTCCCTGTAAATATTAACACACTCAACACTCTCTGTAAATATTAACACAGTCCACATCCCCTGTAAATATTAACACACTCCACACTCCCTGTGAATATTAACACACTCCACACTCCCTGTAAATATTAACACACTCCACACTCTCTGTAAATATTAACACACTCCACACTCCCTGTAAATATTAACACACTCCACACTCTCTGTAAATATTACCACACCCCACACTCTGTAAATATTAACACACTCCACACTCCCTGTAAATATTAACACACTCCACACTCCCTCTAAATATTAACATACTCCACACGCCCTGTAAACTTTACCATACTCCACACTCACTGTAAATATTAACACACTCCACACCCCCTGTAAATATTAACACAGTCCACACTCCCTGTAAATATTAACACACTCCACACTCTGTAAATATTAACACACTCCACACTCTGTAAATATTAACACACTCCACACTCCCTGTAAATATTAACACACTCCACACGCCCTGTAAATATTACCACACTCCACACTCACTGTAAATATTAACACATTCCACACCCCCTGTAAATATTAACACACTCCACACTCTGTAAATATTAACACACTCCACACTCTGTAAATATTAACACACTCCACACTCCCTGTAAATATTAACACACTCCACACTCCCTGTAAATATTAACACACTCCACACACTCTGTAAATATTAACACAGTCCACACTCCCTGTAAATATTAACACACTCCACACTCCCTCTAAATATTAACATACTCCACACTCCCTGTAAATATTAACACACTCCACACGCCCTGTAAATATTACCACACTCCACACTCACTGTAAATATTACCACACTCCACACCCCCTGTAAATATTAACACACTCCACACTCTCTGTAAATATTAACACAGTCCACACCCCCTGTAAATATTAACACACTCCACACTCCCTGTAAATATTAACACACTCCACACTCTCTGTAAATATTAACACACTCCACACTCCCTGTAAATATGAACACACTTCACACTCCCTGTAAATATTAACACACTCAACACTCTCTGTAAATATTAACACAGTCCACATCCCCTGTAAATATTAACACACTCCACACTCCCTGTGAATATTAACACACTCCACACTCCCTGTAAATATTAACACACTCCACACTCTCTGTAAATATTAACACACTCCACACTCCCTGTAAATATTAACACACTCCACACGCCCTGTAAATATTACCACACTCCACACTCACTGTAAATATTACCACACTCCACACCCCCTGTAAATATTAACACACTCCACACTCTCTGTAAATATTAACACAGTCCACACCCCCTGTAAATATTAACACAATCCACACTCCCTGTGAATATTAACACACTCCACACTCCCTGTAAATATTAACAAAACTCCACACTCTCTGTAAATATTAACACACTCCACACTCCCTGTAAATATGAACACACTCCCTGTAAATATTAACACACTCAACACTCTCTGTAAATATTAACACAGTCCACATCCCCTGTAAATATTAACACACGCCACACTCCCTGTGAATATTAACACACTCCACACTCACTGTAAATATTAACACACTCCACACTCTCTGTAAATATTAACACACTCCACACTCCATGTAAATATTAACACATTCCACACTCCCTGTAAATATTAACACACTCAACACTCTCTGTAAATATTAACACACTTCACACTCCCTGTAAATATTAACACACTCCACACTCACTGTAAATATTACCACAGCCCATACTCTGTAAATATTAACACACTCCACACTCCCTGTAAATATTAACACACTCCACACTCCTTGTAAATATTACCACACTCCACACGCCCTGTAAATATTACCACACTCCACCCTCTGTAAATATTAACACACTCCACACTCCCTGTAAATATTAACACACTCCACACACCCTGTAAATATTACCACACTCCACACTCACTGTAAATATTAACACAGTCCACACCCCCTGTAAATATTAACACACTCCACACTCCCTGTGAATATTAACACACTCCACACTCCCTGTAAATATTAACACACTCAACACTCTCTGTAAATATTAACACACTCCACACCCCCTGTAAATATTAACACATTCCACACTCCCTGTAAATATTAACACACTCCACACTCACTGTAAATATTAACACACTCAACACTCTCTGTAAATATTAAGACACTCCACACTCTGTAAATATTCACACACTCCACACTCTGTATATATTAACACACTCCACACTCCATGTAAATATTAACACATTCCACACTCCCTGTAAATATTAACACACTCAACACTCTCTGTAAATATTAACACTCTCCACACTCACTGTAAATATTAACACACGCCACACTCTCTGTAAATATTAACACATTCCACACTCCCTGTAAATATTAACACACTCCACACTCACTGTAAATATTAATACACTCAACACTCTCTGTAAATATTAAGACACTCCACACTCTGTAAATATTCACACACTCCACACTCTGTATATATTAACACAGTCCACACTCCATGTAAATATTAACACATGCCACACTCCCTGTAAATATTAACACACTCAACACTCTCTGTAAATATTAACACACTCCACACTCACTGTAAATATTAACACACTCCACACTCTCTGTAAATATTAACACAGTCCACACCCCCTGTAAATATTAACACACTCCACACTCCCTGTAAATATTAACACACTCCACACTCTCTGTAAATATTAACACACTCCACACTCCATGTAAATATTAACACACTCCACACTCCCTGTGAATATTAACACACTCCACACGCCCTGTACATTTTACCACACTCCACACTCACTGTAAATATTACCACACCCCATACTCTGTAAATATTAACACACTCCACACTCCCTGTAAATATTAACACACTCCACACTCCCTGTAAATATTATAACACTCCACACGCCCTGTAAATATTACCAAACTCCACCCTCTGTAAATATTAACACACTCCACACTCTGTAAATATTAACACACTCCACACTCCCTGTAAATATTAACACACTCCACACACCCTGTAAATATTACCACACTCCACACTCACTGTAAATATTACCACACTCCACACCCCCTGTAAATATTAACACACTCCACACTCTCTGTAAATATTAACACAGTCCACACCCCCTGTAAATATTAACACACTCCACACTCCCTGTGAATATTAACACACTCCACACTCCCTGTGAACATTAACACACTCCACACGCCCTGTAAATTTTACCACACTCCACACTCACTGTAAATATTACCACACCCCACACTCTGTAAATATTAACACACTCCACACTCCCTGTAAATATTAACACACTCCACACTCCCTCTAAATATTAACATACTCCACACGCCCTGTAAACTTTACCATACTCCACACTCACTGTAAATATTAACACACTCCACACGCCCTGTAAATATTACCACACTCCACACTCACTGTGAATATTACCACACTCCACACCCCCTGTAAATATTAACACACTCCACACTCTCTGTAAATATTACCACACTCCACACCCCCTGTAAATATTAACACACTCCACACTCCCTGTAAATATGAACACACTCCACACTCCCTGTGAATATTAACACACTCCACACTCTGTAAATATTAACACACTCCACACTCTGTAAATATTAACACACTCCACACTCCCTGTGAATATTAACACACTCCACACTCCCTGTGAATATTAACACACTCCACACTCTGTAAATATTAACACACTCCACACTCTGTAAATATTAACACACTCCACACTCTCTGTAAATATTAACACACTCCACACTCTCTGTAAATATTAACACACTCCACACTCCCTGTGAATATTAACACACTCCACACTCTGTAAATATTAACACACTCCACACTCTGTAAATATTAACACACTCCACACTCCCTGTAAATATTAACACACTCCACACGCCCTGTAAATATTACCACACTCCACACTCACTGTAAATATTAACACAGTCCACACCCCCTGTAAATATTACCACACCCCACACTCTGTAAATATTAACACACTCCACACTCCCTGTAAATATTAACACACTCCACACTCCCTCTAAATATTAACATACTCCACACTCCCTGTAAATATTAACACACTCCACACGCCCTGTAAATATTACCACACTCCACACTCACTGTAAATATTACCACACTCCACACCCCCTGTAAATATTAACACACTCCACACTCTCTGTAAATATTAACACACTCCACACCCCCTGTAAATATTAACACACTCCACACTCCCTGTAAATATTAACACACTCCACACTCCCTGTAAATATTAACACACTCCACACTCTCTGTAAATATTAACACACTCCACACTCTCTGTATATATTAACACACTCCACACTCCCTGTAAATATTAACACACTCCACACTCTCTGTAAATATTAACACACTCCACACTCCCTGTTAATGTGAACACACTCCACACTCCCTGTAAATATTAACACACTCCACACTCCGTGTAAATATTAACACACTCCACACTCCCTGTGAATATTAACACACTCCACACTCCCTGTAAATATTAACACACTCCACACTCTCTGTAAATATTAACACACTCCACACTCCCTGTAAATATTAACACACTCCACACGCCCTGTAAATATTACCACACTCCACACTCACTGTAAATATTACCACACTCCACACCCCCTGTAAATATTAACACACTCCACACTCTCTGTAAATATTAACACAGTCCACACCCCCTGTAAATATTAACACAATCCACACTCCCTGTGAATATTAACACACTCCACACTCCCTGTAAATATTAACACACTCCACACTCTCTGTAAATATTAACACACTCCACACTCCCTGTAAATATGAACACACTCCCTGTAAATATTAACACACTCAACACTCTCTGTAAATATTAACACAGTCCACATCCCCTGTAAATATTAACACACTCCACACTCCCTGTGAATATTAACACACTCCACACTCCCTGTAAATATTAACACACTCCACACTCTCTGTAAATATTAACACACTCCACACTCCATGTAAATATTAACACATTCCACACTCCCTGTAAATATTAACACACTCAACACTCTCTGTAAATATTAACACACTCCACACTCACTGTAAATATTAACACACTCCACACTCTCTGTAAATATTAACACAGTCCACTCCCCCTGTAAATATTAACACACTCCACACTCCCTGTAAATATTAACACACTCCACACTCTCTGTAAATATTAACACACTCCACACTCCCTGTAAATATGAACACACTCCACACTCCCTGTAAATATTAACACACTCAACACTCTCTGTAAATATTAACACACTCCACACCCCCTGTAAATATTAACACATTCCACACTCCCTGTAAATATTAACACACTCCACACTCACTGTAAATATTAAGACACTCCACACTCTGTGTAAATATTAAGACACTCCACACTCTGTAAATATTCACACACTCCACACTCTGTATATATTAACACACTCCACACTCCATGTAAATATTAACACATTCCACACTCCCTGTTAATATTAACACACTCAACACTCTCTGTAAATATTAACACATTCCACACTCCCTGTAAATATTAACACACTCCACACTCACTGTAAATATTAATACACTCAACACTCTCTGTAAATATTAACACATTCCACACTCCCTGTAAATATTAACACACTCCACACTCACTGTAAATATTAATACACTCAACACTCTCTGTAAATATTAAGACACTCCCCACTCTGTAAATATTCACACACTCCACACTCTGTATATATTAACACAGTCCACACTCCATGTAAATATTAACACATTCCACACTCCCTGTAAATATTAACACACTCAACACTCTCTGTAAATATTCACACACTCCACACTCACTGTAAATATTAACACACTCCACACTCTCTGTAAATGTTAACACAGTCCACACCCCCTGTAAATATTAACACACTCCACACTCCCTGTAAATATTAACACACTCCACACTGTCTGTAAATATTAACACACTCCACACTCCATGTAAATATTAACACACTCCACACTCTCTGTAAATATTAACACACTCCACACTCCCTGTGAATATTAACACACTCCACACGCCCTGTACATTTTACCACACTCCACACTCACTTTAAATATTACCACACCCCATACTCTGTAAATATTAACACACTCCACACTCCCTGTAAATATTAACACACTCCACACTCCCTGTAAATATTATCACACTCCACACGCCCTGTAAATATTACCAAACTCCACCCTCTGTAAATATTAACACACTCCACACTCCCTGTGAATATTAACACACTCCACTCTCCCTGTAAATATTAACACACTCCACACTCTCTGTAAATATTAACACACTCCACACTCCCTGTAAATATGAACACACTCCACACTCCCTGTAAATATTAACACACTCAACACTCTCTGTAAATATTAACACAGTCCACATCCCCTGTAAATATTAACACACTCCACACTCCCTGTGAATATTAACACACTCCACACTCCCTGTAAATATTAACACACTCCACACTCTCTGTAAATATTAACACACTCCACACTCCCTGTAAATATTAACACACTCCACACTCTCTGTAAATATTAACACACTCCACACTCCCTGTTAATATGAACACACTCCACACTCCCTGTAAATATTAACACACTCCACACTCCGTGTAAATATTAACACACTCCACACTCCCTGTGAATATTAACACACTCCACACTCCCTGTAAATATTAACACACTCCACACTCTCTGTAAATATTAACACACTCCACACTCCCTGTAAATATTAACACACTCCACACGCCCTGTAAATATTACCACACTCCACACTCACTGTAAATATTACCACACTCCACACCCCCTGTAAATATTAACACACTCCACACTCTCTGTAAATATTAACACAGTCCACACCCCCTGTAAATATTAACACAATCCACACTCCCTGTGAATATTAACACACTCCACACTCCCTGTAAATATTAACACACTCCACACTCTCTGTAAATATTAACACACTCCACACTCCCTGTAAATATGAACACACTCCCTGTAAATATTAACACACTCAACACTCTCTGTAAATATTAACACAGTCCACATCCCCTGTAAATATTAACACACTCCACACTCCCTGTGAATATTAACACACTCCACACTCCCTGTAAATATTAACACACTCCACACTCTCTGTAAATATTAACACACTCCACACTCCATGTAAATATTAACACATTCCACACTCCCTGTAAATATTAACACACTCAACACTCTCTGTAAATATTAACACACTCCACACTCACTGTAAATATTAACACACTCCACACTCTCTGTAAATATTAACACAGTCCACTCCCCCTGTAAATATTAACACACTCCACACTCCCTGTAAATATTAACACACTCCACACTCTCTGTAAATATTAACACACTCCACACTCCCTGTAAATATGAACACACTCCACACTCCCTGTAAATATTAACACACTCAACACTCTCTGTAAATATTAACACACTCCACACCCCCTGTAAATATTAACACATTCCACACTCCCTGTAAATATTAACACACTCCACACTCACTGTAAATATTAAGACACTCCACACTCTGTGTAAATATTAAGACACTCCACACTCTGTAAATATTCACACACTCCACACTCTGTATATATTAACACACTCCACACTCCATGTAAATATTAACACATTCCACACTCCCTGTTAATATTAACACACTCAACACTCTCTGTAAATATTAACACATTCCACACTCCCTGTAAATATTAACACACTCCACACTCACTGTAAATATTAATACACTCAACACTCTCTGTAAATATTAACACATTCCACACTCCCTGTAAATATTAACACACTCCACACTCACTGTAAATATTAATACACTCAACACTCTCTGTAAATATTAAGACACTCCCCATTCTGTAAATATTCACACACTCCACACTCTGTATATATTAACACAGTCCACACTCCATGTAAATATTAACACATTCCACACTCCCTGTAAATATTAACACACTCAACACTCTCTGTAAATATTCACACACTCCACACTCACTGTAAATATTAACACACTCCACACTCTCTGTAAATGTTAACACAGTCCACACCCCCTGTAAATATTAACACACTCCACACTCCCTGTAAATATTAACACACTCCACACTGTCTGTAAATATTAACACACTCCACACTCCATGTAAATATTAACACACTCCACACTCTCTGTAAATATTAACACACTCCACACTCCCTGTGAATATTAACACACTCCACACGCCCTGTACATTTTACCACACTCCACACTCACTGTAAATATTACCACACCCCATACTCTGTAAATATTAACACACTCCACACTCCCTGTAAATATTAACACACTCCACACTCCCTGTAAATATTATCACACTCCACACGCCCTGTAAATATTACCAAACTCCACCCTCTGTAAATATTAACACACTCCACACTCCCTGTGAATATTAACACACTCCACTCTCCCTGTAAATATTAACACACTCCACACTCTCTGTAAATATTAACACACTCCACACTCCCTGTAAATATGAACACACTCCACGCTCCCTGTAAATATTAACACACTCAACACTCTCTGTAAATATTAACACAGTCCACATCCCCTGTAAATATTAACACACTCCACACTCCCTGTGAATATTAACACACTCCACACTCCCTGTAAATATTAACACACTCCACACTCTCTGTAAATATTAACACACTCCACACTCCCTGTAAATATTAACACACTCCACACGCCCTGTAAATATTACCACACTCCACACTCACTGTAAATATTACCACACTCCACACCCCCTGTAAATATTAACACACTCCACACTCTCTGTAAATATTAACACAGTCCACACCCCCTGTAAATATTAACACAATCCACACTCCCTGTGAATATTAACACACTCCACACTCCCTGTAAATATTAACAAAACTCCACACTCTCTGTAAATATTAACACACTCCACACTCCCTGTAAATATGAACACACTCCCTGTAAATATTAACACACTCAACACTCTCTGTAAATATTAACACAGTCCACATCCCCTGTAAATATTAACACACGCCACACTCCCTGTGAATATTAACACACTCCACACTCACTGTAAATATTAACACACTCCACACTCTCTGTAAATATTAACACACTCCACACTCCATGTAAATATTAACACATTCCACACTCCCTGTAAATATTAACACACTCAACACTCTCTGTAAATATTAACACACTTCACACTCCCTGTAAATATTAACACACTCCACACTCACTGTAAATATTACCACAGCCCATACTCTGTAAATATTAACACACTCCACACTCCCTGTAAATATTAACAAACTCCACACTCCTTGTAAATATTACCACACTCCACACGCCCTGTAAATATTACCACACTCCACCCTCTGTAAATATTAACACACTCCACACTCCCTGTAAATATTAACACACTCCACACACCCTGTAAATATTACCACACTCCACACTCACTGTAAATATTAACACAGTCCACACCCCCTGTAAATATTAACACACTCCACACTCCCTGTGAATATTAACACACTCCACACTCCCTGTAAATATTAACACACTCAACACTCTCTGTAAATATTAACACACTCCACACCCCCTGTAAATATTAACACATTCCACACTCCCTGTAAATATTAACACACTCCACACTCACTGTAAATATTAACACACTCAACACTCTCTGTAAATATTAAGACACTCCACACTCTGTAAATATTCACACACTCCACACTCTGTATATATTAACACACTCCACACTCCATGTAAATATTAACACATTCCACACTCCCTGTAAATATTAACACACTCAACACTCTCTGTAAATATTAACACTCTCCACACTCACTGTAAATATTAACACACGCCACACTCTCTGTAAATATTAACACATTCCACACTCCCTGTAAATATTAACACACTCCACACTCACTGTAAATATTAATACACTCAACACTCTCTGTAAATATTAAGACACTCCACACTCTGTAAATATTCACACACTCCACACTCTGTATATATTAACACAGTCCACACTCCATGTAAATATTAACACATGCCACACTCCCTGTAAATATTAACACACTCAACACTCTCTGTAAATATTAACACACTCCACACTCACTGTAAATATTAACACACTCCACACTCTCTGTAAATATTAACACAGTCCACACCCCCTGTAAATATTAACACACTCCACACTCCCTGTAAATATTAACACACTCCACACTCTCTGTAAATATTAACACACTCCACACTCCATGTAAATATTAACACACTCCACACTCCCTGTGAATATTAACACACTCCACACGCCCTGTACATTTTACCACACTCCACACTCACTGTAAATATTACCACACCCCATACTCTGTAAATATTAACACACTCCACACTCCCTGTAAATATTAACACACTCCACACTCCCTGTAAATATTATAACACTCCACACGCCCTGTAAATATTACCAAACTCCACCCTCTGTAAATATTAACACACTCCACACTCTGTAAATATTAACACACTCCACACTCCCTGTAAATATTAACACACTCCACACACCCTGTAAATATTACCACACTCCACACTCACTGTAAATATTACCACACTCCACACCCCCTGTAAATATTAACACACTCCACACTCTCTGTAAATATTAACACAGTCCACACCCCCTGTAAATATTAACACACTCCACACTCCCTGTGAATATTAACACACTCCACACTCCCTGTGAACATTAACACACTCCACACGCCCTGTAAATTTTACCACACTCCACACTCACTGTAAATATTACCACACCCCACACTCTGTAAATATTAACACACTCCACACTCCCTGTAAATATTAACACACTCCACACTCCCTCTAAATATTAACATACTCCACACGCCCTGTAAACTTTACCAAACTCCACACTCACTGTAAATATTAACACACTCCACACGCCCTGTAAATATTACCACACTCCACACTCACTGTAAATATTACCACACTCCACACCCCCTGTAAATATTAACACACTCCACACTCTCTGTAAATATTACCACACTCCACACCCCCTGTAAATATTAACACACTCCACACTCCCTGTGAATATTAACACACTCCACACTCTGTAAATATTAACACACTCCACACTCTGTAAATATTAACACACTCCACACTCCCTGTAAATATTAACACACTCCACACGCCCTGTAAATATTACCACACTCCACACTCACTGTAAATATTAACACAGTCCACACCCCCTGTAAATATTACCACACCCCACACTCTGTAAATATTAACACACTCCACACTCCCTGTAAATATTAACACACTCCACACTCCCTCTAAATATTAACATACTCCACACTCCCTGTAAATATTAACACACTCCACACGCCCTGTAAATATTACCACACTCCACACTCACTGTAAATATTACCACACTCCACACCCCCTGTAAATATTAACACACTCCACACTCTCTGTAAATATTAACACACTCCACACCCCCTGTAAATATTAACACACTCCACACTCCCTGTAAATATTAACACACTCCACACTCCCTGTAAATATTAACACACTCCACACTCTCTGTAAATATTAACACACTCCACACTCTCTGTATATATTAACACACTCCACACTCCCTGTAAATATTAACACACTCCACACTCTCTGTAAATATTAACACACTCCACACTCCCTGTTAATATGAACACACTCCACACTCCCTGTAAATATTAACACACTCCACACTCCCTGTAAATATTAACACACTCCACACTCCCTGTGAATATTAACACACTCCACACTCCCTGTAAATATTAACACACTCCACACTCTCTGTAAATATTAACACACTCCACACTCCCTGTAAATATTAACACACTCCACACGCCCTGTAAATATTACCACACTCCACACTCACTGTAAATATTACCACACTCCACACCCCCTGTAAATATTAACACACTCCACACTCTCTGTAAATATTAACACAGTCCACACCCCCTGTAAATATTAACACAATCCACACTCCCTGTGAATATTAACACACTCCACACTCCCTGTAAATATTAACACACTCCACACTCTCTGTAAATATTAACACACTCCACACTCCCTGTAAATATGAACACACTCCCTGTAAATATTAACACACTCAACACTCTCTGTAAATATTAACACAGTCCACATCCCCTGTAAATATTAACACACTCCACACTCCCTGTGAATATTAACACACTCCACACTCCCTGTAAATATTAACACACTCCACACTCTCTGTAAATATTAACACACTCCACACTCCATGTAAATATTAACACATTCCACACTCCCTGTAAATATTAACACACTCAACACTCTCTGTAAATATTAACACACTCCACACTCACTGTAAATATTAACACACTCCACACTCTCTGTAAATATTAACACAGTCCACTCCCCCTGTAAATATTAACACACTCCACACTCCCTGTAAATATTAACACACTCCACACTCTCTGTAAATATTAACACACTCCACACTCCCTGTAAATATTCACACACTCCACACTCTGTATATATTAACACACTCCACACTCCATGTAAATATTAACACATTCCACACTCCCTGTAAATATTAACACACTCAACACTCTCTGTAAATATTAACACTCTCCACACTCACTGTAAATATTAACACACGCCACACTCTCTGTAAATATTAACACATTCCACACTCCCTGTAAATATTAACACACTCCACACTCACTGTAAATATTAATACACTCAACACTCTCTGTAAATATTAAGACACTCCACACTCTGTAAATATTCACACACTTCACACTCTGTATATATTAACACAGTCCACACTCCATGTAAATATTAACACATGCCACACTCCCTGTAAATATTAACACACTCAACACTCTCTGTAAATATTAACACACTCCACACTCACTGTAAATATTAACACACTCCACACTCTCTGTAAATATTAACACAGTCCACACCCCCTGTAAATATTAACACACTCCACACTCCCTGTAAATATTAACACACTCCACACTCTCTGTAAATATTAACACACTCCACACTCCATGTAAATATTAACACACTCCACACTCCCTGTGAATATTAACACACTCCACACGCCCTGTACATTTTACCACACTCCACACTCACTGTAAATATTACCACACCCCATACTCTGTAAATATTAACACACTCCACACTCCCTGTAAATATTAACACACTCCACACTCCCTGTAAATATTATAACACTCCACACGCCCTGTAAATATTACCAAACTCCACCCTCTGTAAATATTAACACACTCCACACTCTGTAAATATTAACACACTCCACACTCCCTGTAAATATTAACACACTCCACACACCCTGTAAATATTACCACACTCCACACTCACTGTAAATATTACCACACTCCACACCCCCTGTAAATATTAACACACTCCACACTCTCTGTAAATATTAACACAGTCCACACCCCCTGTAAATATTAACACACTCCACACTCCCTGTGAATATTAACACACTCCACACTCCCTGTGAACATTAACACACTCCACACGCCCTGTAAATTTTACCACACTCCACACTCACTGTAAATATTACCACACCCCACACTCTGTAAATATTAACACACTCCACACTCCCTGTAAATATTAACACACTCCACACTCCCTCTAAATATTAACATACTCCACACGCCCTGTAAACTTTACCATACTCCACACTCACTGTAAATATTAACACACTCCACACGCCCTGTAAATATTACCACACTCCACACTCACTGTAAATATTACCACACTCCACACCCCCTGTAAATATTAACACACTCCACACTCTCTGTAAATATTACCACACTCCACACCCCCTGTAAATATTAACACACTCCACACTCCCTGTGAATATTAACACACTCCACACTCTGTAAATATTAACACACTCCACACTCTGTAAATATTAACACACTCCACACTCCCTGTAAATATTAACACACTCCACACGCCCTGTAAATATTACCACACTCCACACTCACTGTAAATATTAACACAGTCCACACCCCCTGTAAATATTACCACACCCCACACTCTGTAAATATTAACACACTCCACACTCCCTGTAAATATTAACACACTCCACACTCCCTCTAAATATTAACATACTCCACACTCCCTGTAAATATTAACACACTCCACACGCCCTGTAAATATTACCACACTCCACACTCACTGTAAATATTACCACACTCCACACCCCCTGTAAATATTAACACACTCCACACTCTCTGTAAATATTAACACACTCCACACCCCCTGTAAATATTAACACACTCCACACTCCCTGTAAATATTAACACACTCCACACTCCCTGTAAATATTAACACACTCCACACTCTCTGTAAATATTAACACACTCCACACTCTCTGTATATATTAACACACTCCACACTCCCTGTAAATATTAACACAGTCCACACTCTCTGTAAATATTAACACACTCCACACTCCCTGTTAATATGAACACACTCCACACTCCCTGTAAATATTAACACACTCCACACTCCCTGTAAATATTAACACACTCCACACTCCCTGTGAATATTAACACACTCCACACTCCCTGTAAATATTAACACACTCCACACTCTCTGTAAATATTAACACACTCCACACTCCCTGTAAATATTAACACACTCCACACGCCCTGTAAATATTACCACACTCCACACTCACTGTAAATATTACCACACTCCACACCCCCTGTAAATATTAACACACTCCACACTCTCTGTAAATATTAACACAGTCCACACCCCCTGTAAATATTAACACAATCCACACTCCCTGTGAATATTAACACACTCCACACTCCCTGTAAATATTAACACACTCCACACTCTCTGTAAATATTAACACACTCCACACTCCCTGTAAATATGAACACACTCCCTGTAAATATTAACACACTCAACACTCTCTGTAAATATTAACACAGTCCACATCCCCTGTAAATATTAACACACTCCACACTCCCTGTGAATATTAACACACTCCACACTCCCTGTAAATATTAACACACTCCACACTCTCTGTAAATATTAACACACTCCACACTCCATGTAAATATTAACACATTCCACACTCCCTGTAAATATTAACACACTCAACACTCTCTGTAAATATTAACACACTCCACACTCACTGTAAATATTAACACACTCCACACTCTCTGTAAATATTAACACAGTCCACTCCCCCTGTAAATATTAACACACTCCACACTCCCTGTAAATATTAACACACTCCACACTCTCTGTAAATATTAACACACTCCACACTCCCTGTAAATATGAACACACTCCACACTCCCTGTAAATATTAACACACTCAACACTCTCTGTAAATATTAACACACTCCACACCCCCTGTAAATATTAACACATTCCACACTCCCTGTAAATATTAACACACTCCACACTCACTGTAAATATTAAGACACTCCACACTCTCTGTAAATATTAAGACACTCCACACTCTGTAAATATTCACACACTCCACACTCTGTATATATTAACACACTCCACACTCCATGTAAATATTAACACATTCCACACTCCCTGTTAATATTAATACACTCAACACTCTCTGTAAATATTAACACACTCCACACTCACTGTAAATATTAACACACGCCACACTCTCTGTAAATATTAACACATTCCACACTCCCTGTAAATATTAACACACTCCACACTCACTGTAAATATTAATACACTCAACACTCTCTGTAAATATTAAGACACTCCCCACTCTGTAAATATTCACACACTCCACACTCTGTATATATTAACACAGTCCACACTCCATGTAAATATTAACACATTCCACACTCCCTGTAAATATTAACACACTCAACACTCTCTGTAAATATTCACACACTCCACACTCACTGTAAATATTAACACACTCCACACTCTCTGTAAATGTTAACACAGTCCACACCCCCTGTAAATATTAACACACTCCACACTCCCTGTAAATATTAACACACTCCACACTGTCTGTAAATATTAACACACTCCACACTCCATGTAAATATTAACACACTCCACACTCTCTGTAAATATTAACACACTCCACACTCCCTGTGAATATTAACACACTCCACACGCCCTGTACATTTTACCACACTCCACACTCACTGTAAATATTACCACACCCCATACTCTGTAAATATTAACACACTCCACACTCCCTGTAAATATTAACACACTCCACACTCCCTGTAAATATTATCACACTCCACACGCCCTGTAAATATTACCAAACTCCACCCTCTGTAAATATTAACACACTCCACACTCCCTGTGAATATTAACACACTCCACTCTCCCTGTAAATATTAACACACTCCACACTCTCTGTAAATATTAACACACTCCACACTCCCTGTAAATATGAACACACTCCACACTCCCTGTAAATATTAACACACTCAACACTCTCTGTAAATATTAACACAGTCCACATCCCCTGTAAATATTAACACACTCCACACTCCCTGTGAATATTAACACACTCCACACTCCCTGTAAATATTAACACACTCCACACTCTCTGTAAATATTAACACACTCCACACTCCATGTAAATATTAACACGTTCCACACTCCCTGTAAATATTAACACACTCCACACGCCCTGTAAATATTACCACACTCCACACTCACTGTAAATATTACCACACTCCACACCCCCTGTAAATATTAACACACTCCACACTCTCTGTAAATATTAACACAGTCCACACCCCCTGTAAATATTAACACAATCCACACTCCCTGTGAATATTAACACACTCCACACTCCCTGTAAATATTAACACACTCCACACTCTCTGTAAATATTAACACACTCCACACTCCCTGTAAATATGAACACACTCCCTGTAAATATTAACACACTCAACACTCTCTGTAAATATTAACACAGTCCACATCCCCTGTAAATATTAACACACTCCACACTCCCTGTGAATATTAACACACTCCACACTCCCTGTAAATATTAACACACTCCACACTCTCTGTAAATATTAACACACTCCACACTCCATGTAAATATTAACACATTCCACACTCCCTGTAAATATTAACACACTCAACACTCTCTGTAAATATTAACACACTCCACACTCACTGTAAATATTAACACACTCCACACTCACTGTAAATATTACCACACTCCACACCCCCTGTAAATATTAACACACTCCACACTCTCTGTAAATATTAACACAGTCCACACCTCCTGTAAATATTAACACACTCCACACTCCCTGTGAATATTAACACACTCCACACTCACTGTAAATATTAACACACTCCACACTCACTGTAAATATTACCACACTCCACACCCCCTGTAAATATTAACACACTCCACACTCTCTGTAAATATTAACACAGTCCACACCCCCTGTAAATATTAAAACAATCCACACTCCCTGTGAATATTAACACACTCCACACTCCCTGTAAATATTAACACACTCCACACTCTCTGTAAATATTAACACACTCCACACTCCCTGTAAATATGAACACACTCCACACTCCCTGTAAATATTAACACACTCAACACTCTCTGTAAATATTAACACAGTCCACATTCCCTGTAAATATTAACACACTCCACACTCCCTGTGAATATTAAAACACTCCACACTCCCTGTAAATATTAACACACTCCACACTCTCTGTAAATATTAACACACTCCACACTCCATGTAAATATTAACACATTCCACACTCTCTGTAAATATTAACACACTCAACACTCTCTGTAAATATTAACACACTCCACACTCCCTGTAAATATTAACACACTCCACACTCTCTGTAAATATTAACACAGTCCACACCCCCTGTAAATATTAACACACTCCACACTCCGTGTAAATATTAACACACTCCACACTCTCTGTAAATATTACCACACTCCACACTTCATGTAAATATTAACACACTCCACACTCTCTGTAAATATTAACACACTCCACACTCCCTGTAAATATTAACACACTCCACACTCACTGTAAATATTATCACACCCCGTACTCTGTAAATATTAACACACTCCACACTCCCTGTAAATATTAACACACTCCACACTCCTTGTAAATATTACCACACTCCACACGCCCTGTAAATAGTACCACACTCCACACTCTGTAAATATTAACACACTCCACACTCCCTGTAAATATTAACACACTCCACACGCCCTGTAAATATTACCACACTCCACACTCACTGTAAATATTAACACAGTCCACACCCCCTGTAAATATTAACACACTCCACACTCACTGTGAATATTAACACACTCCACACTCCCTGTAAATATTAACACACTCCACACTCTCTGTAAATATTAACACACTCCACACTCCCTGTAAATATGAACACACTCCACACTCCCTGTAAATATTAACACACTCAACACTCTCTGTAAATATTAACACAGTCCACACCCCCTGTAAATATTAACACACTCCACACTCCCTGTGAATATTAACACACTCCACACTCCCTGTAAATATTAACACACTCCACACTCTCTGTAAATATTAACACACTCCACACTCCCTGTAAATATTAACACATTCCACACTCCCTGTAAATATTAACACGCTCAACACTCCCTGTAAATATTAACACACTCCACACTCCCTGTAAATATTACCACACTCCACACGCCCTGTAAATATTACCACACTCCATACCCCCTGTAAATATTAACACACTCCACACTCTCTGTAAATATTAACACAGTCCACACCCCCTGTGAATATTAACACACTCCACACCCCCTGTAAATATTAACACACTCCACACTCTCTGTAAATATTAACACACTCCACACTCCATGTAAATATTAACACATTCCACACTCCCTGTAAATATTAACACACTCAACACTCTCTGTAAATATTAACACACTCCACACTCCCTGTAAATATTAACACACTCCACACTCTCTGTAAATATTAACACAGTCCACACCCCCTGTAAATATTAACATACTCCACACTGCGTGTAAATATTAAAACACTCCACACTCTCTGTAAATATTACCACACTCCACACTCCATGTAAATATTAACACACTCCACACTCTCTGTAAATATTAACACACTCCACACTCCCTGTAAATATTAACACATTCCACACTCACTGTAAATATTACCACAGCCCATACTCTGTAAATATTAACACACTCCACACTCCCTGTAAATATTAACACACTCCACACTCCTTGTAAATATTACCACACTCCACACGCCCTGTAAATATTACCACACTCCACCCTCTGTAAATATTAACACACTCCACACTCCCTGTAAATATTAACACACTCCACACGCCCTGTAAATATTACCACACTCCCCACTCACTGTAAATATTAACACAGTCCACACCCCCTGTAAATATTAACACACTCCACACTCCCTGTGAATATTAACACACTCCACACTCCCTGTAAATATTAACACACTCCAAACTCCCTGTAAATATTAACACACTCCACACTCCCTGTAAATATTAACACACTCCACACTCTCTGTAAATATTAACACACTCCACACTCCCTGTAAATATTAACACACACAACACTCCCTGTAAATATTAACACACTCCACACTCCCTGTAAATATTAACACACTCCACACTCCCTGTAAATATTAACACACTCCACACTCCCTGTAAATATTACCACACTCCATACGCCCTGTAAATATTACCACACTCCACACCCCCTGTAAATGTTAACACACTCCACACTCTCTGTAAATATTAACACACTCCACACTCCATGTAAATATTAACACACTCCACACTCTCTGTAAATATTAACACACTCCACACTCCCTGTGAATATTAACACACTCCACACGCCCTGTACATTTTACCACACTCCACACTCACTGTAAATATTACCACACCCCATACTCTGTAAATATTAACACACTCCACACTCCCTGTAAATATTAACACACTCCACACTCCCTGTAAATATTACCACACTCCACACGCCCTGTAAATATTACCACACTCCACCCTCTGTAAATATTAACACACTCCACTCTCTGTACATATTAACACACTCCACACTCCCTGTACATATTAACACACTCCACACGCCCAGTAAATATTACCACACTCCACACTCACTGTAAATATTACCACACTCCACACCCCCTGTAAATATTAACACACTCCACACTCTCTGTAAATATTAACACAGTCTACACCTCCTGTAAATATTAACACACTCCACACTCCCTGTGAATATTAACACACTCCACACTCACTGTAAATATTAACACACTCCACACTCACTGTAAATATTACCACACTCCACACCCCCTGTAAATATTAACACACTCCACACTCTCTGTAAATATTAACACAGTCCACACCCCCTGTAAATATTAAAACAATCCACACTCCCTGTGAATATTAACACACTCCACACTCCCTGTAAATATTAACACACTCCACACTCTCTGTAAATATTAACACACTCCACACTCCCTGTAAATATGAACACACTCCACACTCCCTGTAAATATTAACACACTCAACACTCTCTGTAAATATTAACACAGTCCACATCCCCTGTAAATATTAACACACTCCACACTCCCTGTGAATATTAAAACACTCCACACTCCCTGTAAATATTAACACACTCCACACTCTCTGTAAATATTAACACACTCCACACTCCATGTAAATATTAACACATTCCACACTCTCTGTAAATATTAACACACTCAACACTCTCTGTAAATATTAACACACTCCACACTCCCTGTAAATATTAACACACTCCACACTCTCTGTAAATATTAACACAGTCCACACCCCCTGTAAATATTAACACACTCCACACTCCGTGTAAATATTAACACACTCCACACTCTCTGTAAATATTACCACACTCCACACTCCATGTAAATATTAACACACTCCACACTCTCTGTAAATATTAACACACTCCACACTCCCTGTAAATATTAACACACTCCACACTCACTGTAAATATTATCACACCCCGTACTCTGTAAATATTAACACACTCCACACTCCCTGTAAATATTAACACACTCCACACTCCTTGTAAATATTACCACACTCCACACGCCCTGTAAATATTACCACACTCCACACTCTGTAAATATTAACACACTCCACACTCTGTAAATATTAACACACTCCACACTCCCTGTAAATATTAACACACTCCACACGCCCTGTAAATATTACCACACTCCACACTCACTGTAAATATTAACACAGTCCACACCCCCTGTAAATATTAACACACTCCACACTCACTGTGAATATTAACACACTCCACACTCCCTGTAAATATTAACACACTCCACACTCTCTGTAAATATTAACACACTCCACACTCCCTGTAAATATGAACACACTCCACACTCCCTGTAAATATTAACACACTCAACACTCTCTGTAAATATTAACACAGTCCACACCCCCTGTAAATATTAACACACTCCACACTCCTTGTGAATATTAACACACTCCACACTCCCTGTAAATATTAACACACTCCACACTCTCTGTAAATATTAACACACTCCACACTCCCTGTAAATATTAACACATTCCTCACTCCCTGTAAATATTAACACGCTCAACACTCCCTGTAAATATTAACACACTCCACACTCCCTGTAAATATTACCACACTCCACACGCCCTGTAAATATTACCACACTCCATACCCCCTGTAAATATTAACACACTCCACACTCTCTGTAAATATTAACACAGTCCACACCCCCTGTGAATATTAACACACTCCACACCCCCTGTAAATATTAACACACTCCACACTCTCTGTAAATATTAACACACTCCACACTCTCTGTAAATATTCACACACTCCACACTCCATGTAAATATTAACACATTCCACACTCTCTGTAAATATTAACACACTCAACACTCTCTGTAAATATTAACACACTCCACACTCCCTGTAAATATTAACACACTCCACACTCTCTGTAAATATTAACACAGTCCACAACCCCTGTAAATATTAACACACTCCACACTCCGTGTAAATATTAACACACTCCACACTCTCTGTAAATATTACCACACTCCACACTCCATGTAAATATTAACACACTCCACACTCTCTGTAAACATTAACACACTCCACACTCCCTGTAAATATTAACACACTCCACACTCACTGTAAATATTATCACACCCCGTACTCTGTAAATATTAACACACTCCACACTCCCTGTAAATATTAACACACTCCACACTCCTTGTAAATATTACCACACTCCACACGCCCTGTAAATATTACCACACTCCACACTCTGTAAATATTAACACACTCCACACTCTGTAAATATTAACACACTCCACACTCCCTGTAAATATTAACACACTCCACACGCCCTGAAAATATTACCAAACTCCACACTCACTGTAAATATTAACACAGTCCACACCCCCTGTAAATATTAACACACTCCACACTCACTGTGAATATTAACACACTCCACACTCCCTGTAAATATTAACACACTCCACACTCTCTGTAAATATTAACACACTCCACACTCCCTGTAAATATGAACACACTCCACACTCCCTGTAAATATTAACACACTCAACACTCTCTGTAAATATTAACACAGTCCACACCCCCTGTAAATATTAACACACTCCACACTCCCTGTGAATATTAACACACTCCACACTCCCTGTAAATATTAACACACTCCACACTCTCTGTAAATATTAACACACTCCACACTCCCTGTAAATATTAACACATTCCACACTCCCTGTAAATATTAACACGCTCAACACTCCCTGTAAATATTAACACACTCCACACTCCCTGTAAATATTACCACACTCCACACGCCCTGTAAATATTACCACACTCCATACCCCCTGTAAATATTAACACACTCCACACTCTCTGTAAATATTAACACAGTCCACACCCCCTGTGAATATTAACACACTCCACACCCCCTGTAAATATTAACACACTCCACACTCTCTGTAAATATTAACACACTCCACACTCCATGTAAATATTAACACATTCCACACTCCCTGTAAATATTAACACACTCAACACTCTCTGTAAATATTAACACACTCCACACTCCCTGTAAATATTAACACACTCCACACTCTCTGTAAATATTAACACAGTCCACAACCCCTGTAAATATTAACACACTCCACACTCCGTGTAAATATTAACACACTCCACACTCTCTGTAAATATTACCACACTCCACACTCCATGTAAATATTAACACACTCCACACTCTCTGTAAACATTAACACACTCCACACTCCCTGTAAATATTAACACACTCCACACTCACTGTAAATATTATCACACCCCGTACTCTGTAAATATTAACACACTCCACACTCCCTGTAAATATTAACACACTCCACACTCCTTGTAAATATTACCACACTCCACACGCCCTGTAAATATTACCACACTCCACACTCTGTAAATATTAACACACTCCACACTCTGTAAATATTAACACACTCCACACTCCCTGTAAATATTAACACACTCCACACGCCCTGAAAATATTACCAAACTCCACACTCACTGTAAATATTAACACAGTCCACACCCCCTGTAAATATTAACACACTCCACACTCACTGTGAATATTAACACACTCCACACTCCCTGTAAATATTAACACACTCCACACTCTCTGTAAATATTAACACACTCCACACTCCCTGTAAATATGAACACACTCCACACTCCCTGTAAATATTAACACACTCAACACTCTCTGTAAATATTAACACAGTCCACACCCCCTGTAAATATTAACACACTCCACACTCCCTGTGAATATTAACACACTCCACACTCCCTGTAAATATTAACACACTCCACACTCTCTGTAAATATTAACACACTCCACACTCCCTGTAAATATTAACACATTCCACACTCCCTGTAAATATTAACACGCTCAACACTCCCTGTAAATATTAACACACTCCACACTCCCTGTAAATATTACCACACTCCACACGCCCTGTAAATATTACCACACTCCATACCCCCTGTAAATATTAACACACTCCACACTCTCTGTAAATATTAACACAGTCCACACCCCCTGTGAATATTAACACACTCCACACCCCCTGTAAATATTAACACACTCCACACTCTCTGTAAATATTAACACACTCCACACTCCATGTAAATATTAACACATTCCACACTCCCTGTAAATATTAACACACTCAACACTCTCTGTAAATATTAACACACTCCACACTCCCTGTAAATATTAACACACTCCACACTCTCTGTAAATATTAACACAGTCCACACCCCCTGTAAATATTAACATACTCCACACTCCGTGTAAATATTAAAACACTCCACACTCTCTGTAAATATTACCACACTCCACACTCCATGTAAATATTAACACACTCCACACTCTCTGTAAATATTAACACACTCCACACTCCCTGTGAATATTAACACACTCCACACGCCCTGTACATTTTACCACACTCCACACTCACTGTAAATATTACCACAGCCCATACTCTGTAAATATTAACACACTCCACACTCCCTGTAAATATTAACACACTCCACACTCCTTGTAAATATTACCACACTCCACACGCCCTGTAAATATTACGACACTCCACACTCACTGTAAATATTAACACACTCCACACGCCCTGTAAATATTAACACACTCCACACTCACTGTAAATATTAACACACTCCACACGCCCTGTAAATATTACCACACTCCCCACTCACTGTAAATATTAACACAGTCCACACCCCCTGTAAATATTAACACACTCCACACTCCCTGTGAATATTAACACACTCCACACTCCCTGTAAATATTAACACACTCCACACTCTCTGTAAATATTAACACACTCCACACTCCCTGTAAATATGAACACACTCCACACTCCCTGTAAATATTAACACACTCAACACTCTATGTAAATTTCAACACAGTCCACACCCCCTGTAAATATTAACACACTCCACACTCCCTGTGAATATTAACACACTCCACACTCCCTGTAAATATTAACACACTCCACACTCTCTGTAAATATTAACACACTCCACACTCCCTGTAAATATTAACACATTCCACACTCCCTGTAAATATTAACACACTCAACACTCTCTGTAAATATTAACACACTCCACACTCACTGTAAATATTAACACACTCCACACTCTCTGTAAATATTAACACAGTCCACACTCTCTGTAAATATTAACACAGTCCACACCCCCTGTAAATATTAACACACTCCACACTCCCTGTAAATATTAACACACTCCACACTCTCTGTAAATATTAACACACTCCAAACTCCCTGTAAATATTAACACACTCCACACTCCCTGTAAATATTAACACACTCCACACTCTCTGTAAATATTAACACACTCCACACTCCCTGTAAATATTAACACACACAACACTCCCTGTAAATATTAACACACTCCACACTCCTTGTAAATATTAACACACTCCACACTCCCTGTAAATATTAACACACTCCACACTCCCTGTAAGTATTACCACACTCCATACGCCCTGTAAATATTACCACACTCCACACCCCCTGTAAATGTTAACACACTCCACACTCTCTGTAAATATTAACACAGTCCACACCCCCTGTGAATATTAACACACTCCACACTCCCTGTAAATATTAACACACTCCACACTCTCTGTAAATATTAACACACTCCACACTCCCTGTAAATATTCACACACTCCACACTCCCTGTAAATATTCACACACTCAACACTCTCTGTAAATATTAACACACTCCACACCCCCTGTAAATATTAACACATTCAACACTCCCTGTAAATATTAACACACTCCACACTCACTGTAAATATTAACACACTCAACACTCTCTGTAAATATTAAGACACTCCACACTCTGTAAATATTCACACACTCCACACTCTGTATATATTAACACACTCCACACTCCATGTAAATATTAACACATTCCACACTCCCTGTAAATATTAACACACTCAACACTCTCTGTAAATATTAACACACTCAACACTCTGTGTAAATATTAAGACACTCCACACTCTGTAAATATTAACACACTCCACAATCCATGTAAATATTAACACATTCCACACTCCCTGTAAATATTAACATAGTCCACACCCCCTGTAAATATTAACACACTCCACACACCCTGTAAATATTAACACACTCCACACTCTCTGTAAATATTAACACACTCCACACTCCATGTAAATATTAACACACTCCACACTCTCTGTAAATATTAACACACTCCACACTCCCTGTAAATATTAACACATTCCACACTCCCTGTAAATATTAACACGCTCAACACTCCCTGTAAATATTAACACACTCCACACTCTCTGTAAATATTACCACACTCCACACGCCCTGTAAATATTACCACACTCCATACCCCCTGTAAATATTAACACACTCCACACTCTCTGTAAATATTAACACAGTCCACACCCCCTGTGAATATTAACACACTCCACACCCCCTGTAAATATTAACACACTCCACACTCTCTGTAAATATTAACACACTCCACACTCCATGTAAATATTAACACATTCCACACTCCCTGTAAATATTAACATACTCAACACTCTCTGTAAATATTAACACACTCCACACTCCCTGTAAATATTAACACACTCCACACTCTCTGTAAATATTAACACAGTCCACACCCCCTGTAAATATTAACATACTCCACACTCCGTGTAAATATTAAAACACTCCACACTCTCTGTAAATATTACCACACTCCACACTCCATGTAAATATTAACACACTCCACACTCTCTGTAAATATTAACACACTCCACACTCCCTGTGAATATTAACACACTCCACACGCCCTGTACATTTTACCACACTCCACACTCACTGTAAATATTACCACAGCCCATACTCTGTAAATATTAACACACTCCACACTCCATGTAAATATTAACACACTCCACACTCTCTGTAAATATTAACACACTCCACACTCCCTGTGAATATTAACACACTCCACACGCCCTGTACATTTTACCACACTCCACACTCACTGTAAATATTACCACAGCCCATACTCTGTAAATATTAACACACTCCACACTCCTTGTAAATATTACCACACTCCACACGCCCTGTAAATATTACGACACTCCACACTCACTGTAAATATTAACACACTCCACACGCCCTGTAAATATTAACACACTCCACACTCACTGTAAATATTAACACACTCCACACGCCCTGTAAATATTACCACACTCCCCACTCACTGTAAATATTAACACAGTCCACACCCCCTGTAAATATTAACACACTCCACACTCCCTGTGAATATTAACACACTCCACACTCCCTGTAAATATTAACACACTCCACACTCTCTGTAAATATTAACACACTCCACACTCCCTGTAAATATGAACACACTCCACACTCCCTGTAAATATTAACACACTCAACACTCTATGTAAATTTCAACACAGTCCACACCCCCTGTAAATATTAACACACTCCACACTCCCTGTGAATATTAACACACTCCACACTCCCTGTAAATATTAACACACTCCACACTCTCTGTAAATATTAACACACTCCACACTCCCTGTAAATATTAACACATTCCACACTCCCTGTAAATATTAACACACTCAACACTCTCTGTAAATATTAACACACTCCACACTCACTGTAAATATTAACACACTCCACACTCTCTGTAAATATTAACACAGTCCACACTCTCTGTAAATATTAACACAGTCCACACCCCCTGTAAATATTAACACACTCCACACTCCCTGTAAATATTAACACACTCCACACTCTCTGTAAATATTAACACACTCCAAACTCCCTGTAAATATTAACACACTCCACACTCCCTGTAAATATTAACACACTCCACACTCTCTGTAAATATTAACACACTCCACACTCCCTGTAAATATTAACACACACAACACTCCCTGTAAATATTAACACACTCCACACTCCTTGTAAATATTAACACACTCCACACTCCCTGTAAATATTAACACACTCCACACTCCCTGTAAATATTACCACACTCCATACGCCCTGTAAATATTACCACACTCCACACCCCCTGTAAATGTTAACACACTCCACACTCTCTGTAAATATTAACACAGTCCACACCCCCTGTGAATATTAACACACTCCACACTCCCTGTAAATATTAATACACTCCACACTCTCTGTAAATATTAACACACTCCACACTCCCTGTAAATATTCACACACTCCACACTCCCTGTAAATATTCACACACTCAACACTCTCTGTAAATATTAACACACTCCACACCCCCTGTAAATATTAACACATTCAACACTCCCTGTAAATATTAACACACTCCACACTCACTGTAAATATTAACACACTCAACACTCTCTGTAAATATTAAGACACTCCACACTCTGTAAATATTCACACACTCCACACTCTGTATATATTAACACACTCCACACTCCATGTAAATATTAACACATTCCACACTCCCTGTAAATATTAACACACTCAACACTCTCTGTAAATATTAACACACTCAACACTCTGTGTAAATATTAAGACACTCCACACTCTGTAAATATTAACACACTCCACAATCCATGTAAATATTAACACATTCCACACTCCCTGTAAATATTAACATAGTCCACACCCCCTGTAAATATTAACACACTCCACACACCCTGTAAATATTAACACACTCCACACTCTCTGTAAATATTAACACACTCCACACTCCATGTAAATATTAACACACTCCACACTCTCTGTAAATATTAACACACTCCACACTCCCTGTGAATATTAACACACTCCACACGCCCTGTACATTTTACCACACTCCACACTCACTGTAAATATTACCACACCCCATACTCTGTAAATATTAACACACTCCACACTCCCTGTAAATATTAACACACTCCACACTCCCTGTAAATATTACCACACTCAACACGCCCTGTAAATATTACCACACTCCACCCTCTGTAAATATTAACACACTCCACTCTCTGTAAATATTAACACACTCCACACTCCCTGTACATATTAACACACTCCACACGCCCAGTAAATATTACCACACTCCACACTCACTGTAAATATTACCACACTCCACACCCCCTGTAAATATTAACACACTCCACACTCTCTGTAAATATTAACACAGTCCACACCTCCTGTAAATATTAACACACTCCACACTCCCTGTGAATATTAACACACTCCACACTCACTGTAAATATTAACACACTCCACACTCACTGTAAATATTACCACACTCCACACCCCCTGTAAATATTAACACACTCCACACTCTCTGTAAATATTAACACAGTCCACACCCCCTGTAAATATTAAAACAATCCACACTCCCTGTGAATATTAACACACTCCACACTCCCTGTAAATATTAACACACTCCACACTCTCTGTAAATATTAACACACTCCACACTCCCTGTAAATATGAACACACTCCACACTCCCTGTAAATATTAACACACTCAACACTCTCTGTAAATATTAACACAGTCCACATCCCCTGTAAATATTAACACACTCCACACTCCCTGTGAATATTAAAACACTCCACACTCCCTGTAAATATTAACACACTCCACACTCTCTGTAAATATTAACACACTCCACACTCCATGTAAATATTAACACATTCCACACTCTCTGTAAATATTAACATACTCAACACTCTCTGTAAATATTAACACACTCCACACTCCCTGTAAATATTAACACACTCCACACTCTCTGTAAATATTAACACACTCCACACTCCCTGTAAATATGAACACACTCCACACTCCCTGTAAATATTAACACACTCAACACTCTCTGTAAATATTAACACAGTCCACATCCCCTGTAAATATTAACACACTCCACACTCCCTGTGAATATTAAAACACTCCACACTCCCTGTAAATATTAACACACTCCACACTCTCTGTAAATATTAACACACTCCACACGCCCTGTAAATATTACCACACTCCACACTCTGTAAATATTAACACACTCCACACTCTGTAAATATTAACACACTCCACACTCCCTGTAAATATTAACACACTCCACACGCCCTGTAAATATTACCACACTCCACACTCACTGTAAATATTAACACAGTCCACACCCCCTGTAAATATTAACACACTCCACACTCACTGTGAATATTAACACACTCCACACTCCCTGTAAATATTAACACACTCCACACTCTCTGTAAATATTAACACACTCCACACTCCCTGTAAATATGAACACACTCCACACTCCCTGTAAATATTAACACACTCAGCACTCTATGTAAATATTAACACAGTCCACACCCCCTGTAAATATTAACACACTCCACACTCCCTGTGAATATTAACACACTCCACACTCCCTGTAAATATTAACACACTCCACACTCTCTGTAAATATTAACACACTCCACACTCCCTGTAAATATTAACACATTCCACACTCCCTGTAAATATTAACACGCTCAACACTCCCTGTAAATATTAAAACACTCCTCACTCCCTGTAAATATTACCACACTCCACACGCCCTGTAAATATTACCACACTCCATACCCCCTGTAAATATTAACACACTCCACACTCTCTGTAAATATTAACACAGTCCACACCCCCTGTGAATATTAACACACTCCACACCCCCTGTAAATATTAACACACTCCACACTCTCTGTAAATATTAACACACTCCACACTCCCTGTAAATATGAACACACTCCACACTCCCTGTAAATATTAACACACTCAACACTCTCTGTAATATTAACACACTCCACACCCCCTGTAAATATTAACACACTCCACACTCTCTGTAAATATTAACACACTCCACACTCCCTGTAAATATGAACACACTCCACACTCCCTGTAAATATGAACACACTCCACACTCCCTGTAAATATTAACACACTCCACACTCTCTGTAAATATTAACACACTCCACACTCCCTGTAAATATGAACACACTCCACACTCCCTGTAAATATTAACACACTCAACACTCTCTGTAAATATTAACACACTCCACACTCCCTGTAAATATTTACACACTCCACACTCACTGTAAATATTAACACACTCAACACTCTCTGTAAATATTAAGACACTCCACACTCTGTAAATATTAACACACTCCACACGCTCTGTAAATATTAACACACTCCACACTCCCTGTAAATATTAACACACTCCACACGCTCTGTAAATATTAACACATTCCAAACCCCCTGTAAATATTAACACACTCCACACTCTCTGTAAATATTCACACACTCCATACTCTGTAAATATTAACACACTCCACACTCACTGTAAATATTAACACACTCCACACTCTCTGTAAATATTAGCACATTTCACACCCCCTGTAAATATTAACACACTCCACACTCTCTGTAAATATTAACACACTCCACACTCTCTGTAAATATTAACACATTCCACACCCCCTGTAAATATTAACACACTCCACACTCTCTGTAAATATTCACACACTCCAGGTTGGGGGTTGGAGGGGGTCCGTGCCGGGGTGGAGGTTGGGGGGGGGGGGGTCCGTGCTGGGGTGGAGGTTGGGGAGGGGGTCCGTGCTGGGGTGGAGGTTGGGCGGGGGTCCGTGCTGGGGTGGAGGTTGGGGAGGGGGTCCGTGCTGGGGTGGAGGTTGGGGAGGTGGTCCGTGCCGGGGTGGAGGTTGGGGGGTGGGTCCGTGCTGGGGTGGAGATTGGGGGGGAGTCCGTGCTGGGGTGGAGGTTGGGGGGGGTCCGTGCTGGGGTGGAGGTTGGGGAGGGGGTCCGTGCCGGGGTGGAGGTTGGGGGGGGGTCCGTGCTGGGGTGGAGGTTGGGGAGGGGGTCCGTGCTGGGGTGGAGGTTGGGGAGGGGGTCCGTGCTGGGGTGGAGGTTGGGGGTTGGAGGGGGTCCGTGCTGGGGTGGAGGTTGGGGGGAGGGGTCCGTGCTGGGGTTGAGGTTGGGGGGGTCCGTGCCGGGGTGGAGGTTGGGGGGGGGGCCGTGCTGGGGTGGAGGTTGGGGGGGGGGTCGGTGCTGGGGTGGAGGTTGGGGGGGGTCCGTGCTGGGGTGGAGGTTGGGGAGGGGGTCCATGCTGGGGTGGAGGTTGGGGGTTGGAGGGGGTCCGTGCTGGGGTGGAGGTTGGGGGTTGGTGGGGGTCCGTGCTGGGGTGGAGGTTGAGGAGGGGGTCCATGCCGAGGAGGGTGATGGGAGGGCAAATGAGTTGGTCCACCTGGCCAGGTGCCAGCCTCCAACAGTTGGACTCATGGGTCCATGCCACCTGGCTGGGGGGAGGAGGCGATATGGGCAATGATGACATGTCGTCGTTCCCCTCCCCCCCACCAGGCCGTCCTGTTTTCAGATCATCCAGCGATGTTGGCCGCCGTGGTGGCAGCCGCTCATGTCTATGTTGCCCTGGATGAGGAGGAGGAGGAGCGTGCCAGAGAGGCGGCGAAGGCTGCCGCAGAGGGGCAGGCGGCAGCCGCCCAGGCTGGAGGGACACCTGACCGACAGGACGAGGAGGGGGAGGAGGACGTCGCGGCCCCACGGCAACGGAGGCACCCGAGGGCGCCCCGTGTGTACCGGCCCCGCCAGTCATACCAGGACCTCACGGACCGGGAATGCAGGAGGAGACTCCGGATGAGCCGGGAAACCGTGGCACACATCTGCCACCTGCTGGCACACCTGTCACCGCGTGGCACTGGCGGGGGACACCCTCTCCCCGTGTCCGTCAAGGTTACGGTGGCCCTGAACTTTTATGCAACGGGGTCATTCCAGGCACCGAGTGGGGACCTGTCCGGCATATCGCAGACATCGGTGCACCGGTGCATCCGGGCAGTGACAGATGCCCTTTATGCCATGGCGCACCGCTACATCCGCTTCCCCGTGGACCGGGCCAGCCAAGATGCCCGGGCCGTGGGCTTCTCTGCCGTGGCCGGGTTCCCCATGGTCCAGGGCGCGATCGATGGGATGCACGTCGCCGTGCGGCCACCTGCAGAGAACAGGGCCGTGTTCACTCATAGGAAGGGGACCTACTCGATGAACGTACAGGTGGTCTGCGACCACCGCATGATGATCCTGCACGTCTGCGCCCGTCACCCAGGCAGTGTACACGACTCATTCGTGTTGTCGCGGTCATCCATCCCCGGCATGTACGAGGGACGCCATCCCCGGCTGAGGGGCTGGTTGCTGGGCGACAGGGGCTACCCATTGCGATCGTGGCTGATGACGCCTATACGGAGGCCACGCAATGAGGCGGAGAACCGCTACAATGATGCCCATGTAGCGACAAGGGGAGTGATCGAGAGGTGCTTTGGCGTGCTGAAGATGCGTTTCAGGTGCCTGGACCTCTCTGGGGGCGCCCTCCAGTATCGGTCAGATAGGGTCGGCCGCATCATTGTGGTGTGCTGCGTCCTGCACAACATAGCCCAGCAGAGGGGCGATGTGCCACAGGCAGAGGAGGGCGGAGTGGAGGAGCAGCAGGAAGAGGCACAGTCCTCCCCAGATGAGGGGGATGGGGGCAATGGTCAGGGCAGACGGGGTAGACATAGGCGGGTGGCTGTCCACCGTTACCGGCTGGCCCAGCGGGCACGGGACAGACTGATAGCTGCCCGCTTCACTGACTAGATGAGCGTGGGAATCGGGTAGTATGGCCACAGACCGCACACCATGGCAACAGCCGACCACCCACACCCCCCACCCATCCACCCACCCAGCACCCTCACCCCCCTCCCCTACCCCACCCGCATGCACACCACCCCCCCCCCCCCCCCATTGCCGATCCACCGGCGACACAACGGGCCAGGCTCACACAGTTGCGGGTGGACGCGTGTCTATCGCAGGCCATGGAGGATGATGACAACCCGCCCTGCGATGAGCTCCTGGCTCTACATCATTGGACTATGTCTGACCCATGGCCACAGTACCACCATCCACCCGGACCATCCCTGCATGCGGCTGTGACACTGCAGCGCACGGTCCCGTCCTCTGCCCGGGGGATGTTGATGGCGGCCCAGGGGGAAGGGGGCAGACTTACCTGGGGCTGAGGTAAGATACCCCTCACACACACACTTGCGCTCAACGTACATGACACGCCCGCACACTTTGGACAGAGCACAAAGGAAGCTTCGGTAGGTGTAACATTGACTTTAATAACCAAAGGAGTTCATGCACGTGCCCTAGCCCCTAAAACTCATCTGTGCCCTGCACCCGTCCCAACTTACTCAGTGTCTAATTGTTTGGCCTTACGGGCCCTTTGACTACGTCTACGTGGTTCCCCAGACGGTACAGCAGAACTGGAGGTGGACTCCTGTGATTCCTGCCCTCTGACACTGGATCCCTTTGGCGGCCGTTTCCTGGGGCGTCCTGGCCTAGATGGGCCAGGCTGCGGCCCGGGCGACTGGGATGGCGAGCTGCCAGCCTGTCCTGCCCGTTGCCCACCCGATGCACCTGGGACGGAAGGGGGGGAGTCCGAGGTGTCGCGGTGTACCGGGACCTCCCCTACAGAGGGAGCCGGGACGGACCACACCACCTCCTCCTCCCTCGGGGTGCCTAATGGCCCCCAGGCCTCTACATGGGTGGGGGATGCGAACGGACTGGCCATCTGACGCCCCCCCGACATCTGGCGCTGCCAGTCCTGGAGGCCCGTGCTGGTATCGACAGGGGTCTGCAGGTTTGCAGCCATGGAGCCCAGGGTGTTGGCAAACCCTGTCTGTGACAGTGCGACGCCGGCTCGCACATGGCCACTGGCGCCGATGCCCTCAGCGATGGCCTGCTGAGACTGGGCCATGGCCTGCAGAGACTGGGCCATGGCCTGCAGAGACTGGGCCATGGCCTGCTGAGACTGGGCTATGGCGTTGAGCGCCTCTGCCATCTGGCGCTGACTTATGGCCTCCTGTGAGAGGGCAGCCATTTCCTGGCCCACAGACGCCGCCTGCACGGAAGGCCCCAGGCCTCGCAAACCGTTCCCCATGTCTGACACCATCGCAACCATTGCCTCCACCGCGGACGCCACCCGTGCGGTGTCAGCCTGGGTGGCACGCATGACCGGGACCACTCCCAGCTCCTGGACGCGGGTGGACTCCTCCACTTGCGACCGCAGCCGCCGCAAGCCGCCCGTCACCCTCTTCGCTCGTCTCCGGGTCGGTGGTTGCATCGGATCTATGTGTGGGTGTGGTAACTGCAGGAACCCGGGATCCATCTGGGCGGCAGATGTTCGCTTGGGCTGGGCTGCCCTCCGACCGCCCGGCTCCTCTGCTGCTCCTACCTCCACCTGCTGTACCGGGACGGCTGTGTTGTGCGCACCAGTGAGTGTACCAGCCGCCTCATCACTAAAGTGCCCAACCGTGGTGAGTGTTTCTGCGATGGTGGAGGGTGTTGGTGACAGCAGTGGCGTTGTGTCGTGCTCTTCGTCCCACTCTGACTCCATGGCACTTTGGGGTGGGGGTTCGTCTCCACCCATCCACTCTGAGTCACTGTCCGGTATTTCGTCTTCCCGGGTAGGGGTGTCCTTCGTAGTGCTGTCCCGGGTAGTGCTGTCCCGGGTAGGGGTGTCCTGGGTAGTGCTGTCCCGGGTAGTGGTGTCCTGGATAGTGGTGTCCTGGGTAGTGGTGTCCTGGGTAGTGGTGTCCTGGGTAGTGGTGTCCTGGCTCGGATGTGACGGGGGCCTGTGGCTGCCCCCCTCATCGCTGGGTGGTCGCTCCCACACGTGACAGGGGTGTCGTCTCCCTGTTGCTCCAGGTCTCTCCGTCTCCCGTGGTGTGCGAGGGGCATCCTGCGGGCATCGCATGCTGGAGGGTCCGGGTCTCTCCGTCTCCCGTGGTGTGCGAGGGGCAGCCTGCGGGCGTTGCATGCTGGAGGGTCTGGGTCTCTCCGTCTCCCGTGGTCTCCGAGGGGCATCCTGCGGGCGTCGCATGCTGGAGGGTCCGGGTCTCTCCGTCTCCCGTGGTCTCCGAGGGGCATCCTGCGGGCGTCGCATGCTGGAGGGTCCGGGTCTCTCCGTCTCCCGTGGTCTCCGAGGGGCATCCTGCGGGCGTCGCATGCTGGAGGGTCCGGGTCTCTCCGTCTCCCGTGGTCTCCGAGGGGCATCCTGCGGGCGTCGCATGCTGGAGGGTCCGGGTCTCTCCGTCTCCCGTGGTCTCCGAGGGGCATCCTGCGGGCGTCGCATGCTGGAGGGTCCGGGTCTCTCCATCTCCCGTGGTCTCCGAGGGGCATCCTGCGGGCGTCGCATGCTGGAGGGTCCGGGTCTCTCCGTCTCCCGTGGTCTCCGAGGGGCATCCTGGGGGCGTCGCATGCTGGATGGTCCGGGTCTCTCCGTCTCCCGTGGTCTCCGAGGGGCATCCTGCGGGCGTCGCATGCTGGAGGGTCCGGGTCTCTCCGTCTCCTGTGGTCTCCGAGGGGCATCCTGCGGGCGGTGTGCATCTGCGGGGATGGGTGCCTGGACGTTTGGTCCTGCGATACACAATGAAGCATGCATGGTTAGACACCAGGCAGTGATCAGGTGATACGGGGAGGGGGATATAGGGGAGGGGGGATATGGGGACGGGCTGTCGGTGGCTCACTTGCTGGTGGGCCCCTGACCTCTGCATCAGCAACCTCCCGGTCCTCAGGTCCGCCAGCCAGTTCCAGGGCCCTTTCCTCGTGTACGGTCAGTGGCCTCTCATCAGCGGGCCCTCCTCCAGTCCTCACATGCTCCCTATTGTTGTGTGCGCGCTTCTCCTGTGGGGGGGCGGGGTAAAAGGCAACAGTGTTAGGCAGGTATATGAAATATGAATGCACGCCATCGGTTGCGCGTGCATTGCAGAGGTTAAGGTTAGGGCTGGATTCACTTGGGGATATGGGGGAGGGGGGGATATGGGGGAGGGGGGATATGGGGGATATGGGGGTTGGAGGATATGGGGGAGGGGGGATATGGGGGAGGGGGGATATGGGGGAGGGGGAATATGGGGGAGGGGGGATATGGGGGAGGGGGGATATGGGGAGGGGGGATATGGGGAGGGGGGATATGGGGGAGGGGGGATATGGGGGAGGGGGGATATGGGGAGGGGGGATATGGGGGCAGCCATTTCCTGGCCCACAGACGCCGCCTGCACGGAAGGCCCCAGGCCTCGCAAACCGTTCCCCATGTCTGACACCGTCGCAACCATTGCCTCCACCACGGACGCCACCCGTGCGGTGTCAGCCTGGGTGCCACGCTTGACCGGGACCACTCCCAGCTCCTGGACGCGGGTGGACTCCTCCACTTGCGACCGCAGCCGCCGCAAGCCGCCCGTCACCCTCTTCGCTCGTCTCCGGGTCGGTGGTTGCATCGGATCTATGTGTGGGTGTGGTAACTGCAGGAACCCGGGATCCATCTGGGCGGCAGATGTTCGCTTGGGCTGGGCTGCCCTCCGACCGCCCGGCTCCTCTGCTGCTCCTACCTCCACCTGCTGTACCGGGACGGCTGTGTTGTGCGCACCAGTGAGTGTACCAGACGCCTCATCACTAAAGTGCCCAACCGTGGTGAGTGTTTCTGCGATGGTGGAGGGTGTTGGTGACAGCAGTGGCGTTGTGTCGTGCTCTTCGTCCCACTCTGATTCCATGGCACTTTGGGGTGGGGGTTCGTCTCCACCCATCCACTCTGAGTCACTGTCCGGTATTTCGTCTTCCCGGGTAGGGGTGTCCTTCGTAGTGCTGTCCGGGGTCGTGCTGTCCCGGGTAGGGGTGTCCTGGGTAGTGCTGTCCCGGGAAGGGGTGTCCTGGATAGTGGTGTCCTGGGTAGTGGTGTCCTGGGTAGTGGTGTCCTGGGTAGTGGTGTCCTGGGTAGTGGTGTCCTGGATAGTGGTGTCCTGGGTAGTGGTGTCCCGGGTAGGGGTGTCCTGGGTAGTGGTGTCCTGGCTCGGATGTGACGGGGGCCTGTGGCTGCCCCGCTCATCGCTGGGTGGTCGCTCCCGCACGTGACGGGGGTGTCGTCTCCCTGTTGCTCCAGGTCTCTCCGTCTCCCGTGGTGTGCGACGGGCATCCTGCGGGCATCGCATGCTGGAGGGTCCGGGTCTCTCCGTCTCCCGTGGTGTGCGAGGGGCAGCCTGCGGGCGTCGCATGCTGGAGGGTCAGGGTCTCTCCGTCTCCCGTGGTCTCCGAGGGGCATCCTGCGGGCGTCGCATGCTGGAGGGTCCGGGTCTCTCCGTCTCCCGTGGTCTCCGAGGTGCATCCTGCGGGCGTCGCATGCTGGAGGGTCCGGGTCTCTCCATCTCCCGTGGTCTCCGAGGGGCATCCTGCGGGCGTCGCATGCTGGAGGGTCCGGGTCTCTCCGTCTCCCGTGGTCTCCGAGGGGCATCCTGGGGGCGTCGCATGCTGGAGGGTCCGGGTCTCTCCGTCTCCCGTGGTCTCCGAGGGGCATCCTGCGGGCGTCGCATGCTGGAGGGTCCGGGTCTCTCCGTCTCCTGTGGTCTCCGAGGGGCATCCTGCGGGCGGTGTGCATCTGCGGGGATGGGTGCCTGGACGTTTGGTCCTGCGATACACAATGAAGCATGCATGGTTAGACATCAGGCAGTGATCAGGTGATACGGGGGAGGGGGATTTAGGGGAGGGGGGATATGGGGACGGGCTGTCGGTGGCTCACTTGCTGGTGGGCCCCCGACCTCTGCATCAGCAACCTCCCGGTCCTCAGGTCCGCCAGCCAGTTCCAGGGCCCTTTCCTCGTGTACGGTCAGTGGCCTCTCATCAGCGGGCCCTCCTCCAGTCCTCACATGCTCCCTATTGTTGTGTGCGCGCTTCTCCTGTGGGGGGGGCGGGGTGGTGGCAGGGGTAAAAGGCAACAGTGTTAGGCAGGTATATGAATGCACGCCATCGGTTGCGCGTGCATTGCAGAGCTTAAGGTTAGGGCTGGATTCACTTGGGGATATGGGGGAGGGGGGATATGGGGGAGGGGGGATATGGGGGAGGGGGGATATGGGGGAGGGGGATATGGGGGAGGGGGGGATATGGGGGAGGGGGGGATATGGGGGAGGGGGGATATGGGGGAGGGGGGATATGGGGGATATGGGGGAGGGGGGATATGGGGGAGGGGGGATATGGGGGAGGGGGATATGGGGAGGGGGGATATGGGGGAGGGGGGATATGGGGGAGGGGGGATATGGGGGAGGGGGGATATGGGGAGGGGGGATATGGGGAGGGGGGATATGGGGGAGGGGGGATATGGGGAGGGGGATATGGGGGAGGGGGATATGGGGGCGGGGGGATATGGGGAGGGGGGATATGGGGGAGGGGGGATATGGGGAGGGGGATATGGGGGAGGGGGGATATGGGGGAGGGGGATATGGGGGAGGGGGGATATGGGGAGGCTCACCCTGCCAGCTCTGACGAGGTCGTTCACCTTCTTGTGGCACTGGGTGCCTGTCCGTGGTGTCAGGGCCGCAGCGGTGACGGCCTCTGCCACTTCCCTCCACAGACGCCGGCTGTGGCGTGGGGCAACTCTGCGGCCGTGCCCGGGATACAGGGCATCCATCCTCTGCTCCACCGCGTCCAGGAGCGCCTCCACATCCCGTGACTCGAACCTCGGGGCTGAGCGACGGCCAGCCATCCAGTCGGGTGTTCCGGTCGGGTGTTCCGGTCGGGTGGGGGGGAGCAGCGCGGCCTTATGAGCCGTCACGCCGCGCGGCGCGTATGACGCTGCACGGCGTGAACCACTGCGCAAGCGCGGATCCCGTTACGTCGCTGCTAGCCCATTTCGGGCCGGAGACTTTCGACCCATTTTTCCGACGTGACGCAAGTCGGATTTGCGCCGTTTTTTGCGCTGATCGGCGGACTTTCCGCCGATAACGGAGAATTTCGCCCAAGATTGCTGACATAAAGTTGCACCTAACTTAGTCTGTCCAATTTCCAGTCCAATATATTTAAATGTACCGGAATGACTTCCAACCCTGAATTCTTTCCTCAACCCAGAGATTACAATAGCTTCGAAATCACTCGTCCCACCCCACAAAAAATCATCGACATGCATCATAAAGCTGCCAGAAAGATTTCCCTTATGGTGCCAGTAAAACATTGCCAGATCCGCTTTCAACTGGCAACAGCCTAACTTTAACAAATCTGACCTCACCGAAAAATTCCATATACACATTTGTTCAACTTCCAGAGTACCCCTTCTATGTTGGAGGACGGAGAAAAATGTATCTCTGAAGCAAAAAGGCAGCTTTTATATGTATAGATTTGTGTTGCCATGTCTTTGTGGCTAATAGTGCCAAGAAGATCTTTAAAATAACCGTGGGCAGCATGGTAGCACAAGTGGCTAGCACTGTGGCTTCACAGAGCCAGGGTCCCAGGTTTGATTCCCCGCTGGGACACTATCTGTGCGAATCTGCACATTCGCCCTGTGTCTGTGTGGGTTTCCTCCGGGTGCTCCGATTTCCTCCCACAGTCCAAAGACTGGTTTAGGGGCTGGTTTAGCACACTGGGCTAAATAGCTAACTTTTAAAGCAGACCAAGGCAGGCCAGCAGCACAGTTCAATTCCCGTAACAGCCTCCCCGAACAGGCGCCGGAATGTGGCGACTAGGGGCTTTTCACAGTAACTTCATTTGAAGCCTACTTTTGACAATAAGCGATTTTCATTTCATTTCATTTCAAGATGTGCAGGTTAGGTGGATTGGCCATGGTAAATTGCCCTGAGTATCCAAAAAGGTTGGAGGGGTTATTGGGTTATGGGGATAGAGTGGAACTGGGGGCTTAAGTGGGTTGGTGCAGTCTCAATGGGCCGAATGGCCTCCTTCTGCACTGTATGGTCTATGTTAATCTATGTTAACCTTTCCTGCCATATGTGAATCTACCCTTAAACACTGATCTTCCAAGTTTTCTTCAAATCCCCTTGCCACAAGCCTGGCCTTTGCCTTATAAGTTCCATCCGGGAGAACCTTTTCCTTGCAAATCCATCTATGGGACAGAGCTCTTTGTCCCCTATCCGGTACTTCCGTGTATACCCTAAATTCACTCCAACTATGCAGTTCTTGCTGTTTGGCATCTTTGATAACTTTTTAATGTAATTTATTGGAAGCCACCAAAATCTCATGTGCATGTGGGCTTCTACTCCTATTAGTATTCGTAGTCTTACCCATGTTCCGAGACCTTGACAAACTACGTCCCCTATCCCGCCTGGTCTCTCGTTCTGTACTGCTACTGCTTGATCTTTCTCTTCTGCTGTGGGATGTCCTTTCAATAACTTCATTTGAAGCCTACTTTTGACAATAAGCGATTTTCATTTCATTTCATTTCAAGATGTGCAGGTTAGGTGGATTGGCCATGATAAATTGCCCTGAGTATCCAAAAAGGTTCGGAGGGGTTATTGGGTTACGGGGATAGAGTGGAACTGGGGGCTTTATGAGGGTGATTTAGAGATGTGGATCAGAAATTGGCTAGCTGAAAGAAGACAGAGGGTGGTGGTTGATGGGAAATGTTCAGAATGGAGTACAGTCACAAGTGGAGTACCACAAGGATCTGTTCTGGGGCCGTTGCTGTTTGTCATTTTTATCAATGACCTAGAGGAAGGCGCAGAAGGGTGGGTGAGTAAATTTGCAGACGATACTAAAGTCGGTGGTGTTGTCGATAGTGTGGAAGGAAGTAGCAGGTTACAGAGGGATATAGATAAGCTGCAGAGCTGGGCTGAGAGGTGGCAAATGGAGTTTAATGTAGAGAAGTGTGAGGTGATTCACTTTGGAAGGAATAACAGGAATGCGGAATATTTGGCTAATGGTAAAGTCCTTGAAAGTGTGGATGAGCAGAGGGATCTAGGTGTCCATGTACATAGATCCCTGAAAGTTGCCACCCAGGTTGATAGGGTTGTGAAGAAGGCCTATGGAGTGTTGGCCTTTATTGGTAGAGGGATTGAGTTCCGGAGTCGGGAGGTCATGTTGCAGCTGTACAGAACTCTGGTACGGCCGCATTTGGAGTATTGCGACAGTTCTGGTCACCGCATTATAGGAAGGACGTGGAGGCTTTGGAGCGGGTGCAGAGGAGATTTACCAGGATGTTGCCTGGTATGGAGGGAAAATCTTATGAGGAAAGGCTGATGGACTTGAGGTTGTTTTCGTTGGAGAGAAGAAGGTTAAGAGGAGACTTAATAGAGGCATACAAAATGATCAGGGGGTTAGATAGGGTGGACAGTGAGAGCCTTCTCCCGCGGATGGATATGGCTGGCACGAGGGGACATAACTTTAAACTGAGGGGTAATAGATATAGGACAGAGGTCAGAGGTAGGTTCTTTACACAAAGAGTAGTGAGGCCGTGGAATGCCCTACCTGCTACAGTAGTGAACTCGCCAACATTGAGGGCATTTAAAAGTTTATTGGATAAACATATGGATGATAATGGCATAGTGTAGGTTAGATGGCTTTTGTTTCGGTGCAACATCGTGGGCCGAAGGGCCTGTACTGCGCTGTATTGTTCTATGTTCTATGTTCTATAATAGTTCTCAACCTTTTCTTGCGGACCTGTTCACTATCTGATATACTATCTGAACTGGCACTACGTTTCTGTGCCCTCCATTTTTGAACTTCGTGTTCCCAATCCATTGTCTTGACACTCTCCCATGAATGCTGTACATTCAACCAGTGTTTATACTTTTCAGTGGCCTTCCCTGCTCTACTAATAACAGTTGCATCCTTCCATTGACTAGACCCTTCAGGCAAGTATGTCACTTTTGTACAAACTTTTGGCAGTTGTCCTTTCGGAAAAATGGCCATTCTAATTCATCAGAAGTATTTGTGTTCCTCTACAGAAACCCTGGGCGACATTCTCCGACCCCCCGCCGGGTCGGAGAATCGCCGGGGGCTGGCGTGAATCTCGCCCCCGCCGGTTGCCGAAGTCTCCGGCACCGGATATTCGGCGGGGGCGGGAATCGCGCCTCGCCGGTTGGCGGGCCCTCCCGCTCGATTCTCCGGCCCAGATGGGCCGAAGTCCCGCCGATAAATTGCCTGTCCCGCCGGCGTAAATTAAATCACCTACCTTACCGGCGGGACAAGGCGGCGAGGGCGGGCTCCGGGGTCCTGGGCGGGGGGCGGGGCGATCTGACCCCGGGGGGTGCCCCCACGGTGGCCTGGCCCGCGATCAGGGCCCACCGATCCGCGGGCGGGCCAGTGCCGTGGGGGCACTCTTTCCCTTCCGCCTCCGCCATGGTCTCCACCATGGCGGAGGTGGAAGCGAGTCCCTCCACTGCGCATGCGTGGGAAACTGTCAGCGGCCGCTGACGCTCCCACGCATGCGCCGCCCGGAGATGTCATTTCCGCGCCAGCTGGCGAGGCAACAAAGGCCGTTTCCGCCAGCTGGCGGGGCGGAAATTCCTCCGGCGTCGGCCTAGCCCCTCAATGTTGGGGCTCGGCCCCCAAAGATGCGGAGCATTCCGCACCTTTGGGGTGGCGCGATGCCCGTCTGATTGGCGCCGTTTTGGGCGCCAGTCGGCGGACATCGCGCCGTTTCCGGTGAATTTCGCCCCCTGTCTGTATCAGTTAACTGAGCCTCATAGTTCTGTAACATGTGTGTACCAGATGACCCTGGTTCCTCATCATGTCTGTCTGTTCTGTCTAAATTTGAAAATTTGTAATCTGTACCCATTATCCTTGATGAATGTACCCGACTAGTCTGATTGCCATGTTGCAAAATAATTGTTTTGCCATCTATGCCTATGGTCTTTCCTGAGCCTTTCCATTTATTACAATTGTTACTCTTATAGTATACTGGGCGGGACTCTCCGAAATGGAGGCAGAGTGTTCGCGCCGTTGTGAACGCCGTCGAGGTTCACGATGGCGCGAAACAGCCCCTATCCCGACCGATTCAGGGCCCAATAATGGGATAGGAGCGGCGCCGCGTAAAGGCAGCACCGCATAACTGGCGTCACCCGCGCATGCGTGGTTGCCGTCCTCTCCGAAAAAGCCCCGCGAAAATGTCTGATGGATCATGCAGGGCTGCGGAAGAAAGGAGGTCCTCCTTCAGAGAGGCCGGCCCGACGATCGGTGGGCACCGATCGCGGGCCAGACCCCATTTGAGACACCCCCCCCGGTGCAGGATTCCCCCCGCAGGCCGCCCACCCCCAGCGTTCCCCCGCTGTTCCCGCCGGCAGCGACCAGGTGTGGACGGCGCCGGGGGGAACCTGCCGTTTTGGGAAGGCCGCTCGGCCCATCCAGGCCGGAGAATCGCGGGGGTACCGGTGAATCGCCATTGTGACTGTCTCGGGCGATTCACTGTACTGCGCCGCACAAAACGCGATTGTGCTGGTCTGGCCGCTTCCGCGAATCGCAGGAGGGCGTCAGACCGGCGTCGCGGGAAAATTTGGCGACCCAGGCAATTCTCCAACCGGCGCGGAGAATCGCGCCCACTATGTCGCCTTGCTGAAAGACAGTATTTGATGGTCATACATTATGCCTCAAAGCTCTGTGCATTCTTTCAGAGACTTCTGCCTCCAAAAAAACTTTTCTACTGCTATGTGATGCATTTAATATGTAATATGTAATGCTCAGCAAAGGCAGAGCTAATTGTAGTCCCTTCCCAAGTTGGAGGCTGGTCATCCAAAATGGACGGAATTTTAGGATTTCTACCAAACACTAATTGATAGGGACGATAGCCCCCAACCATCTGCAATGAATTCTTTGCATGTACCGCCCATGCTAAAGCGGAATTTAACTTGCAATTTGGTCTATCTTCCAAACTTTTCCGGAGCATGTAATCTATTACAGCATGGTTTCTTTCACACACACCGGGCGGGATTCTCCGACCCCCCGCCAGGTCGGAGAATTGCCGGTGGCTGGCATGAATCCAGCCCCCGCCGTGTCCCGAAGTCTCCGCCACCAGAGATTCGGCGGAGGCGGGAATCTCGCCACGCCAGTCGGCAGGGGCGGGAATCGCACTGCGTCGGTCGGCGAACCCACCCCCGCCGATTCTCCGGCCCGCGATGGGCCTATGTCCCGCTGCTGGAATGCCTGTCCCGCCAGCGTGGATTAAACCACCTTTTGAACGGTGGGACAAGGCAGCGCGGGCAGGCTCCGGGGTCCTGGGGGGGCGCGGGGCGATCTGGCCCCGTAGGTGCCCCCACGGTGGCCTGGCCCACGATCGCGGCCCACCGATCCGCGGGCGGACCTGTGCCGTGGGGACACTTTTTTTCTTCCGCCTTCGCCATGGTCTTCACTATAGCAGAGGCGGAAGAGACACCCTCTCCTGCGCATACGCGGGGACGACGTCAGCAGCCGCTGACGCTCCCGCGCATGCGCCGACCCGTGCCGACCAGCGAAGACCTTTCGGCGCCGGTTGGCGTGGCGCCAAAGGCCTTTCCCGCCAGCCGGTGGAGCGGAAACCACTCCGGCGCGGGCCTAGCCCCTCAAGGTGAGGGCTTGGCCCCTAAAGATGCGGAGACTTCCGCACTTTTGGGGTGGCCCGACGCCGGAGTGCTTCCCGCCACTCCATTACGCCAGAACCCCCCGCCTCGCTGGGTAGGGGAGAATCCCGCCCCACCATTACTAAATGGGCTCTCTGCAGCCGTATTCATAACTGTGATATTCACGTTTTCACACACATCCCTAAATTCATCATTAGCAAATTCTCCCCCATTGTCTGTAAGGAATTTTGTTGGTGGGCCCATTCCTGTTCCTATCCATTTTTCCATGATTTGATCCAGAATTACTCTCTTTTCTTTACTTCGTACAATTGTTGATTGACTAAATCAACTACTGTACGAAGGTGCTGGTTTAGCACAGTGGGCAAAACAGCTGGCTTGTAATGCAGAACAAGTCCGCCAGCACAGGTTCAATTCCCGTACCAGTCTCCCCGAACAGGCGCCAGAATATGGCGACTAGGGGCTTTTCACAGTCACTTCACTGAAGTCTACTTGTGACAATAAGCGATTATTATAATTATTAAATCTGGTTGCTAAATCTACAAAATGCAAAATAAATATATTATTGGCTTTATCCCAGATCTTAAGGTCCATGGCCATAATGTCGTTAAAATCCCTGGCCAAAGGTAGGGTTACTATCGGTCATGATGGTGTCCTTCCGTACTTCCTACAAACTTCACAGCAATCACTAACCTGTTCTATCAGCTCAGTCTTCATCCCTTGCCCCTGCATCCTTAATAAATTTTTCAGCCTCCAAGGAGACAGATGCGCAAATTGCCTATGCAGTTTTAATACAACAATCTTTTTATCAGCTAAAGTCCTATTTCCACCTGCTAATAACACATCCTTAACAAATGCACCTAAAATATTATTTGTCAGTAATGGAATACCATAGTATCCCACTGTGTAAATTGCAAGTCCACCGTCTTTCCAAAAACTGTTGCCTTATCCTGTTCCATATCCAGTTTCTTGGGTGCTTTCTTCGTCGACGGTCTGCTCAGAAGCAAAGGTATCTCACTTGATACAACATCCGTGCTAATGAAATGATTCACTCCGGCAATATTGCAAGGGATCACCACTCTTTTCAGCGACTTCAGAGTATTATCATCCCCAAACCTGAAACTTGTGGAACTTTCAAATTCCTTAACCTTGTTATGATTTTCAGCATTCTAAGAGTCCAGATTACATTTTAACCAGTCAATTCCACACACAGTAGATGTGCAGCCACTGTCCAATACAGCACAGTTGAAGGATTCGTCAACCAACGCTCTCATTACCGGAGTAAAACTGCTCGTTAATAGGACAATGCCTTCTTTCTGGTCACTATCCTTTTCCTCTCCGACTCTTCCTTGTCACGTGTAGCTTCAAACACTCTATTATAACATGTTGGACAGTTGAAAGCATAATGGTATTGAGAGTCACACTGAAGACAGCGATTTATCATGCCCCGTGCATTTCTGGGGTTCATTTTCCTACAACCATTCTCCATGTCCCTCCTCCTGTTATAGGTTTTAAATAGGTGTCTGTCCTCATAATTTCCAGGTCCCGATCTCCTTCTATACTCTCATCACCTGTTTGTAGCCGTACGATCTCGCCATCCTGGCAGTAGTATATCTTCCATAGTCTGCTTTATTGCTGACTGACCCATTTTTGTCATAAGGGCCATAGGAATTCAACATTTCCCCAGAAACTTCTTAAGGCTTCTATCATCTGATCGAATAAGGTATCATTATCCGTAAACTTAACTCTTGTCAAAACCAGGATCCTATCCATATTAGTTACTCTAGCACAGTCCAGTAACTTAAATGCCAACACGGACTGTGGAAATTTCAGGCGGTGTTTGTGCAGCCTTCTGTATAGTCTGCTAAATTCCATTATATAGTCCTCCATAAAGATATCCTCTGTTTTCCTGAATCTATCGAATTCTGACCAGGCTTCATATGCACTGAACAAGTTATCATTTTGATTAATCTTATCCATAAAAGGCAATAGAATTTCCAGATGTTCAGAATTTCCAGACCTTGGGCGAAATTCTCCGTTATCGGCGGAAACTCCGCCGATCGGCGCAAAAAACGGCGCAAATCCCACTTGCGTCACGTCATAAAAATGGGCCGATAGTCTGCGGCCCGAAATGGGCTAGCAGCGACGTAACGGGATCCGCGCTTGCGCAGTGGTTCACGCCGTGCAGCGTCATACGCGCTGCACGGCGTGACGGCTCATAAGGCCGCGCAGCTCCCCCCCACCCGACCGGAACAGCCGACCGCAACACCCGACTTGATGGCTGGCCGTCGCTCAGCCCCGAGGTTCGAGTCACGCGATGTGGAGGCGCTCCTGGATGCGGTGGAGCAGAGGAGGGACGCCCTGTATCCCGGGCACGGCCGCAGAGTTGCCCCACGCCACAGCCGGCGTCTGTGGAGGGAGGTGGCAGAGGCCGTCACCGCTGTGGCCCTAACACCACGGACAGGCACCCAGTGCCACAAGAAGGTGAACGACCTCGTCAGAGCAGGCAGGGTGAGCGTCCCCCATATCCCCCATATCCTCTCTCCCCCAAATCCCCCCCTCCCCCATATCCCCCCTCCCCCATATCCCCTCCTCCCCCATATCCCCCATATCCCCCCTCCCCCATATCCCCCCCTCCCCCATATCCCCCCCTCCCCATATCCCCCCTCCCCCATATCCCCCCTCCCCCATATCCCCCCCTCCCCCATATCGCCCATATCCCCCCTCCCCCATATCCCCCATATTCCACCCTCCCCCATATCCCCCCTCCCCCATATCCCCCCTCCCCCATATCCCCCATATCCCCCCTCCCCATATTCCCCATATCCCCCCTCCCCCATATCCCCCCTCCCACATATCCCCCCTCCCCCATATCCCCCCTCCCCCATATCCCCCATATCCCCCCTCCCCCATATCCCCCATATCCCCACTCCCCCATATCCCCCCTCCCCCATATCCCCCATATCCCCCCTCCACCATATCCCCCATATTCCCCCCTCCCCCATATCCCCCCTCCCCCATATCCCCCTCCCCCATATCCCCCCTCCCCCATATCCCCATATCCCCCCTCCCCCATATCCCCCCCTCCCCCATATCGCCCATATCCCCCCTCCCCCATATCCCCCATATTCCCCCCTCCCCCATATCCCCCCTCCCCCATATCCCCCACATCCCCCTCCCCCATATTCCCCATATCCCCCCCTCCCCCATATCCCCCCTCCCACATATCCCCCCTCCCCCATATCCCCCCTCCCCCATATCCCCCATATCCCCCCTCCCCCATATCCCCACTCCCCCATATCCCCCCCCTCCCCCATATCCCCCCTCCCCAATATCCCCCATATCCCCCCTCCACCATATCCCCCATATTCCCCACTCCCCCATATCCCCCCTCCCCCATATCCCCCATATCCCCCCTCCCCCATATCCCCCCATCCCCCATATCCCCAAGTGAATCCAGCCCTAACCTTAACCTCTGCAATGCACGCGCAACCAATGGCGTGCATTCATATACCTGCCTAACACTGTTGCCTTTACCCCTGCCACCACCCCCCCCCCCCCAGGAGAAGCGCGCACACAACAATAGGGAGCATGTGAGGACTGGAGGAGGGCCCGCTGATGAGAGGCCACTGACCGTACACGAGGAAAGGGCCCTGGAACTGGCTGGCGGACCTGAGGACTGGGAGGTTGCTGATGCAGAGGTCGGGGCCCCACGAGCAAGTGAGCCACCAACAGCCCGTCCCCATATCCCCCCTCCCCTATATCCCCCTCCCCCGTATCACCTGATCACTGCCTGATGTCTAACCATGCATGCTTCATTGTGTATCGCAGGACCAAACGTCCAGGCACCCATCCCCGCAGATGCAGACCGCCCGCAGGATGCCCCTCGGAGACCACGGGAGACGGAGAGACCCGCACCCTCCAGCATGCGACGCCCGCAGGATGCCCCTCGGAGACCATGGGAGACGGAGAGACCCGAACCCTCCAGCATGCGACGCCCGCAGGATGCCCCTCGGAGACCACGGGAGACGGAGAGACCCGAACCCTCCAGCATGCGACGCCCGCAGGATGCCCCTCGGAGACCACGGGAGACGGAGAGACCCGAACCCTCCAGCATGCGACGCCCGCAGGATGCCCCTCGGAGACCACGGGAGACGGAGAGACCCGAACCCTCCAGCATGCGACGCCCGCAGGATGCCCCTCGGAGACCACGGGAGACAGAGAGACCCGAACCCTCCAGCATGCGACGCCCGCAGGATGCCCCTCGGAGACCACGGGAGACGGAGAGACCCGAACCCTCCAGCATGCGACGCCCGCAGGATGCCCCTCGGAGACCACGGGAGACAGAGAGACCCGAACCCTCCAGCATGCGACGCCCGCAGGATGCCCCTCGGAGACCACGGGAGACAGAGAGACCCGAACCCTCCAGCATGCGACGCCCGCAGGATGCCCCTCGGAGACCACGGGAGACGGAGAGACCTGGAGCAACAGGGAGACGACACCCCCGTCACGTGCGGGAGCGACCACCCAGCGATGAGGGGGGCAGCCACAGGCCCCCGTCACATCCGAGCCAGGACACCACTACCCAGGACACCACTATCCAGGACACCCCTACCCGGGACACCACTACCCAGTACACCCCTACCCGGGACACCACTACCCGGGACAGCACTACCCGGCACAGCACTACCCGGGACAGCACTACCCGGGACAGCACTACCCGGGACAGCACTACCCAGGACACCCCTACCCGGGAAGATGAAATACCGGACAGTGACTCCGAGTGGATGGGTGGAGACGAACCCCCACCCCAAAGTGCCATGGACTCAGAGTGGGACGAAGAGCACGACACAACGCCACTGCTGTCACCAACACCCTCCACCATCGCAGAAACACTCACCACGGTTGGGCACTTTAGTGATGAGGCGTCTGGTACACTCACTGGTGCGCACAACACAGCCGTCCCGGTACAGCAGGTGGAGGTAGGAGCAGCAGAGGGACCGGGCGGTCGGAGGGCAGCCCAGCCCAAGCGAACATCTGCCGCCCAGATGGATCCCGGGTTCCTGCAGTTACCACACCCACACATAGATCCGATGCAACCACCGACACGGAGACGAGCGAATAGGGTGACGGGCGGCTTGCGGCGGCTGCGGTCGCAGGTGGAGGAGTCCACCCGCGTCCAGGAGCTGGGAGTGGTCCCGGTCATGCGTGCCACCCAGGCTGACACCGCACGGCTGGCGTCCGCGGTGGAGGCAATGGGTGCGACGGTGTCAGACATGGGGAACGGTTTGCGAGGCCTGGGGCCTTCCGTGCAGGCGGCGTCTGTGGCCCAGGAAATGGCTGCCCTCTCACAGGAGGCCATGAGCCAGTGCCAGCGCCAGATGGCAGAGGCGCTCAACGCCATAGCCCAGTCTCAGCAGGCCATGGCCCAGTCTCAGCAGGCCATAGCCCAGTCTCTGCAGGCCATGGCCCAGTCTCTGCAGGCCATGGCCCAGTCTCAGCAGGCCATCGCTGAGGGCATCGGCGCCAGTGGCCATGTGCGAGCTGGCGTCGCACTGTCGCAGACAGGGTTCGACAACCCCCTGGGCTCCATGGCTGCAAACCTGCAGACCCCTGTCGATACCAGCACGGGCCTCCAGGACTGGCAGCGCCAGATGTCGGGGGCGCGTCGGATGGCCAGTCCGTTCGCATCCCCCACCCATGTAGAGGCCTGGGGGCCATCGGGCACCCCGAGGGAGGAGGAGGTGGTGTGGTCCGTCCCGGCTCCCTCTGTAGGGGAGGTCCCGGTACACCGCGACACCTCGGACTCCCCCCCTTCCGTCCCAGGTGCATCGGGTGGGCAACGGGCAGGACAGGCTGGCAGCTCGCCATCCCATTCGCCCGTGCCGCAGCCTGGCCCATCTAGGCCAGGACGCCCCAGGAAACGGCCGCCAAAGGGATCCAGTGTCAGAGGGCAGGAATCACAGGAGTCCACCTCCAGTTCTGCTGTACCGTCTGGGGAACCACGTAGACGTAGTCAAAGGGCCCGTAAGGCCAAACAATTAGACACTGAGTAAGTTGGCACGGGTGCAGGGCACAGATGAGTTTTAGGCGCTAGGGCACGTGCATGAACTCCTTTGGTTATTAAAGTCAATGTTACACCTACCGAAGCTGCCTTTGTGCTCTGTCCAAAGTGTGCGGGGGTGTCATGTACGTTGAGCGCAAGTGTGTGTGTGAGGGGTGGTCTTACCTCAGCCCCAGGTGAGTCTGCCCCCTTCCCCCTGGGCCGCCATCAACATCCCCCGGGCAGAGGACGGGACCGTGCGCTGCAGTGTCACAGCCGCATGCAGGGATGGTCCGGGTGGATGGTGGTACTGTGGCCATGGGTAAGACATAGTCCAACGATGTAGAGCCAGGAGCTCATCGGAGGCGGGTTGTCATCATTCTCCATGGCCTGCGATAGACACGCGTCCACCCGCAACTGGGTGAGCCCGGCCCGTTGTGCCACCGGTGGATCGGCAATTGGGAGTGGGGGGGTGGTGTGCATGCGGGTGGGGTGTGTGGGGTTGGGGAGGGGGGTGAGGGTGCTGGGTGGGTGGATGGGTGGGGGGTGTGGGTGGTCGGCTGTTGTCATGGTGTGCGGTCTGTGGCCATACTACCCGATTCCCACGCCCATCTAGTCAGTGAAGCGGGCGTCTATCAGTCTGTCCCGTGCCCGCTGGGCCAGCCGGTAACGGTGGACAGCCACCTGTCTGTGTCTACCCCGTCTGCCCTGACCATTGCCCCCATCCCCCTCATCTGGGGAGGACTGGGCCTCTTCCTGCTGCTCCTCCACTCCGCCCTCCTCTGCCTGCGGCACATCGCCCCTCTGCTGGGCTATGTTGTGCAGGACGCAGCACACCACAATGATGCGGCCGACCCTATCTGACCGATACTGGAGGGCGCCCCCAGAGAGGTCCAGGCACCTGAAACGCATCTTCAGCACGCCAAAGCACCTCTCGATCACTCCCCTTGTCGCTACATGGGCATCATTGTAGCGGTTCTCCGCCTCATTGCGTGGCCTCCGTATAGGCGTCATCAGCCACGATCGCAATGGGTAGCCCCTGTCGCCCAGCAACCAGCCCCTCAGCCGGGGATGGCGTCCCTCGTACATGCCGGGGATGGATGACCGCGACAACACGAATGAGTCGTGTACACTGCCTGGGTGACGGGCGCAGACGTGCAGGATCATCATGCGGTGGTCGCAGACCACCTGTACGTTCATCGAATAGGTCCCCTTCCTATTAGTGAACACGGCCCTGTTATCTGCAGGTGGCCGCACGGCGACGTGCATCCCATCGATCGCGCCCTGGACCATGGGGAACCCGGCAACGGCAGAGAAGCCCACGGCCCGGGCATCTTGGCTGGCCCGGTCCACTGGGAAGCGGATGTAGCGGTGCGCCATGGCATAAAGGGCATCTGTCACTGCCCCGATGCACCGATGCACCGATGTCTGCGATATGCCGGACAGGTCCCCACTCGGTGCCTGGAATGACCCCGTTGCATAAAAGTTCAGGGCCACCGTAACCTTGATGGACACGGGGAGAGGGTGTCCCCCGCCAGTGCCACGCGGTGACAGGTGTGCCAGCAGGTGGCAGATGTGTGCCACGGTTTCCCGGCTCATCCGGAGTCTCCTCCTGCATTCCCGGTCCGTGAGGTCCTGGTATGACTGCCGGGGCCGGTACACACGGGGCGCCCTCGGGTGCCTCCGTTGCCGTGGGGCCGCGACGTCCTCCTCCCCCTCCTCGTCCTGTCGGTCAGGTGTCCCTGCAGCCTGGGCGGCTGTCGCCTGCCCCTCTGCGGCAGCCTGCGCCGCCTCTCTGGCACGCTCCTCCTCCTCCTCCTCCTCCTCCTCCTCATCCAGGGCAACATAGACATGAGCGGCTGCCACCACGGCGGCCAACATCGCTGGATGGTCTGAAAACATGACGGCCTGGTGGGGGGGAGGGGAACGACGACATGTCATCATTGCCCATATCCCCTCCTCCCCCCAGCCAGGTGGCATGGACCGCATGGGTCCAACTGTTGGAGGCTGGCACCTGGCCAAGTGGACCAACTCATTTGCCCTCCCATCACCCACCCCGGCACGGACCCCCCCCCAACCTCCACCCCGGCACGGACCCCCTCCACAACCCCCAACCTCCAACCCGGCACGGACCCCCCCCCCCCCAACCTCCACCCCAGCACGGACCCCCCCCCAACCTCCACCCCGGCACGGACCCCCTCCCCAACCTCCACCCCGGCACGGACCCCCTCCCCAAACCCCAACCTCCACCCCGGCACGGACCCCCCTCCAACCTCCACCCCAGCACGGACCCCCCCCCCCCCAACCTCCACCCCGGCACGGACCCCCTCCACAACCCCCAACCTCCACCCCGGCACGGACCCCCTCCCCAACCCCCAACCTCCACCCCGGCACGGACCCCCTCCCCAACCCCCAACCTCCACCCCGGCGCGGACCCCCTCCCAACCTCCAACCCAGCACGGACCCCCCCCCCAACCTCCACCCCGGCACGGACCCCCTCCCCAACCCCCAACCTCCACCCCAGCACGGACCCCCCCTCCAACCTCCACCCCAGCACGGACCCCCCCCCCAACCTCCACCCCGGCACGGACCCCCTCCCCAACCCCCAACCTCCACCCCAGCACGGACCCCCCCCCAACCTCCACCCCGGCACGGACCCCCTCCCCAACCCCCAACCTCCACCCCGGCACGGACCCCCTCCACAACCCCCAACCTCCACCCCGGCACGGACCCCCTCCCCAACCCCCAACCTCCACCCCAGCACGGACCCCCCCCCCCAACCTTCACCCCGGCACGGACCCCCTCCCCAACCCCCAACCTCCACCCCGGCACGGACCCCCCCCCAACCTCCACCCCAGCACGGACCCCCCCCAACCTCCACCCCGGCACGGACCCCCTCCCCAACCTCCACCCCGGCACGGACCCCCTCCCCAACCTCCACCCCGGCACGGACCCCCTCCCCAACCTCCACCCCGGCACGGACCCCCTCCACAACCCCCAACCTCCACCCCGGCACGGACCCCCTCCCCAACCCCCAACCTCCACCCCAGCACGGACCCCCCCCCCAACCTCCACCCCGGCACGGACCCCCTCCCCAACCTCCACCCCGGCACGGACCCCCTCCCCAACCCCCAACCTCCACCCCAGCACGGACCCCCCCCCAACCTCCACCCCGGCACGGACCCCCTCCCCAACCCCCAACCTCCACCCCGGCACGGACCCCCTCCCCAACCCCCAACCTCCACCCTGGCACGGACCCCCCCCCAACCTCCACCCCAGCACGGACCCCCCCCCCCAACCTCCAACCCGGCACGGACCCCCTCCACAACCCCCAACCTCCACCCCGGCACGGACCCCCTCCCCAACCCCCAACCTCCACCCCAGCACGGACCCCCCCCCAACCTCCACCCCGGCACGGACCCCCTCCCCAACCTCCACCCCGGCACGGACCCCCTCCCCAACCCCCAACCTCCACCCCAGCACGGACCCCCCCCCCAACCTCCACCCCGGCACGGAACCCCTCCCCAACCCCCAACCTCCACCCCAGCACGGACCCCCCCCCCCCCAACCTCCACCCCGGCACGGACCCCCTCCCCAACCTCCACCCCGGCACGGACCCCCTCCCCAACCTCCACCCCGGCACGGACCCCCTCCCCAACCCCCAACCTCCACCCCAGCACGGACCCCCCCCCCCAACCTCCACCCCGGCACGGACCCCCTCCACAACCTCCAACCTCCACCCCGGCACGGACCCCCTCCCGGCACTCCCCCGGAGCCCAGCCTACTCTAACCACCCCCCCCCCCCCCCCGCCGCACACACACACAAGCCGAGACACACCTCTCCTCAGGCAATCAGTCTGCGGACACGCCATTTCCTGCGCAGAGCCAACCCCCCAGGCCGTCACTCACCTCCTCGCTGGTCGGCGTGGGCCTGGAGCACCGGGTCACGCCGATGAAAAGGAGGTTTGATTCACGTCGACGTGAACGGTCATCACGTCGACGGGGCTTCGGCCCATCCGGAAGGGAGAATATCGGCAGGCCGAAAATTGGCTGTCTTGCACAGACCCGTGACATTCTCCGCGGCAGCGGCGCCATTAACGCCCCGCCGACTTTTCTCCCTTCGGAGACTTCGGCGGGGGCGGGGGCGGGATTCACGGCGGCCAACGGCCATTCTCCGACCCGGCGGGGGGTCGGAGAATGACGCCCCTTCTTCTGAATCTAACTGTTCCAATTTCAGTTCAGAAAACACTTTGCTTCAGATTTTACTCTCTGAAGGTAGAGAAAGAGCCAATGCCATACCTGGTTTCCTCTTTCCCAAGGCAGTTACCTTAATCCACATAACAACTTCACTTCTCCATTGGTCGTACGATCCACTTTCAGATAATAATGGCGGATAGTCATATCCGGACATATTTATTCTAAGTTCAGCCATATATATATCTTTTTTTTTTCCTTGGTTGATGCAGAATTTTTCTTTTTCTTCTGGAAAAGTTGAATCTTTCAACCCTTTACAATTGCACAGCAACCATCCTCTGCCAGCATTGGTAGCCTTTGGCTGCTGTTGAGTGAAGATTCAAGAATTCTGCTCCTTATCACAAACACCTTGGGCGTCATTCTCCGACCCCCCGCCGGGTCGGAGAATCGCTGGGGGCTGCCATGAATCCCGCCCCCGCCGGTTGCCGAAGTCTCCGGTACCGGATATTCGGCGGGGGCGGGAATCGGGCCGTGCCAGTTGGCGGGCCCCCCCGCTGGATTCTCCGGCCCGGATGGGCCGAAGTCCCGCCGATAAATTGCCTGTCCATCCGGCGTGGATTAAACCACCTTTTGAACGGCGGGACAAGGCGACGTGGGCGGGCTCCGGGGTCCTGGGGGGGTCACGGGCCGATCTGGCCCCGGGGGGTGCCCCCACGGTGGCCTGGCCCACGATCGGGGCCCACTCTTTCCCTTCCGCCTCCGCCATGGTCTCCACCATGGCGGAGGCGGAAGAGACTCCCTCCACTGTGCATGCGTGGGAAACTGTCAGCGGCTGCTGACGCTCCCGCGCATGCGCCGCCCGGGGATGTCATTTCCGCGCCAGCTGGCGGGGCAACAAAGGCCATTTCCGCCAGCTGGCGGGGCGGAAATTCCTCCGGCGTCGGCCTAGCCCCTCAATGTTGGGGCTCGGCCCCCAAAGATGCGGAGCATTCCGCACCTTTGGGGCGGCGCGATGCCTGTCTGATTGGCGCCGTTTTGGGCGCCAGTCAGCGGACATCGCGCCGTTTCGGGAGAATTTCGCCCCTTTATTCTCCTTGAACACAGCTCTGGACAAAACTATATCACCACATCACATGCTCACCAAGGCCACCTGCATCCTCTTTACATATCAGTGTCACTTTTTGGATACTTAACCTCAATGAGACATCTAATTGGAACGACTCTTAACCCATTCCTTAACAACCTGTCCTCTACTCCCTCAAAGAACCTGCTCATCCTAGCCACCGTGATATGCACCCTTTGGATCACTTTAAATTGGATAAGACTGAGCCTTGCACACGACAAGGATGCATTCATCCTCCGCAGGGCCTTCTCCCACATCACACCCTCCACTTCCCCACCCCGCGCCTCATCCCACTTCCACTTAATGTCCCCCACCGGGGCCCCCTCCCAGTCCATTAGCTCCCTGTGGACCTCGGACACCCTCCCCTCCCTTATCTCATCCCTCGACAACACCCTGGGCTGGATTCTCCGATTCTGGGGCTATGTCCCCACACCGGCACGGGAACGGTGGGTTCTACGCCAGGAGAACTGGCGCAAAACGACCACGTATTTCCCATTTGGCAGGGAGATAGCATGAAGGCAGCGTACAGCACAAGGCTCTAGCTGCCGAGACGCCCCGGAGAATTGCTGGGTCCGTGGCCGCGCTTGCGCACGGCGGCGGTCTGCAGCGGGTGCACCGTGCAACACGGTGCCAAATGCTCGCGGAAACGGCCTGCAAAATCGGGCCCTCCCTTCGGCTGGCTCGCGCGCCCCGAACTGCCCCACCACAGTGCCCCCAGCCCTGAATAATGTCCCCCCCCCACCCCCTGCCTGTGGATCGGCTCTTCCCCGACTGCGGCGATGCTGGACTGAGGCCGCAGCCGCCACGCTGAGTTCCCGACGGCTGAGACCATGAGAGACCCACGCCGTCGGGAACTCGGCCGGTTGGGGGCGGAGCATCGGTGGGCAGGCCTCGGGCAATGTCCTGAGGCCGTTGATATGTGCCGCGTCGTGCCCTCCGAGTACACTGCTTTGGAGGGGACGGAGCTTCACGAAAGTGGCGCCGCCCCCGATTTGGTCGTAAACGCGGATTCTCCGACCGTTCGCCGAACACGATGTCGGCGTCGGCGACTGGACAACCCAACCCCCTATCTTGCAGCCCCAAGGACAGCAACCTGGGAAATAAACTCCTCAAGAAATCCCGGACCTGCAAGTGAAATGAAAATGAAAAGTCGCTTATTGTCACGAGTAGGCTTCAATGAAGTTACTGGGAAAAGCCCCTAGTCGTCACATTCCGGTGCCTGTTCAGGGAGGCTGGTACGGGAATTGAACCGTGCTGCTGGCCTGCCTTGGTCTGCTTTCAAAGCCAGCGATTTAGCCCAGTGAGCTAAACCAGCTTAATCCAGAACACCTCACTGTTTCCCACATTCAACTTGTACCCAGAGAACCGACCAATACCCTCCATATTGCCCTCAATGGGTCTGAAATATATAACAACAGGTCGTCCGCAAACAGCAAAACCCTGTGCTCAACAACCACCCCCCCTCCCCGCACAATCCCTTTCCAATCCTTCAACACTCTAAGCGCCATTGCCAATGGCTCTATAGCCAAGGCAAAACAGCAACAGGTTGAGCGGGCACCCCTGCCTCACCCCGCGATGCAGCCTGAAATATCCCGAGCTCACCCGGTTCATCCACACACTTACAACCTGCGCCCGATACAGCAACTGGACCCAGTCCACAAACCCCTGCCCGAATCCGAACCGCCCCAGCACCCCCACAGGTACTCCCACTCCAATTGGTCTAAAGCCTTCCCCGCATCCATTGCCACTGCCACTTCCATTTCCTGCCCCTCCTGGGGCACCATCGTTTTTTAAAATAAATTTAGAGTACCCAATTCATTTTTTCCAATTAAGGGGCAATTTAGCGTGGCCAATCGACCGAGCCTGCACATCTTTGGGTTGTGGGGTCGAAACCCAAGCAAACACGGGGAGAATGTGCAAACTCCACACAGACAGTAACCCAGAGCCGGGATCGAACCTGGGACCTCAGCGCCCTGAGGCAGCAGGGCTAATCACTGCGCCACTGTGCTGCCCTGGGGCACCATAGTTAAGCAACCTCCTCACATTTGCTGACAGCTGCCTCCCTTTCACAAACCGCACCAATCACCCGGGACACAGTTCTCAATTCGTGAAGCTAACACCTTCACCAACTTAGCGCCCACATTCAACAACGATAGTGAACAGTATGATCCACACTGCTCCAGATCTTTCAGAATCATGGAGATCGATGTCTGCAATAATGGAGGAGGGAGTTCCCCCTCTCACTAGCCTCCTTTTCTGCCCCCACCAGCAACTGCCCCAGATCCTCCCCAAACCTTTTATAAAACTCCACCAGGAACCCATCCGGGTCCGGCACCTTCCCATACTCTCCATCATCTCCCTCAGCCCAATAGGGACCCCCAATCCCTGCACCAACTCCTCGTCCACCCTGGGAAACCCCAATCCATCCAAGAACCGTCGCATTCTCTTCCGCCCACCCGCCCCAGCCAGGGGCTCCGACTCATACAGAATCCTGTAAAATTCCTCAAACGCCCCATTCACCTCCATGTCCCATCGTTCGCTCTACCAATCTCCCTCGCCGGCTCCTATTTCCTAAACTGGTGGGCCTACATCCTGCTCGCCTTCTCACCATTCTCGCATACTGCCCCCCTGGCTCTCCGCAACTGCCCTACCACCTTCCCCGTGGATATCAATCCAAACTCCATTTGGAGCCCCTGCCTCTCCCTCAACAGCCCTGTCTCCGAGGCCTCCAACTACCTCCTGTCCACCCTCAGAATCTCTTCCACCAGCCTTGACATCTCTGCCCATTCCGCCTTTTCCCTATGTGCCCGAATCAAGATAATCCCCTCCTAAACCACCGCCCTGAGTGCCTCCCACAGCGGTGGAGGCCTTGACCTCCCCCATGTCATTTAGCTCCACGTACCCCCGAATGGAGGCCCTCACCCGCTCGCACACCTCCTCATCCGCCAACAGCCCTACATCCAGCCGCCACTGCGGTCGCTGCATGACCACCCCGCCCCCGGTCTAGTCACAAATCCACCTAATGCAGCGCATGGTCTGAGACCACAATCACCGAATACTCTGAGTCGACCACCCCGGCCAGCATCGCCTTGTCGACCACAAAAAAGTCAGCCCGGGAGTGCACCCTGTGTACATGGGAGAATATGAAAATTCCTTCGTCATCCGCCTCCCAAACCTCCATGGATCCACCCCCCCCCCTGCCCCCCCCCCCACACACACACACACAACTCCCCCCCCCCCCCCACTATACGCTCCATAAAGCCCCGCAGCTTCTTCACCACCGCCAACACCTTCGCCGACCTCAGGCTCAACCGGTCCAAACTCGGCTCGATGACCGTGTGAAAATCCCCTGCCATATCAACCGGTGCGAGTCCAGGTCAGGGATCTTCCCCAACCCGCCTCATAAACTCCACATCTTCCCAATTTGGGGCATAAACATTTACCAGGACCACCGGCACCCCCTCCAGCTTCCCACTCACCATCACAAACCTCCCTCCCGAATCGGCCGCAATATTTCCCACCTCGAACGCCACCCGCTTATTCACCAGCACCTCCACCCCCGCCTCGTCTTCATATCGAGTCCCAAATGGGACACCTGCCCTACCCACCCTGTCCTCAACCTTGTCTGGTCCTCAATCTTCAAATGTGTCTCTTGTAGAAAGGCCACATTCACCTTCAGACTCCTCAGGTGCGCGAACACACGTGACTGTTTGACCGGCTCATTCAGCCCCTCACGTTCCATGTGACCAACCTGATTGGGGGGCTCCCCGCCCCCCTCCACTGCCAATCAACCATATCCCTTTTTGGACCACTGCGCCACAACAACCGCACCCTTGCCAGCACCCCCCACCCACCCCCAAACAAAAAAACAACTCCCTCACCTGTAACAAACACCTCACCACCCCCCACTGTGTTCCCGTTAGCTAGCCCGTCCAGCTAGCATGGCCCAAGGCCTCCAAACCTCCTACCCCACCAGATTCCCCTCTCCCCATCTACACTCCCTCAAGAAACAGAAAAAAGGTGCACTCACCTTTGATGCTCCCCAAGCACCCATCCACCAAACCCAACAAAACATTTCAAATGAGAGAATGTTTTCCAAGGGCAACCAGAAGATATCACCGCCTCACACCTCCTCATAGGTTCAGTGTCCTCCTTCTCCTACCAGTCCATTATCCCTCAAAAACTCCATCGCCTCCTCAGGCATACCAAAATAGTATTCTCGATTCTAGAAAGTCACCCAGAGTCGGGCCGGGTACAGCACCCCGAACATCACCCCCTTCTTGAAGAGGGCAGCCTTCAGCCAATTAAACCCGGCCCTCCTCTTCGTCAGCTCTGCGCCCAGGTCTTTGTATACCCACAGCTCGTTCCCCTCCCAGGTGCACATCCTCGTCTGCCTCACCCGACGAAGAATCTTCTCTTTATCCAGAAAGCGAAACAGCCTCACCACCATCGCCCTTGGCGGCTCGCCCGCTTGCGGTCTCTTCATCAACGCCCTGTGCACTCGGCCGACCTCCAGGGGCCGGTCAAAGGCCCCCTCCCAGATCATCATCTCCAGCATTTTGGCCACGTACATGCTGGCGTCCGTTCCTTCAATGTCTTCGGGCATCCCCACAATCCTTAAATTTTGCCTTCTGGAGCAATTCTCCAGATCCTCCATCTCCTTCTGCCTCTTCTGGGTCTCCTGCATCGACCCCACCTCGGCCACCAACGAGGCCAACTGCCCCTCGTGCTCCCCCACCGCCTCCTCCACTTTCTGGAATGCCCGGCCCTGGGACTCCAGCCTTTGCTCCGCTCTCTCTATATCTACGAGCAGAACAGGCCCTTTACCCTCCTCCATCTTAACCTGTGGCGCACCTCGAAGACTCTCCTGCTCCAAAATCTCCCGTCTTCTCCACCCACTCCGAGTCCATGGATCCATCCACCAGCCACACCAGAGGAGTTACACCTTCTCCAGGTGCTCCTCCACCTCTTTCCAGCCAAAGTTCCACCCCTCAGACGGGGAAAAGATTCCACCTTGAGCTGGAGCTCCAAAACGCCCGAACGCTCACTCCATGGCTGCTAGTGGAAGTCGCCACTTTTTATGAATATTAACACACTCCACACTCACTGACCTCGATTCTCCACCCTGCGATGTTGGGAACGCGAATCGCAATCGGGCGGAGAATCGGGCGTCTGGACAAAAGAATGCCATGTCCCTCGTTGATGGCGACAGCGAGGCACGCGCACCACACCGGCGACGGAATGGAAAACCAGCATTTGCTTGCACTTCAATGCCATTAACACGCCCAACCCAGTTTGCCCGTGGTCTCTGCGATGCTCTACCCCTAGCAGGCAGAAGTCACGTGTGTACGGTTCACGGGTATTTACAAACCCGGGTTGGGTGCCATGGCTGCTGAGGGAGAGAGAGAAGGTAAGCAAAGTTTTAAAAATTGTTAAAAGTTGCAGTGCTTGGTGTGGGGTGGCTATGAGGGCCAGGGGGACGATTTGGCAAGTGCTCCGAGGATTTGAGGTGTTTCCCTCGGGATTGGGATTGCCGTAGCTGCAGGATTTGTTTTAAACGCACACATTTGGTACAAGTTACAGGCCCCTGGCTGCTCACTCTGCTGACTGCTCACTGTGTTCTGTAAATGTTCACAGAACACTCTGGTCATTTGGGAGCCCATCCAGGCCGCCCCTCTTAAAACCCTCAGACCCCACCTGACCCAGCAACGGCAGTGAGCAGTCACATGCAGCAAGGTTGGCCTGTGACAGAGCGATGACCTGCCGAGCCTCGGGACGAGGTTCTCCCAGAGCTGACCCAGGTGGTAGGCCGGTGCCAGGGGGTGTCAGTGACATGCCAGCGACTGCAAGGCCGCTTGGAGGAGTCCGAAAGGCTTCAGGCGCAGGCGATGATGCCGACAGTGAGTGGCACCGACTGCTCGGGTGGTGGAAAACCTGGAGCACAATGGCTACGTCTCAGAATCCGAACAGTGCAGAAAGAGGCCATTCGGTCCATCGAGCCTGCACCGACTTCTGAAAGGGTACCCACACCTCCCCGCACCGTCCCCATATACCCCATAACCCCTCCTAACCTGCACACCTTTGGGCTGTGGGAGGAAACCGGAGCAGCCGGAGGAAACGGGGAGAACGTTCAAACTCCACACAGGCAGTCCGGAATTGAACCCGGGTGCCTGGCGCTGTGAGGCAGCAGTGCTAACCACTGTACCACCGTGACCCCCACATTAAGGTTAAAGAGACATTTGGAACGAGATGCAGCTAGTATCTGAAGAGCTAAGACGAGAGTTCCGGTGTCCTGTCTGCTGAGAACTGAAGGGTCAATAACTGATGGTGGACCGTTACAGAGAATCAGAAAGCTTCACAGCTATGAGTTACACAAACATTCTTTATGTGAGTTGCGTTATGTACTCTGGGATAACACAGGCTGCAGCTTTGACCAAAAGATACTCCAGACTTTGAAGTAAGTTCAATGTGACTTATTGAACCATTAGCACAGTTCTCTATGAGTTTGACTCTCCTGCTAATCTTGCTGCAGTAACTCAGTCTAACTAACCAGTCTGCTCTAAGCCACGTGGTGGGTGTGATGCTCCTGATCTGCCCCTGTCCTACTCTCTAAGTGTCGCCTGTGGAAAGAGACAGAGCATGTGTGCCCTGTCCTTTTATATGGGTTGTGTAATGCCCCCTTGTGGTAGTGTCACCTCTGGGTGTCTTGACTGCCCATTGGTCGTGTCCTATTCTATGTGTTCATTAGCTGTATGTCTGCATGTCATGATGTCTCTGGTGCTCCCTCTAGTGTTTACTTAGTCATAGTGTATTGACATTAACCCCTTGTGTATTTACAGTCATGCTTATCACCACATGTGTCATCACCTTCCTTTTCTTTAGCCTCAACGCAGCTGGTGCTGTCCCTAGTTTTATATATTTTTCACTGAATTTTAATCAGAGTGCCATTCCACTCGGCAGCCAGTAGATGGACCACTCTTCCTGAATAATGAAGCCTCTCCTGGTGGTGAATTGCAAGGAATCTGAGACACAGGGACAGGCCATTCGGCCCAACTGTTCGTTACTGGTGTGTTTTGTCTTTACACTGTACTCGGGGCCTGGTTGGCTGACTACAGTGGGGTGGGCGAGAGAGATGATGGTTTGAGGGCTCCGGGGAGGAAAGGTGTGGTTTGGAGGGGGAGGGGTGTGTGGCTCGTGAGGATTAATAGGATAAAGACATGGGGGGGGGAGGGGCAGGGAATTCATCCAATGAGCACAGAGGAAAAGAAGGTCACCTCCCCCTTCTTGCCCGACGTCAGCTTGCCCAGTACGGCCTGCCAGGCTTGGCATGGCGCTCCATCTGCTGTGGGTGAGACAGTGGTGGGGGTGGGATTAGGTGCGTAAATGACCATCACTTGGTCACCTAGGGCCCCCCCCCCCCCCCCCCAAACACTGGAAAGGGCCTTAAAACCTATCTGTGAATTGCTTCGGGATATCCTGAGGTCATGAACATAGGAACAGGAGTAAGCCATTCAGCCCATCAAGCCTGCTCCACCATTCCATATGATCATGGCGGATTGGACACTTCAGTGCTTTTACACCCACTATCCCCATAACCCTTTACGTTATTGTTCATCAGAAATCTACCAATCTCTGCTTTAAACACACACAGTGACTGAGCTTCCACAGCCCCCTGGGGTAGAGAACTCCAAAGATTCACAATCCTCCGAGTAAAGAAATTTCTCCTCATCTCGGTCCTAAGCGGCACTCCCCTTATTTTGAAGTCGTGCCCCCTGGTTCTAGGCTCCCCAACCAAGGGAAACATCTTACCTGCATCTACCCCGTCTACTCCTTTCAATATTTTGTTGATTTCACCGAGCTTGTGGGTGGAATTTTCCCATTTCAGCGCAGAGGGCTGGTTGAGGTGAAAGGAAACGGCGTGTCGCCCGTCAGCTGCACAGCTTTTCGCCACATTGTACAGAGCCCCAGAGCAGAACCAGTGGAGGCGTGACCCACGCCATCCCTCCAGCAGGTCAGGGACGGAAAAAGCCAGCAAATTCAGGAATCCTGAGATCGGGGCCACCCTTTTTAAAGAGCACCTTCACCTGTGATATTAAAAGCTGGAAACCCAACCCCACACACACAAACACAGAGACCCCCCCCCCCGCCTCCTCCACACGTGCACACGGGCAATCGCCCTCTCACGGGCCAATCCCCCCATGTCCCCCTCTGCGGGGAAATGGGGAAATTCCCCCCCCCCCTCCCCCCAACCCCCGTATAAGGGGAATCCTCCCCTCCCATGGAGCTCCCTGGAGAGACTCCCGGAACTGCTCCCTGGCACTGCTTTCTGTCATTCCCTGGCAGTGCCAGGGTGCCAGGGGGCAATGGCAGGGCCAGGATACAGCCCAACCATTTCACCTCTTCCCTCGGGGGGGGGTTATACGTACCTATGCGCCCCAGGCGGGTTCCCTTCGCCTGGTTCCTCTATTTAAGAACTTCTTGTAAATGCCGACCACATGTCGGCAAGGGGGGAATTCACAGTGTGAGGTGGGGCGATACGGAGGGGAAGTCCTCTATTGATATTATAATGTATTTAAATGACGTCCCCAACCTTTCTAGACGGGAATCTCATCCCTTCACTGGCGAGGGGGCGGAGAAAATCTGAATAAAAGGTTATTTTTTTGACTCAAACGGGATTTAGCATCCGCGTCGCTAGGCGCTCTCCCCGGAAAACCCGGGCGCCAAATCCCACCTCTCATTCTTCAAAACTCTAGAGGATACAAGCCCAGCTTCTCCAATCTCTCTTCGTTAGACAGTCCGCCCATTCCCAGAACAAGCCTGGTGAACTTTCGGCGCAATCCCGCGGTGGCAATAATATCCTTTCTGGGGTAAGTGGACCAGAACTGCACACGGTGCTCCAGGTGTGGTCCAGCCCGGGTGCCTGTACAACTGCACCAAGACCTCCTCCTGCACTCAAATCCTCTTCGCAGTAAAGGCTAACATTTCATTAGCCTTCCTAATGGCTTGCTGCAACCAGCCTGCCTTCAGTCACTTATGGACAAGGACACCCACGTCCCCTTTGTTGTCTGGGAATTATCAGACACTTTGACCAATTTATTAGTAAAACGTTCTACCCAGGTGCTCTTATTTGCAAGATAAACAAAGGACACACACAGGTTCTCAATTCAACCCAAATTTATTCACAAACACCATTACCTCACATTTGTTAAGTTTAGCCGTGGACCAATCCAATGGAAATCCACAGTCGCCAACACCCGCTTAGGGCCTGGCACGTGAAGGAGGTGGGCAAGGGAAAGTTGTTCCTATTAGCTGATGGTTTCGGCAAAAAATGCCGGGGAATGTGAGAAAGAGTAATTTTACACGGCGAGTGGTAATGATCTGGAACACACTCCTTCAAGGGTGGTGGTGGGTGGTGGTGGTGGTGGTGGTGGGGTGGGGGTGGGGGGGGGGGGAGTTAAGATGACCAATGATTTCAAAAGGAAATTGGACGGGAACCTGGGGGAAATAAACTTGCAGGGATATGGGGGTGGGAGGCATGGAACTAATTGCATTGATCTACGGAGAGGTAGCATGGACCCGATGGGCCACAATACCTCCTTCTGTGCAATGATAACTCCATGGGCGGGATTCTCCGGCCCTGGGCAGTGACCGGAGAATCGGCAGAAGGGGGCGCGATTCACGCAACGCCGCTCCGATGCCGATTCTCCAGTCACTGACCCCGGTAGGGGGCCTCCACCGTGGCCTGGCCCACAATCGGGGCCTACCGATTGGCGGGCCGGCTTGTCTTGGTGAGGGCCTATGTTCCTCCGCGCCGGGACCCTGTAGCTCTCTGCCAGGTTGCCTCGGGGCCGGCGCGGAGAAGGAAACTAGCGCGCATGCGCGAGTTTGCGCCGGCTATAGCACGCATGCACAGACCTGCGGCGCACTTTTAACACCGGTATCGGCAGCTGGAGCTGAGTGAGTCGCTCCAGTGCCGTGCTGGCCCCCCGTGCGGCGCAGGATCGCTGCTCCTAGGGGCCTGTTAATGCCGTCGTAAAACGCGACAGTGTTTCCCAGACAACACTCAGCCTCAGGATCAGAGAATCCCGCCCCATGACTCTGTGGCTTCTTTATTCCGTTAATTTCAGCAAAAGCTAACATGTTATTTAATATTAAAACCAAACCAAAAGCAAAATGGTTCATCTGCAGCAGCAGGTGGAAGACAGAAAATGTCTTTTCAAACGGGAGAACAATGTGACATAAAACAGAACCATGGGCTGATTCTCCGTTGGCCGATGAAGATATCGTAATCGGTGATCGGGCGGAGAATCCCTGTTTACGACCAAATGGGGGCGGCGCCTGTTTTAAGATGCTCCGCCCCCTCCAAAACAGTGTCACCGAGGAGTACGCCGCATGCCGTCGGGGCGACCTCAAGACGTTACCTCAAGGCCCTCGGCCGATGCTCCGCCCCCGATGTGCCGAGTTCCCGACGGCGCGGGACATGGGGCGAAATTCTCCGTTATCGGCGGAAACTCCGCCGATCGGCGCAAAAAACGGCGCAAATCCCACTTGCGTCACGTCATAAAAATGGGCCGATAGTCTGCGGCCCGAAATGGGCTAGCAGCGACGTAACGGGATCCGCGCTTGCGCAGTGGTTCACGCCGTGCAGCGTCATACGCGCTGCACGGCGTGACGGCTCATAAGGCCGCGCAGCTCCCTCCCACCCGACCGGAACAGCCGACCGCAACACCCGACTTGATGGCTGGCCGTCGCTCAGCCCCGAGGTTCGAGTCACGCGATGTGGAGGCGCTCCTGGATGCGGTGGAGCAGAGGAGGGACGCCCTGTATCCCGGGCACGGCCGCAGAGTTGCCCCACGCCACAGCCGGCGTCTGTGGAGGGAGGTGGCAGAGGCCATCACCGCTGTGGCCCTAACACCACGGACAGGCACCCAGTGCCACAAGAAGGTGAACGACCTCGTCAGAGCAGGCAGGGTGAGCCTCCCCCATATCCCCTCTCCCCCAAATCCCCCCCTGCCCCATATCCCCCCCTCCCCCATATCCCCCCCTCCCCATATCCCCCCTCCCCCATATTCCCCCCTCCCCCATATCCCCCATATCCCCCCTCCCCCATATCCCCCTCCCCCATATCCCCCATATTCCCCCCTCCCCCATATCCCCCCTCCCCCATATCCCCCCTCCCCCATATCCCCCCTCCCCCATATCCCCCCTCCCCCATATCCCCCCTCCCCCATATCCCCCCTCCCCCATATTCCCCCCTCCCCCATATCCCCCCTCCCCATATCCCCCCTCCCCCATATTCCCCCCTCCCCATATCCCCCCTCCCCCATATCCCCCCTCCCCCATATCCCCCCTCCCCCATATTCCCCATATCCCCCCTCCCCCATATCCCCCCTCCCACATATCCCCCATATCCCCCCTCCCCCATATCCCCCCCTCCCCCATATCCCCATATCCCCCCTCCCCCATATCCCCCATATCCCCCCCTCCCCCATATCGCCCCCTCCCCCATATCCCCCATATCCCCAAGTGAATCCAGCCCTAACCTTAACCTCTGCAATGCACGCGCAACCGATGGCGTGCATTCATATACCTGCCTAACACTGTTGCCTTTTACCCCTGCCACCACCCCCCCCGCCCCCCCCAGGAGAAGCGCGCACACAACAATAGGGAGCATGTGAGGACTGGAGGAGGGCCCGCTGATGAGAGGCCACTGACCGTACACGAGGAAAGGGCCCTGGAACTGGCTGGCGGACCTGAGGACCGGGAGGTTGCTGATGCAGAGGTCGGGGCCCCACGAGCAAGTGAGCCACCAACAGCCCGTCCCCATATCCCCCCTCCCCTATATCCCCCTCTCCCGTATCACCTGATCACTGCCTGATGTCTAACCATGCATGCTTCATTGTGTATCGCAGGACCAAACGTCCAGGCACCCATCCCCGCAGATGCAGACCGCCCGCAGGATGCCCCTCGGAGACCACGGGAGACGGAGAGACCCGCACCCTCCAGCATGCGACGCATGCAGGATGCCCCTCGGAGACCACGGGAGACGGAGAGACCCGCACCCTCCAGCATGCGACGCCCGCAGGATGCCCCTCGGAGACCACGGGAGACGGAGAGACCCGGACCCTCCAGCATGCGACGCCCGCAGGATGCCTCTCGCACACCACGGGAGACGGAGAGACCCGGACCCTCCAGCATGCGACGCCCGCAGGATGCCCCTCGGAGACCACGGGAGACGGAGAGACCCGGACCCTCCAGCATGCGACGCCCGCAGGATGCCTCTCGCACACCACGGGAGACGGAGAGACCCGGACCCTCCAGCATGCGACGCCCGCAGGATGCCTCTCGCACACCACGGGAGACGGAGAGACCTGGAGCAACAGGGAGACGACACCCCCGTCACGTGCGGGAGCGACCACCCAGCGATGAGGGGGGCAGCCACAGGCCCCCGTCACATCCGAGCCAGGACACCACTACCCAGGACACCACTATCCAGGACACCCCTACCCGGGACACCACTACCCAGGACACCCCTACCCGGGACACCACTACCCGGGACAGCACTACCCGGGACAGCACTACCCGGGACAGCACTACCCGGGACAGCACTACCCAGGACACCCCTACCCGGGAAGACGAAATACCGGACAGTGACTCAGAGTGGATGGGTGGAGACGAACCCCCACCCCAAAGTGCCATGGACTCAGAGTGGGACGAAGAGCACGACACAACGCCACTGCTGTCACCAACACCCTCCACCATCGCAGAAACACTCACCACGGTTGGGCACTTTAGTGATGAGGCGTCTGGTACACTCACTGGTGCGCACAACACAGCCGTCCCGGTACAGCAGGTGGAGGTAGGAGCAGCAGAGGGACCGGGCGGTCGGAGGGCAGCCCAGGCCAAGCGAACATCTGCCGCCCAGATGGATCCCGGGTTCCTGCAGTTACCACACCCACACATAGATCCGATGCAACCACCGACACGGAGACAAGCGAATAGGGTGACGGGTGGCTTGCGGCGGCTGCGGTCGCAGGTGGAGGAGTCCACCCGCGTCCAGGAGCTGGGAGTGGTCCCGGTCATGCGTGCCACCCAGGCTGACACCGCACGGGTGGCGTCCGCGGTGGAGGCAATGGGTGCGACGGTGTCAGACATGGGGAACGGTTTGCGAGGCCTGGGGCCTTCCGTGCAGGCGGCGTCTGTGGCCCAGGAAATGGCTGCCCTCTCACAGGAGGCCATGAGCCAGTGCCAGCGCCAGATGGCAGAGGCGCTCAACGCCATAGCCCAGTCTCAGCAGGCCATGGCCCAGTCTCAGCAGGCCATGGCCCAGTCTCAGCAGGCCATAGCCCAGTCTCTGCAGGCCATGGCCCAGTCTCTGCAGGCCATGGCCCAGTCTCTGCAGGCCATGGCCCAGTCTCAGCAGGCCATCGCTGAGGGCATCGGCGCCAGTGGCCATGTGCGAGCTGGCGTCGCACTGTCGCAGACAGGGTTCGACAACCCCCTGGGCTCCATGGCTGCAAACCTGCAGACCCCTGTCGATACCAGCACGGGCCTCCAGGACTGGCAGCGCCAGATGTCGGGGGCGTGTCGGATGGCCAGTCCGTTCGCATCCCCCACCCATGTAGAGGCCTGGGGGCCATCGGGCACCCCGAGGGAGGAGGAGGTGGTGTGGTCCGTCCCGGCTCCCTCTGTAGGGGAGGTCCCGGTACACCGCGACACCTCGGACTCCCCCCCTTCCGTCCCAGGTGCATCGGGTGGGCAACGGGCAGGACAGGCTGGCAGCTCGCCATCCCAGTCGCCCGGGCCGCAGCCTGGCCCATCTAGGCCAGGACGCCACAGGAAACGGCCGCCAAAGGGATCCAGTGTCAGAGGGCAGGAATCACAGGAGTCCACCTCCAGTTCTGCTGTACCGTCTGGGGAACCACGTAGACGTAGTCAAAGGGCCCGTAAGGCCAAACAATTAGACACTGAGTAAGTTGGCACGGGTGCAGGGCACAGATGAGTTTTAGGCGCTAGGGCACGTGCATGAACTCCTTTGGTTATTAAAGTCAATGTTACACCTACCGAAGCTGCCTTTGTGCTCTGTCCAAAGTGTGCGGGGGTGTCATGTACGTTGAGCGCAAGTGTGTGTGTGAGGGGTGGTCTTACCTCAGCCCCAGGTGAGTCTGCCCCCTTCCCCCTGGGCCGCCATCAACATCCCCCGGGCAGAGGACGGGACCGTGCGCTGCAGTGTCACAGCCGCATGCAGGGATGGTCCGGGTGGATGGTGGTACTGTGGCCATGGGTCAGACATAGTCCAATGATGTAGAGCCAGGAGCTCATCGGAGGCGGGTTGTCATCATTCTCCATGGCCTGCGATAGACACGCGTCCACCCGCAACTGGGTGAGCCCGGCCCGTTGTGCCGCCGGTGGATCGGCAATTGGGGGTGGGGGGGTGGTGTGCATGCGGGTGGGGTTGTGGAGGGGGGTGAGGGTGCTGGGTGGGTGGATGGGTGGGGGGTGTGGGTGGTCGGCTGTTGTCATGGTGTGCGGTCTGTGGCCATACTACCCGATTCCCACGCCCATCTAGTCAGTGAAGCGGGCGTCTATCAGTCTGTCCCGTGCCCGCTGGGCCAGCCGGTAACGGTGGACAGCCACCCGTCTGTGTCTACCCCGTCTGCCCTGACCATTGCCCCCATCCCCCTCATCTGGGGAGGACTGGGCCTCTTCCTGCTGCTCCTCCACTCCGCCCTCCTCCGCCTGCGGCACATCGCCCCTCTGCTGGGCTATGTTGTGCAGGACGCAGCACACCACAATGATGCGGCCGACCCTATCTGACCGATACTGCAGGGCGCCCCCAGAGAGGTCCAGGCACCTGAAACGCATCTTCAGCACGCCAAAGCACCTTTCGATCACTCCCCTTGTCGCTACATGGGCATCATTGTAGCGGTTCTCCGCCTCATTGCGTGGCCTCCGTATAGGCGTCATCAGCCACGATCGCAATGGGTAGCCCCTGTCGCCCAGCAACCAGCCCCTCAGCCGGGGATGGCGTCCCTCGTACATGCCGGGGATGGATGACCGCGACAACACGAATGATTCGTGTACACTGCCTGGGTGACGGGCGCAGACGTGCAGGATCATCATGCGGTGGTCGCAGACCACCTGTACGTTCATCGAATAGGTCCCCTTCCTATTAGTGAACACGGCCCTGTTATCTGCAGGTGGCCGCACGGCGACGTGCATCCCATCGATCGCGCCCTGGACCATGGGGAACCCGGCAATGGCAGAGAAGCCCACGGCCCGGGCATCTTGGCTGGCCCGGTCCACGGGGAAGCGGATGTAGCGGTGCGCCATGGCATAAAGGGCATCTGTCACTGCCCGGATGCACCGATGCACCGATGTCTGCGATATGCCGGACAGGTCCCCACTCGGTGCCTGGAATGACCCCGTTGCATAAAAGTTCAGGGCCACCGTAACCTTGACGGACACGGGGAGAGGGTGTCCCCCGCCAGTGCCACGCGGTGACAGGTGTGCCAGCAGGTGGCAGATGTGTGCCACGGTTTCCCGGCTCATCCGGAGTCTCCTCCTGCATTCCCGGTCCGTGAGGTCCTGGTATGACTGCCGGGGCCGGTACACACGGGGCGCCCTCGGGTGCCTCCGTTGCCGTGGGGCCGCGACGTCCTCCTCCCCCTCCTCGTCCTGTCGGTCAGGTGTCCCTCCAGCCTTGGCGGCTGCCGCCTGCCCCTCTGCGGCAGCCTGCGCCGCCTCTCTGGCACGCTCCTCCTCCTCCTCCTCCTCCTCCTCCTCATCCAGGGCAACATAGACATGAGCGGCTGCCACCACGGCGGCCAACATCGCTGGATGGTCTGAAAACATGACGGCCTGGTGGGGGGGAGGGGAACGACGACATGTCATCATTGCCCATATCCCCTCCTCCCCCCAGCCAGGTGGCATGGACCGCATGGGTCCAACTGTTGGAGGCTGGCACCTGGCCAGGTGGACCAACTCATTTGCCCTCCCATCACCCACCCCGGCACGGCCCCCTCCCCAACCTCCACCCCAGCACGGACCCCCCCCCCAACCTCCACCCCGACACGGACCCCCTCCCCAACCTCCACCCCGGCACGGACCCCCTCCCCAACCTCCACCCCGGCACGGACCCCCTCCCCAACCCCCAACCTCCACCCCAGCACGGACCCCCCCAAGCTCCACCCCGGCACGGCCCCCTCCCCAACCCCCAACCTCCACCCCAGCACGGACCCCCCCCAACCTCCACCCCGGCACGGACCCCCTCCCCAACCCCCAACCTCCACCCCAGCACGGACCCCCCCCAACCTCCACCCCGGCACGGACCCCCTCCCCAACCTCCACCCCGGCACGGACCCCCCCCAACCTCCACCCCGGCACGGACCCCCTCCCCAACCTCCACCCCGGCACGGACCCCCTCCCCAACCTCCACACCGGCACGGACCCCCTCCCCAACCCCCAACCTCCACCCCAGCACGGACCCCCCCCCAACCTCCACCCCGGCACGGACCCCCTCCACAACCCCCAACCTCCACCCCAGCACGGACCCCCCCCCCAACCTCCACCCCGGCACGGACCCCCTCCACAACCCCCAACCTCCACCCCAGCACGGACCCCCCCAACCTCCACCCCAGCACGGACCCCCTCCACAACCCCCAACCTCCACCCCGGCACGGACCCCCTCCCGGCACTCCCCCGGAGCCTAGCCTACTCTAACCACCACCCCCCCCCCCCCGCCGCACACACACACAAGCCGAGACACACCTCTCCTCAGGCAATCAGTCTGCGGCCACGCCATTTCCTGCCCAGAGCCAACCCCCCAGGCCGTCACTCACCTCCTCGCTGGTCGGCGTGAGCCTGGAGCACCGGGTCACGCCGATGAAAAGGAGGTTTGATTCACGTCGACGTGAACGGTCATCACGTCGACGGGACTTCGGCCCATCCGGAAGGGAGAATATCGGCAGGCCGAAAATCGGCTGCCTTGCGCAGACCCGTGACATTCTCCGCGGCAGCGGCGCCATTAACGCCCCGCCGACTTTTCTCCCTTCGGAGACTTCGGCGGGGGCGGGGGCGGGATTCACGGCGGCCAACGGCCATTCTCCGACCCGGCGGGGGGTCGGAGAATGACGCCCAAGATGTGTTCTCAGTTTTCGTGAACCCGGTGTGGCGACTGTGGACTGTGTCCAATAACGCCACAGTCGGGCGGGAGCCCTGCCACTGGCCGAGGGGCTTCAGCGGGGGCTGGTGGCCCGGGGGTGCCGAGGGGGCACTATCTGGCAGGCCTGGTCCGCGCGCGGCCGGCGTCAGGTCGTACGGCCCGACCGCTGCACATTTCCCGTGGACAGCACTCCACGTTGCCTGGAAACCCGTTTGCCGGCGTGGGACCGGACTTTCCCGCCGGTGTGTACAGCCGGTAAATCCCGCCCCAGATGGGTTTTCATGACAATCGACAATTTCATGGTCACCATTAGACTTTTTTAATTCCAGATTTTTACTGATTTCAAATTTCACCACCTGCAGTGCCGGGATTTGAACCTGGGACCCCACAGCGTTACTCTGGATCTCAGATGTACGAGTCCAGTGACAAAATCACTGCGCCACTGCTTCCTCCATAAAGTGGCGGCTGCGTCCCTGAAAATAGTGATGGTTTCCCACCGGGATCAATGCTAAAGACAGGGTTAAGTTCCTGAGGACAATTTCTGCCCAGAAAAATCAATGTAAAGACGTAAATGCTGTACCATACTGTCTAAAGTACAGTTGTGGCTGTGTGCTCAGGGCATATTTACCTCAAGGCAGGGAAACCACACAGGGAGTCAGCAGCAAAGCATCTGACGATGCTTCTGCCTTCGGCCCCTTGAGGTACGGCAGAAACAACAGTTCCCAAGCTGAAGGAATGTAGATTGCTGCATTTGCCAGCTGAGGCACCAAAGAACAGACCGACTAGGAAAGCCAGCTCTCACTCGATGTCACATTGAATTATATAGGCCAAGAGGTTCAGCTCTCAGCCTGTGCTGTTAGCCAGCCTCAGCACGTAGCGACAATTGAGCTATTTCACTCAGCTATGATATACTTTGTCTTATGGTGGTGGGTTACGGTCCACTCAGGGAGTCCGACTTGCTGCGGCAACACGCACTTTTACACGTATGCTGTAGCCTGCAGCTATGGATGGTCATGATAGAGGCTCCAGCGTTGATTCCGTCACATGGGTTGACCAGGAATCTCTCCCATTCTTACCGGCTGCCATTTGCATGTGTTGGAGTGGCTGGCCAGTTGGCACCCAACCAGCCTGACCACATCCTGAATGTGTCTTTCTTGGCCACCAAGACCTGTGACGGGACTTGAATTTGGAGCCTCCGGTTCAATGGTGGGGATGCTACACACGGCACCACAAGGCCTCCATGTCCCTGGTTCAGGAAGGAGAAAAGTCAGTGAGGGTCATTCTGCACTTTGTCACCATCCAATGGCCCTTGGGAGAAAGTGTGTGTTAAGTTACAAAGGAATAAAAGACGGCCATTCAGCCCCTCAAGCCTGCTGCACCATTTTGTTAGCTCATGGCTGCTCTGATGTACTTCATTCACCCATCTTTGATACCGTGACCTGAACAAACCTCAGTTTTGAAAGCTGTTCGTACAGGTACAGAAAATATAAACAAAATAAATGTAAGGCTCTAATTCTCCCAGCATCTTCAGTCCGTTTGAGGGGAGGGGAAGGAGATATTTCCACTATCCTTCGTGTGAAACAGCACTTCCAAATTTCTCAGGAACTTGTTTTTTTTGTTCAGGGAATGTGGCCTGAATGTTGACCTGAATTCCTGCTGGACCATTTCAGAGAGTCAATCACATTGTCTGGAGTCACATGTAGGTCAGACCCGGGCACTGCAAGGGTGGCAGCTTTCCTTCCCTACTGGACATTAGTGAACCAGCAATCAATGGTTTCATGGTCACAATTAAAGTTTTTCGATTCTGGATTTTTATTCTTATTTCACCATCTGCTATGATAGGATTCGAACCTGGATGCCCAGAATATTACCCTGGGACCCGGGATTACTAATCCAGTGATAATACCACTACGAAACTACCACACACAGGCCATCGGCTGGATTCTCCGTTCCTGAGACCAGGGGCGGATCTACTATGAAACTAATGAAGCTTAAGCTTCAGGGCCCCTAATCCCAGAGGGGCCCCAGAAGGTACTTTAGTCCACATTGCTTAAAAATTTGGGGTCTACTGTATGAGAAGGGGTTTTTAAAAAATAATAATATTAATAATATAGTGTAATTCAATACAATATAATAGTTAAAATAAAAATAAAGAGGTTATTAAAGTGTCATGTAGGCTAGCCGTAAATGAAAAAACTTTCAAATTCAGGATGTTTCGTTCTAAATAGATTTAATATAAAATAATTATAAATAATTTAAAACACTATTAATATTTATGACAGAAATACAAACAGTAGATGACGTGTCATAACAAAAAGGGGAGCCGTTGAAAAGGCAATCACAATGCTAACCTGAATTTTCAACGTGATAGCATTCGTGATAGCGAACTAGACAAGAATTTTTTCAATAAAGTGTTCATTAGGATACAATATTTTAATTACCCCTACTCAAAAATAAATGTTATGTTTAGAAAAGTACGGTAAGTAATAAAGGTGAAATATTGCAGAGGCCGAACCATTTTTACATGAACATCTCGAGAAATGTAAAAATGAAAAAGTAAATGCTATTTACCTATCCAAACCCGTGTATGAAGAATTGATAGAAACCATGGGAAAACATGTGCAAGATGAAATTGTGAATCAAATCAACAACCTAGACACCAAATACTACTCTATTATTGTTGACTCTACACCTGACCTGACACATGTTGACCAGCTGGTAATTGTGGTTCGATACTGCTATAATGAAAAACCCTTAACATTTTTACCGATAGAAAACCATTCATCCACGACCTTGTTCAACAAAATACAACAAGTCCTGGGTGAACATAAGCTTTCACTTGAAAATATCCGTGGTCAGTCCTACGATAATGCATCTAACATGAAGGGCTCGGAGAAAGGGCTGCAAGCACTCTTTAAAAACATTAACAGGTACACAGACTATGTACCATGTGCAGCCCATTCACTTAACCTTGTTGGAGAAAAGGCAGTGTCCACTGTACGTGAAGTTGTTGACTATTTTGGCATTTTGCAGGAGCTGTATGTTTTCTTTTCTGGATCTCCACGAAGATGGGGGATTTTAAACACACAGGGCAATCTACATTTTTCTCTAAAGAGCTTAAGTGTACCTAGATGGTCTGCACACTATGAAGCAGTGCGGGCAATTAAAAATGGATATATGGGTATTTTATAAACTCGCAAACATATTTATGAAGACTCAGAAGAGAAGCCTGAATGTAAACGAGATGCAAAGAATTTATACCACAAGTTGGTAAAGCTGGAATATGCTATTTTAACAGTCGTTTGGGAAGAAGTGCTGGAGCAATTCAACAAAACAAGTAAGAAGCTCCAAACCCCTGGTTTTGATGTATTTGAAGGTTATCTTCTACTATCATCTTTACTTTCATTTGTTAAAGAACTCAGAGAAAATTCAGCCGATACGATTGCACACTATGAATCAGAAGCAAAAGGTTTGTGTGAAGATATCACCTCAAGTTATTCTGATGCTTCCAAATGCATTGTTACAAGGACATTTTCAGATGGAACAAGTGGTATTGCTTCTTTGAGAGGAGCTGACAAATTTAGGTTCTATATCAACTCTATGACTGCTTGATAATCCAGTTACACAAGAGGATTGACTCATATGAGCAGATTGCGAAAAGGTTCGAGTTCCTCTCAGAATTGGTGAACAATTCTGAAACTGATAAGGACAGTATTAAACTTATAATATCGTATTACAAAGATGATATTGACCACAAATTAGTAAACGAGTGTTATCAGTTCAAAGAATATTTGCACCTTAGGAAATCCCAGAACACAGAAGAAAACACGCCGTCTAAAATGCAATGCGCAGAGGTTCTTCAGCTTATTTGTGAGCAACACCTAATTGAAGTGTTCCCCAATATTACTACTGCGCTTAAGCTGTACTTGACAATGCCTATCACGAGCAGTGAAGCAGAAAGGAATTTTTCAAAGCTATCCTTTATAAAGAACAAATTTCGGTCTACCATGACTGAAGAGCGCTTAAATTCTTTATGCATTTTGTCTCTAGAAAATGACGTTGCAAGGAAGCGCCCATATGACAAAACTGTAGGTGAATATGTTGCTAGCAAACACAGAAAAAAGAGTATTTTGTAAAATATGCTTCATGTAGTATGTATTCTCATAGGTGTCTAAAATAAAAGATAATATTGACTGTGGTCTTACCTATGTTTTATTTCATCATTCTATGATGCATCATGCATGTATACAACATTTCCCTAATTTTCATCCCCCCATAACTCGAAAACTATAAGGCATAAGAATTTTTTATTCACACCAGTGACTTTGACATGTGAGATAATCCAGTACAGCAATTTTAATCAAAATCTGAGATGTTGTGGTTAAATTTTTTTAAAATTTGTGATCTGTCGTGGAACAACCCCATTGAAGGAGATAACAGTGGTTACCCAGACCTCGTTGCTGGTTGCGAAGGGGCCCCCATAACAGTTCATGCTTCAGGGCCTCAAAAATGTAGGTCCGCCACTGCCTGAGTTGAAGGGTGGGTTTCTCCATTTGCCGATGCCATAATCACATTCGGCCATCGGCTGGAGAACCCCTTTTTACGCCGGAATCGGGGGCGGTGCCCTTTTTTCAGATGCTCCGCCCCCTCAAAAACAGCATCATCGCTGAGTACGGCACAAGCCATTGGGACGGACTCAGGATGTCACATGAAGGACCTCCCCCGATGCTCCACCCCCGATGGGCCGACTGCCCGACGGCGTGGGCCGCGTGTCCTCTCAGATTCCGGGGACCTCGCGTGGCGGCTGCGGACTGTGTCCAGCGCCGCCACAGTCGGGGCGAGAACTGTTCTGCTGGCCAGGGCAGCTTCGGCGGGGGCTGGGGGGTCTGGTGGAGAGTGGTCCGGGGGTGGATAGGGGGTTTACAGGGGGGCACTATCTGTCAGGCCAGGTTCGCATGCGGCCGGCGGCATGTTGTACACCGTGACTGCCGTAGGTCACCGCCGTGCGCATGCGCAGCCACAGACTTGGCAATTCTCCATCCGTATCGGCAGGTAAGGCCGGGGGCTTTATGTGGGGCAGCTGCTAGCCCCCCACCGGGCGGAGCATTGGTGAAGGAGCGGCGCCGACTTTTTGGTCGTAAAACTAGACACATGCTCCGGACGTAGCCTCAAAATTGGAGAATCCTACCCTAAGTCTTGGCTCCGGGGCAAGATTCGTGGACTTTCACAACAGCAAAACTGGTGCCGAACCTGGACCGATTCAGCCTGGGGGGACATCCATGTAACCTATGACCCTAAGTTCACAGTGGGCAGTGAGCGGCGTGCGCAGTTGCAAGGCTGCCTTGCCGGACGTGACAATGGTGCTCCATGCCTGTCCACCCGATCCCACAGCCCACCTCCCGCTACTGCCCTCCCCCCGGACCTGGCAGAAGCCCCCCCCCCAGCCAATGACACAACTGTCAGAAAATTATGGTGATGTTAGACATTTTCCGTAGCCCCTCTCTCTCCCTCAGCAGCCACGGCGCCTGTTTCATGGTGTTTAAAAGCACAGGGGGTGGCACTGCAGCACAGTGGTTAGCACTGTTGTGACTCAGGGCAAGGGACCTGGGTTTGATTCCTGGCTTGGGTCACGATCTGTGCAGAGTCTGCACATTCTCCCCGTGTCTGCGTGGGTTTCCTCCGGGTGCTCCAGTTTCCTCTGTCATGTGAAAGTACCTTTAAGAAATGGATGTTTAAGCAATGTACCTTTAACAGATGAAGTTGATCATATCACTGAAGTGATGTCACAGGGGAGGAGTTGAGCTCACTTCTGCTTTTGGTTTCAGTTTGAAAAAGCAGCTTGTGTGTGTCTGTGCTGCAGGAAGAAAAGCAAGGTGCTGGAGCTGAAGTCAACCAAGCTGATATATCTCTGCCATCCAACAGAAAATATATATATTCTGTGACCTGGTGTGTTACTGTTTTGAAGGTTTGAAGCCTTTTGGATGTTTAAAAGAACAGTTTGAAGGATTATTTAGTGTTGTATTATTTTCGGGGTTATCTTTGAAGTAAGGGGTGTTAAGAGATCCAATGTTTATTCAAAAGGTTAAGTTGAGTTCATAGAATAAACATTGTTTTGTGTTAAAAATCACGTGTCCATAATTGTAATATCACACCTGGGGAACAAGCCACATGCTTCAAAAGCAGCAATCCATTCAAGGGGGAGGTTGCTTGAACTCCATGATACATTTTGGAGTTCTGAAAACACCTCGCCCATAACACCTCCCATAGTCCAAAGATGTGCAGGTTAGGTGGATTGGCCATGATAAATTGCCCTTAGTGTCTAAAACGTTTAGGTGGTGTTACGGGGATAGGGTGAAGGCATGGGCTTAAGTAGATTGCTCTTTCCAAGGGCCAGTGCAGACTTGATGGGCCGAATGACCTCCTTCTGCACTGTAAATTCTATGATGCTAAGTGAACCTCGCGTCGGTATTTCGGACAATCGGAGGCGGAGAATCGCAGAGGCCCCGGTGGATACTGGGACAGGCCCGCTAATGGTAAGCCGACGGTGTTTACTGTACGTGAATTCCGGAACACGTTCACGCCGTTGTCAAGGCGATGGAGAATTGCAATTTGGTGTGAAATCGGTGCCCGCCCCGAATTTGGCGCTGGAACCGATCCTGAATTTGGCGCTGGAACCAATCCTCCACCCAATCGCGATTACCGATTTCATTGTCAGCCAACGGAGAATGCCGCTCCAGATTATTAATGGTGCACTCGGATCCACTAGAATCGGATGGCCTTGTGTGTGCCAAAATGCTGATCTGAAACCACGCGACAAGATCATCTTTCTGGGTTCTGCTTGCAGGAATCAGCAAATCGGACAGCTGCAAAGGATTTTGCCACCTCGACATAATTGCGTCACGATGCAGAAAATACTTCCGTTCTGGCAATCATGCCCCATTCGAGGTTGAGGAAACTGACAGCGCTGCACATCTAAGAGTTTGCACGGGCCCGTCTCCAGATTTCCAAGCAGTGTCTCTTGGAGAAGCAACGGGCGACTATGCAAAAACAGAGATTGAGGACAGATGTTGGGTTGCACACTCCCAAATGTTGGGGCGGTTCAGCCATCTCTGTTAGCTTTCATAGCACTGTAAATCAAATAAGCTTTAAAGTCGAATTTTATGAGGGAAGAAGGTTTTGAAAGATTTTAAAAAGCAGCTTTCGGAATGCCAGAGACCGCACATTGTCTTTTGTCGCAACCACAGTAACTGACAAGGGAAAGAGATGTAAGAGCAAACTAATCTGATGTATTGGAGCTGAAGGCAAACAGAGAGAGCTTCGGGGGCCACATGGCGTGTCCCTCTTCCTTTTCTACAATTCGGCACATTCCCAATGTCCATTATCAGTGATGCTGCTGATGTGTAACATTGTTTCGTGTGAATAAAAAAAATAGGAACAGGGCCCATAAACGCTTTTTCTTTCAGGACATGTCCAACCCGCGAAATGCGTGCTTGTAATTTTGTGCATTGTGCAACAATCCCATATGCTGCCACAAGGTTGTCACATGGAATTTGGAGACTGAGTGAGTAGCAAATTAGTGTCACGTGGGCATTCAGTCCACGGGGGAAAGTCGAAGTGAATTAAGCGAGCAATTAAATTGAGTTATCCAGTTAACATGAGTAACAGTGGCAGGATCGGGGCTGTGTTGCAGCTGTGGAATGTGGCCGTTTTTAGTTGCCCAGGTGGTCCTAACACGTCCACAGACTGTGTAAGGGACTAGAGGAATTCTGGATCAAGATTATTGATCGAGAAGTTAAACCAAGGACACGGCACAACGTAAGGGAAGAGGAGAATTACCAGGACACCGTGTCCCAGAAGACAGTCACATCTCTGAGGAGAGGGTCAGCTGTTTTGGCCAGAAGTGCAGGGCAGGAGGATGTGACCATGAGTGAGGCAGGAAAAGGGGCCAAGCAGACAGTAGGGAAGGAGCCTCATGTTTTGCAATTTTCAAACAGGTTGATGTACCGTCAATTACCCCGAGACGAGAATGGTGGAAACAATCGAGGCTTCATTGAACAAGATGTTGTGCCTCCTGTAGCTGGAACCAGAATGGCTGCAGCGCAGGAGAGCACACACTTTTATACACCGCCTGCTGGGCGGAGCCAGCAGGCAGGGATTTACCGTCGTACCAGTAATATACGGGCAGTGCCATAATACACACAATATACCACTAGTGGTGACTACCACACAGGTTTAAGGTGCTCGCAACCAATGTGGATTGTAATAACCCCCACAAGGCCCACAGGGATACCCTGATTGACCTCCCCGTGGGACTAGTGGAATATGAGCTTCCCCACTAATGGGCAGAGGCCCACTCTTCTGGGGCTCATAAGAATCTAGTATAAAGGCCGGCCCGGACAGGGATGGATGTCCCTCCAGGACTGTGCTGTGTAAATAGTTCACGGCCGTGGGCAGACTTAATGGGACCTTGACTAAAACCTATATTCAACTCACCGCTGGCTTCTTGGGTCTCAACACACATGAAAGTGAGGTCTGCAAGGTCAGAGGGCAGGCTGGCCATGGTACCATGGCACAGGAAGCCATTCAAGCTGGGGGTGGGGGAAAACAGCAATGCATTGGTAGTCGGGGAGAGAATAGTGAGGGGGATATACAGTATTATATGACCAAAAGGTGTAGGAGCAGAGGTAGGCTATTCGGCCCATCGAGTTTGCTCTGCCATTCAATGAAATCGTGACTGAACTGATAGAATCCTCATCTTCACTTTTCTTTTTTTTTAATTTAGAGTACCCAATTCATTTTTTCCAATTTTTAAGGGGAAATTTAGCGTGTTCAATCCACCTGCCCTGCACATCTTGGGTTGTGGGGGCGAAACCCACACAAGCACGGGGAGAATGTGCAAACTCCACACGGACAGTGTCCCAGAGCCGGGATCGAACCTGGGACCTCAGCGACGTTCACTTTCCTGCCTTATCCCCAAAACCTTTGTTCCCTTACTGATTAAAAGTCTGTCTGTCTCAGCCTTGAACATACCTAGTGACCCAGCCTCCGCAGCTCTCTGCGGTAAAGAATTCCACAGATTCACTACCCTCTGAGAGAAGAAATTCCTCCTCATCGCTGTCTTAAATGGGCGACCCCTTACTCTGAGGTTATTCCCTCTGGTCCTAGACACTCCCACAAGGGGAAACAACCTCTCAGCATCGACCCTGTCAAGCCCCCTGAGAATCCTACATATCTCAATAAGGTCACCTCTCCTTCTTCTAAACTTCAATGAGCACAGGCCCAACCTACTCAACCTCTCCTCATAAGAAAATCCCTCCATACCCGGGATTGACCCAGTGAACCTTCCCTGGACTGCCTCCAATGCTGGTATATCTTACCTTTGATAAGGGGACCAAAACTGTTCACAGTATTCCAGCTGTGGTCTAACTAGTTGCTTGTTTAGTTTTAGCAGGACTCCCCTATTGTTGAACTCCATTCCCTTTGAAATAAAGACAAACATTCCATTTGCCTCCCCAATTAATTGCTGAACCTGCATGCTAGATTTTTGTGATTTATGCACGAGGATCCTCACATCCTTCTGTGCTGCAGTTTTCAAGACTTTAAATAATCAGATCCTTTATCCTTCCTACCAAAGTGCATGACTTCACATTTTCCTACATTATAATCCGTCTGCCAGGTTTTTGCCCATTCACCTAACCCGCCTATATCCCTCTGTAGATGCTTTTTGTCATCCTCATCTTCCCCATTTGTCTTCCCACCTATTTTTGTGTCGTCCGCAAACTTGACAATAGTGCATTCCCTTCCCTCGTCCAAGTCACTATTCTCCACGGCAACGTGCAAGAGTCCTGAAGGCTGTGCGGCCTGCCTGGCACCAGGATTCAGGATATCTGCTCAGGGCTGGAGCGAGGGGGAGGATTCAGTCACTGTGATCTCGATAAGTACCAAAGACATAGGCAGGACAAGGAAACGGATTCTGCACAGTCAGTATGAGAAGCCAGATACTAAATTAAGGCAGGTGGCTATGATAATAATATGGGAAATTAGGGTCATAAATAGTAGGAAGGGACAGAGAGAGCAAATCTAAAAATACATGCATAGTCAAGACTGGATGTTACAAAGATAACAAAAGGACAAAACTAAAGGCCTTGTGTACAGGAGTAGGGATACCTTGCTGCAGTTATACAGGGCCTTGCTGAGGCCACACCTTGAGTATTGTGCGCAGTTTTGTTCTCCCAGTTTGAGGAAGGACATTCTTGCTATTGAGGGTGTCCAGCGAAGGTTCACCAGACTAATTCCCGGGATGGCAGGACTGACCTGTGAAGAAAGACTGGATCGACTGGGCTTGTACTCACTGGAGTTTCGAAGAATAAGAAGGGATCTCATAGAAACATATAAAATCCTGATGGGACTGGACAGGCTAGATGCAGGAAGAATATTCCCGATGTTGGGGACATCCAGAACTAGGGGTCGCAGCCGAGGAATAAGGGGTAAGCCATTCAGGACTGAGATGAGGAAGAACCTCTTCTCTCAGAGAGTTGTGAAGTTGTGGAATTCTCTACCACAGAAGGCTGCTGGGGCCGGTTCACTGGATATATTCCAGAGGGAGCTGGACGTGGCCCTTGAGGCTAAAGGGATTAAGGGGTATGGAGAGAAAGCAGGATTGGGATACTGAATTTGCATGATCAGTCATGAATGGTGGTCATGAAAGAGCCAAATGGCCTGCTCCTGCACCTATTTTCTATGTTTCTATGTATCTGAATGCGCGTAGCATTCATATTAAAGTAAATGAATTGATGATAAATGAAAGTAAATAAATATGCTCTGATAGCCATTTCGGAGACGTGACTACAGGATGACAATGTTTGAATCCTGAATATAGAGGGGTATATTACATTCAAGAAGAATAGGATGCTAGGTAAAAGTGGAAGGGTAGAATGTTTGATCAAGGATGGCAATGGTGTAATAGAGATGACTTTGATTCAGATCAGCAGGATGTCGATTTGATTTGGGTGGAGAAGAGGAATGGTAAGGGAAAGAAGTCTCGCATGGGAATGGTCTGCAGACCCCTAACAGTAACCACAATGTAGGACAAAGTATGCATGAAGAAATATTGGGGACTTGTGATAAAGGGGCAGCAATAATCAAGGGAGATTTCAATCTACGAGGAGTTCATAGAATGCGTTCAAGGTGGTTTCTTCGAGAAGCACGTTCTGGAGCCAAGCAGAAATCAGATTATCTTAGACTTGGTATTGTGTAATGTGTCAGTGTTAATCAATGACCTCAGGGTAAAGGTAGCAGTGACCACAATATGATTGAATTTTACATCCAGTTTGAAGGGGAGAAGAGTGGGTCTAAGACTAGTGTTTTAAACTTAAATAAGGGCATGAAAGTTGAGCTAGCGGAAGTGAACTAGGACATTAGGCTAGAGGATATATCAATAGAGAAGCTGTTAGTGGCATTTAAGGGGGTATTTCAAAATACTCAAAATAAGTATATTCCTACTAGAAAGAAAATGTTCTAAGGGGAGGGTCTATCACTGTGGTTTGCAAAAAGGAGAGCATCAAACTGGAGGAAAAAAGCTTATCACTCCACAAAGGTAGAACCAGGGAGGGAGCAGGAGGTAACCTGTGCCCATGGAACCATACCCCAGCACAAATCAGTGCCAATCAGGTGAGAACAGCCAAAATTGGAATTCATTAATGATTACCATCTCATTCATGTTATCTTTCCATCAGTAGACATTACACGCAGGCTAAGAAATGCTCGTGTTAGACCAGCATGCAAGATCTCATGCTGGCCTTCATCGGTCAGGGCATTGGATATAATAAATGGCAAGTCATGTTGCAGCTGTACAGGAACTTAGTTGGGCCTCATTTGGAATATGGTCTTCAATTCTGGTCGCCACACTACCAGAAGGATGTGAATGCTTTGGAGGGGGTACAGAAGCGGTTTACTAGGATGTTGCCTGGTATGGAGGGAGTTATCTATGAGGAGAGGTTGGATAAACTCGGTCTGTTCTCATTAGAACATCAGATGTTGAGTGGCGACCTGATAGAGGTCTACAAGATTATGAGTGGCATGGACAGAGTGGATCGTCAGATGCTCTTTCCTAGGGTAGGAGAGTCAAGTACTGGGGGACATAGGTTTAAAGTGCGTGGGGAAAAGTTTAGAACAGATGTGCGAGGCAAGGTTTTTACACAGAGAGTGGTAAATATTTGGAATACGCTACCTGGGGAGGTGGTGGGAGCAGGTGCGATAGCAGCATTTAAGGGGCATATAGGCAAATATATGAATAGGGTGGGAATGGAAGGATACGGACTCTGTAAGTGCATACGGTTTTAGTTTAGGCAGGTACCATGGTCGGCGCAGGCTTGGAGGGCCAAAGGGCCTGTTCCTGTGCTGCATTGTTCTTTGTTCGTTCCTCAATGATAGGGATAGACAATCTGTTGATCATTTCCAGATAATTTGGAAATATATTTTCATTGTATGTAACATTCTGGATGGGCATGGAGAAATATGAACTGAAATACATTTGAAACATTCACGATATCAGCAACTTTAATGTAAAAAAAAATGAATTCACATTAGCCCTCTATACAGAAGCACTGGAGGGGAAATTGGTCAGCTCCAGTAAAGCTTTTCTGTATCAAGTCGACCACCAGTTCCGACTGCGCACGGTTTTCACACTAGGTCAGCCTTTAGCAGGCGATTCAGAGTCAGAAGGTGTGGGTTCCTGTCCCACACCAGAGAGTTGAGTGCAAAATCTAAGCTGACACTCCAGTGCAATACCGAGGGAGTGCTGCCTGTTGGAGGCGCTGTTTTTCAGATGAGATATTAAGGTTTGGCCCAGTGTGCCTTCTCCAGTGGGTGTAAAATACCTTGCAACACTATTTTGCAGGGGAACGCTGCTGTCTTGGGCAATATTTATCCAACAAAGCACATGTCTGAAGCAGATGATGTGGTTCAGAATCTCACTACAGCTTCCTGCGCACAAATTGTGGCATTTTCTTATGTAACAACTTCAAAGATGCTTCATGACCTGCAAAGCACTTTGGGAGGTCCGGAGGTTGTGAAAGGTGTTGCAGAGTGGCAAGCCAGAGGGCGGCACGGTGGCGCAGTGGTTAGCACTGCTGCCTCACAGCGTCGAGGACCCGGGTTCAATCTCGGCTCTGGGTCACTGTCCACGTGGAATTTGCACATTCCCCCCATGTCCACATGGGGCTCGCCACCCCCCCCCCCCAACCAAAAAATGTACAGGTTAGGGTGGATTGGCCATGCTAAATTGTTCCTTAATTGGAAACTTTTTTTTAAAAAATGTTGCAAGCCATTCTTCCTCTTCCATTGTAATAAAAGTCAGGCATGACTTAACTTGAGTGGCCAATCCATTCCTGCCACTGGAGATGACCAACTTCACCCCGGTTTTCATAGGCTCAGCCTTTACATTCACAGAAATAAATAAATACGTCAAAACAAGAATATTGAGTGAATATATACAAAGGAGAAAACATTTGCAATCTAGGTCAGATACTTCAAAATACTGCTCGCCCAATTCTACAAGAGCAGGGTGACAGCAGAGAGCTCCACCCACCAGCCAACCATCAGAAAACTGTTTATCAGCCAACTGTGACCCCCTCACATACAGGTGGAGCTGCTCGGTTAAGTTCCTCTGCCGGATGCCTTTCCTTCACTATTCACAACTGTTTGAATGGCTCAACTGTGTTTTTGCTCTTCTCCCCCTTTTCTCCTCTCTGCCCTATAATTTTCTCAGGAAGCATTGGCTGTTTTTTTGGGTTAGGTCATGAGCCCTGGTCAGGAGCGACGACAGCGTGGCAGGTCGCGGAATTATTGTAACCTAAAACTACCTGGGTGTTACCGCACAACATCAACAAGCAACATCAGTGGCAGCTTGATGGCACAGTCACTGTTACACGAGGCTTGCCCGTGTGTCTGACTTGAATCCTAGCAATGGAGGCACAGTAAAACTCAGGCACAGTATGTGGTGTGTGTGGAACAGGCTTGGAATGACAAGGTGACATTGGACTCCGGATTCCCAAAGTTATTCATCACAGATGGGGTTTTCCCACCTCATGCCCAGGTACTTTGTAGACCCATTGCTGGAGGTGGTTTAATGACCTTCTCCACTGTTAGGCACCTACTGGGAAGGTGGAAGGGATACCCGGGTGGGCCTTTTTTTTTATCCAGCAACGTTTTCTTGCTTTGGGTTCAGGCCCCACTCCAGGACATGAGCACATGAAGGTGCTGTACCATATCTGTGGAGTGCTGCCTATAAACGGGTCCTACAGATGCATTAAACTGAAGCTGCACCCATCTGTTCAGATGGAAGTAATAGATCCCATTGCTTAAGTAGGGTGCTGTTTCCAAGGGCCGGTGTAGACTCGATGGGCCGAATGGTCTCCTTCTGCACTGTAAATTCTATGAATCCATGGCACTGTTTGACGAGGAGCAGACAGGTTTTTCCTATAGAAACGTAGAAAATAGGGGCAGGCCATTCGGCCCTTCAAGCATGCTCCACCTTTCATTATGATCATGGCAGATCATCCAACTCAGTGACCTGTTCCCGCTTTTCCTCCGCCGTATCCTTTGATATTTCTGTATCTAACTACTTCTTCAAAAATAACTAACTGCTTTATGATCAATATTCTTCCCTTAACCAGCTCCACCAAAACTGATTCATTGATCATTTATTGAACTGCCATCACTGGGACCTTTCTGTGGGCAATTGGCCGATGTGTCTCGTTCCACAGGCCGGGATTTTCCGTTGCGGGTCCGCCCCGCTGCCACAGCGTGCGAGGACGGAGAATCTGGCCCTCAACCAAATCTCCCATTCACTGCAGCGTTCCCGGAGAATCCCGGTGGCGTGAACAGACGGAGGATCCCGGTGCAGTGAACACACAGAGAATCCCGCTGCCGTGAACGGATGGAGAATTCCCGCCCATAGCTTCAAGACAATTACATTTGTGGTGGAGCTTGTCATGAGGTCCTATAGATGTGAGAAAGCACTTTAAATCACAGAATTTTAGAACAACCACAGAGGGAGGTGATTCAGCCCATCCAGTCCATGCTTGCTCCATGTGCCATTACTTTTCAACAGAAACAACAATGATGCTCAGAGTTTCCCATTTGAAAGTTTATCTTTCTGAGCCCCAGGACCATTACAAAAGTGCTTATATGCCAATGGGAAAATTAATTGTCAAAGACCGCTCATATCTGCGTGGCAGGGTGGCACAGTGGTTAGCACTGATGCCTCACAGCACCAGGGACCAAATTTGAATCCAGTCTTGGGTGACAGTGTGGAGTTTGCACGTTCTCCTGGCGTCTGTGTGGGTTTCCTCCGGGTGCTCCGATTTCCTCCGACATTCCAAAGATATGCAGGTTAGGTGGATTGGCCATGATCAGTGCGTGGGCTTACGTGGGTAGATCCGGGGGAGTGGAGACCTCTTTCGGAAAGTTGGTGCCGACTAGATTGGCCAAATGGCCTCCTTCGGCACTGTTGTGATTCTATGGATAGTGTGCCTCACAGTGTCTGTACGAAGACTTTCCACATATTATTGGCAACTGTGCAAATACGTTATAAAATTAAAAATCCTCGGGGTGTTCCATTTTGTTCATCTTCATGAACCTCTGGGTACCTGTCCCATATCCCCATGGGACACTCTTCAACATTTGTTGCCCATCCCTTATTGTCCTTGAAGGGAACGACTTGCCAGGCCATTTCAGAGGGCGTTCAACAGTCAACCATATTGCTGTGAATTTGGAGTCAGGTGTAGGCCTGACAAGGTAAGGACGGCAGGTTTCCTTCCCTAAAGAGCATTCAAGTCGGGCAAGCCAGCGAGTAAGAAATATTAGCATAAATGAGGCTGAGCAGTCTGGGGGCTGGGTTTGCCGGCCCCATATCGCCTGCCTGCCAGTTATGGCTTGGACAGTCCCGATATAACATGTGCAGAAATCCAATAAGCTATCACTGGCTTTGATTTGTTCTGGATATCTGTGACTGTTTTTTGGCAGCAGACATTGATCTTTCCATAGCAGCGGTCTTAATGGTATTTTGGAGCGAACTACAGTTCCAATTGTGCAGCCGAATGTTTTGTCTTCCCATGCAGAGCTGAGTAATATTCCAAATCCTCTTCAAAACTGATTTCCGAAGCAGGATGTAAACCCAGGGATCTAAGATCTGATTCCAGGCAGCCAGTCGAACGCTGAAGAGAAGTGAAGGAGTGGTCTTTGAGTCCGTACCTAAGCTGCCTATCCTTGCCACGATCACCTGAATGAAACAGAACAAAAAGACACCACACAAAGGTTATTTATCAACAGTAACAACCAGTTATGTTCAGCTTTGCATCTCATTCCTCTAATCAATGTAGGCATTTAAAATTCTCAAACATCATACTAAATTGAGGGCCTTTGAACTCACAATTTGGACCATTAGGGGTGTAAGCCAATGTATTACTGAACTTTTAATGTCACTTTTTAAATATGTAACTATTTATCAATGTTGTGGTGCTAACCCGATGTGCGTGTGGCGTCTGTCTCATGTTGGCAACACGGAACTTTGTGATGAAAGATAATGAAGTTATGTAAAGGTTTGTACTGAACTGCACTGTGGGCTCAAAACACAAAGCATGATGGTCAATTTAGTCAAGTCAAAGCTTATCCAGCCTCAGCAAAAGCTCTGCACAATGACTTAAACTGTAGGAAGACTGTTGGGGCCGGTTGAACTCAGTTGGCTAGGCAGCTGGTTTGTGATGCAGGGCCAACAACATGGGTTCAATTCCCGTACCAGGTTATTCATGAAGGCCCTGCCTTCTCCTCCTTGCCTGAGGTGTGGGTGATCCTCAAGTTAAATTGCCACCCGTCAGCACGCCCCCTCAAAAGAGAAAGCAGCCTATGGTCATCTGGTACTGTGCCGACTTTACTTTTACCAGGCAAAATAAGCATACGCCGCTGCATTAAGGGCAGTAAAAATGCCTTTTTCTGCCAGCTTTGAGATGGGTAACAGTATCGGGGATTAGAAAGCAAAGTCCAGCTGACTTCTTCAAGTGTGAGTTTCCAATGGGGTCTACCAGGGAACATCTGTGAAGGCATGGAAATGATGTAATTGGAAACAAATTAAATGGACTAAAAAAAGGCTTTACCGTATGTAGTACACAGTGATGTCAGAGTGTGGGTGGAGCTGGGATGTCTGTCAGCCTTTTACTTTCGTTTTAGGCTGTTTGCTGCAGGGTGTGTTTTAGTTTCGTTTTCAGCGTTGAAGCTGAAGCCAGACAGAGCAGGTGTAACTGTTGATCTCTCTGCCATGAAAAGACTATCTCTTGATCATTTGGTTTTCAGTAGTGAATGTAAACCTGATGTGCTTCTGTTAAAAGGTGTTTCTTCTTCTGGATGTTGTTTGGGAAGTTATTAAGGATTACTTAGTGTTGTATTCTTTGGGGGTTGTATTTGAATTGGTGGTTGCTAAGATGTTCACTGTATGTTTTAAAAAAGGTTAACTTGAGTTCATAGAATAAACATTGTTTTGCTTCAAAAAAATACTTTTCCATTTCTGCTGTACCACACCTAATCTATTAAAAATTGTGGGTCAGGTGACCTCCATGATACACTTTGGGGTTCTCTAAACCCTGTCCCATAACATAGTAAAGAAAGGTCCCACAGAACTATCAAGGCTGCTGTGGTTAGCACAATTATTGCAAGTTGCTCAGAGGATGCACATGGAGGATTTCATTATTGGGTTGACCACACAGACAGATCCCAGCTCACAGGGAAATTTAGCAACCGTTATTGTTGTGAGTATGGTCTGTTGCTTAGTGGTTTGATAAAGGTACATCTCCCTTGGTGAAACTTCATCCAAATTGATGTGCCCAGAGTAGAGACAAAGGAACCTTTAGACCAGGGAGAGGGTCTTACAAGGGGAAATTCTTTACTTATTGACTGGCTCCAGTCAAGAGAAGGACAAAATTCAGGAGTCATCACCTGCTGTGAACCTTCAACTGCGCAGCATGACAATGACACAAGAGCAGAGGAAATAAGGTCAGGAATGGACCATATCACCCCTTGAGCCTGATCCACTACTCAATATGATCATGGCCGATCTGATTTCAGCCTTCACGCCACTTCCCTCTGTGCCCCCATAACCCTCGACTGCCTTGTGTATCAAATATCTCTCTAACTCATCCATGGGTATATTCAATGGCCCCAGCCTCCACTTCTCTCTGGGAAAGAGAATTACACACACACTGATCCTCTGAGAGAGGAAATTCCCCCTCATCTCTGTGGGAGACGACTTGTTCCCTCTTGTTTTATATTTCCCCAAGTGGAGAAGCAGCTTCTCAGCATCTCCTGTCAAGAATCGTATGATTCAAGAAGGGCAGTAGAGACATGGGAACACCACCACCTGTAATTTCCCCTCTGTTATGCATCAGAGTAACACCATTGGCTGGTGTAACGCCACGTGTTACGCAATGACGACATCCCAGGGTGGGATGGTTCAGATACCAGCCCAGTATAAATATTGACACCTCAGGAATCAGCTGAGTTAACCTTCTCTGAACAATCTCCAATACAAGTATATACTTCCTTAAATAAGGAGACCAAAATTTTATGCAATGTTATCGATCTGGGGCTGGATTCTCCCATTCTGAGACTAAGTGCTGACACCAGCGTGGGAACAGTGATGTTTCACGCCCCATAAAACGGCACAAAACCTCCACCGATCCTCCGTCTGGTGGGGGGCTAGCAGTCATGCAGTGTAAAAGCCCCCGTCTCTAGCTGCGGATACGGCCGGAGAATTGCCGGGTCCGTGGCCGCGCATGTGCACGCCGGCGGCCTGCAGCGGCCGCGCCGTGCAACATGGTGTCGACCGCGCGCGGACCCGGCCTGCCAAATAGTGCCCCCCCCTTTGGCCAGGCGTGCGGCGTACGTACGCCATTTTGGAGAGGGCGGAGCACCGGAAAAGGTGCGCCGCCCCCAATTTTGCCGCCAATGGGGATTCTCCTGCCGATCGCCGAATGCAATTCCGGTGTTGGGCACCAGAGAATCCAGCCCCTGTCTCACCGATCCCCTTTACAGGTGGAGCAAGACTGCAACAATTTTAGACTCCATTCCTCCTGGAATGAATCCAACATTCCATTTCACTTTCTGATTGTTTGCTCTACCTGCTTGCTAACCTTTCATGATTCATGCTTCAGCGATGGGCTCTGAATACCAATACACAAACAAATATGGTGCCAATTGTTTACGTGAACAAGAAGACAGCTTCAGATACCAGCCCAGTATAAATATTGACATAGAAACTTTCTGTCTTCTCCTGTGATGAATTTGCACAATGGGGCAGAACTTGCAGGACTGAGCCTGCCAACATTTGAAAATTTAAATCGCAAATTACGAGGAGGCACATTGAAGGTGTTTATTAAGGGACCCAAACTTTGTGGAGGCCGGAAGAGTGTCCCAGAGAGGATTGAGCAGAGGATCGATTGGGGGCGGCCATCTCATGCCAGCCAGGGATGGGCAAAGGCAGACAACCTTGCAGATGTCACACATATTTTAAATATGATGCCCTGAAGACTAGAAATTAAAATAAATGAGAAAGTACTGGATTACCTGCCTTGAGAACAATTGATTGATTTATTGGTGTCAGCTCTGGTTCAGTGGTAGCACTCTCACCTCGGAGTTCAGAGGTCATTCTCCAGTGGGCCTGAGAGAATTATCCAGCCAGCAGTGAGATAGGAGGCAGATGGCCTGACCGGTCTAGTTGAGGTCCTTGAGTAAGGGTACTGAGGGACTTGGGCCTGCCTCATTTTATTTCCCACATAGGGAGAGTACCAGGCCATCATGAGATTGCGAGAGGTGCTAGAAAATACAAGGCAAACTGGGGTCTCGGGGCTGAGGTGGGCCTTCTTGGTCAAGCAGCTTATGACCCACCCAGTAGCAAGGACCCTATTGAACGTTTTCAGCAGCTCCCCCACCCCACCACCACCACCACCACCTCCTCCTCCCCACGAACCCCCCCCCAACTCCTGCTCTCACAACTGAACCCTTTCCAGCAAGCCCAGTCAAACTTACTTCTCTCTGGGGCCTCGTCCATGCTGGATGCTCAGAACTTGCTGCAATCCCAGCCGTGGCCAGTGTTGGGGGTGGCGCATCCGACCTTCAAAGGGCAGAACTCACGACCTTAAATAGTTAACTACCTGAATAATGTAAAATCATGTCCCAGCACCTGTCTCTGTCCAACCCCCATCCCTACAACTCTCCGAGTTGTCTCCATTCCTCCAGTTCTCTTGGTCTGCCGTCAACTCTGGTTCAGTGACAGCACTCTCACCTCTGAGTTCAGAGGTCCACCACCAATGGGTCTGAGAGAATTACCTAGGCTACGATATTGGTGCAGTACTGAGGGAGTGTTGCATTGCGGGAGATGCCGTTGTTTGGGAGGGATAATAAATGGGTTTGTGAGGTGAAATCAAATGATCAAAAGCAAAAGGGCGGTGCATCGGCACAGTGGTTAGCACTGCTGCCTCACAGCATCAGGGATCCGGGTTCAATTCCGACTTTGGGTGACTGCGTCTGGGGTCTGGCCCACGGTCGGGGCCCACCGATCGACAGGCCGGCCTCGCCCCCCCCCCCCCCGGCCTACTTTGTTGCGCGTCCGGCCCCAGAACCCCTGCGCCGGGGCCGGAGCGTTCCGTAAAGCCACCGTCCGTGCGCGGGCTGGCGCGTCGTCACTGCGCATGTGCGGGTTGGCGCTGCCCCCAGTGCGCGCCAGGAAGTGACGCTGGAGCGGCATGAACCGCTCCAGCGCCGTGCTGGCCCCCTGTGGGAGCCAGAATCGCTAGTGCCCGCGCCCGTTTCATGCCATCGTGAAACCCGACGGCGTTCATGGCGGCGAGGACACTCTGTCCCGCGATCGGAGAATCGCGCCCATTGTGTCTGTGCTCAGCGATTACCCAGCAATGGTGGCACAGGAGGACGGTGAATAATTAAGGAAGGACTCACCCACCTATGTACACCGGGAAATGCAATTGATAATGTCAGGCTTCGTCATAACGCCAAGAAACAAGCACACACAAACAAAAGCAGAAAATGCTTGAAATGCTCAGCTGGTCAGTCAGCACCTGTGTAGAGAGAATATGTTCCACTCCCCTCCCTGTTCGACATTCCGAAAGGGCGTTTCTTCCATGTGGCGGCCCCAGGTTCGATTCCCAGCTTAGATCACTGTCTGGGGAGTCTGCACGTTCTCCCCGTGTCTCCGGGGGTTTCTCTGGGTGCTCCAGTTTCCTGCCACAAGTACTGTAAGGTGAATTGGACATTCTGAATTCTCCCTCTGTGTAACCGAACAGGCGCCGGAATGTGGCGACTAGGGGCTTTTCACAGTAACTTCATTGTTAATGTAAGCCTACTTGTGACACTAATAAAGATTATTATTATAACACCTTGGCCCATTCCTCAATAAACCTCAAATCTCCCCGACAGCTTTCGATGCAAGCACAGGAGTTGAAAGACCGGTCTCTCTATCTCCTCCCCCAGGCTCCAAGCACTCTTTCCCGATGGAGCAGTGATTCACGTGTGCCTCTTTCAATTTAATAGACTGCATTTGTTGCTCACAATGCAGTCTGCTCGACTAAGCACAGATTAGGACCGAAGTGTGGAGGTATTTCTTCAGTCATTGGATGGGAAACCTGGCGCTGTGAAGTAGCAATGCTAACCATTGAGCTACCGTGCTGCCCCAGACAGGTTAAGTGAGTGGGCAAAAATTTGGCTGATGGAACCTAACGTAGGGCGGCACGGTAGCACTGTTGCTTCACAGCTCCAGGTTCGATTTCCGGCTTGGGTCACTGTCTGTGCGGAGTGTGCACGTTCTCCCCGTGTGTGCGTGGGTTTCCTCCGGGTGCTCCGGTTTCCCTCCACAGTCCAAAGATTTAAAAAACATTTTTTTTAGAACAGGGCGGAAGGAGGCCATTCAGCCCATCGAGTCTGCACCGACCCACTTAAGCCCTCACTTCCACCCTATCCCCATAACCCAATAACCCCATCTAACCTTTTTTTTTTTGGTCACTAAGGGCAATTTATCATGGCCAATCCACCTAACCTGCACATCTTTGGACTGTGGGAGGAAACCGGAGCACCCGGAGGAAACCCACGCAGACACGGTGAGGACGTGCCAACTCCGCTCAGACAGTGACCCAGCAGGGAATCGAACCTGGGACCCTGGCACTGTGAAGCCACAGTGTTATTCACTTGTGCTACCGTGCTGCCCTAGATGTGTAGGTTAGGTGGATTGGCCATGCTAAATTGCCCTTAGTGTCCAAGAAAAAAGGTTTGGTGGGGTTACGGGGATAGGGTGAATGTGTGGGCTTAAGTAGGGAGTTCTTTCAAGGGCCGGTGCAGACTCGATGGGCCGAATGGCCTCCTTCCACACTGTAAATTCTATGTCTATGCAGGAAAATCTGAAGTTATGCACTTTGATAGGAAGAATAAAGGAGCTGAATATTATTTAAATTTAGAAAAACAACAGAAAGTTCCAGCACAGAGGGATTTGGGGGTCCTCGCGCATACATCACCAAAAGCTGGCATGCAAGTTCAGCAGGTATTTGGGAAGGCAAATGGAATGTTGATGGTAATTTCAATGGGAGTGGAGGAATTTCTTCTCTCAGAGGGTAGTGTATCTGTGGAATTCTTTACCGCGGAGAGTGGTAGAGGCTGGGTCATTAAATATGTGCAAGGCTGAGATAGTCAGATTTTTTAATCAATGAGGGAATCAAGGGTTATGGGGATAAGAAGGAAAAATGAAGTCAAGGATTATCAGGTCAGTCATCATCTAATTGAATGGCAAAGCAGACTGGATGGGCCGAATGGCCTACTTCTGCTCCTACATCTTATTGTATGTTCATGATCCTGCCATTTATACCTCCTCTGAATACATCATTTCTGTCTTCACTTGTTCCATTGCGACCCCCTTTGGACCTACATCGCCAACCCTTTTATTGTTGAATCTCTCCTGCCCTCCACCCTATCATAGAACAGCACGTTTGCTGTTTTCCCCACTTTCCCTCTTCCACTTGTTTAAGAACAATTCCATATCTAACTTCTTCCAGTTCTGAGAGAGGGTCAGCTGTTTCGCTCTCTGCAGGTGTTGCCTGACCTGCTGTGTATTTCCAACACTTTCTGTTTTTATTTCACCATGTTTTGATCAAGCAAACATAAAACCATCCAAACAAACTGTCCGCTGTTACAGATGTAGATGAAACAATCATCAACTTTCCATTGCAACACAGGCTTGTCAGGCGAACTTTACACCCCATCTGACTTGCAGCTGTACCTGGTTGCACGGTCGACCAGAGTTATACTATGGGCTATGCATTTCAGGGTCTCACACTGAACTCAGCCAGGGAACAGCTTCAGGCATGTAGGCATATTTGTGTCACCTTGTAATCACTCAAATATTCTACAGTGAGTTTATGCGTTACCCAGCCATATCGATTGTCGCGGTTAAGTGATCGGATCCTTCTCTTTTTTTAAACAAATTTACAGTAGCCAATTATTTTATTTTTCCACTTAAGGGGCAATTTAGCGCGGCCAATCCACCTAGCCTGTACATCTTTGGGTTGTTGGGCTGAGACCCATGCAGCCACGGGGAGAATGTGCAAACTGCACACAGACAGTGACCCGGGACCAGGATCGAACCTGGGACCTCAGCGTTGTGAGGCAGCAGTGCTAACTACTGCACCACCGTGCCGCCCCTGATCACATCCTTCCTAAAGATGATGTTAACTGTTAACTGAATTGGTTAATTGTTATCCATAGCGACCGAACTGGGTGGAAGGATTGCAATTACCACCGCTTACTGGGGCTGGTTTAGCACAGTGGGCTAAACAGCTGACTTGTAATGCAGAACAATGCCAGCAGCGCGCGTTCAATTCCCGTATCAGCCTCCCCGAACAGGGGCCGGAATGTGGCGACAAGGGGCTTTTCACAGTAACTTCACTGAAGCCGACTTGTGACAATAAGCAATTATTATTATTATTATTATTAACACAAGATTGATGATACTGAGGTCTGTAATGCTCAATACTGAATAGGACCTATCTTTTCAGATGCAGGACACACCCTCCACGCCCTGCGTCTTCTCCAGTTTCTAGGCGGTTATTTAATGTGAAATTGTAAACCTGTTCTTTTGGAAAGTCTGTACAGTTTCGCTGGAAATCGCGAAAATAAATCGGCGTGATCCTGCAGCGGATTTGGTAGTGCAAAAGCAGTTTGTAAATTGACACTTGTTAGAATTGAGCCAAATTTCATATCAGCAGAACCAATAATGATAATCTTTATTAGTGTCACTGCGCTGAAGTTACTGTGAAAAGCCCCTAGTCGCCTCATTCCGGCACCTGTTCGGGTACACGGAGGGAGAATTCAGAATGTGCAATTCACCTAACAAGCACGTCTTTTGGGACTTGAGGGAGGAAACCGGAGCACCCGGAGGAAACCCACGCAGACACAGGGAGGAACGTGGAGACTCTGCGCAGACAGTGAGCCAAGCCGGGAATCGAACCAGGGACCCTGGTGCTGTGAAGCAACAGTGCTAACCACTGTGTGAAGCAGTGGAAGCAGAATCTTTGAATATTTTTGAGGCAGAACTAGAACGACTCTTGATTAACAAGCCGGTGAGAGGTTATCGGAGGTCGGCAGGAGTGTGGGGTTGAGGTTACAATCAGATCCTGGAGCTGTGAAGCAATTATGCTAACCACTATGCTACCGTGCATGCAAGATGGAAGATACCAGTTCACCCAGCTCCGAAACAGATATAAATTTACAATTCGCAACAACCAGGGAAACCCTTTCTCGTACATACAAAGACTAAAATGTGCAACGAGCATTTAAGCTGTATTCATTTATCTATTTATTGAGCAACCGTTCTGTTTTTTTGAAAGAACAAAGCTAGCACAAACGTAGAAGTCATTTGCATGTGTTGGGTTTAAAAAGTCTGTTTGTGCATATCTGTGGAGTGCGTGATTTGCTCATTTCCACATCCTGAGCCAGTGAACAAGGCTGAGCAGAGAACAGCACTCTGGTGTAGTACCGAGGGTGTGTCCATGATGCTGGAGATGCTGCCACGCGCACAGAAAGAAATTGCATCTATATTGCCCCCTTCACACCATCTCAGGACATCCCAAAGCACTTTTCAGCCAATCAAATACTTCTTGAGGTGCAGTTACTTTTGTAATTCGTCAAGTTCTCACAACCAGCAACGGAATAACAACCGTAATAAAGTGATGTTGGTTGAGGGATAAATGTTGGTTTTAACGCTGGTCCGAGCTCCCTTGTGTTCTTTGTGCGATCTTTCATGTCCGTCTGAGAGGGCAGGTGAGACCTCAATTTAACAGTTTGTCCAATGCAGCGATCCTTTAGTCCTGCACCACTGCACTGATGTGTCAACATGGATTACGCACCCCCCACCCCCACACACACCCCTCCCCCCCCACCCCCCCACACGCGGCTGGCGAAGCGGAGGATCCCGCCCATTGTGCCCAGTTTTGGACACCACGCTTTCAGATGGATGTGAAACACGCTATTTGTTCATCTACCTCGTTGCTGTTTGTGGAATCTTGCCATGCACAAATTGGCTGCTGTATTTACCGACCTAGTAGGCAAATTCCCTCTCCTTGGATTGCCGCCTTGCCATGGTGGAGAGGCGGAAAGAGTTCCACTGATCCCACCAGCAATGAGTTGCGCTTTTTAAGTTCCTGGCAGGGTCACCCATGATGGTAAGGTCAGAGGGGGGAACAAAGCACAATCTGAAACAAGTCCTCAACGGCGGATCAGGTAGAAGATACCCGTATAGAACATTTAGTACAGAAGGAGGCCATTCGGCCCATCAAGTCTGCACCGACCTATTTAGGCTCTCACTTCCACCCTATCCCCATAACCCAATAACCCCTCCTAACTTTTTTGGTCACTAAGGGCAATTTATCATGGCCAATCCACCTAACCTGCACGTCTTTGGACTGTGGGAGGAAGCCGGACCACCCAGAGGAAACCCACGCAGACACGGGGAGAATGTGCAGACTCCGCACAGTGACCCAGCGGGAATCGAACCTGGGGCCCTGGCGCTGTGAAGCCACAATGCTACCGTGCTGCCCCCAAATGTATCCTGCCCCTGTATGTATCAGCGGCTGCGATGGTGAATGATGGCTGCAGCTATAGGGAGAGCGAGGTTCACTTGCACCTGGAACTGGGCCTGCCCTCTGTCAAGGACCAAGTGTCTGGTGATGTGCAATGGCATACCCATGATAAAAGACATCCCGCACCAGGCAGCTACCTACAGGAAGGCAAGAGGAGGTCCGGAAAAGGATCCTGAGAAAGGAATACCAGTCGTCTAGAGTTCATGGACCGATCCCATCTCCCGGAAACACCTGCGAAGAGTGCGGTCAAAGATACGGCTCCAGGATCGAGCTCGTCAGTCACACAGGAACCCACAGAACCCATGACCAATAACACAGAGTTTCTCAGGTGGGCAATCATACTCGTTACCGAGTGATCGCTGAAGAAGAACTTAGTGACCTAACTTCAAAAGTAAGTCCTTGGCTGTGAAGTGCTTTGGAAGTTCCATACGTCTTAAAAGGCATTACATGAATTCAAATGCTCTTTCTCTAAATGTCCTGAAACATTTCACAGCCGATGAAATATATTTTAGTCATTTACTCTCAGGAAGCGAGCACCGCATCTTAACTGCACGTTCCTAATTGCCCATCTCTCAGCTGATGGGACTTTTTGAAGCAAGTGAGTGACGTTCAAGGTCGCTTCACAGGATAGGTAAGAATCAATCATCCTGGCGGGGGATTAAACCAGGTCAGATAAGGACAGCGGGTCTTTTTCCTCAAACAGAATTAGTGAACTAGTTATGTTTTTGTAACGATTTAACAGAATTGCAGTCACTTCATTCATAGCACCTTTTTATTTGGAGATTTTATTTGAACAGAATTCTAATTCTCAGTCTGCCATGTTACAGCAACCTGAATACCCATTCACTCAATTTATTAGTCCATAGTAATGAGCTGATCGGTCCAGTAGCATAATCTGTACAACATCATAAGTAGTTTGTGAAATATAGTCACTGTTATAAAGCTTAAGTCACAACAGTCAATTTGTGCGCAGCAAGTCCTCATGAATAATTAGCAGAGCTGCTTTGGTCAAATGACAAACACTCATCAATGCGAAGAGAGTCACAAAATCTCTCACAGCCACCTGAACAAGTCTCAGTTTATTGCTAATGGTCGCTTGAGCTTTAAGTACAGTTAACCCCTGTCATTCACCAACCCCTTTTAGCACATGGCTAAATCGCTGGCTTTGTAAACAGACCAAGGCAGGCCAGCAGCACGGTTCAATTCCTGTACCAGCCTCCCCGAACAGGCGCCGGAATCTGGCGACTAGGGGCTTTTCACAGTAACTTCATTTGAAGCCTACTTGTGACAATAAGCAATTTTCATTTCATTTCATTTTTCATTTCATCCAAAGGAAAGGGCCCACATCCGTGCATCACCCCCATAGTGACAGACTATTATTTATGCAAGTCTCTTTGACAGACGATGGCCCATTGACTTGGTGACAAGCAAATTACCGCTGAACCACTTGATAGCAAAGGATCAAGTCAACTGCAAGAATGTACTTATTGAGAAAAAAGATTTGGATGGCATCCTTCAATGGGCAGCACGGTGGCGCAGTCGTCAGCACTGTTGCCTCACTGTTTGGTCACTAAGAGTAATTTATCATGGCCAATCCATCTAACCTGCATGTCTGGCGCCGAGGTCCCAGGTTCGATCCCAGCCCCGGATCACTGTCCGGAGTTTGCACGTTCTCCCCGTAACTGCGTGGGTCTCACCCCCACAACCCAAAAAGATGTGCAGGGTCGGTGGATTGGCCACGCTAAATTGCCCCTTAATTGGGAAAACAAGGGGCGTCATTCTCCGACCCCCCCGCCGGGTCGGAGAATGGCCGTTGGCCGCCGTGAACCCCGCCCCTGCCGAAGTCTCCGGTACCGGAGATTGGGCGGGGGCGGGAATCGGGCCGCGCCGGTTGGCGGGACCCCCGTTCAATTCTCCGGCCCGGATGGGCCGAAGTCCCGCCCAGAAATTGCCTGTCCCACCGGCGTAAATCAAACCTAGTATTTACCGGTGGGACCAGGTGGCGTGGGCGGGCTCCGGGGTCCTTGGGGGGGGGTGCGCGGGGCGATCTGACCCCGGGGGGTGCCCCCACGGTGGCCTGGCCCGTGATCGGGGCCCACCAATCCGCGGGCGGGCCTGTGCCGTGGGGGCACTCTTTCCCTTCCGCCTCCGCTACGGCCTCCACCATGGCGGAGGCGGAAGAGACTCTCCCCACTGCGCATGCGTAGGAAACTTTCAGCGGCCGCTGACGCTCCCGCGCATGCGCCGGGAAACTGTCAGCGGCCGCTGACGCTCCCGCGCATGCGCCGCATTTCCGTGCCAGCTGGCGGGGCAACAAACGCCATTTCCGCCAGCTGCCGGTGCGGAAATCCCTCCAGCGTCGGCCTAGCCCCAACATTGAGGAGCATTCCGCACCTTTGGGCCGGCGCGATGCCCGTCTGATTGGCGCCGTCTTTGGCGCCAGTCGGCGGACATCGCGCCGTTGGGGGAGAATTTCGCCCAAGAATTGGGAACTCTAAATTTTTTTTTTTTTTTAAAATAGATAGCATCCTTTGTCATCTCAAATGAAGTAGTTTTGAATTGTGGTTACTGATTTACTGCAAGAAACAAAGTGACTTAAGGCACCCCAGCACACTTCACAACAGGAGCCTTATCAAACAAAATTCAACACTGAGTGACATGTGGAGATATTAGGACAGTGGGTTAAAAACTTGGTCAAAGAATTGCTCCAGAGTATGTGTGTGTGTGTGTGTGTGGCCATGGAGAGATTTGAAGACCAAATGAAAAATTAGAATGTTAAAATTGAGGCAGATGTTAGACCAATACCAATAACTCACCCCAGTATCTTCGACAGCACCTTACAAGCCAAGGCCTCCTTCACCCAGAAGGAAAAGGGCAGCAGACACATAGGAACCCCATCACCTGGAGGTTCCCCTCCACATCACTCACATAGAACATACAGTGCAGAAGGAGGCCATTCGGTCCACCGAGTCTGCACCGACCCACTTAAGCCCACACTATCCCTGTAACCCAATGATCCCTCCTAACCTTTTTTTGGACACTAAGGGCAATTTATCATGGCCAATCCACCTAACCTGCACATCTTTGGACTGTGGGAGGAAACCGGAGCACCCGGAGTAAACCCACGCACACACGGGGAGAACGTGCAGACTCCGCACAGACAGTGACCCAACAGGTATCGAACCTGGGACCCTGGCACTGTGAAGCCACAGTGCTATCCACTATGCTACCGTGCTGCCCTGACTTGGAACGCCACCATCCTGACTTGGAAATATATCCCCGTTCCTGCACTGTCACTGGATCAAAACCCTTGGCTTCGCTCCTCACCAGCACCGTGGCTGCACCTACACCACATGGACCGCTGTGGTTCAAGAAGGAAGCTGGCCACCACCTTCTCAGGGGCAATTAGGAAAGGGCAATAGATGGTATCTGGCCAGCGGCATCCACATCCCACGAAAGAGTTAAAGGAATCTCAGCCGATTGCTCGCCAAAATCTGCAAACAGTTTGGTTCAGCCTGAGACAGTGGCCAAGGAGAGGAATGAAGTTGGTGGCTAAGGAACGGAGTTAACAGTGGGGACCAAACAGCGCTCTCCAGGTTACTGTGACCAGAGGTAATCTGTTCACATCCCCCGGCCCCCGCGCCTGCTCCCCTCCCCCACCCGCAGCCTCCCGTGGAAACAGACCACATTCGTGCGTTGAAAGCACCAGCTGCCAAACTGACGGATGGTCCGCCTCCCCCAAAGTCCTTTGTTCTTGAGGCTCAGTTTCCTTCTTGTCAACACAATTTCTCAATCCTTTTGCTGCATGACTTGGAAACGGTGTCTGGTTAGAATCACAGCGGCCTGTTAATATCCCTTTGGCTGCAGTGATACATTGGAAATCGTCACTGTAAACAGTGGCCATCTAACCAGCTAATTGTCTGATAATGTTATTAGTCGTTGCGCGATTTTCTGAATTAATAGGCCTTACAATAATCGGTATAGGTTGACATGACCCTTTACATCACAATATGGATGTTGTTCTCTGCCAAAAAGCGAATGAGTCAGAAATAGAGGGACAAGCTACTTTCTATAGAATTATTGCAGTTTTTTGCCATCCAATTTCTGACAAAGCACCTGCAGCGAGGACATTGACCTTTCCTCTCAGCTGTTTGGACGGCGACAGGCATTTACAGCTTTTTTCACTTTTCAATTCAGGTCCGGAGCTTTTCTGTTTCTGTTTATATAGAGGGGCAGCATGGTGACACAGTGGTTAGCACTGTTGCTTCACAGCGCCAGGGACCCAGGTTCGATTCCCAGCTCGGGTCACTGTCTGTGCGGAGTCTGCACGTACTCCCCGTGTCTGCGGGGGTTTCCTCCGGGAGCTCCCGTTTCCTCCCACTAGTTCCGAAAGACGTGCTTGTGAGGTGAATTGGACATTCTGAATTCTCCCTCGGTGTACCCGAACAGGCGCCAGAGTGTGGCGACTAGGGGCTTTTCACAGTAACTTCATTGCAGTGTTAATGTCAGCCTACTTGTGACAACAATAAAGATTATTGTAAAGATGCAGATTGCCTGCCGACAATAGTGACTTCCCGAAGGACCGAGGGACATTTATTTCCATTAGAGGCAACAGCAGCAGTTTACATTTATGCAGCAATCCACCCTTCACAGAGCACCAACAACCAAAGCTCTCTCCAAATCTATGAGCGCTCTGTCACTACATCTACAGAAAAGCAGTTTGCAACCAGTCTCTTTTCAACTCAGTTGCCATCTGTATCCATGGCTGGAATCCTGATTTTGATTTACCGCAGGGCCTGGGGAACTATGGGAGTTCACCAAATCCATAGAACTGCAAAGATCTCATCACAGGAGGAACGTATGGCCCATTGTCCCTCTGCCAGTGTTAGATCTTCAATCTGTGCTGCTGACCCTAATCCCATTTCCCTGACTGAATGTGCGCACAAGGGGTGAACAAGCGTCCAGGAATGTGCAGAGTTAACCGGTTGGCTAATGGCACATTATCGCTGACCTGAAAGGGGAACAAAATACTTCAGTATGATTCATGAGGAGATTATCTGCACATGATTTGTGGAGGTACTGAAGAAGTTCTGTACTGTCAGAGAGTTGTGTTAAATTGAGCCCCCCAGCCCCCTCCCCCCCATTTATCCCACCATGTGCATGTCAATTTATTTTTAAACGTATCTTCAAACACACTTTTTTTTCCCTTTAAGGAATAGGTGTAGGAGCTCACGAGCTGATTCCAAGCTCGTTGAACCACGTTAGGAATTCTCCTTCCGTGGCCAACGAGTCCTGTCGTTGTACTTGAACCTGGAGATTCTGGTCCAGAGGTAGGCACCGTGTTCCAATTAAGGGGCAATTAAGCATGGCCAGTTCACTTACCCTGCAGATCTTTGAGTTGTGAGGGGTGAACCCACACAGACAGGGGCAGAATGTGCAAACTCCACACAGACAGTGACCCAGGGCCAGGATCGAACCTGGGACCTCGGCGCCGTGAGGCAGCAGTGCTACCCACTGTGCCACCATGCTGCCTCTCAGTGACAACCCATAAAAAGCATTTAGTAAGCTGTAAAGTGCTTTAGAACGCCGTGGGGTTGTGAAAGATGCGATCTGAATGTAAATTCTTTCCTATCTCTGTAGCTTTATATGGGGACTCCGAAACTTGACGTGAGTTTCCTTATTTGACCGCAGAAGAAAGTCCTAATGAGCTCGCAGACAAGACCTGATGCTAACAAACAAAATGGGGTGAATAAAACAAGCCAGAAAGCTTTTCTAGTTTTCCATTTCTTTAAAGTAGTCATTCGTCTCTTTGATATGGTATATTAAATAATATTAAAAGATAAACATCAGATAGAGAGTTGCCAATTTGCAAAAATTAATTTGACCGAACCCTAATTTGTTCTTTTTTAACCCCCAAAATAGCAGCTTGAGTGAAATGACCTGTCACCTGCCTTATTGAACGACTGCTGATTTTGAGCAGTTTTGTTCCGATAGGACGTTTTAAAGAAGTACTTGCTTTAAAACGTCCTGGCTTTACACCATTAAATTATCTCAAAGTGCTTGTCACAGTGAAACACTCTGTGAAGCATTGTAGCGATAGTGAATGGATACTTGACCATTCATTCTCCACCAAGCGCGTGATCAATGGACAGTTAATCTGTTGCTTTTGCTGGTATTGATTGAAGGAACAATGTCGAAATTTCTCCGAATCGTACCATGGGATCTGTAACCATTCTGCCTTAAAAACAAGAGCGGAGCTCAGCTCAGAAACCCATGCAGAGGGGAATGAAAGGACGGTATATGCTGCTATCAGGGATCAAAACATCACAAAACCAGGGCAAAATCAGTCAACCGGCAAATAAACTGAACAATATTCTCAAAGTACCACAACATGTCAAATATGGGGAGGGGTCTTTGTTGTGGCTGCAAAGAGAAAGAATGGGAGGTGACGCACGTTGAGTTCGTGTAACGCAAGGGGTTTATTTACATAAGACCATAAGACATAGGAGCAGAATTAGGCCACTCGGCCCATCGAATCTGCTCCGCCATTCAATCATGGCTGATATTTTCTCATCCCCATTCTCCTGCCTTCTCCCCATAACCCCTGATCCTCTTATTAATCAAGAACCTATCTATCTCTGTCTTAAAGACACTCAGTGAATTGGCCTCCACAGCCTTCTGCAGCAAAGAGTTCCACAGATTCACCACCCTCTGGCTGAAGAAATTCCTCCTCATCTCTGTTTTGAAGGATCGGCCCTTTAATCTGAGATGGTGTCCTCTGCTTCTAGTTTTGCCGACAAGTGGAAACATCCTCTCCACGTCCACTCTATCCAGGCCTCGCAGTATCTTCCAAGGTGGTGCTCATACAGGGTACAAGCGTGCACTCCAGACAAGCCTGTGAAACGCTCTAAAGATGTCATTGCGTAACATGTGACATTACAACAGCCAACATGGATTAATGAAAGAGAAATCATGTTTGGCAAACCTGTTGGGAGTTTTTTGAGCATGTTACTTGCAGATGAAGGAGAACCGGTGGACGTGGTGCACTTGGATTTTTAGAAGACTTTTGATAAGGTCCCACACAAGAGGTTAGTCAGCAAAATTAGAGCACACGGGATTTGGGGAAATATACCGGCATGGATTGAGGGTTGGTTAACAGACAGAAGACAGACAGTAGGAATAAACGGGTCATTTTCAGGATGGCCAGCTGTGACAGTGGGGTGCCATAAGGGTCAGTGCCACAGCTATTCTCAATCTATAAGAACGATGTCGAAACCAATTGTAATATTTCAGAATTTGAAGATGACACATTAGATGGGAAGTGTAAATTGTGAGGTGGATGCAAGGAGGCTTCAGGGAGATTTGGACTGGCTGAATGAGTGGGCAAAAATGTGGAAGTGGAATATAATGTGAAAAAGTGTAGAAAAAATAGACAGGCAGACCATAAGATCATAAGGCCATAAGAAGCAGGAACAGGAAAAGGCCATTCAGCCCTTCGAGCCTGCTCTGCCATTTAACAAGAACATGGCTAACACTCACTCAGTCCACTTCCTCTCCTCTCCGCAACCCTTAATTCCCCGACTGATTAAAAACCTATCAATCTCAGTCTTGAAAATGTACAAGGTCTCGACCTTCCTGGAGTAATGAGTTCGAAAGATTCACCACTCTTGCGGACAGGAGGACTATTCATTTATCTTGTTTCTTATGCAACATGCATTAAGATATAGAGCATAGAACATAGAACTGTCCAGCACAGTACAGGCCCTTCGGCCCACGATGTTGTGCCGAACTAGTCTGAGACTAAGATCAAATCAACCTACTCCCAATCATTCTAGTGCACTCCATGTGCCTATCCAATAACCGCTTGAAAGTTCCTTAAGTGTCCGACTTCACTACCATAGCTGGGAGTGCATTCCATGCCCCAACAACTCTCCGAGTAAAGAACCCTCCTAAATCTTCCACCATGAACCTTATAGTTATGCTCCCTTGTAACAGCTAAATCCACCCGAGGAAAAAGGTCACTGAACGTCCACTCTATCAATCCCTCTCATCATCTTATACACCTCAATTAAGTCACCTCTCATCCTCCTTCGCTCCAATGAGAAAAGCCCTAGCTCCCTCAACCTTTCCTCATAAGACCTACCCCCCAATCCAGGCAGCATCCTGGTAAATCTCCTTTGCACCCTTTCCAATGCTTCCACATCCTTCCTATAATGAGGTGACCAGAACTGCACACAATACTCCAAATGTGGTCTAACCAAGGTCTTGTACAGTTGCAGCATAACCTCACGGCTCTTAAACTCAATCCCCCTGTTAATAAATGCTAACACACTATAGGCTTTCTTCATGGCTCTATCCACTTCGTTGGCAACTTTCAGAGATCTATAGTCATGAACCCCGAGATCTATCTCCTCTTCCACATTCTTCAGAACCCTGCCGTTAACCCTGTAATCCGCATTCAGATTTGTCCTACCAAAATGAATCACTTCACACTTATCAGGGTTAAATTCCATCTGCCATTTTTCAGCCCAGCTCTGCATCCTATCAATGTCTCTTTGCAGCCTACAACAGCCCTCCACATTATCCACTACTCCACCAATCTTGGTATCATCAGCAAATGTACTAACCCAATCTTCAACTCCATCATCCAAGTCATTGATAAAAATCACAAATAGCAGAGGACCCAGCACTGATCCCTGTGGTACACCGCTAGTGACAGGGCTCCAGGATGAAAATGTACCATCTACCACCACCCTCTGTCTTTTATGTGATAGCCAGTTACTGATCCAATCGGCCAAATTTCCCTCTAAGCCATGCCTCCTTACTTTCTGCATGAGCCGACCATGGGGCACCTTATCAAACGCCTTACTAAAATCCATGTATACGACATCAACTGCTCTTCCTTCATCTATGTACTTAGTTACCTTCTCAAAGAATACAATCAAACTTGTGAGGCAAGACTTACCACTCACAAATCCGTGCTGACTATCCTGGATTAAGCTGTATCTGTCCAAATGATCATAAATCCTGTCCCCCAGTACCCTTTCCAATAATTTACCTCTGACCAAAGTGAGACTAACCGGCCTATAATTCCCAGGGTTATACCTATTCCCTTTCTTGAACAATATAGAACACTTAATTTTGTTTTTCTACCACTTTTCCTGACACTAAGTCCACCTCTAGGGGCGATAGAGCCACTGTCTGTTTCTTGACTTTTATTACATGTCTTCCTCCCTTGCTTTCACTTTTTCTGTCTTTTGTTTCTAACCCAGTTTCCATCTCCTCTAACTCCCTGCTCAGGTATCCACCCCCTGCCATACTAAGTTAAAGCCTCTCCAATAGCACCAGCAAACACCCCTGCAAGGACATTGGTCCCATTCCTGTTGGGGGTATTTGTTAAATGGTGAGAGGGTGGAAAGTGTCCAAAGGGACCTGGGCGCCCTTGTTCATGAGATACCAAAAGCTATCATGCAGGTGCAGCAAGTCTTCTTCTTCGGCGATCACTCACTAATGAGTATGATTGTCCATCTAAGAAACTCTGTGTTACTGGTTATGGGTTCAGTGGGTCCTTGTGCGGCTGATGAACCCGATCCTAGAGCCACACCTTCGACCGCACACTTCGCAGGTGTTTCCGGGAAGTGGGATCAGCCCTTGGACTCTAGATCCTTCCTCGGGCTCCTTTTCCGGCCTCCTCTTGCCGTCGGGTGTCCTTAAAGAATTATGTCCCTTCAATCAGAAGGTTCCTCCAAGTAGGTCTCTTCTGAGCAAGGTTCTCCAAGGTGTTAACGCCTGTGTTGCGTTTGGCCTTCAGCGCAAGGAGATTTGAGCATAGGAGTCATGTCATGCTACAATTGTATCGAGCCCTGGTGAGACGGCACCTGGACATTGTGTACAATTTTACTCTCCTTATCTAAGGAAGGATGTATTTGCCGTAGAGGGAGTGCAAAGGTGGCTCACCAGACTAACCCCTGGGGTTGCGGGACTGCCTTATGAAGAGGGATTGAAGAAACTGGGTCTGTATTGTCTGGAGTTTTCAAGAATGAGGGGCAATCTCATTGAAACTTACAAAGTCCTTGCAGGGCGTTGTCATGATATGCAGACATGCACATAATGAGATACAGACAGGCACCTAATGAACACAGAGAACAGGACATAACCAATCAGCAGGCAGAACACTTGGGGGTGCTTTCCCACTATAAAAGGCACGAGGCACTCACACTCCGTCTCTTTCCACTGGGGACATCTACAGAGTGAGTCAGGTGTATGTATCACATAACACCTCCAGCACGTGGCTAAGAGCTAGTCTAGTTCAGGCAGACAGAGTAATCACACTTAGGTTAGCAGAGAGTCAAACTCACAGAGAACTGAGCACAGAATACTGAGATGAGGAGGAATTTCTTCACTTTGTGAATTGTTGGAATCCTCGACCCCTGAGGGCCCTGGAAACTCAATCTCTCAGCATGTTTTAGACAGAAATCGATAGACATCAAAGGATATGGACATAGTAAGGAAAAATGACATAGAGATAGACAATTAGCCATGATCTGTTTGAATGGAGGAGGCCCGACAGGCCGAATGGCCTACTCTTGCTCCTATTTCTGATTTTACAATGCATTGCCACATTTTCTGTATTGCACAGTGGAAAAACTTCCAAAGTTCTCCGATCATTGTGAAACAGTTTGGGGTATTATTAAATCTGGTGCCATATAAATGCAACTTCTGAAATGAAATTCCTCAGTCCCTATTGTAATAAAAGCGAAAACAAAATTGAAAAACAAAATTTGCATCCCCAAAAGACAAAAATACCACTGCGCAAAAGCAAACTATTTTCTTTATGCTGTGGTAATTTAAGAATTAGCATGGCTGGCTCTGTGTTCCTTTTTGAAACCAGTGCAGTTGATTTAACTGTGACAAGAGCCAGCGTTCACTGCAGGGCTTCGAAAAAGCCAAGTGTTTGTTGGCCAAATTTGATTATAACTCTCAAGATATAATTCTCGAACGATATAACATTTGAGAGGGGCTGGTTTAGCACACAGGGCTAAATCGCTGGCTTTGACAGCAGACCAAGGCAGGCCAGCAGTACAGTTCAATTCCCGTACCAGCCTCCCTGAACAGGCGCTGGAATGTGGCAACTAGGGGCTTTTCACAGTAACTTCATTTGAAGCCTACTTGTCACAATAAGCAATTTTCATTTCATTTCATTATTTCGCGACAGATACACAAGGTATCGGAACTGTGGAACTGGAGCTCAAACGCTTGCATCTGCCAAGGCTGTTAATCACTCCAGTTCAGCGCGGAGAGATTATCATCAGCAAGAGTGAAGCAGCTGCCAAAGGACCCAAATTTTAGGCAGAGTCTATAACTTTTATCTTGCTTAGCCACACATATTGACAAATCACAGGCAAGATAGCTATGGTTTTCAACCCAATTATTTTTTAGATAGAATTTTATACAGAAGCAGGCCAATTAGCCCATCTGGTCCATGTGGTGATAATGCCCACATAATAATAATAATCTTTATTATTGTCACAAGTAGGCTTACAGTAACACTGCAACGAAGTTACAGTGAAAAGCCCCTCATCGCCACATTCCGGCGCCTGTTCGGGTACACAGGAGAATTCGGAATGTCCAATTCACCTAACAAGCACATCTTTCGGGACTTGTGGGAGGAAATCGGAGCACCCGGAGGAAACCCACGCAGAGACGTGGAGAACGTGCCGACTCCGCACAGACAGTGACCCAAACCGGGAATCGAACCTGGGACCCTGGCGCACTGTGCTGCCGTGCCACACATAAAACTTCTCTCCCCCCACTTTTCAGCTAACCCTATCGATATATCTTTATATTCCTGTCCCCTTCCTATACTTTTCTCAATTCCCCTTAAAAATATTGATGCTGGCCACATTAATGACTTCTTGCAATGAGTTCCATATTCTCACCTCTCTTTGGGTAAAGAAATTTCTCTGAAATTCCTTGTTGGATTTACTCGTGAATATTGTGACTTATATTAACGGTCTTTAGTTCTGCTTCCCACGCCTGCAACACCCCACCCTGCCCCACTCCAACCTGCCCAACCTCTCCCAGACTCAGAAGATCACAGAAAGCTGATGGTGGCTTCTGTGTCCATGAAGAATAGGTGAAACTACCCAAACGTCGGGTTATGTTATGGGACCAATACCCCAGAATTCTGGACTGATAACCCTAGAGTGTGCAACTTGAAATCCCACGATGGCAGTCTGAGAATTCCAATACAGATTTTTTAAAAAGACCATGAAATAAAAAGCTGGTAATAACCAAGGTGACTAAGAAGCTGCGGGCTTTTATCAAGCCTTAGCCACTTCTTTAATATTCTTCAGAGAAGGAAGGTTGAGTCCTTGTCCAGTCTGAGTCAATATGTGACACCAGCCCCACATCAGTGTGGACTGTTAATTGGCCACTGAACTCTACTAATCGCTCCCGCTGGTTCATGAAGCCAGGGCACCACCACCTTCCCCGGGCAACTCGAAACGGGCAATATGAGCCAGAGTAGCCATTGATGCTGACAACCTGAGAACCAATAGTTAAAATAAGATTACAGTCCTTTCAATGTAACATTCAGGTCCTCTCCTGGGATAAATATATAGAAGATGGAGTTAAAAAGGCCTTGCTACTTCAGTCAGGAAGGAAACGTAATCAGGTGCCTGTTCGAGAGTTATATCGACTTATTGCCAAATGGACCAGTTGCTGTTGTCCGCATGGGCGAAATGTTGCTTTTTAAAAAATAAATTTAGAGTACCAAATTATTTTTTTTCCAATTAAGGGGCAATTTAGCGTGGCCAATCCACCCACCCTGCACATCTTTGGGTTGTGGGGGTGAAACCCACGCAGATGCGGGGAGAACGTGCAAACTCCACGCGGACATGACCCAGGGCTGGGATTGAACCTGGGACCTCGGCGGTGTGAGGCAGGTGTGGGGTATTGCTAATGGTCGCTTGAGCTTTAAGTACAGTTAACCCCTGTCATTCACCACCCCCTTTTAGCACATGGCTAAATCGCTGGCTTTGAAAACAGACCAAGGCAGGCCAGCAGCACGGTTCTATTCCCGTACCGGCCTTGCCGGAATGTGGCGACTAGGGGCTTTTCACAGTAACTTCATTCAAAGCCTACTTGTGACAATAAGCAATTTCTTCTTCTTCTTCTTTATTGTGAATTTGTTTACCCATGCAAATCCGTTTGTGTGTCCAATTATGGTTCGTGCGCCAGAAAGTTCACATATCTGCAATTTAGCACATACCAGTGCAAGGGACAATATAATAAGTTTCTTAACTTCAACTACACACACAAGTGGAAGTGCACCATTGACTCTCACTTTACGAAACAGAGCACTCGTGAGACCACAGCTCGAGTACTGTGTGCAGTATTGGTCCCTTATTGAAGGATGTAAATGTGTTGGAAGTAGGTTCACCAGACTAATACCTGGAATGGGTGGGTTGTCTTATGAGGAGAGGTTGGACAGATTAGACTTGTATCGAACCTGGGACCCTGGCGCTGTGAAGCCACAGTGCTAGCCACTTGTGCTACCATGCTGCCCCAAAAGAAAGAGAGAATGAAAGACAGACAGTGGGAAACAGAGGAAGAATTAAAAAGGTACAGATAGCGGGTGAGAGAGAAAGGGACAGACAGTGAGAAAAGGAGCAAGACAGAAAATAAACGGAGCGAGAGATGGAGAGATTGAGTGAAAGAGAGAAGGAGAAACTGAGATGGGGATAGAGAGAGATAGGCTGAGAGCAAGGGAGAGATGAAGGGAGAGAAAAGCAGAGGTGGGGACAGGGAGAGATCGAGGGGAAGACAGGGTGTGAAGGGGAGAGATTGATGAAGAGAGTGAGACAGACAGAGCAACATAGTGAGAAACAGAGACATAAGGTGAAGGAGAGAGAAATGGAGAGCGGGAGTTGGATCGAGAGAGAGACAGAGAGAGAAGTAGAGCTAGAATAAGTGGAAAGGTGGTGATAGGGAGAGATAGGAGACAGAGAGGGAGATAGAGAGCAAAAGACCCAGATCAAGAGGAGACAGACATCTGAGTGGGATTTACTGACCAACCGGCCCCGTGTTTTTCAGTGGCGGAGACGGCCCACCAGTGGGATTTTCTGGTCCCGCCGTTGTCAACGGGATTTACCGGTGACTGCACCTCTCGTTGCCGGGGAACCCATGTGCCATCGGTGGGACCGGAATATTCCGCAAGCGTGAACAACCGGTAAATCCCACCCAGAGAGAGAGAGACCGAGAAATACATACAGAACACAGAGAGGCGTAACTGGAGAGAGAAAACAGAGAGTGGACAGACAGATCGAGAGAGTGGACGGACGGACCGAGAGAGTGGACGGACGGACCGAGAGAGTGGACGGACGGACCGAGAGAGTGGACGGACGGACCGAGAGAGTGGACAGACGGACCGAGAGAGTGGACAGACGGACCGAGTGGACGGACGGACCGAGAGAGTGGACGGACGGACGGACCGAGAGGGGGGACGGACGGACGGACCGAGAGGGGGGATGGACGGACGGACCGAGAGGGGGGACGGACGGACCGAGAGGGGGGACAGACGGACCGAGAGAGGGGGCGGACGGACCGAGAGAGGGGGCGGATGGACCGAGAGAGGGGATGGACGGACCGAGAGAGGGGGCGGACGGACCGAGAGAGGGGACGGACGGACCAAGAGAGGGGACGGACGGACCGAGAGAGGGAGCAGACGGACCGAGAGAGGGGACGGATCGACCGAGAGAGGGGACGGACCAACCAAGACAGGGGACGGGCCGACCGAGAGAGAGAGGGGACAGACCGAGCAGGGGCAGAGGGTGCGAGAGAGGGGGTGGCGGGCTGAGAGAGGGGCTGAGAGCGAGAGAGAGAGGGCTGAGAGAGAGGGCTGAGAGAGAGAGAGAGGGCTGAGAGAGAGAGAGAGAGGGCTGAGAGAGAGAGAGAGGGCTGAGAGAGAGAGAGAGAGCTGAGAGAGAGAGAGGGGGGGGGCAGAGAGAGAGGGGGCAGAGAGAGAGAGATAAAGGGGCTGAGCTGAGCGAGAGGGAGGGGCTGAGAGAGAGAGGGGGCAGAGAGAGAGAGAGGGCTGAGAGAGAGGGGGGGGCTGAGAGAGAGAGAGGGGCTGAGAGAGAGAGAGGGGCTGAGAGAGAGAGAGAGGGGCTGAGAGAGAGATAGAGAGAGGGGCTGAGAGAAAGGGAGGGGCTGAGAGAGAGAAAAAAAAGATTAGACTTGTATCTGCCAGAATTTAGAAGAGTAAGAGCGTCTTGATTAAAACACAAGATTCTGAGGGGTGTTTGCAGGATTGATGTGGAGAGGATGCTTCCTCTTGTGGGAGACTTTAGATGTAGACACTGTCTAAAAATAAGGTGTCGCTCATTTAAAGCAGAGATGAGCTGATTTCTTTCTGTCTTTGGAACTCACTTTCTGAAAAGGTGGTGGAAACAGAGTATTTGAATATTTTTAAAGCAGAGGTGGATAGATTATATTCTAAAGCAAGTAGGTAATAGGCTATTGGCGGTAGGTGAGGGTGCAGATTTGAGACTACTATCGGATCAGACATGACGTTATTAAATGGCGAAGCTGCCCCAAATGGCTCCTTGTTCATATGTTCGCAGGCGTGCTGGAGCATTAGCAGAAGGGAGGTTAAACTCTCACTTTCCCACGCCGAAAGTGCACAGTATGCACGTGCAAGTTCACCGTTCGCGGTTTCAGCCTTCGAGAGATTTTGCAGGAATGGAGACCCCACCAATGACGAGGGTTAACAAAGGGCAGACTGGTGAAATGAAATGAAATGCGCTTATTGTCACGAGTAGGCTTCAATGAAGTTACTGTGAAAAGCCCCTAGTCACCACATTCCGGCGCCTGTTCGGGGAGGCTGGTACGGGAATTGAACCATGCTGCTGGCTTGCCTTGGTCTGCTTTCAAAGCCAGCGATTTAGGTGTGTGCTAAACCAGCCCCTGGTGCACGTGTGTGTATGATTTGCATTACGGTGAGACAGATGATCACTTGTAATCACGTGCAAATTTTTAAGTAAAAGGAACTTATTCCAGTAATCTTTATTTGCTGTTGCTTGTTCTATGTGTCAATAGACTGTAAATGGTTTGATAAACAGAGTCTTTCAGAGCATACGCAAGTTATTATTGTGGTGATTCCTCCACAATACGGTCGCGTACTTCAATCGTTTTATATGCACATTTTATTTATACGTACAAAATGGGGCAGCACGGTAGCATTGTGGATAGCACAATTGCTTCACAGCTCCAGGGTCCCAGGTTCGATTCCGGCCTGGGTCACTGTCTGTGCGGAGTCTGCACGTCCTCCCCGTGTGTGAGTGGGTTTCCTCCGGGTGCTCCGGTTTCCTCCCACAGTCCAAAGATGTGCGGGTTAGGTGGATTGGCCATGCTAAATTGCCCATAGTGTCCAAAAATTGCCCTTAGTGTTGGGTGGGGTTATGGGGATTAGGTGGGGTTACTGGGTTGTGGGGGTGTGGGCTTAGGTAGGGTGCTCTTTCCAAGAGCCGGTGTAGACTCGATGGGCCGAATGGCCTCCTTCTGCACTGTAAATTCTATGAAAAAAAATACATATAAAATCTGCACATAAGGTACAAAAAATATATATTTGTTATGTATACACACTGTTACTGCAGCCACATGTACTGTTGAGAAAGTTCAGGTAATGTGTTATTGAAGACAATAACATTGTTATTGGAATAAATAAGACTGAACTCTGAAAACATGTTGGAGATTGTCACAAACCCAAGAACCAAAGGCATGGGTTCATGTGCAGAAGAGTAAATAAGGACAAAGGATTTAGATTGCTCATCATGTGGAAAAGGCTGTCCTGGAGTGTCAGTAAAAGAAGTTGCATGTAAATTAGATCAATAGTTAAGCAAGTGAACAATCGAGGGTGCAGGCACATCTTATAATTCAGTCACTTTAGGCAGAGTTAGTGGCATAGTGGTATTGTCACTGGATGGGTAGTGTGGGAGCCCAGACCAATGCTCTGGGGGCATTGGTTCAAAACCTGCCATGGCCGCTGGTGGAATTTAAATTCAATATCTCCACAAGCCTCAGTAATGGTTATTCCCTCTGAAATGGCTGAGCAAGTAGTTCTGTTCAAGGACAATTAGGGACTGGCAATGAATGCTGGTCTTTCGGTGACACTCAAATCCCAGGAAATATTTTATTTTAAATGACTTCCCTGTGCTAAGGCATTCAAGGTATTTGAATTAAAAGCATTCAAAATCTTATCAGCAGCCAAAAAGCTGCAATCTTTTCTGTCACTGCAACTTTACTATTGTTCCTGTATAGATACTTTATAAACTTTTTATGTACTTTATAGATACAAATTGGACTTGTAATACTGTGGACATGGTGATGTAATGATATGTAAGAAATGATTCTGTAATTGTACAGAATGATACCAAATTATTCAACCTAAAGTTGAAGATAAGAACTGTAAATTTATTTTGCTAATTCTGAACATTATGCTTGCCATATAAACTAATTTTAAGTTCAGCTCATATAATTAGCTGTGAAATATCAGCATTAATAATCAGTTAATATTTGTGGACAATGCACTGATTTTATAATAATAATCTTTATTAGTGTCATAAGTAGACTGGCATTAACACTACTGTGAAAATCCCCTAGTCGCCACATTCCGGCGCCTGTTTGGGTACACTGAGGGAGAATTCTGAATGTCCAATTCACCTAACAAGCACGTCTTTCGGGACATGTGGGAGGAAACCGGAGCACCCGGAGGAAACCCACGCAGACACGGGGAGAATGTGGAGACTCTGCACAGACAGTGACCCCGGCCGGGAATCGAACCTGGGCGCCTGGCATTGTGAAGTAACTGTGCTAACCACTGTGCTACAGGTTTATATTCACTTCTGCACATTATTACAGTGCGATTGTTGATCCTATTTCCAGGTTTCATTGCCAAAAGGGTGTGCAGCTGTGGTAACACAGTGGACTGGGGAAATTGTACACATTAATATTAACCAGTGATAGTAAATATTTGGGAACAAGTATTTTGTATATAAAAAGGTAATATAGGTGGGATAGCTTACCAGGAATGGACCCCAACAAATGCAGGAGACGCACATTATTGTCATTAACTGGACCAACATTTCTACATGGTGAGATTTTCCTTGCCGGTGGGGTTTGCTCTTGATTCGAGCTCTCACCAGGGTCACGCTACTAATCGTATTGCACAGGAAGGAAATGCCAAGGGCAGTCAATCCGAAGGAGGAGAACAGGAGCAGAATTCCTCCGTCCAACCCGGATTTGAAGTCGCTTGTTCTTAGAAAGCACCAGGTGTTGGTGCACTGAACTGTATATGCCCCGAAGCCGGTCAAGGGAAGCAGAGCGATGACCAGTGCAAAGAGCCAAGTGCCACCCAGGATGAACATGGCACAGTGGGCAGTCACCTTGGCAGAATGTAAAAGGGGTTGTGTGATGCCCAGGCACCGCTCAATAGCCATGACGCTGCCAAGGAACAAAGCCGAAAGGCCAAAGAAAACCATGCTGGTTCCTAGGAATGGGCAAAGTCTGTCCGAGGAGTCGATTGTTTCCCAGTCCTTGCCCAGTACATACACCCTGATCGTAATTGCCCCAGTGATGATGTGCCCCAAGCAGTCCGTGAGAACCAGCCCACTGGCGAACAGCAGGAAGGACGCTCTCCATTTCTGCCAGAATCTTTTGTAGGCTTTCACAAGAATCCCCAAGGCGAAGCAATTCGATAGGATCCCAATGGTCATGAATATGATGGGAATACGGACTGACCCCGGCTGAGTGGCACAGGTGTCGTTCTCAATCGAGCTATTGCTGATGTTGGACATTGTGCTGTAGAGACCCATTCACCATCGTGTCTCAGATTCCATCCTGCAGCTCCCGTCCAGCGCGGTGACCTGCAACAAAGGCCAGATATTAGAAAGGGCGTGACTTCATCCTGGAGACTGGACATGGGCAGGGACAGTGATCCAGAGGCAGGGACAGTGAGCCAGAGGCAGGAACAGTGATCCTTGGCAGGGACAGTGAGCCAGAGGCAGAGACAGAGAGCCAGAGGCAGGGACAGTGAGCCAGAGGCAGGGACAGTGATCCAGAGGCAGGGACAGTGATCCAGAGGCAGGGACAGTGAGCCAGAGGCAGGAACAGTGATCCTCGGCAGGGACAGTGAGCCAGAGGCAGAGACAGAGAGCCAGAGGCAGGGACAGTGAGCCAGAGGCAGGGACAGTGATCCAGAGGCAGGGACAGTGATCCAGAGGCAGGGACAGTGATCCAGAGGCAGGGACAGTGATCCAGAGAGAGGGACAGTGAGCCAGAGGCAGGGACAGTGAGCCTGAGGCAGAGACAGAGAGCCAGAGGCAGGGACAGTTAGCCAGAGGCAGGGACAGTGAGCCTGAGGCAGGGTCAGTGAGCCAGAGGCAGGGACAGTGAGCCAGAGGCAGAGACAGAGAGCCAGAGGCAGGGACAGTTAGCCAGAGGCAGGGACAGTGAGCGCATGGTCAGTGAGCCAGAGGCAGGGACAGTGAACCAGAGGCAGGGACAGTGAGCCTGAGGCAGGGACAGTGAGCCAGAGGCAGGGACAGTGAGCCAGAGGCAGGGACAGTGATCCAGAGGCAGGGACAGTGAGACAGAGGCAGGGACAGTGAGCCAGAGGCAGGGACAGTGAGCCAGAGGCAGGGACAGTGAGCCAGAGGCAGGGACAGTGAGCCTGAGGCAGGGTCAGTGAGCCAGAGGCAGGGACAGTGAACCAGAGGCAGGGACAGTGAGCCAGAGGCAGGGACAGTGAGCCAGAGGCAGGGACAGTGAGCCAGAGGCAGGGACAGTGAGCCAGAGGCAGGGACAGTGAGCCAGAGGCAGAGAGATTGAACCAGAGTAAGGGACAGTGATCCAGAGGCAGGAACAGTGATCCAGAGGCAGGGACAGTGAGACAGAGGCAGGGACAGTGATCCAGAGGCAGGGACACTGAGCCAGAGGCAGGGCCAGTGAGCCAGAGGCAGAGACAGAGAGCCAGAGGCAGAGACAGAGAGCCAGAGGCAGAGACAGTGAGCCAGAGGCAGAGACAGTGAGCCACAGTAAGGGACAGTGAGCCAGAGGCAGGGACAGAGAGCCAGAGGCAGAGACAGTGATCCAGAGGCAGGGACAGTGAGCCAGAGGTAGGGACAGTGAGCCAGAGTAAGGGACAGTGAGCCAGAGGCAGGGACAGTGAGACAGAGGCAGGAACAGTGAGCCAGAGGCAGAGACAGTGAGCCAGAGGCAGGGACAGTGAGCCAGAGTAAGGGACAGTGAGCCAGAGGCAGGGACAGTGAGCCAGAGGCAGAGACAGTGAACCAGAGGCAGAGACAGTGAGCCAGAGGCAGAGACAGTGAGCCAGAGGCAGTGACAGTGAGCCAGAGGCAGTGACAGTGATCCACAGGCAGAGACAGTGAGCCAGAGGCAGGGACAGTGAGCCAGAGGGAGCGACAGTGATCCACAGGCAGAGACAGTGAGCCAAAGGCAGGGACAGTGAGCCAGAGGCAGGGACAGTGAGCCAGAGGCAGGGACAGTGAGCCAGTGTCAGTGACAGTGAGCCAGAGGCAGGGACAGTGAGCCAGGGGCAGGGACAGTGAGCCAGTGGCAGGGACAGTGAGCCAGTGTTAGTGACAGTGAGCCAGAGGCAGGGACAGTAGCCAGAGACAGAGACAGTGAGCCAGAGGCAGGGACAGTGAGCCAGAGGCAGGGACAGTGACCGAGAGGCAGAGACAGTGAGCCAGAGGCAGGGACAGTGAGCCACTGGCAGAGACAGTGAGCCAGAGGCAGGGACAGTGAGCGAGAGGCAGGGACAGTGAGCCAGAGGCAAAGACAGTGAACAAGAGGCAGAGACAGTGAGCCAGAGGCAGGAACAGTGAGCCAGAGGCAGGGACAGTGAGCCAGAGGCAGGGACAGTGATCCAGAGGCAGGGACAGTGAGCCAGAGGCAGGGACAGTGAACCAGAGGCAGAGACAGTGAGCCAGAGGCAGGGACAGTGAGCCAGAGGCAGGGACAGTGAGCCAGAGGCAGTGACAGCGAGCCAGAGGCAGGGGCAGTAAGTAGGAGTCAGGGACAGTGAGCCAGATGGAGGGACTGTGAGCCAGAGGCAGGGAGAGTGAGCCAGAGGGAGGGACAGTGAGCCAGAGGCAGAGACAGTGAGCCAGAGGCAGGGATAGTGAGAAAGAGGCAGGGACAGTGAGCCAGAGGCAGTGACAGTGATAAAGAGGCAGGGACAGTAAGCCAGAGGCAGAAACAGTTAGCCAGAGGCAGGGACAGTGAGTCAGAGGCAGGGACAGTGAGCCAGAGGCAGGGACAGTGAGCCAGAGGGAGGGACAGTGAGCCAGAGGCAGGGACAGTGAGCCAGTGGCAGAGACAGTGAGCCAGAGGCAGAGACAGTGAACGAGAGGCAGAGACAGTGAGCCAGAGGCAGGGACAGAGGGCCAGAGGCAGGGACAGTGAGCCAGTGGCAGAGAAAGTGAGCCAGAGGCAGAGACAGTGAGCCAGAGGCAGGGACAGTGAGCCAGAGGCAGGGACAGTGAGCCAGAGGGAGGGACAGTGAGCCAGAGGGAGGGACAGTGAGCCAGAGGCAGGGACAGTGAGCCAGTGGCAGGGACAGTGAGCCAGAGGGGGGGACTGTGAGCCAGAGGAAGGGACAGTGAGAAAGAGACAGTGAGCCAGAGGCAGGGGCAGTGAGACAGAGGCAGGGACAGTAATCCAGATGCAGGGACAGTGAGCCAGAGGCAGGGACAGTGAGCCAGAGGCAGGGACAGTAATCCAGAGGCAGGGACAGTGAGCCAGAGGCAGGAACAGTGAGCCAGAGGCAGGGACAGTGAGCCAGAGGCAGGGACAGTGAGCCAGAGGCAGGGAAAGTGAGCCAGAGGCAGGCACAGTGAGCCTGAGGCAGAGCCAGTGAGGCAGATGCAGGGACAGTGAGCCAGAGGCAGGGACAGTGAGCCAGAGGCAGGGACAGTGAGCCAGAGGCAGGGACAGTGAGCCAGAGGCAGCGACAGTGAACCAGAGGCAGAGACAGTGAGCCAGAGGCAGGGACAGTGAGCCAGAGGCAGGGACAGTGAGCCAGAGGCAGGGACAGTGAGCCACAGGCAGGGAAAGTGAGCCAGAGGCAGGCACAGTGAGCCTGAGGCAGAGCCAGTGAGGCAGATGCAGGGACAGTGAGCCAGAGGCAGGGGCAGTGAGCCAGAAGCAGGGACAGTGAGCCAGAGGCAGGGACAGTGAGCCAGAGGCAGCGACAGTGAACCAGAGGCAGAGACAGTGAGCCAGAGGCAGGGACAGTGAGCCAGAGGCAGGGACAGTGAGCCAGAGGCAGAGACAGTGAGCCAGAGGCAGGGACAGTGAGCCAGAGGCAGGGACAGTGAGCCAGAGGCAGAGACAGTGAGCCAGAGGCAGGGAAAGTGAGCCAGAGGCAGGGACAGTGAGCCAGAGGCAGAGCCAGTGAACCAGAGGGAGGGACAGAGAGCCAGAGGCAGGGACAGTGAGCCTGAGGCAGAGACAGTGAGGCAGATGCAGGGACAGTGAGCCAGAGGCAGGGACAGTGAGCCAGAAGCCAGGACAGTGAGCCAGAAGCAGGGACAGTGAGCCAGAGGCAGGGACAGTGAGCCAGAGGCAGGGACAGTGAACCAGAGGCAGAGACAGTGAGCCAGAGGCAGGGACAGTGAGTCAGAGGCCGGGACAGTGAGCCAGAGGCAGAGACAGTGAGCCAGAGGCAGGGACAGTGAGCCAGAGGCACAGACAGTGAGCCAGAGGCAGGGAAAGTGAGCCCGAGGCAGGGACAGTGATCCAGAGACAGGGACAGTGAATCAGAGGCAGGGACAGTGAGCCAGAGGCAGGGACAGTGAGCCAGGGGCAGGGACAGTGAGCCAGAGGTAGGGACAGTGAGCCAGAGCCAGAGACAGTGAGCCAGAGGCAGGGACAGTGACCCAGAGGCAGGGACAGTGAGCCAGAGGCAGAGAGATTGAACCAGAGTAAGGGACAGTGATCCAGAGGCAGGAACAGTGATCCAGAGGCAGGGACAGTGAGACAGAGGCAGGGACAGTGACCCAGAGGCAGGGACAGTGAGCCAGAGCCAGAGACAGTGAGCCAGAGGCAGAGCCAGTGAACCAGAGGGAGGGACAGAGAGCCAGAGGCAGGGACAGTGAGTCAGAGGCAGGGACAGTGTGCCAGAGGCAGGGACAGTGAGCCAGAGGCAGAGACAGTGAGCCAGAGGCAGGGACAGTGAGCCAGAGGCAGGGACAGTGAGCCAGAGGCAGGGACAGTGAGCCAGAGGCAGCGACAGTGAACCAGAGGCAGAGACAGTGAGCCAGAGGCAGGGACAGTGAGCCAGAGGCAGGGACAGTGAGCCAGAGGCAGGGACAGTGAGCCACAGGCAGGGAAAGTGAGCCAGAGGCAGGCACAGTGAGCCTGAGGCAGAGCCAGTGAGGCAGATGCAGGGACAGTGAGCCAGAGGCAGGGGCAGTGAGCCAGAAGCAGGGACAGTGAGCCAGAGGCAGGGACAGTGAGCCAGAGGCAGCGACAGTGAACCAGAGGCAGAGACAGTGAGCCAGAGGCAGGGACAGTGAGCCAGAGGCAGGGACAGTGAGCCAGAGGCAGAGACAGTGAGCCAGAGGCAGGGACAGTGAGCCAGAGGCAGGGACAGTGAGCCAGAGGCAGAGACAGTGAGCCAGAGGCAGGGAAAGTGAGCCAGAGGCAGGGACAGTGAGCCAGAGGCAGAGCCAGTGAACCAGAGGGAGGGACAGAGAGCCAGAGGCAGGGACAGTGAGCCTGAGGCAGAGACAGTGAGGCAGATGCAGGGACAGTGAGCCAGAGGCAGGGACAGTGAGCCAGAAGCCAGGACAGTGAGCCAGAAGCAGGGACAGTGAGCCAGAGGCAGGGACAGTGAGCCAGAGGCAGGGACAGTGAACCAGAGGCAGAGACAGTGAGCCAGAGGCAGGGACAGTGAGTCAGAGGCCGGGACAGTGAGCCAGAGGCAGAGACAGTGAGCCAGAGGCAGGGACAGTGAGCCAGAGGCACAGACAGTGAGCCAGAGGCAGGGAAAGTGAGCCCGAGGCAGGGACAGTGATCCAGAGACAGGGACAGTGAATCAGAGGCAGGGACAGTGAGCCAGAGGCAGGGACAGTGAGCCAGGGGCAGGGACAGTGAGCCAGAGGTAGGGACAGTGAGCCAGAGCCAGAGACAGTGAGCCAGAGGCAGGGACAGTGACCCAGAGGCAGGGACAGTGAGCCAGAGGCAGAGAGATTGAACCAGAGTAAGGGACAGTGATCCAGAGGCAGGAACAGTGATCCAGAGGCAGGGACAGTGAGACAGAGGCAGGGACAGTGACCCAGAGGCAGGGACAGTGAGCCAGAGCCAGAGACAGTGAGCCAGAGGCAGAGCCAGTGAACCAGAGGGAGGGACAGAGAGCCAGAGGCAGGGACAGTGAGTCAGAGGCAGGGACAGTGTGCCAGAGGCAGGGACAGTGAGCCAGAGGCAGAGACAGTGAGCCAGAGGCAGGGACACTGAGCCAGAGGCAGAGACAGTGAGCCAGTGGCAGGGACAGTGAGCCAGAGGCAGCGACAGTGAGCCAGAGGCAGGGACAGTGAGCCAGAGGCAGGGACAGTGAGCCAGAGGCAGGGACAGTGAGCCAGAGGCAGAGACAGTGAGGCAGATGCAGGGACAGTGAGCCAGAGGCAGGGACAGTGAGCCAGAAGCCAGGACAGTGAGCCAGAAGCAGGGACAGTGAGCCAGAGGCAGGGACAGTGAGCCAGAGGCAGGGACAGTGAGCCAGAGGCAGGGACAGTGAGCCAGAGGCAGAGACAGTGAGCCAGAGGCAGGGATAGTGAGCCAGAGGCAGGGACAGTGAGCCAGAGGCAGAGACAGTGAGCCAGAGGCAGGGACAGTGAGCCAGAGGCAGGGACAGTGAGCCAGGGGCACAGACAGTGAGCCAGAGGCAGATAAACTGAGCCCGAGGCAGGGACAGTGATCCAGAGACAGGGACAGTGAATCAGAGGCAGGGACAGTGAGCCAGAGGTAGGGACAGTGAGCCAGAGCCAGGGACAGTGAGCCAGAGGCAGGGACAGAGAGCCAGAGGCAGAGACAGTGACCCAGAGGCAGGGGCAGTGAGCCAGAGCCAGAGACAGTGAGCCAGAGGCAGAGCCAGTGAACCAGAGGGAGGGACAGAGAGCCAGAGGCAGGGACAGTGAGTCAGAGGCAGGGACAGTGAGCCAGAGGCAGGGACAGTGAGTCAGAGGCAGAGACAGTGAGCCAGAGGCAGTGACAGTGAGCCAGAGGCAGAGACAGTGAGCCAGAGGCAGGGACAGTGAGCCAGAGGCAGCGACAGTGAGCCAGAGGCAGGGACCGTGAGCCAGTGTCAGGGACAGAGGGCCAGAGGCAGGGACAGTGAGCCAGAGGCGGGGACAGTGAGCCAGAGACAGGGACAGTGAGTCAGAGGCAGAAGCAGTGTGCCAGAGGCAGGGACAGTGAGCCAGAGGCAGGGACAGTGAACCAGAGGCAGAGACAGTGTGCCAGAGGCAGGGACAGTGAGCCAGAGGCGGGGACAGTGAACCAGAGGCGGGGACAGTGAACCAGAGGCAGGGACAGTGTGCCAGAGGCAGGGACAGTGAGTCAGAGGCAGGGACAGTGAGCCAGAGGCAGGGACAGTGAACCAGATGCGGAGACAGTGAGCCAGAGGCAGGGACAGTGAGTCAGAGGCAGGGACAGTGAACCAGAGGCGGGGACAGTGAGCCAGAGGCGGGGACAGTGAGCCAGAGGCAGGGACAGTGAGCCAGAGGCAGAGACCGTGAGCCAGAGGCAGAGACAGTGAGCCAGAGGCAGCGGCAGCGAGCCAGAGGTAGGGACAGTGAGCCAGAGCCAGAGACAGTGAGCCAGAGGCAGAGACAGTGAGCCAGAGGCAGCGGCAGTGAGCCTGGGACAGAGGCAGTGAGCCAGAGGCAGGGACAGTGAGCCAGAGGCAGAGACAGAGAGCCAGAGGCACGGACAGTGAGCCAGAGGCAGGGACAATGAGTCAGAGGCAGAGACAGAGAGCCAGAGGCAGGGACAGTGAGCCAGAGGCAGGGACAGTAAGCCAGAGGCAGTGAGCCAGAGGCACGGACAGTGAGCTAGTGGAAGGGACAGTGAGCCAGAGGCAGCACATGTGCCACCAGTCTATGTACTGGAAAGATACTTGGAGCCAGTGTCGAGGGAAACGCTGCGCCGTTTTGCTTCTGCGAGTCATATTTCACCCTTACGCTTTGAAAAAACTCCACAATAAAGTTGCTAAATAAACTCCCCGCTTCTGCACCATTGATATGGATACAAATGAGTGTGAATATGGACACTGGTCACCTTAATATCCGCAAAAAACCCATGGCAGAGTATCTGTCTCAGGTTTTCAATTAATGCCATAACCAATACCCCCCAAAAATGTGAATTATTGCGAACAAACAGCCATGGAGATTAAAGGGAATCAGTTCGTGGCCATCTCTGAACTTAACGATGAGATGCCAGGTTTTCAATGAAAGAAATAAACATGCAGCTGGGAGAACAGTGTTAAATATTCCTTTTGAAATGTTATTTTCCCCCCGAGCAGATACACGAGCTGCGGATTTTTAAAATAATAGCACAGCCTGTAAGTCGCCGTGATTTCAAAAACATCTGGATCAAACCATCGTCTGGGCGGCAATGCTTGGGGGAGGTTAGTTTAATCGTCTATTATTTTGCTGCCTATTCGTACAGGGAAATACAAAGATTTCAGTCTGTAACTGTGGGTGTGTTGTTTGTATTTATAGTGATAAACTTTATTAGTGTCACAAGTAGGCTTACATTAACACTGCAATGAAGTTACTGTGAAAATTTGTGTTTGTTTATGTTTGTGTATGTCTGTTTCTGGGTGTTTGTTCATGAGTGTGTTTGTGTGTATCTTTGTGTATGTGTTTGCCTGTTTGTTTGTATGTCTGTTTCTGTGTTTGTTTGTGTTTGTGTTGATGTGTGTATATTGACGTGTGGTCATGTGTATATTTGTGTGTGTATATTAATATTAATAATCTTTAATAATCTTTATTGTCACAAGTCGGCTTACATCGACACTGCTCACTGTGAAAAAACCCCAGTACACTGAGGGAGAATTCAGAATGTCCAATTCATCTAACAGCGCGTCCTTCCGGACTTGTGGGAGGAAACCGGAGCACCCAGAGGAAACCCACGCAGACACAGGGAGAACGTGCAGACTCCGCACAGACAGTGACCCAAGTCAGGAACCAAACCTGGGACCCTGGCGCTGTGAAGCAACAGTGCTAACCACTGTTCTACCCTATGCATGTATGTGTGCATGTGTGTTTACAAACATAGAACATACAGTGCAGAAGGAGGCCATTCAGCCCATCGAGTCTGCACCCACCCACTCAAGCACTCACTTCTACCCTATCCCTGTAACCCAATAACCCCTCCTAACCTTTTTAGACACGAAGGGCAATTTAACATGGCCAATCCATGCTAAATTGGACTGTGGGAGGAAACTGGAGCACCCATAGGAAACCCACGCAGACACGGGGAGAACGTGCAGACTCAGCACAGTGACCCAGCAGATATCAAACCTGGGACCCTGGCGCTGTGAAGGCACAGTGCTAGCCACTTGTGCTACCCTGCTGCCCTGTGACTTGTGGGAGGAAAATTGTGCTTCACCGTGTTGATGTGTGTCTGTGTATGTGTGTGTGAGTGTTTATGTGTGTTGATGTGTGGATGTCTGAAAATGAAATGAAAATTGCTTATTGTCACAAGTAGGCTTCAAATGAAGTTACTGTGAAAAGCCCCTAGTCGCCACATTCCGGCGCCTGTTCGGGGAGGCCGGTAGTGGAATTGAACCGTGCTGCTTGGTCTGCTTTCAAAGCCAGCGATTTCGCCCTGTGCTAAACCAGCCCCTTCAAGTCTGAGTGTCTTGATGTGTGTCTGTGTGTGTGTGTTGATGTGTCTGTCTGTGTGTTGATGTGTGTGTACCTGTGTGTGTGTGTGTCTGTGTGTTGATGTGTGTGTTTGTGTGTTGGTGTGTGTGTCTGTGTGTTGGTGTGTGTGTGTGTGTGTTTGATCCTGGCTTGCACAGGAGTCTCTCGGTCCCCACTCGGTTTGGATCCTGGGGAAATCTCACAGGAAAAGTCAGAGATCCACAGTGACCTCCAGCACAAGCTGTCTGGTCGGAATGGGACATCGGTAAAGGTCCAATGCCCCAAGTTAGTTTGCGTGTGGTTTTGACCAGAACTCCGATTTAAACCCGATAGTTTCCATAACTGAGTCGGAACAGAAAGGCGCTCACTTACTTCGCATCTATTCCCCGCACAAATTGCTCTGGTGCCTGAAGCGAATTGAAATGGTTTTTTCAGCAACCGATTATTCCAGCATTATCCGCGCTCTTCTTTCTGGAGGCACCGCGGGAGTTTCGTGACCAACTGATTGCAACTTAGTAAAAGTGGGAGAGGAGAAGCAGACTTACTGTTCCAGTGCTGGTGCCTGCTGCCAGGGGGCACTGGGCAGCTCGCTGGCATCCCGGCCGCTGTATCTGCTCCCAGCCTCAACACAAGCGCTGGCCGCCCAGGCGCTGCTTTCACTTGGAGGATGTGCCCAGGACCCGGGCTAACTATTTGGAAAGACCGCCCCGTTACCGTGGTGACTGCTCCCGCACTCCGCCACTTGCCGCAGCCGGGCTGGGCAGAGCCAATGCAGACAGAACATAGATTGTGCTGAGGGGCTGAGAAACACCCTGCCCCCACAACCCATCATTAAACAGCCCCCCCCCTCAAATACACACTCCCCCCACCCCCTCACACACACACACACACCCCCACCCCCTCACACACACACTCCCCCCACCCCCTCACACACACCCCCCACCCCCTCAAATACACACTCCCCCCACCCCTCAAATACACACTCCCCCCACCCCCTCACACACACACACCCACCCCCTCACACACACCCCCACCCCCTCACACACACACACACCCTCACCCCCTCACACACACACCCTCCCCCCCCCCACCCCCTCACACACACACCACCACCCTCCCCACCCCCTCACACACACCCCCACCCTCCCCACCCCTCACACACACCCCCACCCCTCACACACACCCCCACCCCCTCACACACACACACACCCCCACCCCCTCACACACACACCCTCCCCCCCCCACCCCCTCACACACACACCACCACCCTCCCCACCCCCTCACACACACCCCCACCCTCCCCACCCCTCACACACACCCCCACCCCTCACACACACCCCCACCCCCTCAAATACACACTCCCCCCCACCCCTCAAATACACACTCCCCCCACCCCCTCACACACTCCCCCCACCCCCTCACACACACACCCCCTCCCCCCCCACCCCCTCACACACACACCACCACCCTCCCCACCCCCTCACACACACCCCCACCCTCCCCACCCCTCACACACACCCCCACCCCTCACACACAACCCCACCCCCTCACACACACACACACACCCACCCCCTCACATACACACCACACCCCTCCCCACACTCCCCCCCCCCCACACACACACCATCACCCTCCCCACCGCCTCACACACCCCCTCCCACACACCACCCCCTCCCTCCACCCCCCACCCCCTCACACACACACACCCCTTCCCCACCCCCTCACACTCCCCCCTCCCCACCCCCTCACACACCCCCCTCCCCACCCCCTCACACACACCAGCCCCTCCCCACACTCCACCCACCCCCTCTCCAACCTCCCCCAATTCCCCTCACACACACACCACCCACTCACACACACCACCCCCTCACACACCACCCCCTTCCCCACCCCCTCACACACACCACCTCCCCACCCGCTCACACACATCACCCCCTCCCCACACTCCACCCACCCCCCTCTCCAACCTCCCCCCATTCCCCTCACACACACACCACCCCCTCACACACACCACCCCCTTCCCCACCCCCTCACACACACACCCCTTCCCACCCCCATACACACACCACCCCCTCCCCACACCCCCCTCTCCAACCTCCCCCCCACCCCCTCACACACACACCAACCCCTTCCCACCCCCTCACACTCACACCACCCCCCTCCCCTCCCCCCACACCTCCACTCCCCACACTCCCCCACCCCCCTCTCCAACCTCCCCCCACCCCCCTCTCCAACCTCCCCCCACCCCCCTCACACACACACCACCCCCTCCCCACCCCTACACACCACCCCCTCCCCCTCACACACTCACCACCACCTTCCCCCCTCCCCCATCCCCTCTCCAACTTCCCCCACCCCCCCTCACACACACACACCCCTCCCCACCCCCTCACACACACACCACCCCCCTCCCCACCCCCAAACACACACCACCCCCTCCCCACACTCCCCCTCTCCAACCTCCGCTCCACCCCCCTCCCCTCCCCCACACACACACACTCCCCACACTCCCCCCACCCCCTCTCCAATCTTCCCCACCCCCTTCACTCACACACCACCCCCTCCCCACACTCCCCCCACCCCATCCCCTCACACCCTCCCATTCCCCACCACCTCACGCCCTCCCATTCTCCACCCCCTCACGCACACCACCCCTCCCCACCCCCTCACAAACACCACCCCCTCACCACACTCCACCCACCCCCCTCTCCAACCTCCCCCCATTCCCCTCACACACACACCACCCCCTCACACACACCAGCCCCCTCCCCACCCCCTCCCCACACGCCCTCTCCAACCTCCCCCTCACACACACACCAACCCCTTCCCACCCCCTCACACTCACACCACCACCCCCCACTCCCCACACTCCCCCACCCCCCTCTCCAACTTCCCCCCACCCCCCTCACACACACACCACCCCTTCCCCACCCTTTCACACACACACCACCACCCTCTCCTCCCCCCCATTCCCCACACTTCCCCACCCCCCTCTCCAACCTCTCCCGACCCCCCTCACACACACACCACCCCCCTCCCCACCCCCTCACACACACACCACCCCCACCCCCTCACACACACACCACCCCCTCCCCCTCACACACTCACCACCACCTTCCCCCCTCCCCCATCCCCTCTCCAACTTCCCCCACCCCCCCTCACACACACACACCCCTCCCCACCCCGTCACACACACCACCCCCCTCCCCACCCCCAAACACACACCACCCCCTCCCCACGCTCCCCCTCTCCAACCTCCGCTCCACCCCCTCCCCTCCCCCCACACCCCCCCCTCCCCACACTCCCCCCACCCCCTCTCCAATCTTCCCCACCCCCTCACTCACACACCACCCACTCCCCACACTCCCTCCACCCCCCACCCTATCCCCTCACACCCTCCCCTTCCCCACCACCTCAGGCCCTCCCCTTCTCCAACCCCTCACGCACACCACCCCCTCCACACACACTATCCCCCTCCCCACCCCCACACACACACCCACCTCCCCAAACTCCCCCACCCCCCCCAACTCCCCCACCCCCCTCCCCACCCCCTCACACACACACCCTTCCACCCCCCGCACACACACCACCCCCTCCCCACCCCCACACACACACACACCCCTCCCCACACTCCCCCATCTCCCTCTCCAACCTCCCCCCACACCCCTCTCCTCCCCCCACACCCCTCCCTCTCCAACCTCCCCCCCCCATCCCCTCACACATACACGCCCCCTCCCCTACCCCCTCCCCACACTCCCCCCACCCCCCTCTCCAACCTCCCCCCACCCCCACACACACACCACCACCCTTTCCTCCCCCGTACCCCACTCCCCCACCCCCCCTCTCCAACCAGCCCCCAGCCCCCTCACAAACACACCACCCCCTCCCCACCCCCTCACAGGCACACCACCCCCTCCCCCTCACGCACACACCACCTCCTTCCCACCCTCCTCCATCCCCTCTCCAACCTCCCCCAACCCCCTCCCCACCCCCCACACACCCCCCTCTCCTCACACACACACACACACACACACACCCTCAACACCCCCTCACACACACACCACCCCCTCGCCACACTACCCATACCCCCTCTCCAACCTCCCCTCCACCCACCTCCCCTCCCCCCCACACACACACCCTCCCCACACTCCCCCACCCCCCTCTCCAAACACCCCAACCCCCCTCTCACACACACACACACAACCTCCCCACCCTCCCCCACCCCCTCTCCAAACTGCCCCCCACCCCCCTCACACACACACCACCCTCTCCCCACCCTTTCACACACACACCACCACGCTCTCCTCCCCCCCATTCCCCACACTCCCCCACCCCCCTCTCCAACCTCCCCCGACCCCCCTCACACACACACCACCCCCCTCCCCACCCCCTCACACACTCACCACCCCCTCCCCCTCACACACTCACCACCACCTTCCCCCCTCCCCTATCCCCTCTCCAACTTCCCCCACCCCCCTCACACACACACACCCCTCCCCACCCCGTCACACACACCACCCCCCTCCCCACCCCCAAACACACACCACCCCCTCCCACGCTCCCCCTCTCCAACCTCCGCTCCACCCCCCTCCCCTCCCCCCACACCCCCCACTCCCCCCACCCCCTCTCCAATCTTCCCCACCCCCTCACTCACACACCACCCCCTCCCCACACTCCCTCCACCCCCCACCCCATCCCCTCACACCCTCCCCTTCCCCACCACCTCAGGCCCTCCCCTTCTCCACCCCCTCACGCACACCACCCCCTCCACACACACTATCCCCCTCCCTACCCCCACACACACACCTCCCCAAACTCCCCCACCCCCCTCCCCACCCCCTCACACACACACCCTTCCACCCCCCCGCACATACACCACCCCCTCCCCACCCCCACACACACACACTCCCCTCCCCACACTCCCCACCCCCCTCTCCAACCTCCCCCCACACCCCTCCCCTCCCCCACACTCCCCCACCCCCCTCTCCAACCTCCCCCCACACCCCTCCCCTCCCCCACACCCCTCCCTCTCCAACCTCCCCCCCACCCCCTCACACATACACCCCCCCTCCCCTCCCCCCACCCCCCTCCCCACACTCCCCCACCCCCCTCTCCAACCTCCCCCCACCCCCACACACACACCACCACCCTCTCCTCCCCTGTACCCCACTCCCCCACCCCCCCTCTCCAACCAGCCCCCAGCCCCCTCACAAACACACCACCCCCTCCCCACCCCCTCACAGGCACACCACCCCCTCCCCCTCACGCACACACCACCTCCTTCCCACCCTCCTCCATCCCCTCTCCAACCTCCCCCCAACCCCCTCCCCACCCCCCACACACCCCCTCCCCTCACACACACACACACACCCTCAACACCCCCTCACACACACACCACCCCCTCGCCACACTACCCCTACCCCCTCTCCAACCTCCCCTCCACCCACCTCCCCTCCCCCCCACACACACACCCTCCCCACACTCCCCCACCCCCCTCTCCAAACACCCCAACCCCCCTCTCACACACACACACACAACCTCCCCACCCTCCCCCACCCCCTCTCCAAACTGCCCCCACCCCCTCACACACACACACACCCTCCCCACCCCGTCACACACAGACCACCCCCTTCCCACCCCCTCACACACACACCAACCCCCTCCCCACCCTCCCCCCACCGCCCTCTCAAACATCCCCCAACCCCCTCCCCACCCCCTCACACACACACCAACCCCCTCCCCACCCTCCTCCCACCTCCCTCCCCACCCCCTCACACACACACCAACCCCCTCACCATCCCCTCACACACACACCACCCCCTCCACACCCCCACACACACCCCCTCCCCACCCTCCCCACACACCCCCCACCCTCACCCCCACCGCCTCACACACACACCCTCCCCACCCCCTCACACACACACCACCCCCCTCCCCACCCCCTCACACACACACCACCCCCCTCCCCACCCCCTCACACACACACCACCCCCTCTCCACCCCTACACACACACACCACCAGCCTGCCCACTCTCCCCCCACCCCCCTCTCCAACCTCCTCCATCTTCTCCCCACCCTCACCCCCACCCACCCTCACCCCCACTCCCTCTCCAGCCTCCCCCCACCCCGCTCACCAAACTCCCCCCTCCCCCTCCCCACTCTCACCCCCAACCCCTTCCCCACCCTCAACCCCTTCCCACCCCCACCCCCACACCCTTTCCAACCTCCCCCACCCTCCTCTCCAACCTCCCCCCACCCCCCTCTCCAACCTCCCCCAACCCCCACCCCCTCCCCACCCCCTCCCCACCCTCACCTCCTCCTCACCCCCACCTCTATCCTCACCCTCTCTCTCCAAACTCCCCCCAGCCCCCTTTCCAACCTCCCCCCAGCCCCCTCTCCAACCTCCCCCACCCCCCTCTCCAACCTCCCCCACACCCCTCTCCAACCTCCCCCACCCCCCTCTCCAACCTCCCCAACCCCCAGCCCCCCTCCCCACCCTCACCTCCTCCTCACCCTCACCCCCTCTCTCCAAACTCCCCCCACCCACCTCTCCAACCTCCCCCACCCCCCTCCCCACCCTCACCCCACCCCCTCCCCACCCTCACCCCCTCTCCAACCTCCCCCACCCCCCTCTCCAAACTCTCCCCCACCCCCCTCTCCCAACTCTCCCCCACCCCCCTCTCCCAACTCTCTCCACCCCCCTCTCCCAACTCTCCCCCACCCCCCTCTCCCAACTCTCTCCACCCCCCTCTCCAACTTCCCCCCCCACCCCCCTCTCCAACGTCCCCCCACTCCCCTCTCCAACGTCCCCCCAACCCCCTCTCCAACATCCCCCCACCCTCTCTCCAACCCCCACCCCCCTCCCCTCCCCTCCCCTCCCCCACCCCTCCCCTCCCCCACCCCCACCCCACCCTCATCCTCACCCCCTCGCCGGCGTGAGTTGGCGCATGCGCGGGAGCGCCAGTGTGTTCTGGCGTGATCCCAGCGCGCAGGGGGGTTCTTCTCTGCGCCGGCCATGACGGACCTTTAGAGCGGCCAGCGCGGAGGGAAAGAGTGCCCCCACGGCACAGGCCCGCCCGCAGATCTGTGGGCCCCGATCGCGGGCCAGGCCATCGTGGGGGCACCCTCCGGGGCCAGAACCCCCCCCCCCCCCCCCCCCCGAGGACTCCGCAGAGCCAGGTCCCACCGGTAAGGACATTGTTTGATTTACGCCGGCGGGACTGGCCGAAAACGGGCGGCCACTCGACCCATCGCGGAGCGGAGAATCGCAAGGGGGGTGGGCTGCTGCCAACGGCCCCCGACCGGCGCGACACGATTCCCGCCGCCGCCGAATAACGGGCGCCGGAGAAACCGGCAGCGGGCGGTGGGGCGGGATTCACGCCGCCCCCCCCCCCCCCCCCCCCACGATTCTCTGGCCCGGCAGGGGGGTCGAAGAATGCCACCCATTGTGTATATTTAAGGCTGAGATAGAGAGATTACCGATCAGGAAGAGAATCTAGGTTTACGGCAAAAGGCAGGAAAGTGGACGTGAGGACAGTCAGATCAGCCATGGTCCTATTGAATGGTGGAGCAGGCTCGAGGGGCTGAACGGCGTAATCCTGTTCCTAATTCTGATAGTCGTGTGGTCTTTGACTGCCTAGCAAACAAGCGTTCTGAGGCCATCAAGTCCTGGAATGGGGCTAAAACCAGAGCTTCTGATTGAGAGGCGAGGGCAAAACCCACTGTGCCACAAGACCTTCCAGCCCCTGATTTTGTGCTCAAGTGTCTGGACAGCATTGTGACCCAGTGGCTTGAGTACTACCAGCTGATCAAGAGTTGGCACTTCAGAGATGGTAAACCACTTCCCTCGTATAGCTGTGCTACGCTCCGAAACCTTGTGATTCCAAACCAACCTGGTGTTGTAAGACCTCTTACTGTGCCCACCCCAGTCTAACACCGGCATCTCCACATCATGGCATACATCATGGGTGGTGGTTAGCCGCCTTCTGGGCCCACTGCAGGCCATTTGGTGTAGGTACACTCACAGTGCTGTTCGGGAGGTAACCTAACCTGCACATCCCTGGACGCTAGGATTTTTGACTCAGCGACAGTGAAGGGATGGCATTATATTCCCATGTCCGGATGGTGAGTAGCTTAGAGGGGAACGAGCAATGCAGGTACATTCAGTCAAATCTCTCAGAGCTCACTGAAGCTGAGGGTAAATATACAGAACAGATTGCCCAGTAAGTGTCAGCAAATTCAAAGGGGCGTGGGCTGATTACTGGGGCTGATGGAAACAGTAGATTTTATCATAGAATCATGGAATCCCTACAGTGCAGAAGGAGAGCATTTGACCCATCAGGTCTGCACCGACCCCCTGAAAGAGCACCCCACACAGGTCCACTCCCCCATCCACCTCGCCTTATCCCCGTAACCCCATAACCGAACCTGCACATCCCCGGACACTAAGGGGCAATTTAGCATGGCCAATCCACATAACCCACACGTCTTTGGGCTGCGGAAGGACCAGAGCACCCGGAGGAAACCCACACAGACACGGGGAGAACGTGTACTCAGTTCAACTGCTCTAGGCTAATGTTCATATTTCACAAGAGCTTTCTCCCACTGTGATTAACTCTTCTTATCCTGCTGAACCCCAATTCCCCCCAAACCCTGCCTCCCCCAAATCCCACCTCCCACCAAACCCCACTTCCCCCCAAACCCCACTTCCCCCAAACCCTGCCTCCCACCAAACTCCACTTCCCCCCAAACCCCACTTACCCCAAACCCCGCCTCCCACCAAACCCCACTTCCCACCAAACCCCACTTCTCCCCAAACCCGACTTCCCCCAAACCCCACCTCCCACCAAACCCCACTGCCCCCAAACCCCACCCCAAAGCCCCGTCTCTCACCAAACCCCACTTCCCCCCAAACCCCGCCTCCCCAAATCCCGCCTCCCACCAAACCCCACTTCCCCCCAAACCCCACTTCCCCCCAAACCCCACTTCCCCCAAAACCCCACTTCCCCCAAACCCCACCTCCCCCCAAACCCCACTTCCCCCCAAACCTCACTTCCCCCAAACCCCGCCTCCCACCAAACCCAATTTCCCCCAAACCCCATTTTTCCAAACCCCGCCTCCCACCAAACCCAATTTCCCCCAAACCCCACCTCCCCCCAAACCCCACCTCCTGCATATATCTGTGTGGTAGTCACCACTAACTGTATTAGATGTATATTAGATGTAGTACGGTAAGACTCCTGTACTAGAGGTACATGGGTAAATCCCTGCCTGCTGGCTCCGCCCAGTAGGCAGCGTATAAATGTGTGTGCTCGCCGGAGCTGCTCCCATTCTGGCAGCAGCTACAGGAGGCCACACATCTTTGCTCAATAAAGCCTCGATTATTCATTGCTCTCGTCTTTGTAGTAATTGATAATGCATCAATCTGCAAGTTTCCCTGTTTAACAGCATTGTGGGTGTACCTGGGCAGTTTAAAAAGGCCACCTCCACCTTCTTAAACGCAATTAGGGGTGGGAAATAAATTCTGTCCCACCCAGTGAGACCCATGTCCTGTGAAGAATAAAAAAACAATTGCTTTGCCTTCTTGCATGGATCAAATCGCCACTTTAATACATCAATGATTTCTGCTTAAATCATTCCATGAGGCAGCAAGTTCCATGGTTTCACCACACTCTTTAGGGAATAAATCCCTCTTAAATTCTTTACTTGATCCACTAAATTATTATTTTTTAAACTGTGGGCCAAGGAGAAGGTTTGCAATAGTTTCTCACAGTCCTGCACATTGTCTAACTCTTCACACACATAATTCACGTAATCGTGAAGGGTAGACCTAAGGGACAGGAAACATAGAGTGGAAATGGGCAAATTCAATTAGCCTCCTTCCCTTCCCTATTGTGGTGTCTTTGACAGAGGATTGCAACCGCATCATTCCTGAAGAAAAAAAATGAGAAATCTCAACTTACTCATAGACTGGGAGAGAACCAGCCAAATATAAACCGAAAGGAATCTGTTGAATGCATTATAAACCAGTTTACCTTCAACCCCAATACAGGAACAGGCTAAACTTGTTTTAATTATGAGTAACTTTAACTGGCATCTCTGGCTAAGCCAGGTTTTTAATTGCCTCGCACAAATTGCTCTTGAGAAGGTGATGGCGAGCCACCTTCAGTGCGTGTGCTTCAGTGCGGACTTTGACACTGAGGGGTTGTTTCCTTTTGTGGGAGAGTCTAGGATCAAACAAAACAAACAAAGAACAAAGAAATGTACAGCACAGGAACAGGCCCTTCGGCGGGCACAATCTCGGAGTAAGGGGTCGTCGGTTTAAGACAAAGGTGAGGAGGAATTCCTTCTCTCAGAGGTTAGTGAATCTGTGGAATTCTTCAATAATAATAGTCTTTATTGTCACAAGTAGGCTTACATTAACACTGCAATGAAGTTACTGTGAAAAGCCCTGAGTCGGCTCATTCCGCTGCCTGTTCGGGTACACGGAGGGAGAATGACCAATTCACCTAACAATCACGTCTTTCGGGACTTGTGGGAGGAAACCGGAGCACCCGGAGAAAACCCACGCAGACACGGGGAGAACGTGTAGACTCCGCACAGACAGTGACCCAAGCCGGGAATCGAACCTGGGACCCTAGCGCTTAGAAGCCACGGTGCTAACCACTATGCTACGGTGCTACCACAGAGAGCTGTAGTGGCTGGGTCGTTAAGTATGTTCAAAGCTGAGATAGACAGATTCTTAGTCAGTGAGGGAATCAAGGGTTATGGGAATCAGGCAGGAAAGTGGAGTCGAGGATCTCATTGAATGGCTTTGATGGGCTGAGTGGCCTTCTTCTGACCCCACGTCTTATGGTCTTTTGGACCCAGCAATGGTGAAGGAACGGTGATATAGTTCCAAGTTAGGATGGTGTGTGACTGGAGGGGGAACTTACAGGTGGTGGAATTCCCATGCATCTGTTGCCCTTGTCCTTCTCGGTGGTAGGGATTGTGGGTTTGGAAGGTGCTTTTGAAGGAGCCTTGGTCAGTTACTGCAGTACACCTTGCACATAGTGCACTGGCTGCCATTGCTGCTGGCGGTGGAGGGAGTGAATGTTTGTGGGAGGAGGGCAATCAAGCAGGCAGCTTTGTCCTGGATGGTGTGGAGCTTCTAAAGTGTTGTTGGAGCTGCACCCATCCAGGCAAGCGGAGGGTATTCCATTACACTCCTCTCCTGACTTGTATCTTGTGTTGGGAAAACAAAGGTAGTTTTAAATACATCTGTCGAAACTTTAGAAATACGGTGTAGTTTTAAGTCTGTTTAATTTAATGTTTCAGTGCCTGGAAGTGTAAATCCTATAGTTAGATTCATACTGAATCAAGATGTTTGTATACGTGTGGGTTCTTCAAACTGTGTTTCTGTGGACAAGCTCTTGGTTCAGCTCTTTTGTCTATGTTTGAACCAAGGCTGTATTGAGATCAGAAGCTGAATGACCTTCGAGGAACCCAAACTGAACGTCAGTGAGCAGGTTATTGCTGAGTAAGAGCCGCTTCACAGCATTGTCAAGGACACTTTCCATCACTTTCCTGATGATCGAGAACGGACTGATGAAGTAGCATTTGAATGGTAAAAGCAAATTACTGTGGATGCATGGATTTGTCCTGCTTTCCGTGGACAGAACATACCTGGACAGTTTTCCATTTTGCTGGGTAGTTATCCTGGAACAGTCAAGCTAGGGGTATGGAAGGTTCTGGTCTTCAGTACTATTGCTGGAATGTTATCAGGGCCCACAGCCTTTGCAGTATCCAGTGCCTTCAACTCTTCTTGGTATCATCTGGAGTGAATCAAATTGGCTAAAGATTGGCACTGTGACGTTGGGGACCTCTGGAGATTGCCCAGATGGATCATCCACTCGGCACTTCTGGCTGAAGATTGCTTCAAATGCTTCAGCCTTATCTTTTGCACTGATGTCCTGGACTCCCTCATCATTGAGGATGGAGATATTTGCGACACCTCCTCCTCCAGTGAGTTGTTTCATTGTCCACCGCCATTCACGGCGGGATGTGACAGGACTGCACAGCTGAGATCTGATCTGATAGTTGTGGGATCGCTTAGTTCTGTCTATTAGTTGCTGATTATGCTGTTTGGCACACAAGTAGATCTGTGTTGTCGCTTCACCAGGTTGGCACCTCATTTTTAGCTATGTTGGTGCTGTCCTGGCATGTCCTCCTGCACTCTTAATTGGACTCGGATTGACCCCCTGGCTTGGTGGTAATGGTAGAGTGGTGGAATTGGCCAGCTGTGAGGTTACCGATTGCGTTTGTTTGCTACTGCAGATGGCCCGTAGCGCCTCATGGATGCCCAATTTTGAGCTGCTAGATGTGCTTGAAATCTATTCCATTTAGCATGTTGGTAGTGGATCCCTAGTATTCAACCTCTCCTCATAGCCAACACTCTCGAGACCAAGAAACATCCTGGTGAACATTCCTTGCATTCTCTCCAAAGCTTCCACGTCCTTCTGATAATGTGGTGACCAGAACTACACGCAATACTCCAAATGTGGCCTAACCAAGGTTTTATATAGCTGCAACATGATTTCCCAACTCCTGTACTCAATGCCACGGCTGATGAGGGCAAGCATGCCATGTGCCTTCTTAATCACCTTGGCCACTATGTTGCCACTTTTAGGGAACTGTGGACCTACACGCCCAGATTCCTCTGTATGTTAATGTTCCGAAGGGTTCTGTCATTTACAGTATGATTCATATTTAGATTTGATCCTCCAAAATGCATCACCTCGCATTTGTCCAGATTAAACTCCATCAGCAACTCCGCTAATCCTCGTGTCATCTGCAAACTTACTAATCAGACCATTTCCTCCAGATCATTTATATGTACTACAAACAACAGAGGTCCCAGCACTGATCCCTGCGGAACGCCACTAGCTACAGATCTCCATTCTGAAAACAGCCTTCCACCGCTGCCCTCTGTCTTCTATAACTAAGCCAGTTCTATATCCATCTAGCTAGCCCATCACAAATCCCATGTGATTTAATTTTGTACCAGTCTGCCATGTGTGACCTTGTCAAATGCCTTACTAAAGTCCATATAAACTACATCCACAGCCCTTCCCTCATCAATTCACTTTGTCACCTCTTCAAAATACTCAATCAAGTTGGTGAGACATGACCTTCCCTGTACAAAGCCATACTGCCTGTCACTAACGAGTCCATTTTTCTCCAAATGTGCACACATCCTGTCCCTCAGTAACTTTTCCAAAAGCTTCCCCACCACTGATGTCAGGCTCACTGACTTATAATTTCCTGTGAAAAAACTTCCTTTGGTTTCCACTATCATTATCAGATGGCACTAGCGGAACACTTCATAGCAGCTACTTCTCGTGAAATGGAAATAGAATTTTCCTTGTGTTAGTAAAAGAATTAATTGAAATGACGTGCCCTTATGGTTCCGTTTTAATATTTGCAAAATGTGTAGCCGTATTCGCATGTTTTCTGATATTCAGAACACAGACTCGAGTGAGTTCCTGGAACTTGCCAAAGAGAATACCAGGGAGCAAAGTCAGAAAGTGAGAACAGCCAGAAGAAATTACGTCGGACTAAAAAACAGCCAAGAACAAAAGAACAATGAACAATGCAGCACAGGAACAGTACCTTCGGCCCTCCAAGCCTGCGCTGACCATGGCACCTGCCTAAACTAAAACCGTATGGACTTACGGAGTCCGTATCCTTCCATTTCCACCCTATTCATTTATTTGACTAGATGCCCCCTTAAATGCCGCTGTCGTACCTGCTCCCACCACCTCCCCAGGTAGCATGTTCCATGGGTTCGATTCTCCGCTCCCCAATGCCGAAATTGTGTTCGGCCAGGGGGCGGAGAATCCTCAATGACGCCAATATCGGGAACCGCGCCACGTATCCATGGCCTCAGGCCTTTGCCCCGCGGTGCTCCATCCCTGACCGGTCAAATTCCCGACGGCGTGGCACACGTGTGGTCTCACCCGTCGTGAACTTAGCGTGGCGGCTGTGGACTCAGCCTGGCGCCGCCACAGTCGAGGGAGGGCTGATCCGCGGGCAGAGGGGGCTTCATTCGGGGCTGGGGGCACTGTGGGCAGGCGGTCCGGGGTGCGGCCGAAGGGGGGTCACTATTTTGGGGGTCCGGGTCCACAGGCTGAGTCCGCCATGAAGCACGGCGCGCCCGCTGCAGGCCGCCACCGTGCACGTGCACGGCCACGGATCCGGAAATGCTCAGGGCCGTATCAGAAGCTAGAGGTATTCTGAGAAACAGGATCTACAAACATTTAGAGAGGCAAGGACTGGTTAGGGACAGTCAACAGTGAATGGAAAATAATGTATTACGAATTTAATTGATTTTTTGAAGGGATAACCAAGAAGGTGGATGAGGGCAGTGCAGCCGACGGTGTCTACATGGACTACAGAAAGGCCATAGACAAAGTACCCCATGGTAGATTGTTGCATAAGGTTACATCTCACGGGATCCAGGGTGAGGTAGCCAATACAAAATTGGTTTGACGGCAGAAGGCAAAGGGTGGTTGTCGAGGGGTTTTTTTCAAAATGGAGACTTGTGACCAGCAGTGTGCCTCAGGGATCAGTGCGAACAAATAAATATTTGTTACTTATATTTATGATTTGGATGAGAATTTAGGAGACATGGTTCGTAAGTTTGCAGATAACACCAAGATTGGTGGCATAAGGGATAGTGAAGAAGGTTATCTAGAATTGCAATGGGATCTTCATCAATTGGGCCAGTGGGCCGATGAATGGCAGATGGAGTTTAATTTAGATAAGTGTGAGGTGATGCATTTTGGTAGATCAAATCCGGGCAGGACCTACTCAGTCAATGGTAGGGAGTTGGGGAGAGTTTTAGAACAAAGGGATCTATGAGTGCAGGTTCATAGCTCCTTGAAGGTGGAGTCGCAGGTGGACAGGGTGGTGAGGAAGGCATTCGGCATGCTTGGTTTCATTGGCCAGAACATTGAATACAGGAGGTGGGACGTCTTACTTAAGTTGTACAAAGGCCACACTTGGAATAATGTGTACATTTTTGGTCACCCTATTATAAAAGGATATTATTAAACTAGAAAGAGTGGGGCTGTACTCGTTGGAGTTTAGAAGAATGAGGAGGGTATTGAAACTTACAGGATACTGCGCCTGGATAGAGTGGGCAGGGAGAGAATGTTTCCACTTGTAGGAAAAACTAGAACCAAAGGACACCATCTCAGACTAAAGGGACGATCCTTTAAAACAGAGAAGAGGAGGAATTTCTTCAGCCAGAGGGTGGTGAATCTGTGGAACTCTTTGCCGCAGAAGGCTGTGGAGGCCAAATCACTGAGTTTCTTTAAGACAGGGATAGATAGGTTCTTGTTTTATAAGGAGATCAGGGGTTATGGGGAGAAGGCAGGAGAATGGGGATGAGAAAATATCAGCCATGATTGAATGGCGGAGCAGACTCGATGGGCCGAGTGGCCTAATTCTGCTCCTATGTCTTATGGTCTAATTCTAATTCTTCAAGAAGCTGGGATAAAATGCAGGTTTAAGATTCAGAGTAAAAGAAAATTGATAAGGATTCAGGTGCACTGAGGGTGTTGGATTTGCAGATGAGCCCAGTAACATAGTGAACAGAGATCTACTTAAATGAAATAGAGAACAATAGGACATAGAATTGCAAGGGTTTAAAGATACAGAGTGGGAGTTTAAAAGGAGAAATAGAATCATAGAATTTGAAGAGCAGAAGGAGGCCATTCCGCCCATTGAGTGCTCACTGGCCCTTGAAAAGAGCACCCCACCCAAGCCCACACATTCACCCTATCCCCATAACCCGGTAACCCCACCCAACCTTTTTGGACACTAAGGGCAATTTAACAAACCTGCACATCCACCTAACCTGCACATCTTTGGACTGTGGGAGGAAACCGGAGCACCCGGAGGAAACCCACGCAGACACGGGGAGAACGTGCAGACTCCGCACAGACAGTGACCCAAGCCGGGAATCAAACCCAGGTCCCTTGCCCTGAGTAGCAACAGTGCTAACCACTGTGCTACCCTGCCGCACTTGCATGCTGAAAATTGGAAGCTCATGTAAGGAATCTCTAAGACAAGTTGCTCAGATAAGACAAGATCAAAAGGAATAAACAGTGCATCAGTGGCAGGGTTGGTCCTGTAGAGGGATGAAGAAATGTTGGGTGAAAAAGATTCTAGCCACACTCAACTGGAAACTGAGTTCTCTCGCAAAATAAGCTGTTGTTTAAACCTAGGTGTTGCGGCTGCGAACCAAAAGAAAATGTCTCAAAAGAAAGATACAAGTCATATGTGGTAACTATTGCTGGATTTGGCTCATAGAGTTAAACCTATGGGATGTTGTTTTGGCGAGGTACATTCTCAGAGTTTAGAAAAGTAGAGAGATTTGGAACGGGGTTAATTTAAGTAAGCTGCTTGTGTAGCCATTCTTCTAGTTAAGTGTAATTTTTGTTCTGTCTTGTTGTCTTTCCACTGTGTGTTTTACAGTTTAATAAAAGTTTTATACTTGAATGATTGCAACAAGACTGGAACATTCCTCACTGGTTTTCACCTCCTTTTTCCCATTATACCAAATTGCAAAATTATCATTTAGAACCAGCATTCCAGGTTTCCCTTCAGGAACTTGGAATACCCTCGCATTTAACATGTACAGTGGGGTTCTTAAAAACACACATTCTATACTTCATTAAAACTCTAATTTTGAGGGTTCGGATACCGGCCCTGGGTCACTGTCCGCGTGGAGTTTGCATATTCTCCCTGTCTCTGCGTGGGTTTCACCCCCACAACCCAAAGATGTGCAGGCTAAGTGGATTGGCCACGCTAAATTGCCCCTTAATTGGAAAAAAAAAATTGGGTACTCTAAATTTTTTAAGAAATTCAAATTTTGAGATAAGAATTTCCGCAAAGTATTTTTGTAGCAAATTCAGCTGATTGGCAATGAAAAAGCTTAAATGGTCATTCCACCAAGTGGAGCTCATCATGTCTCTGCACAAATGTCCGCTCATACCTTTAAAAAAAAATTTAGAGTACCTCATTCTTTTCTTTTCAATTAAGGGGCAATTTAGAGTGGCCAACCCACCTACCCTGCACAGCTTTGGGTTGTGAGGGTGAGACCCACGCAGCCACGGGGGAATGTGCAAACTCCACACGGACAAGTGACCCTGGGCCGGGATCGAACCAGGGTCCTCAATGCCGTGAGGCAGTAGTGCCGCCAAGTTAATGTGAAATCCCCTCCTCGCCACACTCCGGCGCCTGTTTGGGTACAAAGAACAACAAAGAACAAAGAAATGTACAGCACAGGAACAGGCCCTTCGGCCCTCCAAGCCCGTGCCGACCATACTGCCCGACTAAACTACAATCTTCTACACTTCCTGGGTCCGTATCCTTCTATTCCCATCCTATTCATATATTTGTCAAGATGCCCCTTAAATGTCCCTATCGTCCCTGCCTCCACTACCTCCTCCGGTAGTGAGTTCCAGGCACCCACTACCCTCTGCGTAAAAAACTTGCCTCGTACATCTACTCTAAACTTTGCCCCTCTCACCTTAAACCTATGCCCCCTAGTAATTGACCCCTCTACCCTGGGGAAAAGCCTCTGACTATCCACTCTGTCTATGCCCCTCATAATTTTGTATACCTCTATCAGGTCGCCCCTCAACCTCCTTCGTTCCAGTGAGAACAAACCGAGTTTATTCAATCGCTCCTCATAGCTTATGCCCTCCATACCAGGCAACATTCTGGTAAATCTCTTCTGCACCCTCTCTAAAGCCTCCACATCCTTCTGGTAGTGTGGCGACCAGAATTGAACACTATACTCCAAGTGTGGCCTAACTAAGGTTCTATACAGCTGCAACATGACTTGCCAATTCTTATACTCAATGCCCCGGCCAATGAAGGCAAGCATGCCGTATGCCTTCTTGACTACCTTCTCCACCTGTGTAGCCCCTTTCAGTGATCTGTGGACCTGTACTCCTAGATCTCTTTGACTTTCAATACTCTTGAGGGTTCTACCATTCACTGTATATTCCCTACCTGCATTAGCCCTTCCAAAATGCATTACCTCACATTTGTCCAGGTTAAACTCCATCTGCCATCTCTCCGCCCAAGTCTCCAGACAATCTAAATCCTGCTGTATCCTCAGACAGTCCTCATCGCTATCCGCAATTCCACCAACCTTTGTGTCGTCTGCAAACTTACTAATCAGACCAGTTACATTTTCCTCCAAATCATTTATATATACTACAAAGAGCAAAGTCCCAGCACTGATCCCTGTGGAACACCACTGGTCACAGCCCTCCAATTAGAAAAGCATCCCTCCATTGCTACCCTCTGCCTTCTATGGCCTAGCCAGTTCTGTATCCACCTTGCCAGTTCACCCCTGATCCCGTGTGACTTCACCTTTTGTACTAGTCTACCATGAGGGACCTTGTCAAAGGCCTTACTGAAGTCCATATAGACAACATCTACTGCCCTACCTGCATCAATCATCTTAGTGACCTCCTCGAAAAACTCTATCAAGTTAGTGAGACACGACCTCCCCTTCACAAAACCGTGCTGCCTCTCACTAATACGTCCATTTGCTTCCAAATGGGAGTAGATCCTGTCTCGAAGAATTCTCTCCAGTAATTTCCCTACCACTGAAGTAAGGCTCACCGGCCTGTAGTTCCCGGGATTATCCCTGCCACCCTTCTTAAACAGAGGAACAACATTGGCTATTCTCCAGTCCTCCGGGACATCCCCTGAAGACAGCGAGGATCCAAAGATTTCTGTCAAGGCCTCAGCAATTTCCTCTCCAGCCTCCTTCAGTATTCTGGGGTAGATCCCATCCGGCCCTGGGGACTTATCTACCTTAATATTTTTTAAGACACCCAACACCTCGTCTTTTTGGATCACAATGTGACCCAGGCTATCTACACCCCCTTCTCCAGACTCAACATCTACCAATTCCTTCTCTTTGGTGAATACTGATGCAAAGTATTCATTTAGTACCTCGCCCATTTCCTCTGGCTCCACACATAGATTCCCTTGCCTATCCTTCAGTGGGCCAACCCTTTCCCTGGCTACCCTCTTGCTTTTTATGTAAGTGTAAAAAGCCTTGGGATTTTCCTTAACCCTATTTGCCAATGACTTTTCATGACCCCTTCTAGCCCTCCTGACTCCCTGCTTAAGTTCCTTCCTACTTTCCTTATATGCCACACAGGCTTCGTCTGTTCCCAGCCTTTTAGCCCTGACAAATGCCTCCTTTTTCTTTTTGACGAGGCCTACAATATCATTCGTCATCCAAGGTTCCCGAAAATTGCCGTATTTGTCTTTCTTCCTCACAGGAACATGCCTGTCCTGTATTCCTATCAACTGACACTTGAAAGCCTCCCACATGTCAGATGTTGATTTGCCCTCAAACATCCGCCCCCAATCTATGCTCTTCAGTTCCCGCCTAATATTGTTATAATTAGCCTTCCCCCAATTTAGCACATTCATCCTCGGACCACTCTTATCCTTGTCCACCAGTACTTTAAAACTTACTGAATTGTGGTCACTGTTACCGAAATGCTCCCCTACTGAAACATCTACCACCTGGCCGGGCTCATTCCCCAATACCAGGTCCAGTACCGCCTCTTCCCTAGTTGGACTGTTTACATATTGTTTTAAGAAGCCCTCCTGGATGCTCCTTACAAACTCTGCCCCGTCTAAGCCCCTGGCACTAAGTGAGTCCCAGTCAATATTGGGGAAGTTGAAGTCTCCCATCACCACAACCCTGTTGTTTTTACTCTTTTCCAAAATCTGTCTACCTATCTGCTCCTCTATCTCCCGCTGGCTGTTGGGAGGCCTGTAGTATACCCCCAACATTGTGACTGCACCCTTCTTATTCCTGATCTCTACCCATATAGCCTCACTGCCCTCTGAGGTGTCCTCTCGCTGTATAGCTGTGATACTCTCCTGAACAAGTAGCGCAACTCCGCCTCCCCTTTTACATCCCCCTCTATCCCGCCTGAAACATCTAAAACCTGGAACGTTTAGCTGCCAATCCTGCCCTTCCCTCAACCAGGTCTCTGTAATGGCAACAACATCATAGTTCCAAGTAGTAATCCAAGCTCTAAGTTCATCTGCCTTACCCGTAATGCTCCTTGCATTAAAACATATGCACTTCAGGCCACCAGACCCGCTGTGTTCAGCAACTTCTCCCCGTCTGCTCTGCCTCAGAGCCACACTGTCCATATTCCCTAGTTCTCCCTCAACGCTCTCACCTTCTGACCTATTGCTCCCGTGCCCACCCCCCTGCCATACTAGTTTAAACCCTCCCGTGTGACACTAGCAAATCTCGCGGCCAGGATATTTATGCCTCTCCGGTTTAGATGCAACCCGTCCATCTTATACAGGTCACACCTGCCCCGGAAGAGCTCCCAGTGGTCCAGATAACCGAAACCCTCCCTCCTACACCAGCTGTTTAGCCACGTGTTTGTCTGCTCTATCTTCCTATTTCTAGCCTCACTGGCACGTGGCACAGGGAGTAATCCCGAGATTACAACCCTCGAGGTCCTGTCTTTTAACTTTCTGCCTAGCTCCCTGAACTCCTGCTGCAGGACCTCATGCCTCTTCCTGCCTATGTCGTTAGTACCAATATGTACAACGACCTCTACCTGTTTGCCCTCCCCCTTCAGGATTCCCTCTACCCGTTCGGAGACATCCTGGACCCTGGCACCAGGGAGGCAACATACCATCCTGGAGTCTCTTTCACGTCCACAGAAGCGCCTATCTGTTCCCCTGACTATAGAGTCCCCTATAACTATTACTCTTCTGCGCTTTGACCCTCCCTTCTGAACATCAGAGCCAGCCGTGGTGCCACTGCTCTGGCTGCTGCTGTTTTCCCCTGATAGGCTATCCCCCCCGACAGTATCCAAAGGGGTATATCTGTTCGAGAGGGGGACAACCACAGGGGATTCCTGCACTGACTGCACTGACTGACTGTACACTAAGGGAGAATTCAGAATGTCCAATTCACCTAACAAGCACGTCTTTTGGGACTTGTGGGAGGAAACTGGAGCATCCGGAGGAAACCCACGCATACACGAGGAGAACATATAGACTCCGCCCAGAAGTGACCCAAGCCGGGAATCGAACCTGGGTCACTGGCGCTGTGAAACAACAGTGCTAACCACTGTGCTGCATGTCATGGGAGTCAGGGTAAACGTTAGGTATGAATAAACAATTTCATGAAGTTTACAAAACAAGTACTTCCTGGAGGAGTAATGCGAGATGGGGGAAAATGTTGAGCCTAGATACCCAAGGGCTCACCAGTAATTCATATTCGTACAAAGGACTTTTGATTACGGAACCTTTCAAATGACTGATTCAGGAACCCAAAGGGGTTGGTATTGAAATATTATGGGTAAAGTTGAGATAGGCGATGAGACCATTTTTTACCTGATGACCATCCCCTTGGCAAAGTAGTAATGGCAAGAATACATCTGTCCAAATAATGCAACTTTTTGCTGATACATACACAAATCATTCAAATGGTCATTGGATAGACATATGGACGATAAGGGAATGGTGTAGATGGGCTTTAGAGTGGTTTCACAGGTCGGCGCAACATCGAGGGCCGAAGGGCCTGAACTGCGCTGTAATGTTCTATGTTCTATGTTCTAAATGTTTGAATTTCATTTAATCAACACACAATATAGCTATTTTCTTGCATTTAATTTATGAGTAAGAACCAAATGATATTCAGAAGTGCTCTAGACGACTGGATCAGGTCCTCTGACTTCAGCTTCAATGTTGGGACATTATTCAACAGTTTAGCGGTCCAAATAGAGATGGGTAGGCTAAACTAAACCCCTCCAAATGAGTACCGATCAAACTCAGCAGCCAACTCCAACCATGAAAATACTAAACATTTTCCCAACCATCAATCTTAAACCAATTTTTCAATTAAATGAACCTAACTCCAGAAAGAAACCCTTTGCCAATTTGCACACCTTCAGACTGGGTTATCAAAACACCAGAATGATATTCACCACCTAGAAAGCTCTTTCATTAACAGGGCAAGCGGGGGGCAGCACGGTAGTGCAGTGGTTAGCACAGCAGCCTCATGATGCCGAGGACCCAGGTTCGATCGCGGCCCCGGTCACTGTCCGTGTGGAGTTTGAACATTCTCCCCGTGTTTGCGTGGGTTTTGCCCCCACAAACCAAAGATGTGCGGGGTCGGTGGATTGGCCACACTAAAATTGCCCCTTAATTGGAAAAAATGAATTGGGTCCACTAAATTTTTTTTTTAAACAGTCCAAACTGGAATAGGGGAGCCACCAGAAGAATTGTCTGTTTTGTGTCCGTATATCGAGAGTCTGAGTGAAAACAATTGTGGCTATATCTTGGCTCGAGCAGCCAAGAATCCAGCTTTCCCCAAGGGAGGTGGAACATCACGGCCGGATTTCCCCCTTCTGGGGACTAAGTCCCCACGCCGGCGGGAGAACCGGCGCCAACCACTCTGGTGTCAACAGCTATTCTAATTATAAAGCTGGCCTGCCTGTTTGCACATTCTTCCCGCGTCTGCGTGGGTTCCACCCCCACAACCCAGTGAGGCACAGGGTAGGCGGGCTGGCCACACCAAACTGCCCCAAAAAATCGCCCCATGTTCAAGTTTCCAACTCAACTCTTGTGCTGTGGTTAGAATCAGAATGACAGGCATTCAGCATGGCACGGGCATTGGTAAATAACATTCCATTTCGCCAGCTAATCTTAACTGCAATGAAACCGAGCAAAATTTCAACCAAGGCATGGCCGGGGATTACACTAATCCTTGAGGTTAAATTACTTATAGCTGCACAGTGAGTGATATGGAACTGCACCCTCACCGAATTATAATGTCCGGGTTCCTCCCAGCAGATTCATTTGATCATAGAAACCATAAGTAACCAACCCGTCCGGTTACACTGTTATCCCATTTACCTGACTTTGCCCAAAGTCTTTGTATATATTTTTCCTTCCGACCAAAAGTCCACCTTTCCAAAAACAGGGATGGAACCGGTATTCGATTGTAATTTGAAATATATGTTTTAGAAAGAAACAACTACAAGGCAATAGTTGAGTGCTACTTCAGAGAGGGGACGAAGTTGGTTCACACTCCAGCATTTTCAGGTTCACTGTTTTGATCAGTCTTTTAACAGCTTTGACAAAGACTCATCCAGACTTGAAAGGTTAGCTCCCTTCTCTCTCCACAGATGCTGGAGTAAGTAGTCTTACAACACCAGTTTAAAGTCCAACAGGTTTGTTTCGAATCACTAGCTTTCGGAGCACTGCTCCTTCATCAGGTGAGTGAAGAGATGGGTTCCACAAACACATATACAGACAAAGTTAATGATGCAAGATTTACTTTGAATGCAAGTCTTTGCAGGTTATTAAGTCTTTACAGGTCCAGACGGTGCGACCGGAGAGGGGGATAATCACATGTCAAAGAGGTGTGAATTGTCTCAAGCCAGGACAGTTGGTAGGATTTCAGATGCCGTCCACAGATGCTGTCAGACCTGCTGAGATTGTCCGGCATTTTCTGTTTTTGTTTTAACTGCAATGCCCCTGATGCTCTAACTATCAGCAGCAGAAAAGGGGACGCCAGGGGAATACACCCTGTTCCCTAGTCTGAGGGCCCCTGTGAGGAGCGCACATTGAGAAAACAAATATCAGTGGTGTTATGAGGTAGTTTAAAACAGCGCGATTCAATGTATTCCGTTATTGAAAAGGAAACATGAGAAAGCACGTTAGCATAGTGGTTAGCACAATTGCTTCACAGCTCCAGGGTCCCAGGTTTGATTCCCGGCTTGGGTCACTGTCTGTGCGGAGTCTGCACATTTTCCCCATGATTGCGTGGGTTTCCTCCGGGTGCTCCGGTTTCCTGCCACAGTCCAAAGATGTGCAGATTAGGTGGATTGGCCATGCTAAATTGCCCTTAGTGTCCAAAGTTGCCCTTAGTGTTGGGTGGGGTTACTGGGTTATGGGGATAAGGTGGAGGTGTGGGTTTGGGTGGGGTGCTCTTTCCAAGAGCCGGTGCAGACTCGATGGGCCGAATGGCCTCCTTCTGCACTGTAAATTCTATGATAAATTCTATGATAAGATGCAAAGTAAATCAGGGATCCAACTAACTGTCCATTTTCAAACCTCATTCTCATGGTGGGCGTTACATATGGTTGTATTAGCTGGAAGTGTCTCTAAATAGCTCGGACGTAATTAGCTGTGAAATCTGTGTTCTGGGGTCCACATTTCACAGCTGCAGTTGAGCCACGTGGGAAGTGGAACAGAATCAGTTCAATCCATTCCTTCCAACTAAACAGCCAGAGTTTTGGATTGGATTTGTTTATTGTCATGTGTACCGAGGTACAGTGAAAAGAACTTTTCTGCGAGCAGCTCAACAGATCATTAAGTACATGAGAAGAAAAGGGAATAAAAGAAAATACATAATAGGGCAACACAACATATACAATGTAACTACATAAGCACCGGCATCGGATGAAACATACAGGGTGTAGTGTTAATGAGGTCAGTCCATAAGAGGGTCGTTTAGGAGTCTGGTAACAGTGGGGAAGAAGCTGTTTTTGAGTCTGTTCGTGCGTGTTCTCAGACTTCTGTATCTCCTGCCCGATGGAAGAAGTTGGAAGAGTCAGTAAGCCGGGTGGGAGGGGTCTTTGATTATGCTGCCCGCTTTCCCCAGGCAGCAGGAGGTGTAGATGGAGTCAATGGATGGGAGGCAGGTTCGTGTGATGGACTGGGCGATGTTCACGACTCTCTGAAGTTTCTGTTCTTTCCAGACATAAGAGTGTGATTATTAACAACATCTGGGAAGCAAAAGGCAACAGAGCACAGCAGTTTGCTCATTTTATTCATGTGAAGTGCACACGCCTGTCTGAAATCTGAAAATGTTTACCATCCAAAAACTTGACGCCAATGTTCCCATTCCAAGGCCAATGTGAGGTTTGCAGTAATTCAAAAAATTTGTACAATGTGAACACTATCTATTTTAGATTTCTTGTGGATGAGTGAAGTTTACTTGGATTGGGGGTGGATAGTCATTGGCTGCATGTCTGTCTGGTTGACGCAGAAAGAGGAAAGGGGTGGGGAGGGGGCTGGTGGCACACCCACCGCTCGCCCGATTTTCCATTTCAAGTACTGAAAAATCATGTGAGTTCTGGAACGGTGCCGCCCAGCTTTCCACACTCTTCACGATCGCTGAATACCCAGACAGGAAAGGTGAAAAGAATTTTACAAAGCTCCTCACTGGTATTTCGAAGCTCAGCAAGTGAATGTTTCAGAATAGGAGGATACAGTAGTATGTGGCTATGTTACTGGATAGGAGGATACAGTAGTGTGCGGCTATGATACTGGGTAGGAGGATACAGTAATGTGTGGCTATGTCACTGGATAGGAGGATACAGTAGTGTGTGGCTATGTTACTGGATAGGAGGATACAGTAGTGTGTGGCTATGTTACTGGATATGAGGATACAGTAATGTGTGGCTATGTCACTGGATAGGAGGATACAGTAGTGTGTGGCTATGTTACTGGATAGGAGGATACAGTAGTGTGTGGCTATGTTACTGGATAGGAGGATACAGTAGCGTGTGGCTATGTTACTGGATAGGAAGATACAGTAGTGTGTGGCTATGTTACTGGATAGGGGGATACAGTAGTGTGTGGCTATGTTACTGGATAGGAGCATACAGTAGTGTGCGGCTATGTTACTGGCTAGGAGGATACAGTAGTATGTTGGTATGTTACTGGACAGGAGGATACAGTAATGTGTGGCTATGTTACTGGATAGGAGGATACAGTAGTGTGCGGCTATGTTACTGGACAGGAGGATAGAGAAGTGTGCGACTATGTTACTGGGTAGAAGGATACAGTAGTGTGCGGCTATGTTACTGGATAGGAGGATACAGTAGTGTGTGGCTATGTTACTGGATTGGAGGATACAGTAGTGTGTGGCTATGTTACTGGATAGGGGGATAGAGTATTGTGTGGCTATGTTACTGGATAGGAGGATACAGTCGTGTGTGGATTTGTTACTGGATAGGGGGATACAGTAGTGTGTGGCTATGTTACTGGATAGGAGCATACAGTAATGTGTGGCTATGTTACTGGATAGAAGGATACAGTAGTGTGCGGGTATGTTACCGGATAGGAGGATACAGTCGTGTGTGGCTATGTTACTGGATAGGAGTATACAGTAGTGTGCGGCTATGTTACTGGATAGGAGGATACAGTAGTGTGGGGCTATGTTACTGGATAGGAGGATACAGTAGTGTGTGGCTATGTTACTGGATAGGGGGATACAGTAGTGTGTGGCTATGTTACTGGATAGGAGGATACAGTAGTGTGTGGCTATGTTACTGGATAGGAGGATACAGTAGTGTGCGGCTATTTTGCTGGATAGGGGGATACAGTAGTGTGTGGCTATGTTACTGGATAGGGGGATACAGTAGTGTGTGGCTATGTTACTGGATAGGAGGATACAGTAGTGTGCGGCTATGTTACTGGATAGGAGGATACAGTTGTGTGTGGCTATGTTATTGGATAGGAGGATACAGTAGTGTGTGGCTCTGTTACTGGCTAGGGGGATACAGTAGTGTGTGGCTATGTTACTGAATAGGAGGATACAGTAGTCTGTGGATTTGTTACTGGATAGGGGGATACAGTAGTGTGCGGCTATGTTACCGGATAGGAGGATACAGTAGTGTGCGGCTATGTTACTGGATAGAGGATACAGTAGTGTGTGGCTATGTTACTGGATAGGAGAATACAGTAGTGTGCGGCTACGTTACTGGATAGGGGGATACAGTAGTGTGTGGCTATGTTACTGGTTGGGGGATACAGTAGTGTGTGGCTATGTTACTGGATACGAGGATACAGTAGTGTGTGGCTATGTTACTGGATAGGAGGGTACAGTAGTGTGTGGCTATGTTACTGGATAGGAGGATACAGTAATGTGTGGCTATGTTACTGGATAGGAGGATACAGTAATGTGTGGCTATGTTACTGGATAGGAGGATACAGTAGTGTGCGACTATGTTACTGGATAGAAGGATACAGTAGTGTGCGGGTATGTTACTGAATATGAGGATACATTAGTGTGCGGCTATGTTATTGGATAGGAGGATACAGTAGTGTGTGGCTATGTTACTGGATAGGAGAATACAGTAGTGTGCGGCTACGTTACTGGATAGGGGGATACAGTAGTGTGTGGCTATGTTACTGGTTGGGGGATACAGTAGTGTGTGGCTATGTTACTGGATACGAGGATACAGTAGTGTGTGGCTATGTTACTGGATAGGAGGGTACAGTAGTGTGTGGCTATGTTACTGGATAGGAGGATACAGTAATGTGTGGCTATGTTACTGGATAGGAGGATACAGTAATGTGTGGCTATGTTACTGGATAGGAGGATACAGTAGTGTGCGACTATGTTACTGGATAGAAGGATACAGTAGTGTGCGGGTATGTTACTGAATATGAGGATACATTAGTGTGCGGCTATGTTATTGGATAGGAGGATACAGTAGTGTGTGGCTATATTACTGGATAGGGGATACAGTAGTGTGTGGCTATGTTACTGAATAGGAGGATACAGTAGTCTGTGGATTTGTTACTGGATAGGGGGATACAGTAGTGTGTGGCTATGTTACTGGAAATGGGGATACAGTAGTGTGTGGCTATGTTACTGAATAGGAGGATTCAGTAGTGTGCGGCTATGTTACTGGATAGGAAGATACAGTAGTGTGTGGCTCTGTTACTGGATAGGAGGATACAGTAGTGTGTGGCTATGTTACTGAATAGGAGGATACAGTAGTCTGTGGATTTGTTACTGGATAGGGGGATACAGTAGTGTGTGGCTATGTTACTGGATAGGAGGATACAGTAGTGTGTGGCTATGTTACTGAATAGGAGGATACAGTAGTCTGTGGATTTGTTACTGGATAGGAGGATACAGTAGTCTGTGGATTTGTTACTGGATAGGAGGATACAGTAGTGTGGGGCTATGTTACTGGATAGGAGGATACAGTAGTGTGTGGCTCTGTTACTGGATAGGAGGATACAGTAGTGTGTGGCTATGTTACTGAATAGGAGGATACAGTAGTCTGTGGATTTGTTACTGGATAGGGGGATACAGTAGTGTGTGGATTTGTTACTGGATTATCATAGAATTTACAGTGCAGAAGGAAGCCATTTGGCCCATCGAGTCTGCATCGGCTCTTGGAAAGAGCACCCTACCCAAGGTCAACACCTCCATCCTACCCCTATAACCCAGTAACCCCACCCAACAGAACTTTGGACACCAAGGGCAATTTGTCATGGCCAATCCACCTAACCTGCAAATCTTTGGACTGTGGGAAGAAACCGGAGCACCCGGAGGAAACCCACGCACACACGGGGAGGATGTGCAAACTCCGCACAGGCAGTGACCCAAGCCGGAGTCGAACCTGGGACCCAGGAACTGTGAAGCAATTGTGCTATCCACAATGCTACCGTGCTGTCGTGGATACGGGGATACAGTCGTGTGTGGCTATGTTACTGAAAGGAGGATACAGTAGCCTGTGGATTTGTTACTGGATAGGAGGATACAGTAGTCTGTGGATTGGTTACTGGATGGGAGGATACAGTAGTGTGGGGCTATGTTACTGGATAGGAGCATACAGTAGTGTGTGACTATGTTACTGGATAGGAGGATACAGTAGTGTGTGGCTATGTTACTGGATAGGAGGGAACAGTAGTGTGTGGCTATGTTACTGGCTAGGAGGATACAGTAGTGTGTGGCTATGCTACTGGATGGGGATACAGTAGTGTGTGGCTACATTAATGGATAGGAGGATACAGTAATATGTGGATGTGTTACTGGATAGGAGCACACAGTAGTGTGTGGCTATTTTACTGGATAGGAGAATACAGTAGCGTGTGGATTTGTTGCTGGATAGGAGGATACAGTAGTGTGTGGCTATGATACTGGACAGGAGGATACAGTATTGTGTGGCTATGTTAATGGATAGGAGGATACAGTAGTGTGTGGCTATGTTACTGGAGAGGGGATAGAGTAGTGTGTGGCTATGTTACCAGATAGGGGGATACAATAGTGTGTGGATTTGTTACTGGATAGGAGGATACAGTAGTGTGTGGCTATGTTACTGGATAGGGGAATACAATAGTGTGTGGATTTGTTACTGGATAGGAGAATACAGTAGTTTGTGGCTATGTTACTGGATAGGGGGATACAGTCGTGTGTGGCTATGTTACTGGATAGGAGGATACAGTAGTGTGTGGCTATGTTACTGGATAGGAGGATACAGTAGTGTGTGGCTATGTTACTGGATAAGAGGATACAGTAGTGCGTGGCTATGTTACTGGACAGGGGGATACAGTCGTGTGTGGATTTGTTACTGGATAGGAGGATACAGTAGTGTGTGGCTATGTTACTGGATAGGGGATACAGTAGTGTGTGGCTATGTTACTGGATAGGGGGATACAATAGTTTGTGGATTTGGTACTGGATAGGAGGATACAGTAATGTGTGGCTATGTTACTGGATAGGAGGATACAGTGGTATGTGGCTATGTTACTGGATAGCAGGATACAGTAGTGTGCGACTATGTTACTGGTTAGAAGGATACAGTAGTGTGCGGCTATGTTACTGAATAGGAGGATACATTAGTGTGCGGCTATGTTATTGTATAGGAGGATACAGTAGTGTGTGGCTATGTTACTGGATAGGGGGATACAGTAGTGTGTGGCTATGTTACTGAAAAGGAGGATACAGTAATCTGTGCATTTGTTACTGGATAGGGGGATACAGTAGTGTGTGGCTATGTTACTGGAAATGGGGATACAGTAGTGTGTGGCTATGTTACTGAATAGGAGGATACAGTAGTGTGCGGCTATGTTACTGGATAGGAGGATACAGTAGTGTGTGGCTCTGTTACTGGATAAGAGGATACAGTAGTGTGTGGATATGTTACTGAATAGGAGGATACAGTAGTCTGTGGATTTGTTACTGGTTAGGGGGATACAGTAGTGTGTGGCTATGTTACTGGATAGGAGGATACAGTAGTGTGTGGCTATGTTACTGAATAGGAGGATACAGTAGTCTGTGGATTTGTTACTGGATAGGAGGATACAGTAGTCTGTGGATTTGTTACTGGATAGGAGGATACAGTAGTGTGGGGCTATGTTACTGGATAGGAGGATACAGTAGTCTGTGGATTTGTTACTGGATAGGGAGATACAGTTGTGTGTGGCTATGTTACTGAAATGGGGATACAGTAGTGTGTGGCTATGTTACTGAATAGGAGGATACAGTAGTGTGTGGATTTGTTACTGGATTATCATAGAATTTACAGTGCAGAAGGAAGCCATTTGGCCCATCGAGTCTGCATCGTCTCTTGGAAAGAGCACCCTACCCAAGGTCAACACCTCCATCCTATCCCCGTAACCCAGTCACCCCACCCAACAGAACTTTGGACACCAAGGGCAATTTGTCATGGCCAATCCACCTAACCTGCAAATCTTTGGACTGTGGGAAGAAACCGGAGCACCCGGAGGAAACCCACGCACACACGGGGAGGTTGTGCAAACTCCGCACAGGCAGTGACCCAAGCCGGAGTCGAACCTGGGACCCAGGAACTGTGAAGCAATTGTGCTATCCACAATGCTACCGTGCTGCCGTGGCTACGGGGATACAGTCGTGTGTGGCTATGTTACTGAAAGGAGGATACAGTAGTCTGTGGATTTGTTACTGGATAGGAGCATACAGTAGTGTGTGGCTATGTTACTGGATAGGGGATACAGTAGTGTGTGGATTTGTTACTGGATAGGGGGATACAGTAGTGTGTGGCTATGTTACTGGATAGGAGGATACAGTAGTGTGTGGCTATGTTACTGGATAGGAGCATACAGTAGTGTGTGACTATGTTACTGGATAGGAGGATACAGTAGTGTGTGGCTATGTTACTGGATAGGAGGGAACAGTAGTGTGTGGCTATGTTACTGGCTAGGAGGATACAGTAGTGTGTGGCTATGTTACTGGATGGGGTTACAGTAGTGTGTGGCTACATTAATGGATAGGAGGATACAGTAATATGTGGATGTGTTACTGGATAGGGGGATACAGTAGTGTGTGGCTATGTTACTGGATAGGAGGATACAGTAGTGTCTGGCTATGTTACTGGATAGGAGCATACAGTAGTGTGTGACTATGTTACTGGATAGGAGGATACAGTAGTGTGTGGCTATGTTACTGGATAGGAGGGAACTGTAGTGTGTGGCTATGTTACTGGCTAGGAGGATACAGTAGTGTGTGGCTATGTTACTGGATGGGGTTACAGTAGTGTGTGGCTACATTAATGGATAGGAGGATACAGTAATATGTGGATGTGTTACTCGATAGGAGCATACAGTGGTGTGTGGCTATTTTACTGGATAGGAGAATACAGTAGCGTGTGGATTTGTTGCTGGATAGGAGGATACAGTAGTGTGTGGCTATGATACTGGATAGGAGGATACAGTAGTGTGTGGCTATGTTAATGGATAGGAGGATACAGTAGTGTGTGGCTATGTTACTGGAGAGGGGATACAGTAGTGTGTGGCTATGTTACAGGATAGGGGGATACAATAGTGTGTGGATTTGTTACTGGATAGGAGGATACAGTAGTGTGTGGCTATGTTACTGGATAGGGGGATACAGTCATGTGTGGCTATGTTACTGGATAGGAGGATACAGTAGTGTGTGGCTGTGTTACTGGATAGGAGGATACAGTAGTGTGTGGCTATGTTACTGGATAAGGGGATACAGTAGTGCGTGGCTATGTTACTGGATAGGGGGATACAGTCGTGTGTGGATTTGTAACTGGATAGGAGGATACAGTAGTGTGTGGCTATGTTACTGGATAGGGGATACAGTAGGGTGTGGCTATGTTACTGGATAGGGGGATACAATAGTGTGTGGATTTGGTACTGGATAGGAGGATACAGTAATGTGTGGCTATGTTACTGGATAGGAGGATACAGTAGTGTGTGGCTATGTTACTGGATAGCAGGATACAGTAGTCGGCATAATATACACCAGTACATCATGGTGCAGACACACACTGATGGACACACAGTGGGACCAATCAACACACACAACACCGCAGCCAATCACCAGTGACAGCACACGCACTATAAAGACAGGGGGCATCAGAGTTCCCGTTCATTCGACTTGCAGCTCGCTAGGAGGACAGAGCTCACAGCCTGCAACACAGACATTCACCATGTGCTGAGTGCATCGACTGGTTAGGACAAGGCAAAGGTTTGTAGTTAAAGCTAGTATCGTATTAACCCACAGTCTAAGTAAGTTTAAACAGTTAATGATTCAATAAAATAGTGTTGCACTATTTCAAGTGTTGGTGACCTGTATGTGATCCATAACACCCAACACATCAGTAGTGTGTGGCTATGTTACTGGATAGGAGGGTACAGTAGTGTGTGGCTATGTTCATTGTTATGGGTCAGGGTTTTGAGAATCCCAAAGTGTATCATGGAGTTCACCTGACCCACAACGTTTAATAGATTGTAGTATGGGGAGCACACGGCCCACTCTACAGCTATGGTACAGCAGAAATGGAAAAGTGTTTTTTAAAGCAAAACAATGTTTATTCTATGAACTGAAGTTAACTTTTTTAAAACAAACAGTGAACATCTAAGCAACCATTAATTCAAATACAACCCCCAAAGAATACAACACTAAGTAATCCGTAAGCTGTCCTTTTAACATCCAGAAGACTTAAAAATAAACCTTTAAACGGAAGCACATCAGGTTAAAGTCACGACTGAGAACATTTATAATTCAGAATTAACCAAATGATCAAGAGATAGTCTTTTCATGGCAGAGAGAACAGCAGTACATCTGCTTTGTCTGGCTTCAGCTCCAACATTGAAAAATGAAACCAAAAAGAAACAGACACATCCAAGCTTTTCTCAAAGTGAAACTAAAAGACAGAGCCAGAGCTCACCTTCACCCACACTGTGACGTCACTGCAGTAACATGAGCAACCAAACATTTTTTAACGTGACATTCTCATGACACCTCCCCTCCAAGAAAAAAAAACCCGTCAACTTCAAGATGGTTTCAATTTTCACCTTCTCACTATACTTTAAGAAATACACACAGTAAATATACGTTTTCGTTTCAAAAAACACCACACGCAAACAGGTCTAATAATATAGTCCATTTTTATTTGTTCTTCTTCCTCCAACTGAAATTCTTCTCGATTGACAGTCTCTTTGAACAAGAAGGTCTCTGCACGATCCATCCATGTCTATATGCCTCGGCATTTCCCTTTAAAGTCAGATACTTTAGTTCAATCTGATCACAGAGTCCCTTGTAATTCTCCAACACAGGAGCATTGGTTATCACAGCTTTCAGGCAGTCAAATACCTGCTGAAGTCTGCTGTCCACTGAAACTTTTGACGTTTCTCCAGCAAGTCTATCAGTGGAGCAACCACGCTACAAAAATGTTTCACAAATGTTCGATCAAATCCATTCAAGAAATCGCATTATTTCCCTTCGTCTTGAGGGTATCGGAAACTCCTCAAGAACTGTTGGTTTCACATCCCATGTGACCATTCGACCCCATCCGATTGTATGGACAAGGAAAGTGACTTGGGCTTTTCCAAATTCACTTTTGGCTAGGTTTATCACCAAACCCGCCTCCTGAACTCGATCGAGTAACTCCATCAGATGTTTTAAATGTTCTTTCCATGTCTGGCTGAAAATGACCAGATCGTCGATGTATACCGCACAATTGGGTAATCCTGAAACAACATTGTTAGTTAACCATTGAAATGTGGCTGGGGCGTTTTTCGTGCCAAATGGCATAACTTTGAACTAGTACATATCATCTGGAGTCACAAAAGCTGAAATCTCCTTTGCCCTTTTGGATAAAGGTACCTGCCAGTAACCTTTAAGGAAATCCAGTTTGGAAATAAAAGCTGATTGTCCCACTTTCTCAATGCAATCCTCCAAACATGGGATAGGAAAAGAGTCCGTTCTTGTAACTGCATTCACCTTTCGGTAGTCCACACCCAAACATTGGGTACCGTCTGGTTTTGGTACCATCACTATGGGTGAGCTCCATTGGCTGCAACCCACTTCAATTATGCCATTTTTAAGCATACTCTCAATCTCTTTGTTAACCTGTGCCAATTTTAAAGGGTTATGTCTACATGGATGTTGTTTGATTGGAACAGCATTTCGCACATCTACATCATGTATAGCCATTTTAGTATTTCCCAATTTATCTCTACAAACTTGCCCATGTGATATCAATGACTCTTTCAGGTCAGTCCGTTTTTCCTCTGGAAGTTAACTCAACAATTTATCCCAATTTTTAAGAACATCCTCATTTTCCAATTTAATTTGTGGTATGTCAAATTCACAGTCATCTGGATTTGGTTTGTCACTTTGAGTTAGAATCATTAAAGCCTTCTTTTTCTCTTCTTCCCTTTCAAAATACCTTGTAAGCATATTCACATGACACACTCGGTGAGTCTTCCTTCTATCTGGTGTTTTTACCACGTAATTCACCTCACTTAATTTTCTTTCAATCTGATAAGGACCACAAAACCTATCTTTGAAAGGTTCGCCTACCACTGGTAACAATACTAAAACTTTATCTCCACTGACAAAACTATTAATTTTTGATGGGGGATTTCTTGTCCGCTACCCGTTTCATTACATTTTATGCAACTTTTAAATGTTGTCTAGCCAATTCACCTGCTCTATTTAATCGTTCCCTAAAATTTGACACGTAATCAAATAATGTAAGTTCCGATTTCTCACTCACCAATTTTTCCTTAATCAATTTAAGTAGTCCTTTTATCTCATGACCAAAAATGAGTTCAAAAGGACTGAATTTGGTTGACTCATTAGGTGCATCCCTAATTGCAAACAGTAGGAATGGAATTCCTTTATCCCAATCCTCTGGATAATCTTGGCAATATGCCCTCAACTTTGCAATCTTGTTACTATACAATCCGGGAAAATCCCAGGATATTCGTCCTTCAACACTTCAGTTGTCTGATTTTCCACTGGCTTATCAACCACAGTAGGCATCACTCCCACCTGCGATCCAGCTATATCATTACCCAAGATAAACTGTATCCCTGGACAAGATAGTTTCTCTATTACTCCTACTCCCACTTCGCCACTCTTCACTGGACTTTCTAACCTTACCTTATATAATGGAACACTACTCCTCCCACCCTGAATTTCACATATTACCACCTTTTCTGGCAACATTCTTCCCAAACTACATAACTCCTCATCTCTTACCATTAAAGGCTGACTAGCTCCCGTATCTCTTAAAATTGTGACTTCTTTACTTGCTCCTCCTGAGACACATGAGTAAACTTTACCCACAGAAGTAAATTCTTTAAAGACATCTGGCACCTTCTTATCAATCACCTCTTGATCAGGCTGTACAATCTTTTGCACCTCCTTTACTTCACTTGGGCTTTCCTTTACCACTTTAACAAACCCCGCTTTCTTATCCTGTTTTACCACATCAGATTTCCCAGTGCTTTTCTTCAACCACCAACACTGTGACTTTACATGGCCTAGTTTATTGCAGTGAAAACATTTGAAACTTTTCATTTCTTTTCCACCCTCCTAGATTTCTTTTTTAATCTGAGGTACACTCTCCTAATTATCTCCCATCAGATCACCTTTACTTTTACCACGTGAGTATTTCTCATGTCCCCAGTTTCTATCCCTCACCGGCTGAAACTGATGTCGGAAACCAAACTTTGATTTATGAACTAATTCATAATCATCTGCCATTTCTGCTGCTAATCTCGCACTTTTAACCCTCTGCTCTTCCACATGATTTCTCACTACATCAGGAATTGAACTTTTAAACTCCTCCAAAAGTATAATTTCTCTGAGAGCTTCATAAGCTTGGTCTATTTTCAAAACCATTATCCACCTATCAAAATAACTCTGTTTGATCCTTTCAAACTCCATGTATGTTTGACCAGGTTCTTTCCTTAAATTTCTAAACTTTGTCTGTAGGCTTCAGGCACTAGTTCGTAGGCACCTAAGATGGATTTTTTCACCTCCTCATATGACTCAGATACGTCCTCTGATAGTGATGCAAACACTTCACTAGCCCTGCCTCCCAGCTTTATTTGAATCAGTAATACCTACATGTCCTGTGGCCATTTCATTTGTTTAGCTACCTTCTCAAATGAAATGAAAAAGGTTTCCACCTCCTTCTCATCAAACCTTGGCAATGCTTGGACATATTTAAATAGATCCCCACCACGCCTTCAACTATGACGCTTTTTCCCACTATCCTCTTCACTATCATCCAACTCTATGTTTCCCTTTACGTCTGCCAATTTTAACTGACTGTCATGTTTCATGGCCATTTTCTGAAGTTCAAACTCTCTCTCTTTATCTTTTTCCCTGATCTGTATCTCCCTTTCTCTTTCTTTTTCCTCTCTATCTCTTTCATATTCAAGCTGCTTTAATTCTTTCTCATGTTACATTTGTTTAATTTGTAATTGAATTTTTGCCATTTCCAATGAGTCAAACTGTATCTCAGGCAACTTTAAATGCTTAGCCACCGCCATAATTCCCTCAGCTTTTCACATTTTGTCAGGTAATGTTAACTGCAATGATCTTGCCAAATCTAACAGTCTGCTTTTAGTCTCTGTCCGTAAAGTACTGCGTGTGACTGTCTCCGTGAACATCTTAGCAACCATTAATTCAAATACAACCCCAAAGAATACAACATTAACTAATCCATAAGCTGTCCTTTTAACATCCCGAAGTCTTCAAAAAAAACTTCAAACAGAAGCACATCAGGTTAAAGTCACTACTGAGAACTTTTATAATTCTGAATTCACCAAATGATCAAGGGATAGTCTTTTCATGGCAGAGAGATCAGCAGTACACCTGCTTTGTCTGGCTTCAGCTCCAACACTGAAAAACGAAACCAAAAAGACACAGACACACACAAGCTTTTCTCAAAGTGAAACTAAAAAACAGAGCCAGAGCTCAGCTCCACCCACACTGTGACATCACGGCAGTAGCATGAGCAGCCAAACATTTCTTAAAGTGACATTATCATGACATACTGGATAGGAGGAGACAGTAGCGTGTGGCTATGTTACTGGATAGGAGGATCCAGTAGTGTGTGGTTATGTTACTGGCTAGGGAGACTATATTACTGGATAGGAGAATGCAGTAGTGTGTGGCTACATTACTGGGTAGGATAATACAGTAGTGTGTGGCTATGTTACTGGATAGGAGGATACAGTAGTTTGTGGCTATGTTACTGGATAGGGTGATACAGTAATGAGCGGCTACGTTACTGGATAGGAGGATACAGTAGTGTGTGACCTTGTTACTGGATAGGAGGATGCAGTAGTGTGTGGCTATGTTACTGGATAGGAGGATACAGTAGTGTGTGGTTATGTGACTGGATAGGGGGATACAGTCATGTGTGGCTATGTTCCTGGATGGGAGGTTACAGTAGTGTGTGGTTATGTTGCTGGATAGGGGGATACAGTCGTGTGTGGCTATGTTACTGGGTAGGAGGATACAGTAGTGTGTGGCTATGTTACTGGATAGGAGGATACAGTAGTGTGTGGATTTGTTACTGGGTAGGAGGATAGAGTAGTGTGTGGCTATGTTAGTGGATAGGAGCATACAGTAGTGTGTGGATTTGTTACTGCACAGGAGGATGCAGTACTGTGTGGCTATGTTACTGGATAGGGAGACTATGTTACTGGATAGGAGGATACAGTATTGTGTGGCTATGTTATTGGATAGGAGGATACAGTAGTATGTGGCTATGTAACTGGATAGGGGCATACAGTAGTGTGTGGCTCTGTTACTGGATAAGGGGATACAGTAGTGTGCAGCTATGTTACTGGATATGAGGATACAGTAGTGTGTGGTTATGTTACTGGATAGGAGGATACAGTAGTGTGTGGCTATGTTACTGGATAGGAGGATACAGTCGTGTGTGGCTATGTTACTGGATAGGAGGATACAGTAATGTGTGGCTATGTTACTAGATAGGAGGATTCAGTCGTGTGTGGCTATTTTACTGGATAGGGGGATACAGTAGTGTGCGGATATGTTACTGGATAGGAGGATACAGTAGTGTGTGGCTATGTTACTGGATAGGGGGATACAGTAGTGTGTGGCTATGTTACTGGATAGGAGGATACAGTAGCGTGTGGCTATGTTACTGGATAGGGGGAGACAGTAGCGTGTGGCTATGTTACTGGATAGGAAGATCCAGTAGTGTGTGGTTATGTTACTGGCTAGGGAGACTATATTACTGGATAGGAGGATGCAGTAGTGTGTGGCTACGTTACTGGGTAGGATAATACAGTAGTGTGTGGCTGTGTTACTGGATAGGAGGATACAGTAGTTTGTGGCTTTGTTACTGGATAGGAGCATGCAGTAGTGTGTGGATTCGTTACTGGATAGGAAGATACAGTAGTGTGCGGCTATGTTACTGGATAGGGTGATACAGTAATGAGCGGCTACGTTACTGGATAGGAGGATACAGCAGTGTGTGACCTTGTTACTGGATAGGAGGATGCAGTAGTGTGTGGCTATGTTACTGGATAGGACGATACAGTAGTGTGCGGCTATGTTACTGGATAGGGGGATACAGTAGTGAGCGGCTACGTTACGGGATTGGAGGATACAGTAGTGTGTGACCTTGTTACTGGATAGGAGGATGCAGTAGTGTGTGGCTATGTTACTGGATAGGAGGATACAGTAGTGTGTGGTTATGTTGCTGGATAGGGGGATACAGTCGTGTGTGGCTATGTTACTGGATAGGAGGTTGCAGTAGTGTGTGGTTATGTTGCTGGATAGGGGGATACAGTCGTGTGTGGATTTATTACTGGGTAGGAGGATAGAGTAGTGTGTGGCTATGTTACTGGATAGGAGCATACAGTAGTGTGTGGCTATGTTACTGGACATGGTGATACAGTAGTGTGTGGCTATGTTACTGGGTAGGAGCATACAGTAGTGTGTGGATTTGTTACTGGACAGGAGGATGCAGTACTGTGCGGCTATGGATGATTTATTTTTTGGCCTCCTTTTACCAGTAATGGATGCAAGATTTTTAGTGCTGTCACCAAGATGTCTTGCAGACTTTTTCTCAGGGTCAGCATCTTCTAGTCTGCTGATTTTACACACCCAACCTGAGTTTTAGTCCCCTTGATCCACAGAATATCCGTACAAAAGTCAATGACACATGACTTTCCAGACTAAACTCGGCAAGTAAAGTCTGACTCACACAGAGATCAGAAACTTCTAATATTCTAGCCTTTGTGCCGGTGAGAAACTTCTAATATTCCAACCGTTTCTTGGGAACTAGAAACTTCTAATATTTTAGCCCCCACTCTAGCCCCCATTCTGCTCAGCTAGAAACTTCTAATATTCTAGCCTCGCTTTACCTAGAAACTTCTAATATCCCAGGCCTCCATGCTGGGTGCCATGGAGAAAGCAAAACAACCGGCTGGGCGTAATTACCACGGCGTTAACACGTCGGGTGCCATGTAGAAAATAAAGCAACCCGCTGTGCGTAATTAACACGGTTTTAATTAAACGTTGGGCGCCATGTTGTTGAAAACTCACCACTATTCTTCGAAGTCCCCCTATACCAAAAAGGGCCGACATTCTAAATGGTGAACAGGGATTCTCACTCCCTGACCCCGATGCAGGCTTCAGTGGGTGCTATTCAGGTCAAACTATATTTTCAAGTTATTCCCCTGTATAACCCACACCTTCACAGAAGATTTCAACTACTTACCACTTAGTAGCATCGATCCTGGATCCCGGATTGCTAAGTAAGTAAAGTAGACTTAGGAATAACCACTGTTTCAGGTTAAAATTTTTAAGTTATTTTATTATTATATTTTTTTATTTTAAAAGCTGCAATCACTGTCTTTACAGAAAGGTAAAAAGATCTTGCTTCTGGGCCCTCCTGGTTGGTTGAAGGGATCTTCAGGCCCAACTTGACAATCAATCTTCTTTAAATTCTTTTGGTCTTCTTCAGGTGTATTCACTGTTCTGCTCGGTTGCTGTGTCCTATCTTTCCCATGTACTGAGCTGTGAGAGCTGGCTCTGCGGGCTATCTCTGAGCTGACTCTGCCTCCTCTTTAAATGCTAGTCTTCCTTAGATGTATTAGCTGTTTTAGCTCGGTTCCTTGGCTCTGTCCCTTTCCCATGACCGAGCTGACTGTAAGCTGACTCTGCTTGCTTCTCTTGTTCTTTCTCTGCCTCTCTCTCTCTCTCTCTCTCCCCCTCTGGTTCTGGTAGTTCCTGCTCTGGTCTCTGGGTTTATTTTCTCTTTCTAACAGTCATTAAGTTTTTATGACTTTATTGTAAAGTAAAATTTGGCCAGCACGGTAGCATTGTGGATAGCACAATTGCTTCACAGCTCCAGGGTCCCAGGTTCAATTCCGGCTTGGGTCACTGTCTGTGTGGAGTCTGCACGTTCTCCCCGTGTGTGCGTGGGTTTCCTCCGGGTGCTCCAGTTTCCTCCCACAGTCCAAAGATGTGCAGGTTAGGTGGATTGGCCATGATAAATTGCCCTTAGTGTCCAAAATTGCCCTTAGGGTTGGGTGGGGTTACTGGGTTATGGGGATAGGGTGGAGGTGTGGACCTTGGGTAGGGTGCTCTTTCCAAGAGCCGGTGCAGACTCGATGGGCCGAATGGCCTCCTTCTGCACTGTAAATCTATAATCTATATAACTTTTATTTCACTTGGATTGTAAAAAGTATCTTTGATCTAAACATTCTAATACAACTAAGTATTCATTTTGACATGACCTCACCTCAAGGTCTCTGATTACATTGTTTCCTTTGTGATGTTCAAAGTTCCTTTGTGATATTCAAAAATGCTTTGGTTTCAATAGGGGTGTGAATTTTGGTTCCTGTCATTTCCATAGTTTTATTTTCCAATTGCGTCCTCAGCTCATAATTTTGACTTTGATTTTGGCGTTAAATTATGTTTCTCGTAGACTGATAGTCTCCAGTTTTCTTTCATTTACTTGGTGTTAGCAGAATTTCACAATCCTGCTCTTTGCAGCTGCTGTTAACCCTTTGTGGGATCTTTCCCTGTATCCTCTCATATTTCTCTCAGGCCAGATATTGCCAGACTTCCATGTTTCAAATGACCCATCTTTCCATATTATCAATTACAGGAGGATACGGGGGGAAGGGGGGACTGGCCGGCAGGGGGGAGGGGGGGGGGGGACATAGGGAGGGGGGAAAATTGGACCAGAGCGACAGCGGCAATTGGCAACAAAGGGCCGCAACCAGGGGCCCGGAGTAAGGAAGCGCTGCAAGAAACCACCCAGTTGGCAGCCATGTTGGGTACCCCCTGGACAAATGGAGACCCCCGGAGTCCAGTGGCAGATCCACATAGCTGATGCACTGTCGGCAGCCATGTTGGTTGCCCGCCGGACAAAGGAAAACCCCGGAGTGCAGGGACCCGACCGCAAGTGGCTGGTTCAGCACAGTGGTCTAATTCGCTGGCTAGTAATGCAGAACACTGCCAGCAGCGCAGGTTCAATTCCTGTAACAGCCTCCCCAAACAGGCGCCGGAATGTGGCGATTAGAGTCTTTTCACAGTAACTTCATTGAAGCCTACTTGTGACAATAAGCGATTATTATATTATTATTATTATTATTATTATTAAGGGGAGAGCTGTGACAGCGGCCATCTTGGACAGCCTCCTAACAAAAGGAAACCCCGGAGTGCAGGGGCGAGTCCATCCGGTAAGTATGGTTAATCCCACAGGAGTGGGGGGGACAAAAATCCCACCAGGATAGGCACCTGGAACGTCAGGGGACTTAATGGCCCAGTGAAAAGATCCTGAGTCTTTACCCACCGAAGAAACATGAAAGCCGACATAATCTTCCTCCAGGAGCCACATCTGAGAGAGCAGGACCGACTAAGAAAGGGCTGGGTGGGACAGACCTACCATTCCTGTTACGGGACAAGAGCCGGGGGTGGGAGGAAATACTGATCAATAAGAGGACGATGTTTAAGACAACGAAGGCAGTTACGGACCCAGGGGGACGGTACGTCATGGTCAGCGGGGCCCGAGGCGGGGCACAGGTAGCACTTGTTAATGTGTACGTTCCCAACTGGGACGACACAAAATTCATTAAAAAGACCATGGCAGAAATCTCCAACATAGCGACTCACCGACTGATCATGGGGGGGACTTCAACTGTGTACAGGACCCATGGACAGACAGGTCAAACCCCAAAATAGGAAAGACCTCAAACATGGCGAAGGAACTCGGTTGGTTTCTGGAGCAGATGGGGGTGGTGGACCCTTGGACGTTCACCCACCCAGGGGAGAAAGAGTTCTCCTTCTACTCCCCAGTCCACAGCGTACACTCTAGGATTGACCTCTTTCTGGGAAATCAGTGCTTCCAGGGCTGATCAAAGTGGAATACTCCACAATAGTAATCTCCGACCACGCTCCACATTACATGGAAGTGAGGTTGGAGACGGGCAGGGCCCAATGCCCCACGTGGAGGTTGGACACTGCCCTACTAGCCGATACAGCGTTCAGCGAGAGGGTCACATGCCATAGCGGAGTACACGAAAAACAACCAAAGAGGGGAGGTCTCACCCTCCACGTTCTGGGAGGCGCAAAAGGCCATGATTTGAAGGGAAATAATCGCCTTCAAAGAGCGAAGAGACAGGGAGGAAAGGGTGGCTAGGCAGCAGTTGGTAGACTCCATACTGGAGGCAGACCGTAAATACTCCGAGGCCCCGACCGGAGAGCTCTTAGAGAGGAACAAGCTACAAATGGACTTTGACCTGCTCTCCATGAGGAAAGCAGTGCACCAATCCCACCAGGCACAGGGGGCCCTGTACGAACACGGAGACAAAGCCAGTCACCTGCTGGCGCACCAGCGAGAAAGCAGGAAGCCACGAGACAGATTGCGCAAATGAGAGCCAACAGAGGCACATTATAAACAGACCCAGAAAAGATCAGCAAAACCTTTGAGACCTTTTACTGAGGGCTGTACACCTCAGAGCCCCCAACAAGAAACTCGGGGATGGAACTATTCCTTGACGGACTGGGAATGCCAGTAGTGGGGGAGGACAGTGTTGTTCTTTTATCTTTATTAATAAGAACCACAAGACGTGAGTACGTTCCGTGTACTGGACAAATGGCCACGCAACCAATATATTAGGTCAATTATTGTTTATTATTAAACACAGGCTTAGTTTTATACGTAATAATTTACATGCGGCTACACATTAAACTATACCTAACATTTTAAATGACCTTGTGGTAGTCTGTGTAGAGCTATTACAGTACCTGGTAATGCTGGAACACCATTGGTAGATATTGTATGTTTCCTATTGGTCAAGCTGTATGGTAGCTCCGCCCTGCTAGGCGGGGTATAAGAGCCCGTGCCGCCCCAGCAGCCTTCTTTCTGTACCTGAGCTGCTGGTGGAAACATCTAGCTTATGAAAGCCTTCAGTTGGACTACAACCTCGCTTTAGTGGTCATTGATCGTGCATCAATTTAATAAGCCAGATTTAAAAGGATGGAGCTCCGAATGAAGCCGGAGTGTCTGCAACGCGGCGAACTCAGCGGCAACCTTCAAGCACTGGCTGGCGGGTTTTAAAGGATATCTCGAACGGCTGAAAACACACCCACGGGAGGACAGAAATTGCAAGTCCTGCACTCGAGAGGGAGCCCGGAAATTTACACCCTCATCGAGTACGCGGACGACTTTGATGCAGCAATGGAGCTGCTAAAGGGACATTATATTCGCCCGGTAAACCAGGTCTACGCCCGACATCGGCTAGCAACGAGGCGACAAATCCCTGGGGAATCGCTGGAAAAATTCTACCGTGTGCTCCTGGTGTTCGGGAGAAACTGCAGCTGCCCGCATGTTTCGGCGAGCGACCACACAGAACTCTTGATCCGGGTCGCTTTCGTGGCAGGTATGCTGTCCTCCCAAATCCGCCAGCGATTGCTGGAAAAAGACACTATAGGTCTCAAGGAGGCATGGGCCCTTGCAGGCTCCCTGGATGTGGCCTCCCGAAACTCCCGCATTTACGTTCCCGACCGTGCGGCAGCCCCCTGGGCAGCGTGGAACCCCTCCGCAGCCGATCCCGGACATCTCCCATCCCCCCACTAGCTTGTGCTGCAGGGTGGCCTGGCAACCCCGGGGGACCCGCTGTTACCTTTGCGGGCAGGCCAAGCACCCCCGGCAGCGCTGCCTGGTCCGCGCATCCACCTGCAAGGGATGCGGTAAAAAGGGGCACTTCGTGGTGGTATGCCAGGCCCGTGCGGTCACCGCGGTCTCCGGCGGCGAATGCAGACCGCCACAACAAACCTCTCCACGGTCCCCACGTGGCCAGCGGGCGCCGCCATCTTCCTCCTCCAGGGCCACGTGCGGCCCCCGAGTGCCGCCATCTTGTCCCACGGACGCCACATTCGATGGATGGGCGCCGCCATTTTGTGCACCTCCAGCCATGTGCGACCAATGGGAGCCGCCATCTTGGATGAACTCCGAGGACCCCAGCTCGGCTGACCGCACACCGCCCGAAGAGAACACTCAACTGCTGCGATTAGCCTCAGTGACCCTGGACCAGTCCCGGCCTCGAACACTCTCAACTGCTACAACAACAATCAACATGCACGAGATGTCCTGCTTAATCGACTCTGGGAGCAAGGAGAGATTCATACACCCGGCACGGTAAGGCGCTGTTCTCTCCTTGTCCACCCCGTTAATCAAAAAATCTCCCTGGGCTCCGGTTCCCACCCTGTAGAGATAAAGGGGTTTTGTGTGGCAAATCTCATGGTCCAGGGATGGGAGTTTAAAAATTACCGGCTCTACGTCCTTCCCCACCTCTGCGCGGCCATACTCCTAGGTTTAGACTTCCTGTGTAACCTCCAAAGTCTAACTTTCAAATTTGGCGGCCCTATACCCCCCCCTCACTGTCTGTGGCCTTGCGCCCCTCAAGGTCGATCCGCCTTCCCTGTTTGCAAACCTCACCCCGGATTGCAAACCGGTCGCCACCAGGAGCAGACGGTACAGTGCCCAGGATCGGATCTTTATTAGGTCAGAGGTCCAAAGGCTACTGAGGGAAGGAGTCATTGAAGCTAGCAACAGCCCCTGGAGAGCTCAAATAGTGGTGGTAAAGACCGGGGAGAAACATAGGATGGTCATCGACTACAGTCAGACCATCAACAGGTTTACGCAGCTGGATGCGTACCCTCTCCCCCACATATCCGACCTGGTAAACAGGATCGCGCATTACAAGGTCTTCTCCACGGTGGATCTTACGTCCGCCTACCACCAGCTCCCCATCCGCACTAGCAGCACGGTAGCATTGTGGATAGCACAATTGCTTCACTGCTCCAGGGTCCCAGGTTCGATTCCGGCTTGGGTCACTGTCTGTGCGGAGTCTGCACATCCTCCCCGTGTCTGCGTGGGTTTCCTCCGGGTGCTCCGGTTTCCTCACACAGTCCAAAGATGTGGGGGTCAGGTGGATTGGACATGCTAAATTACCCTTAGTGTCCAAAATTGGCCTTAGTGTTGGGTGGGGTTACTGGGTTATGGGGATGGGGTGGAGGTGTTGACCTTGGGTAAGGTGCTCTTTCCAAGAGCCGGTGCAGACTCGATGGGCCGAATGGCCTCCTTCTGCACTGTAAATTCTATGAAATTCTATGAGTTACCGCAAATACACTGCCTTCGAGGCAGATGGGTGGCTTTACCACTTCTTAAGGGTCCCTTCGGTGTCTCTAACGGGGTCTCGGTCTCCCAGCGCGAGATGGACCGAATGGTTGACCGGTACGGTTTATGGGCAACATTCCCGTATCTCGATAATGTCACCAACTGAGGCCGCGACCAGCAGGACCACGACACCATCCTCCGAAAATTCCTCCAGACCGCAAGGATCCTTAACCTTACGTATAACAAGCATAAATGCGTGTTTAGCACTGACCGCCTAGCCATCCTCGGTTACGTAGTGCAAAATGGAGTTATAGGCCCCGACCCTGAACGCATGCACCCCCTCATGGAGTTCCCCCTCCCTCACTGCTCCAAGGCCCTGAAGCGCTGCCTAGGGTTTTTCTCTTACTATGCCAGTGGGTCCCCTACTATGCGGACAAGGCCCGTCCCCTGATCCAATCTACAGCTTTTCCCCTGTCGATAGAGGCCGCCAGGCCTTCAGCCGCATCAAAGCAGACATCGCAAAGGCCACGATGCGCGCCATCGACGAGTCCCTCCCCTTCCAGGTCGAGAGCGACGCGCCTGACGTAGCTCTGGCGGCCACCCTCAACCAAGCGGGCAGACCCGTGGCCTTCTTCTCACGTACCCTCCCTGCTTCCGAAATCCGCCACTCCTCAGTCGAAAAGGAGGCCCAGGCCATAGTAGAAGCTGTGCGACATTGGAGGCCGGCAGGAGATTCACTCTCCTCACTGACCAACGGTCGGTTGCTTTCATGTTCGATAATGCACAGCGAGGCAAGATAAGAAACAATAAGATCTTGCGGTGGAGGATTGAACTCTCCACCTACAACTACGAGATCTTGTATCGTCCCGGGAAGCTAAACAAGTATTCTGATGCCCTGTCCCACGGCACATGTGCCACCGCACAAGTGGATCGCCTCCGAGCCACGAGGACCTCTGCCACCCAGGGGTCACTCGCTTTTTTCCACTTTATCAAGACCCGCAACCTGCCCTACTCCATCGAGGAGGTCAGGATAGCCACCAGGGACTGCCAAATCTGCGCGGAGTGCAAACCGCACTTCTACCGGCCAGAGAAAGCGCACCTGGTAAAGGCTTCCCGTCCCTTTGAACGCCTCAGCATGGACTTCAAAGGCCCCCTCCCCTCCACCGACCGCAACACGTACTTCCTGAATGTGATTGACGAGTACTCCCGGTTCCCATTCGCCATCCCCTGGCCCGACATGACTGCAACCACCGTCATCAAGGCCCTCCATAGTATCTTTACACTGTTCAGGTTCCCCGCTTACATACATAGTGATAGGGGGTCCTCCTTTATGAGCGACGAACTGCGTCAATTCCTGCTCAGCAAGAGCATCGCCTCGAGCAGGATGACAAGTTACAACCCCCGGGATAACGGACAGGTAGAGAGGGAGAATGGAACGGTCTGGAAGACCGTCCTACTGGCCCTACGGTCCAGGAATCTCCCAGTCTCCCGCTGACAGGAAGTCCTCCCGGATGCCATCCACTCCATCCGGTCACTGCTTTGTACCACGACCAACCAAACACCTCACGAACGTCTCCTTGTCTTCCCCAGGAAGTCCTCCTCTGGGACCTCGCTCCTGACCTGGCTGGCAGCTCCCGGACCCATCCTGATCCGAAAACACGTGCGGGCGCACAAGTCGGACCCGTTGGTCGAGAGGGTCCATCTTCTCCACGCTAACTCCCAGTACGCCTACGTGGCGTACCCCGACGGCTGACAAGATACGGTCTCCCTACGAGACCTGGTGCTCGCCAGATCCCCACGCAGACCCCAGCCACCAGTCCCACCCTCCCTCCCACCGATGCACCTTACAGGAGGATCGGTCCTGCCGCCAGCCCCGTCTAGGCCCCCCCACCCACCGACGCACCCCGCATACGCTCCCTTCCCAGGTCAACCGTTTTCCCCAGCGCCGTCTAGGGACGTTGAAGCTGCCACAGAGATTGAGGCCACGCTCCCGGAGACAGAGACGCCCGAGCCTCCACCAGCATCACCACCAAAGCTTCGACGATCACAGAGGACAACCAGGCCCCCCGATCGACTGATTGTTTCATTTTAAAGTGTATAAAGTTAATTGTGAATCTGTAAATAGTTACAAAACGCTGTACGGAGGTATTACGGTACCTCCATAACTATAATTTCTACCACGTTACCATGTTGTAATATCAAGCCACCACCCCCGCCGGACTCTTTTTTAACAGGGGGTGAATGTGCTAGTCTGTGTAGAGATATTACGGTACCTGGTAATGCTGGAACATCCATTGATAGATGTTGTATGTTTCCTATTGGTCAAGCTGTATGGTAGCTCCACCCTGAAAGGTGGAGTATAAGAGAACGTGCCGCCCCAGCAGCCTTCTTTCTGTACCTGAGCTGCTGGGGGAAACATCTAGCTTATGAAAGCCTTCAGTTGGACTACAACCTCGCTTTAGTGGTCATTGATCGTGCATCAGACCTTTACTTAACTTCCAAGTGACCGGCTCTGTGCAGGGTAGACAATGCCTTTGTCTGAATCTCCACGTGTGGCGGCTGGAAGTTGTCAGGTTCGTCTCCGCTGCGGCTCGTCCTTTAGGTAGCGATCGCGGGTCTTTGAACTTGGCTGGTTGAGGTGCTGCAGTTGGTGGAGTAGAGGCCGGTCCCAAAAGAGACAGAATACTGGTTGCGCAGTTCTTCTTATCCTCCGATCTTTTGCGCTCTTTTGGGCGGTCCCAACTCGGGATCCAATGGATCGACAGGGTTTCGATCACCCTAATCGATTCTGGCCAATTAGGGGCGGGTACCTCGAAGGCTGGGCGGGTCCTAGTTGTTACTGTCCAAGGCACATGGGCACTCCCAAATAAGGTAAATAGGCGCCCCCGAGTCTGTTGCTGCTGCTATATTTCAATCTGTGTCCCATTGTCCTGGGGAAATCGGTGAGGTGCAAGTTTCTGTGTAGGTCTGGTTTCCTCTGCACAATACACGAGGGCGGTGTATCGTCTGTGTCCCAACCCGACCACAATTCCCATTATCCTTTGCGGGCGGCCATTTTAGATGGCTACAACAGAAATCGGGGCTTGGAAGCACCACTGGAACTGGGAGAGATCATGGAGAGTATTAGCTCCATGCAGGCGGGGAAGGCGCCGGGGCCAGACGGGTTCCCAGCGGACTTCTACAAAAACTTTGCGACAGCATTTGCCCTGCACCTGCGGGAGATGTTCACAGATTCGCCGGCCAGCGGCACATTGCCACCTACACCAGCACAGGTCTCAATCTCCGCTAAAACAATCTCTCCCTCAATGTCAGCAAAACTAAAGAGCTGGTAATTGACTTCAGGAAGCAAAGTACTGTACACACCCCTGTCAGCATCAACGGGGCCGAGGTGGAGATGGTTGGCAGTTTCAAATTCCTAGGTGTGCGCATCACCAACAATCTGTCCTGGTCCACCCATGTCGACGCTACCACCAAGAAAGCACAACAGCGCCTATACTTCCTCAGGAAACTAAGGAAATTCGGCATGTCCACATTGACTCTTACCAACTTTTACAGATGCACCATAGAAAGCATCCTGTCTGGCTGCATCACAGTCTGGTATGGCAACTGCTCGGCCCAGGACCGCAAGAAACTTCAGAGAGTCGTGAACACCGCCCAGTCCATCACACAAACCTGCCTCCCATCCATTGACTCCGTCTACACCTCCCGCTGCCTGGGGAAAGCGGGCAGTATAATCAAAGATCCCTCCCACCCGGCTTACTCACTCTTCCAACTTCTTCCATCGGGCAGGAGATACAGAAGTCTGAGAACACGCACGAACAAACTCAAAAACAGCTTCTTCCCCACTGTTACCAGACTCCTAAATGACCCTCTTATGGATTGACCTCATTAACACTACACCCTGTGTGCTTCATCCAATGCCAGGGCTTATGTAGTTACATTGTATATGTTGTGTTGCCCTCTTATGTGTTTTCTTTTATTCCCTTTTCTTCTCATGTGCTTAATGATCTGTTGAGCTGCTCACAGAAAAATACTCTTCACTGTACCTCGGTACATGTGACAATAAACAAATCCAATCCAATCCAATCCTAATACCTAAGAAAGACAAAGACCCAACCGAATGTGGGTCATACAGACCCATCGCACTACTAAACATAGACACCAAAATACTGGCCAAAATCCTAGCCAAAAGGTTGTAGGACTGCGTTGCAGACGTGGTTGCAGAGGACCAGATGGACTTTGACAAAGGTAGACAGCTAACATTGAACATCAGGCGCCTGCTGAACGTGATCATGACCCCATCCGGGAAGAGAACAACAGAGGTGATCGTCTCCCTGGACGCAGAAAAGGACTTCGACAGAGTCGAATGGCACTACCTCATAGAGGGACTGGAACGGTTCAGGCTATGATCAGGGTTCACCGCCTGGGTGAAGCTCCTGTAAAACTCTCCCATGGCGAGCTTACGGACAAACAACACAAGCTCACAGTATTTCCAGCTGCACAGGGGCACCAGGCAGGGATGCCCTTTGTCCACACGGCTGTTCGCTCAAGCGATCGAACTACTAGCGATCGCTCTCAGAACTGCAAAAAACGGGAGGGGGATACAAAGGGGAGGCAGGGAGCACAGAGTCTCGCTCTATGCAGATGACCTGCTCCTCTATATCTCGGACACAGCAGCATGGAAGGACTCATCGTGCTCCTGAAAGAGTTCGGTGCCTTCTCGGGCTGCGAACTCAACATGAGCAAAAGCGAAACCAAAGAGAAAATGCTGGAAAATCTGTAGGGAGAGAAAAGAGCTCACGTTTCGAGTCCAGGTGAACCTTTGTCAAAGCTCAAAAGCGCAAAAGCGAGATCTTCCCAGTGAACCCGCAAGGGGGAGGGGCAGCACTGGTGGGACTGCCGTTTAAACAAGCTCAACACAAATTCCACTACCTGGGGATCCAAATAGCCCATGACTGGACGGGGATCCACAAAAGGAACCTCACCAGTCTGACAGAGGAAGTCAAAAAGGACCTGCAAAGATGGAACACACTCCCACTCTCCCTCGCGGGGAGAGTCCAGACGATCAAAATGAACGTGCTGCCCAGGTGCCTCTTCCTACTTAGATCCATCCCGATCTATATCCCCAAGGCCTTTTGCAACTCACTGGACAAGTTAATCATGGCGTTTGTATGGGGGGGGAAGAATGCTTGGATCCCAAAGAAGAGTCCTACAAAAACATAGTCCAGGGGAGGGCTCGCCCTCCCAAAACTACAGTACTACCACTGGGCAGCGACAGCAGAAAGAGTAATGGGATGGATGAAGGAGCCAGAAGCCGAGTGGGTGCACGCGGAGTAGGCCTCCTGCAGGGGACCTCCCTCCGGGCCCTCGCCACGGCGGCACTCCCATCCCCACCCAAAAAACACTCCAGCAGTCCAGTGGTGGTAGCCACCCTCCAGACCTGGAACCAACTATGGCAGCAATTCGGCCTGACCGAAATGTCCAGTAAAGCCCCCATCTGCAACAACTGTAGGGCGAGCGCTGACAGGACGGAGGAACATTGACAGTCAGGGACCTATACACCCATGGCAGGGTCACAACACTGGATGAACTGACGGAGAGATTCCAGCCAGCTAAGGGCAACAAACTCAGATACCTGTAGCTTAAAATCTTCCTACGGAAGGAGACAAGAATGTACCCACGACCACCGCGACTGACACTACTAGAGGAATTACTGGATGTCATAATATCCACTCATGTATATAATGAGATGCAGACAGGCAGTGATTGACACACAGGATAACCAATGAACACACACGACACATAACAACCAATCACCAGACAGGACACCACCACTATAAAGCACACAGGGCATTAAGACTCTCCCTCTCTCTACAGAACACAGCTACGAAGATAGGAAGTGTGCACAAGCCAGTGAGCACTATCACCATGAGGTAGAGAGTTAGTCTGGTCAAGCCAGTAGGAGGTTATCGGTTAGATTGATAGAGTGTCAACTCACAGCAGACTATGTACAGCAATCAGGAAGTTCAATAAAACAGCGTTGGACCATCTCCTGTGTCAGTAGCCTGTTTCTAGTTTCACTGCATCCAGTTGCAGTCAACGTTGAACCAACTTACTTAACACATCATGGTACCAGAGTGCTATTAATCCCAACGAACCTACCTCGAGTGCATCTGCAACGACCAGCAAGCAGCCATCCAGCGGCATGGAAAACATCCAGCCTCCTCCGCAACTCCGGATCTCCGGCAACCTCGGCGCCAACTGGAAAGTCTCCAAATAAAAGTTCCCCCTGTACATCGAGGCCTCCGACCTCGAGGCAGCATCGGATGCCAGAAAGATCGCGCTGTTCCTGTCGACTGCGGGGGACCACGCCGCCCACATCTATAACTCGCTTACGTTTGACCATGGCGAAGACAAGACAAAGTTCAAGACAGTTCTGCTGAAATTCGACAGCCACTGCGACATTGAGGTGAATGAGAGCTTTGAACAGTACATCTTCCAACAGAGGCTTCAGGGTAAGGATGAACCTTTTCAGTCCTTTTTGACTCATCTCCGCTTTCTAGCGCAGCCATGTAATTATGACTTGACGACTGATTCCATGATCCGGGATCAGATCGCTTTCGGGGTCCAGTCCGACTCCCTGCGGGAGCAGCTCCTCAAAATCAAACAGTTGACCCTCTCCGTCGCCATTGAAACGTGCGTTGTCCATGAGCATGCCAGAAATCGCTACTCCCGCATCAGGGCGGCAGAAACTGCATAACTGGCCTCTCACGAGGCAGAAAGGGTGCAGGCCATAGCGAAAATGCAAGGCCTGAGCATCGAGGAGAGTGGCCGCTTTGCGCACTTTTCTCGGGTCACCACGCATGCGCGCCACGGCCGGGTGGACGATGAGGCCGAAGACCCTGAGGCGCATGCGCGAACATCGGCCGACCGCACTGCGCATGCGCGATGGCGCACAGAACGTGCTGACATCAGCGTCATGACGTGTCCAAATTGTGGCTCCGCCCATTTAAAGCGGCAATGTCCAGCCAAAGGCAGGCGATGTCTACAGTGTGGAAAGCCTGGCCACTTCGCGGCCTTCTGCAGGTCCGCTCCACCGAACAACAGCCAGCGACCCCAGCTGCAGCGCAGACGTGTCCGCTGCGTACAACAAGGCATGCAGGATTCTGATCCAGACAGCCCAATGGACCCCGATGCTGACTGCCTCGAGTCTCCATATCAGGTGGGCATCATCACCACGCGCGCGTTGGTCTCTACCGTGCCTGCCAACCGCCTTTCGATCCTCAGTGTGGATCCTGACGATGAGTCGTGTGCCGTCATCACGGTCAACCAGTCTCGCATCCGATTTAAATTGGACACTGGCGCGTCTGCGAACCTCATATCACAGTCGGACCTCGACAGCATCCGACACCAACCCAGCGTTCTTCCACCAGCCTGCCAGCTCCTTGACTACACTGGTATTGCCATAGCTGCCAGTGGGTCGTGTCAGCTAGGTGTCTTTCACAAGGAAGTCAAGGCGACGTTGAGATTCGAGATCGTCTGGCCTGACAAGGCATCCCTGCTCGGTGCTCGCGCATGCAAACCCCTAGATCTGGTACAGCAAGTTCATGCCATGTCCTCAACACCGGCGACGGCCTTGCCCAATGCGAATCTCCAGGCTGAGATAGATGACATTCTCACACAATACCACAGTGTGTTTGATGGGATGGGCACGCTCCCATATCGCTACAAGATATTTCTCAAGCCGAAAGCCACCCCAGTCATCCATGCACGGCGCCGGGTGCCGGCTCCTCTCAAGGATCGTCTGAAAACGCAGCTACGAGAGCTCCAAGACCAGGGCATCACCTCAAAGGTCACGGAATCCACAGACTGGGTCAGCTCCATGGTCTGCGTCAAGAAACCCTCTGGCGAAGTCCACATTTGCATTGATCCCAAAGACCTGAATTGCAACATCATGTGAGAGCATTACCCGATCCCGAAGCGTGAAGAATTGACCTCACGCCAAATTCTTTACCAAGCTGGACGCCTCCCGTGGCTTCTGGCAAATTCAGCTGGACGAGTCCAGTCGGAAGCTGTGCATGTTTAACACTCCATTCGGCAGGTATTGCTACAACCGCATGCCTTTTGGTATCATATCAGCTTCCAAAGTATTTCACCGCATAATGGAGCAAATGATGGAGGGCATTAAGGGGGTGCGGGTCTATGTGGACGACGTGACCATCTGTCCACGACGCCCGAGGATCACATCGCTCGCCTCAAACAGGTTGTCCAGCGGATTCATGAAAATGGCCTCCAGCTCAACAGGGCCAAATGCTCGTTTGGGCGGGCCGCTATCAAGTTTTTAGGTGACCATATTTCACAGCAAGGTGCGCAACCTGACACCGACAAGGTGCTGGCAATCAATGCCATGAAAACACCAGAGGACAAAAAGACGGTCCTCCGCATTTTCAGGATGGTAAATTTTCTCGGAAAATTCATTCCCAACATGGCATCCCACACCACGGCTCTCAGGCATCTCATTAAAAAGTCGACAGTGTTCCAGTGGCTTCCCGCACATCAAGCGGAGTGGCTTGAGCTGAAGGCGAAGCTCACCACAGCCCCAGTACTGGCGTTCTTTGACCCAACCAAGGATACCAAGATAACCACAGACGCAAGCCAGGGCGGCATTGCCAACATGGTCATCAACTGCACAACATGCCAAAAGTTTCAACCAGCTCAGCCCAAGGAAACACTGCAACAGCACAAGATCGTGACTTCACCGTGGTCCAAGGTGGGGATAGACCTCTTTCACACAAATGGGCGTGATTACGTGCTCTTGGTCAACTACTTCTCCAGCTACCCGGAAGTGGTGAAACTGTCGGACTTCACGTCCAAGTCAGTGATTAAAGCCTGCAGAGATGTTTGTCAGGCACGGCATACCACTCACAGTAATGAGTGACAACGGCCCATGTTTCTACAGCCAAGAGTGGTCCGACTTTGCACGATCCTACCACTTCAGTCACATCTCATCCAGTCCCCATTACCCGCAATCAAACAGGAAGGCCGAAAAAGGGGTCCATATTGTCAAGCGGTTGCTGTGCAAGGCTGCAGACTCAGCCTCGGACTTCAACCTGGCGCTGTTGGCATACAGGGCAACCCCTCTGTCGACTGGTTTGTCTCCAGCGCAGCTACTCATGAACCGCAACCTGAGGACGACTGTTCCAGCCATCCATGTTCCGGACCTTGACCACCTCACGGTGCTGCAGAAAGTGCAGCGATCCAGGGACCAGCAGAAGATTATGTATGATCATGCTAAGGATCTACCTGCGCTGGCTCCAGACGATGTTGTTCGTGTCCAGTTGCCTGAAGGAGGTTGGTCAGCCCCAGCTATTGTCATCAGGCAGGCTGCCCCCAGGTCCTTCATTGTCCAAATGGCTGATGGCTCCATTCTACGGCGCAGCAGGAGGGCTCTACGAAAAGTTCCCTGCCCACCGCCTGGCCGCACTTCTCCGCATGTCATCATGCCTCCTCCGGACATCTCACAACACCAGGCCACCGATCTGGCAGCAATCCCACCTCTCCATGAGGCCACTGTCCAAGTGCCGGCGTCCCCCCCTCCACCTCTGAGGTGATCGACAAGAATTCGTCGCCCGCCACAAAGACTGAATCTATTGACTTAAATCTTGTAAATTGTATTCAGTTTGCTCTGTATCTGCACGTTAGACACCTTCCCGTGTACATATGTTCATTCACTCACCACTTGTATATAATCATGCATGTATATATATCGCCACGTTCCAAAATTTACTTCAAAAAGGGGAGATGTCATAATATCCACTCATGTATATAATGAGATGCAGACAGGCAGTGATTGACACACAGGATAACCAATGAACACACACGATACATAACAACCAATCACCAGACAGGACACCACCACTATAAAGCACACAGAGCATTAAGACTCTCCCTCTCTCTACATGACACAGCTATGAGATAGTAAGAGTGCACAAGCCAGTGAGCACTATCACCATGAGGTAGAGAGTTAGTCTGGTCAAGCCTGTAGGAGGTTATCAGGTAGATTGATAGAGTGTCAACTCACAGCAGACTATATACAGCAATCAGGAAGTTCAATAAAACAGTGTTGGACCATCTCCTGTGTCAGAAGCCTGTTTCTAGTTTCACAGCATCCAGTTGCAGTCAACGTTGAACCAACTTACTTAACACATCACTGGACACAAACATTCAAGGTAGAGGAAACTGTAGCAACATGTGTGGTGATGTGCATCAATGTAAATGCATGTAGGCTAGCTAGACACTAGAGGGAGCACCGAAAACATCACACACTCAGTCAACCAATAGATCAAGTAGATAGGACACGACCAATAGACATACACGATACACAAGGAGGTGACATGACCACAGGGGGCATTACACCAACCCATATACAAAGGACACCACACACATCATCTGCCTCTTTCCAGTGGAGACAGTCAGTGAGAACAGACACAGGGTTGATTCAATATTACACCCACCACGTGGATTGCCGCCGCTGGTTAGTCAGTCTGGGTAGCTATAGTAGGATTAGCAGTAGTGTCGAACCCGAGTAATAGAAGTGTAAATAGTTTAATAAACGTGTTGAAGTTATCTCCACGTCTGAACCTTCCTTTGTCAAGCGCACCACAAGGAAGCCGCTTATGTTACACCTACAACATAACAAATCAACATGAAATGAAATGAAATGAAAATCATTTATTGTCACAAGGATGCTTCAAATGAAGTTACTGTGAAAAGCCCCTAGTCGCCACATTCCGGCGCCTGTTCGGGGAGGCTGTTACGGGAATTGAACCGTGCTGCTGGCCTGCCTTGGTCTGCTTTTAAAGCCAGCGATTTAGCCCTGTGCTAAACAGCCTCATTGCACGAACGACTGGTAGAGACGGCAGTCACTGTACTGGGCGAGACAAGGAGGAAGTGAGAGGAACACCTGAAGCTCGAAATAGGGTGGAGTCTCTGGAGCAAAGCACTACATAGGATCAACTCTACCTCCACGTGCGCAAGGCTCAGCCTGATGCAGCTAAAAGTGGTACATAGAGCCCACTTAACAAGAACCCGAATGAGTAGGTTCTTCCCGGAGGTGGAGGATAGATGTGAGCGGTGCCAAGGAGGCCCAGCCAACCACGCCCACATGTTCTGGTCTTGCCCCAGACTTGCGGGGTACTGGACAGCCTTCTTCGAGGCAATGTCCAAGGTGGTGGGGGTGAGGGTGGAGCCATGCCCGAAATTGGCGGTCTTCGGGGTTTCAGACCAGCCAGATCTATTCCTGGGGAGGAGGCCGGACGCCCTTGCCTTTGCCTCCCTGACTGCCCGCTGTAGAATCCTGTTCGGCTGGCGGTCAGCAGCACCACCCAAAGCTGCAGACTGGCTGTCCGACCTCTCGGAATCTCTCCAGATGGAGAAAACCTAATTCGCCATCCGGGAGTCGGAAGATGGCTTCCTCAGTACATGGGAGTCATTCACCCAACTGGTTCGGGACCTGTTTGTGGCCAACGAACAAACAAATGGATAAACAAGTAGCCAAGAGCCAGGGGAAAGTAGCCAAGGCAAGAGAGAAGAGAGGGAAGGGAGGGAGAACCCAGGGGTGGGGGGAGCAACGCAAGAGGGGGTAGCCAATCACAGCTGAAAAGAAGGGAGCGGCAGAGAGAGAGGGGAAGGGAGGGGGAGATTGGAGGCTGGGAAAGGGGGGCAGGGAAGGAGTAAGGGCAAGGGGAGGAGAATAATGGGGCTGTTTAGCACAGGGCTAAATCGCTGGCTTTGAAAGCAGACCGAGGCAGGCCAGCAGCACGGTTCGATTCCCGCACAGCCTCCCTGAACAGGCGCCAGAATGTGGCGACTAGGGGCTTTTCACAGTAACTTCATTTGAAGCCTACTTGTGACAATAAGTGATTTTCATTTCATAATAGAGGAGAGTGAGAGGGGAGGAAAGAGGAAGGAACACACGATAAACGTCAATGACCACAACAAACAGAGCAGAGCAAAAGAGAGTGAGAAAGTACAGGAGGAAGGAACGACAGACGGCCGATGCGGAGGCAAAAACAAAATAGAAAACCAACCAAAAAGAAGCAAGTAACATCAGGGCCCCCCCCCCCCCCCCCCCCCAGGCGCCCCTCCCACCCAGTTTTGTTCTGTATGTATTTGTTTTGAAACAGAAAAGCAGGGGGGGGGGGGGAAGCCCCCACCCCACCTCCCCAAGTTTCTCTGCTTTTATTTCCCCACCTCTTGTTTTTTTTTTAGTTATATCGTGTTTTTGTTATTTGTTTTTGGTCCCTCCATGTGTACATCTGTAAATAGACCTTGTATAGAAAAACCCAATAAAAAACATTCTTAAAGGGCAGCACGGTGGCTCAGTGGTTAGCATTGCAGCTTCACGGCGCTGAGGTCCCAGGTTTGATCCCGGCTCTGGGTCACTGTCCGTGTGGAGTTTGCACATTCTCCCCGTGTTGGCGTGGGTTTTGCCCCCACAACCCAAAGATGTGCAGGGTTAGGTGGATTGGCCGCGCTAAATTGCCCCTTAATTGGAAAAATGCATTGGGCACTCTAAATTTATTTTAAAAAACATTCTTTAAAAAAAAGTTTGCAGGTGACACGAAAATAAGCAAGTCGTGAGGGTGACACATAGTCCAGGATTCTCTGGCTCCACAGAGGTGGCATTGTTTGGTCCCATTGTCAGCACACCCCCACCTGGTTTCCAGGCAGAGTGGGGTGGCTTCGATGGAATTCCCATTGACAGCAGCGGGAGAAGAGAATATTTAAATAGAGAACGACTGTAGAAATCTGCAGCATAGAGCGAGTTGGTGGCCCTCGTGCATACTTTACAAACCACTAACATACAAGTTCAGCAGGTCGCAGGGAAAGAAAATGAAAAATTGACCTTTATTTTAAAGGGGATGGAGTATAAATCTAGGAAAGTCTTGCTAAAACTATACAAGGCACTAGTTAGACCACAACTGGGATATTGTGAACAGTTTTCGTCCCCTTAGTCTGACATTGGAGGCAGTCCAGAGAATGGTCACTAGGTTGATCCCGAGTATGGAGGGTGTTTCTTATGAGGGGAGTGTCAGTAGGCTAGGTTCAATGGAGTTTCAAAGAATGAGAGGTGACTTTATTGAGGCTTTTAGGATTTTCAGAGGGCTTGACAGGGTAGCTATTGAGAGGTTTTTCCCTATGTGGGAAGGTATGTGACCAGAGGACATAATCTCAGAGTAAGGGATCACCCATTTAACACAGAGATGAGGAGGAATTTCCACTCTCAGGTGGAGTGAATCTGTGGAATTCTTTACCACAGAGAGCAGTAGGGGCTGGGTGGTTAAGTATGTTCAAAGCTGAGATAAACAGATTTTTAATCAACTGGGGAATCAAGAGTTAAAGGGATAAGGCTGGAAAGTGAGTTAAGGATTATCATATCAAATCAGTCATGATCTCATGCCATGGAGGAGCAGACTCGATGGGCCGAATGGACTACCTCTACTCCCATATCTTATGGAGCCAGAGCAATGGTAATCAGGTGAGTACCATCTGACCCTTTACCTTCCTGATACTGTCCTGGAATCAGAAAGAGAGGAGGCCAGTGGACCCTTCCCTGAGGAGGGGCTCCACACATTTTCAGATCCATTAATACTTCTATTCACCTCCAGGACAGGAATTCAACACAAACTCAATGGGTATTAGCAAGGAGGCAGCAATAATGTGTGCAGCGAAGTGTTAAATTATATTTGTCATATAAAAGGCAATAACAGTCTTTTTAACAAAGATAAAAAATTCTGTCTGGTGTCAACGTGGCGTAACCTTTCTATGGTTCTGTTATATCCAACGAACAAATGTTGCAACACGGAGATAAAAAGGTCAAGTTTGGACGTGAGTGGGCGGCCAGCTGCTCCTCAGACACCTGCAGTCAATTCCAAAGGGAGCCATCAGATAAACTTTCCTGTAACAGTAATTTGTTTCCTGTGTTGCCAATGGAATCTTGGCAGTCCGCTGAGATCGTGCTGCACCACGCTAGCGATCCTGCTCTCTGAGCAATTACACATTCCCAATCAAGATGGCAGGATCAGGATTAAACATCAACAGTTTTCCTTGAGAAATTCTGGAAAATGATACACTGGGTGAAATTTACAATGACGCACTGGTTAAGGGTATCTCAAAATCAAATTTGCCAAGGCAGGGTATTGAGAAACATCCCATAATTCCCCCTATTGTAGCATCCATTCCTCAGTGATTTTGCATTCTTTCCTACACCTTCCTAATTGTACATGGGGCACTCATTAAGGATATACCCCGACATCGGTCCTTAACCTTTCACTAATACACCCTGCGAGCCCACACCACATTTCCATGGTTTAAGTTGAGGTTGTGTCCTGGATTTAAGTCATCTTTGCCGAGGAAAAGTGCCTGCATCTACCTCGATTAGGTGGCCTGCCTATTCCCCCATCTCACCGCCACCTGTGCCGAAAGCGAACGTTCACCTCACAGTTTGGTTTCTCTGACTGCCTCCGACAGCATTGCCCCAGTTGGATCCTGCACAATGTTCAATTCATGCAGAATTCTGCCTCCGCCTTGTCCCACTCAACCATTATCTTTGCAACAGCGCTGACTTCACAGTCCTCTTTCTACATTTCTGCCTGTCTCACAACACAGCTCTTGCATTTACTCCGCTTGTCCACCATGGCTCAGTTGGTAGCACTCTGGCCTCTGAGTCAGAAGGTTCACGTCCCACTCCAGAAACATGAACACACAACCCAGCCCAGTGTAACACCGAGGGAGTGCTGCATTGCCAAGTGTTCTGTCCTTCAGATGACCTCTCAAGTGGAAATAAATGATGCCATGAAAGATTTTTAACGCTCAAAAAAACATAGTGCTGTCTGTGGGATCTTGCTGTGTGCATATTATGTGCTGTTTCCTTACAAATTGCCTATTTCTGAAAAGTGAGACATGCTGCTGAAGCTTTTCATCTTGTACTCATCAGGACAAATGCAAGAATACCAAATGTCAAACAATCACAACGAGGAGAACAGGAGAAAAGGGTGCTGATTGGTGACCATAACAATGAACTACATATTGGAAGCATTTTATTGGTTGCAAAGCTCTAATGGACCTCCTGACTGTAAACGGCACTACATTAACGCAACCCTTTCTTTCTGCGCATTGTCTCCTTTCCTCCACTCTGTTCCAACAGTTCTGTAGCTTTGTATCCATCTTTAGGTGCAAAACACTCACTGACTCTTCCCCCTGACCTGGGGGCATTAGTATGATGGACAACATCACATGGTTTGGTGCAAAAGACTCAGTTGTAAAAGCTCTGAAATCTTGACTTATTATTCACCAACTGATCTCAACAACAAGTATCGCACATCTCACGGTCTTCAGAGACCATAGTCTGAACCTTATTCCTCACAAGCAGGTAGATTGGGTTTGGGGTTGGGTGAGGTGTTAAAACTCTAAACGTTTCAAACCTGACCCCAACCTGCCCACTTCTGGGTTTAATGAAGGCAGGAAAATGGGCAGGGATCCATCCAGCTCCCAGGAGGTCGGTTAGCCAATTAAATATTTTTATGAGGCTGGCAGTCTGGTTTAATTCTGACCAAGGTCTGTGAACCACAGCAGCTGGATGGGTGGCTGGACAACCATGTGATGTTGTCCATCATACTAATGCCCCCAGGTCAGGGGGAGACTTTTGCAACCAATAAAGTACTTCTAATAGTATCTAAGGGTGTTTTTCCGAACGGAGATCTGGAACTAGTGGTGTTCTGCAGGGATCAGTACAGGGATCTGCTCTTTGTAATATATATAAATAACTTGGAGGAAAACGTAGCGGGTCTGATTAGCAAATTTGTGGATGTTACTAAGATTGCAGGAGTTGCGGATAGTGATGAAGATTGTCAGAGAATACAACAGGATATAGAAGGCTGCAAAATTGGGCAGAGAAATGGCAGATGGAATTTAACCTGGACAAATGCGAAGTGATGCATTTGGTAGATCCAATTCAGGTGGGAGCTATAAAATAAATGGCAGAACCATCAGGAGCATAGAGACACAAATAGATCTGGGCGTGCAGGTCCACAGATCCTTAAAAGTGGCAGCACAGGTGGTAATGGGGGTGAAGAAAGCATATGACATGCTTGGCTTCATAGAACGGGGTATCAAGTGTAAAAGCTCGAAAATTATGTTACAATTATATAGAACGTTGGTTAGGCCACATGTGGAATACTGTGTCCAATTTGGGTCACCGTGCTACCAGAAGGACGTGGGGGCTTTGGAGAGAGTACCAGGATGTTGCCTGTTATGGAGGGTATTAGTTATGAGGAGGGATTGAATAAACTGGGATTGTTCTCCCTCGAGAGACGGAGGCTGAGGGGCGACCTGATAGAAGTTTATAAAATTATTAGGGGTAGAGATAGGGTGAACAGTTGGAGGCTTTTTCCCAGGGCGGAAATGACAATTACTAGGGGGCACAGGTTCAAGGTGAGGGGGGAAAGGTTCAGTGGAGATGAGCGGAGGAAGTTTTTTACATAGAGGGTGGTGGTGGCCTGGAATGCACTGCCAAGTGAGGTGGTTCAGGTGGATACATTGGCTATCTTTAAGACTTATCCAGGTAGGCACATGAGCAGATGGGCTATAGAAGGATACAGGCGGTTGATCTAGATGAGACACGTGATCGGCACAGGCTTGGAGGGCTGAAGGGCCTGTACCTATGCTGTATTGTTCTTTGTTCTTTGTTCTATATGTAGTTCATTGTTGGGGTTACCAATCAGCACCCTTTTCTCCTGTAGCACACATTGTTGTGATTGTTTGAAATTTGGTATTCTTGCATTTGTCCTGATGAGTGCAAGATGAAAAGCTTCAGCAGCATGTCTCTTTTCAGAAATAGTCAATCTGTAAGGAAACACCACATAATATGCACACCGCAAGATCCCAGGGACAGCACTGTGATTTTTAGTGATGATTGAGAGTTAAAAATCTTTAATGGCATCATTTATTTCCACTTGAGAGGTCAGAGCGGCAGCTTAACATTCCATCTGAAAGACAGAAAGAACACTTGGCAATGCAGCACTCCCTCAGTGCTGCTCTGGGCTGGGTTGTGTGCTCATGTTTCTGGAGTGGGACCTGAACCTTCTGACTCAGAGGCTAGAGTTGAGATAGAGAATCAGTCATGCTCATATTGAGTGGTGGATTGGGTTGGATTTGGGTTTATTGTCACATGTACTGAGGTACAGTGAAAAGTATTGTTCTGCGTCCCATATATGAAAAACATAGGACGTACATAAATACACAATGTAAATACTTAGATACAGACATCAGGTGAAGCATCCAGGAGTGTAGCAATACTCAGGAGAGAAGATGTGTGGAGAGAGATCAGCTCAGTTCATAAGAGAGTCATTCAGTTGTCTGGTAACAGCGGGGCAGAAGCTGTTTTTGAATCTGTTTGTGCATATTCTCAGACTTTTGTATCTCCTGCCCGACGGAAGAAGTTGGGAGAGAGAATAACCCGGGTGGGAGGGATCTTTGATTATGCTGCCCGCTTTCCCAAGGCAGTGGGAGGTGTAGACAGAGTCAATGGATGGGAGGCGGGTTTGTGTGATGGATTGGGCTGTGTTCACGACTCTGAAGTTTCTTGCGGTCTTGGGCCGAGCAGTTGCCGTACCAGGCTGTGATGCAGCCCGATAGGATGCTTTCTATGCTGCATCTGTAAGAGTCACTGTGGGGATGCCAAATTTCCTTACTTTCGTGAGCATCTTTTTGCACTATTGTGCTTTTTTGGTCATAGCGTTGATGTGGGTGGACCAGGACAGATTGTTGGTGATGTACACACCCAGGAATTTAAAGCTGTCAACCATCTCCACCTCGGCACCATTGATGCAGACAGGGGTGTGTACGATACTTTGCTTCCTGAAGTCAATAACCAGTTCCTTAGTTTTGCTGAAGTTGGAGGAGAGATTGTTGTTGCTACACCACTCCACTAGGTTCTCTATCTCCCTCCTGTACTCTGACTCATCATTGTTCGAGATCTGACCCACTATGGTCATGTCATCAGCAAACTTGTAGATGGAGTTGGAGCCAAATTTTGCCACGCAGTCGTGTGTGTACAGGGAGTATAGTAGGGCGCTAAGTACGCAGCCTTGCGGGACTCCGATATTGAGGATTATCATGGAAGAGGTATTGTTGTTTATCCTTACTGATTGTGGTCTGTGGGTCAGGAAGTCGAGGATCCAGTTAGAGAGGATGAGCTGCACCCTCGGTTTTGGAGTTTAATATGAGCTTGGCTGGGATTATGGTGTTGAATGCGGAGCTGTAGTCAATGAATAGGAGTCTGACATGGGAGTCCTTGTTGTGGAGATGCTCCAGGGATGAGTGTAGGGCCAGGGAGATAGTGTCTGCTGTGGACCGGTTGTGGCAGTATGTGAATTGCAGTGGATCAAGGCATTCTGGGATTATGGAGCAGCCAGCCTTGAAGGACTGAGTGACATAATCCAGCTCCTTTCTTTCAACATTTCCCGTAACAGCCTCCCCGAACAGGCGCAGGAATGTGGCGACTAGGGGCTTTTCACAGTAACTTCATTGAAGCCTACTTGTGACAATAAGCGATTTTCATTTCATTTTCATTTCATTTCATTTCCAAGTCTATGAGTGGACTGGGGCTGGTTTAGCACACTGGGCTAAATAGCTGGCTTTTAAAGCAGACCAAGGCAGGCCAGCAGCACGGTTCAATTCCCGTACCAGCCTCCCCGAACAGGTGCCGGAATGTGGCGACGAGGGGCTTTTCACAGTAACTTCATTGAAGCCTACTTGTGACAATAAGCGATTTTCATTTCATTTCATTGACCTGCCTGTACAACTCTTCTTGCACTTTGCTGCTTCTTCCTCCATCTGACCCCTCGTTATTCGACCATTCCTTGGCTTGAATTTCTTTTGTGTTTTCTTTTAATATGGATTGGAGCAGCCAACCAGAGATGCCAAGCCTGAATCTTCCCTCGCAGATAACATTCCTTCAGAGAGGAGTTCTCCCAGATGTCCTGGTAATACGTAGCACTCAATCACTACCTCCTGAAGCTGACTATTTGGTCAGTATCTCATTGCTGTTTGCGGGAGTTTGTTTCGCATAAATTGGCCCCTGTGTTTCCTGCATTAAAACAGTGACTGCAATTCAAATGTATGGAAATAGCTGTAAAGGTCTTTGGGCTGCCCCAAGGATGGAAAAGTTGCTATATAAATGAAAGTTCCTTTTCTCTATTTCTTGTAGTGAATCCTTGCTGCCTTAAAGGATTATTCCTCATGTGAACGGTGATGTACTAATGCAAGCTTTTGACTCGTTAAAAGTATTTTACTTCAGAAACTGGAAATCGTAGCAACTTTTACAAGTTATGGAGCTGCTTAGCAATTGTTAGCACTGCAAAGAACAATTTTAGGCTTTAATATTCTCCCACTTACCCTTCTGTTATGGGCCAGGGTTTAGAGAACCCCAAAGTGTATCATGGAGCTCACCTGACCCACAGCTTTTAATAGATTGTGGTATGGGGAGCACACGGCCCACTCTACAGGTGTGGTACAGCAGAAATGGAAAAGTATTTTTTAAAGAAAAACAATGTTTATTCTATGAACTCAAGTTAACCTTTTTAAAACATACAGCGAACATCTTAGCAACCATTAATTCAAATACAACCCCCAAAGAATACAACACTAAGTAATCCTTTAAACTTCCCTTTTAACATCCATAAGTCTTAAAACACCTTTTACCAGAAGCACGCCAGGTTAAACTGTTATTAGTTTTAAATCACCAGGATCGATTTACAGTCTTTGGATTACAGAGAGAGATTCATACACCTTCTGGCTGTGACTGCAGCTATCCAGCTCTGAAAACGAAACTAAAACACATCCTGCAGCAAACAGCCTAAAACGAAAGTAAAAAAGCTGACAGACAGCCCAGCTCCACCCACTCTCTGACATCACTGCAGTAGTAAAGACCCATTTCTTAAAGGTACTCTCACTACAGATATTTATATACACACCATTTATAAACACCCATTTCTTAAAGGTACTCTCACTACAGATATTTATATACTGTGGGCAGCACGGTAGCATTGTGGATAGCACAATTGCTTCACAGTTCGAGGGTCCCAGGTTCGATTCTGGCTTAGGTCACTGTCTGTGTGGAGTCTGCACATCCTCCCCGTGTGTGCGTGGGTTTCCTCCGGCTGCTCCAGTTTCCTCCCACAGTCCAAAGATGTGCAGGTTAGGTGATTGGCCATGATAAATTGCCCTTCGTGTCCAAATTTTCCCTTAGTGTTGGGCGGGGTTACTGGGTTATGGGGATAGGGTGGAGGTGTGGACCTTGGGTAGTGTGCTCTTTCCAAGAGCCGGTGCAGACTCGATGGGCCGAATGGCCTCCTTCTGCACTGTAAATTCTATGAAATACACACCCATTTATAAACACCCATTTCTTAAAGGTACTCTCACTACAGATATTTATATACACCCCCATTTATAAACACCCATTTCTTAAAGGTACTCTCACATGATGCTTCTCCCAGACTCTTTCTTCCCAATCAGTAAGCAAATACCAACACCTCACATCTGTTCCAGACAAATGTTGTTCTTCATTCCTTAGGTGAGGTAAAGATAATATAGCACACGGCAGCCTGGGACTTCATTCCTTGAAGCCTACCCAACTGAGACACTTCCCGGAAAGGTCCAGATCTCCCAACACGCAAGTCAAAGTAACAACTTCCTCTGAGCAAGGTCTTCCTCTGGTTACATAAACTCCTGGCTACTTTGGAGCTCAGCCAGACCTCCGTGATCAAACAGTATGGTGTATGGTGGGCTAAACCAGGATAGGACAGGCTGGAGAAGGTACTTCCACTTGTGGGGGAGTGTGGAACAGTTATTGGCAAAATCTGTAAATGACCACATGGAAGTGTTCAAAGAGAATTTAGCTTCATACAGGGTCAGTAAAAACTCTTAAGGGGATAGAGCAAAAAAAAGTAAAACAGCTATGGTCGCCAGCTGGGGAAAGCTAACTAATGGAAAGAACACACAAAAGTGCAAAAATAATGTAGTTCCAGGGGATTGGGATAAAGTGCAGCAACAAAGTCTAAAGCTGATAGTCAGGTTTCAAAAAGAAAAACAGAAAGAAACTTGCTGGGAATCATGACTAACACTTGCCATTTCCAGAACTATTTTTTTTCCACTCATTCAAAGAATGTGAGCTTCGCTGGCGAGGCCAGCATTCATTGCCCATCCCTAATTGCCCTTGGGAAGGTGGTGGTGAGCTGCCTTATTAAACGCTGCAGTCCATGAGGTGTAGGTACACCCACAGTGCTGATAGGGAGGGAGTTCCAGAATTTCCAACCAGCAACAGTGAAGGAACGGCCAGTGTATTTCCAAGTCAGGATGGTGAGTTGCTGGGGTGGGAACTTCCAGGTGGTGATGTTCCCATGTGGCTGCTGCCCTTGTCTTTCTACATGGTAGTGGTTGTGGGTTTGGAAAGTGCTGTCAAAGGAGTCTTGGTGAGTTACTGCAGTGCATCTTGTAGATGGTACACACGGCTGTCACTGTGCGTCGGTGGTAGGGGGAGTGAATGTTTGTGGATGGGATGCCAATCAAGCGGGCTGTTTTGTCCTGGTTGGTGTCAAGCTTCTTGAGTGTTGTTGGAGCTGCACTCATCCGGGCAAGAGGAGAGTAATCCATTACACGCCTGACTTGTGCCTTGAGATTGTGAACAGGCTTTAGGGAGTCAGGAGGTGAGTTACTCACCACATGATTCCTAGCCTCTGACTTGCTCTTGTAGCCACAGTATATATATGGCTAGTCCAGTTCAGTTTCTGATCAATAGTAAGCCCCTACTTGTTGATAGTGGGAAATTCAGTGATGGGAATGCCGTTGAATGTCAAGGGATGACAATTCGGTTCTCTCTTATTGGAGGTGGCCATTGCCTGGCACTTGTGTGCTGTGAATATTGCTTGCTATTTGCCAACCCCAAGTCTGGATATTGACCAGGTCTTGTTGCATTTGGAAATGGACTGCTTCAGTAGCTTGATTACGAATGGTGCTGGATGCTTTGCAATCATGAATGAACATTCCCAATTCTGACCTTATGATGAAAGGAAGATCATTGATGAAACAGCGGGAGATGGCGAAGCCTAGGACACTACCCTCAGGACCTCCCGCAGTGATGGAGCTCATAAGACTGACCTCGAATAAACACAACCATCTTCCTTTGTCCAGGTTTGACTCCAACCAGCAGACAGTTTTCCCCTGATTCCCATTGACTCCAGTTTTGCTAGGGTTCCTTGAAGCCAACCTCAGTCAAATGCTGTCTTGATGTCAAGGGCAGTCACTCTCACCTCACTTCTGGAGTTCAGCTCTTTTGTCCATGTTTGAACCAAGGCTGGAATGAGGTCAGGAGCTGAATGGCCAAGGTGGAATCCAAACTGAGCGGCCATGAGCAGGTTATTGCTGAGGAGGTGCCGTTTGGTTGCTCTTTTCTATCGGGCAGAAGATACAAGAGTCTGAGAACGCACACCAACCGATTCAAAACAGCTTCTTCTCCACTGTTACCAGACTCCTGAAAGACCCTCTTATGGACTGTACCAATCTCTCCATGCATCTTCTCTACTGAGTAGTACTACACTCCGTATGTTTCACCCGATGTTTATGTCTATGTATTTACATTGCATATTTATGTATGTCCTATGTTTTTTCATGTATGGAACAATCTGCCTTGACTGTACGCAGAACAATACTTTTCACTGTACCTCGGTACATGTGACAATATATCTAAATCTAAATCTGTTGATGACCCCTTCCATCTCTCTACTGATGACCAAGAGTAGTCTGATGGGGTAGTAATTGGCCAGGTTGGATGTGTTCTGCTTTTAATGTCCTGCATGGTAGCACATGTGGATAGCACAATGGCTTCACAGCACCAGGGTCCCAGGTTCGATTCCCTGCTGGGTCTGCACTTTCTCCCCGTGTGTGTGTGGGTTTCTTCCGGGAGCTCCGGTTTCCTCCCACAGTCCAAAGACGTGCAGGTTAGGTGGATTGGCCATGATAAATTGCCCTTAGTGACTAAAATGGTTAGATGGGGTTATTGGGTTACGGGGATAGGGTGGAATTGAGGGCTTCAGTGGGTCGGTGCAGTCTCAATGGGCCGAATGACCTCCTTCTGCACTGTATGTTCTAATGTACAGGACACACCTGAGCAATTTTCCACATTTGCCGTGTAGAATATATTTGTTAATGACTTAAATAACATTATACAGATGTCCTTAATATCCAAAGTACTAAGATTGGTGGGACAGTGTTGCTTGTTTTAGCCTTAGTTTACTTTATTCTTATTCTGCCATCTTTGCTCATGAGTCGCCAGGTATCTTTCTGATACCGCCACGTGGTTCAAGTCCAAGTAATGATTAATAATGCAATGCACCGCTTAGTAAGAGTTAAATCAACGCTCATTTATTATATACAGCAATAAATACTTATACAATAATCCTACTTCTAGACTACTACCTACCACAAAAGGCCAATACTTAACTTTGGAAATGGTCCACCAAGTCAGGGAAACGAATGGTCTTTCGAATTGGTTCTGAGCCTGCGGGAATCAAAAGCTGGTACAAGTCGATAGTCAGGAGCGCCTATCTGGTAGCGATCGCTGGAGTAAGACTTATAGTTTTCTTGTAGAAGGGTCTCGAAGGTTGCGAGCAGGAGAATAAGGGTCGAGTTGAGCTTGGCCCCTATTCTTATAGTCCCTAGGGGCTTCCCGCCTCTCGGGGCGGACCTCGTACCTGGTTCCAAGTGATTGGACTTGGTCCCAATCACTTGGTTCGATATGCTCCAATAATGGGGCGATTCCTTGATCGGGGGGTGGTCGTTTACCTTTCTTTGTGTCTGCCCCTGCTGGCGCCGAAAGGTCTGGGTCGGCTTTCAATTGCTAATTTGTTGCAATTGTTCCCGGTGATAGAACATAGAACAATACAGCGCAGTACAGGCCCTTCGGCCCACGATGTTGCACCGAAACAAAAGCCATCTAACCTACACTATGCCATTATCATCCATATGTTTATCCAATAAACTTTTAAATGCCCTCAATGTTGGCGAGTTCACTACTGTAGCAGGTAGGGCATTCCACGGCCTCACTACTCTTTGCGTAAAGAACCTACCTCTGACCTCTGTCCTATATCTATTACCCCTCAGTTTAAAGTTATGTCCCCTCGTGCCAGCCATATCCATCCGCGGGAGAAGGCTCTCACTGTCCACCCTATCCAACCCCCTGATCATTTTGTATGCCTCTATTAAGTCTCCTCTTAACCTTGTTCTCTCCAACGAAAACAACCTCAAGTCCATCAGCCTTTCCTCATAAGATTTTCCCTCCATACCAGGCAACATCCTGGTAATTCTCCTCTGCACCCGCTCCAAAGCCTCCACGTCCTTCCTATAATGCGGTGACCAGAATTGTACGCAATACTCCAAATGCGGCCGTACCAGAGTTCTGTACAGCTGCAACATGACCTCCCGACTCCGGAACTCAATCCCTCTACCAATAAAGGCCAACACTCCATAGGCCTTCTTCACAACCCTATCAACCTGGGTGGCAACTTTCAGGGATCTATGTACATGGACACCTAGATCCCTCTGCTCATCCACACTTTCAAGAACTTTACCATTAGCCAAATATTCCGCATTCCTGTTATTCCTTCCAAAGTGAATCACCTCACACTTCTCTACATTAAACTCCATTTGCCACCTCTCAGCCCAGCTCTGCAGCTTATATATATCCCTCTGTAACCTGCTACATCCTTCCACACTATCGACAACACCACCGACTTTAGTATCGTCTGCAAATTTACTCACCCACCCTTCTGCGCCTTCCTCTAGGTCATTGATTAAAAATGACAAACAGCAACGGCCCCAGAACAGATCCTTGTGGTACTCCACTTGTGACTGTACTCCATTCTGAACATTTCCCATCAACCACCACCCTCTGTCTTCTTTCAGCTAGCCAATTTCTGATCCACATCTCTAAATCACCCTCAATCCCCAGCCTCCGTATTTTTTGCAATAGCCTACCGTGGGGAACTTTATCAAACGCTTTGCTGAAATCCATATACACCACATCAACTGCTCTACCCTCGTCTACCTGTTCAGTCACCTTCTCAAAGAACTCAATAAGGTTTGTGAGGCATGACCTACCCTTCACAAAGCCATGCTGACTATCCCTGATCATATTATTCCTATCTAGATGATTATAAATCTTGTCTCTTATAATCCCCTCCAAGACTTTACCCACTACAGACGTGAGGCTCACCGGTCTATAGTTGCCGGGGTTGTCTCTGCTCCCCTTTTTGAACAAAGGGACCACATTTGCTGCCCTCCAGTCCTCTGGCACTATTCCTGTAGCCAATGATGACATAAAAATCAAAGCCAATGGTCCAGCAATCTCTTCCCTGGCCTCCCAGAGAATCCTAGGATAAATCCCATCAGGTCCCGGGGACTTATCTATTTTCAGCCTGTCCAGAATTGCCAACACCTCTTCCCTACGTACCCCAATGCCATCTATTCTATTAGCCTGGGGCTCAGCATTCTCCTCCACAACATTATCTTTTTCCTGAGTGAATACTGACGAAAAATATTCATTTAGTATCTCGCCTATCTCTTCAGACTCCACACACAATTTCCCATCCCTGTCCTTGACTGGTCCTACTCTTTCCCTAGTCATTCGCTTATTCCTGACATACCTATAGAAAGCTTTTGGGTTTTCCTTGATCCTTCCTGCCAAATACTTCTCATGTCCCCTCCTTGCTCGTCTTAGCTCTCTCTTTAGATCCTTCCTCGCTACCTTGTAACTATCCATCGCCCCAACTGAAACTTCACACCTCATCTTCACATAGGCCTCCTTCTTCCTCTTAACAAGAGATTCCACTTCCTTGGTAAACCACGGTTCCCTCGCTCGACGCCTTCCTCCCTGTCTGACCGGTACATACTTATCAAGAACACGCAGTAGCTGATCCTTGAGCAAGCCCCACTTATCCAGTGTGCTCAACACTTGCAGCCTACTTCTCCACCTTATCCCCCCCAAGTCACGTCTAATGGCATCATAATTGCCCTTCCCCCAGCTATAACTCTTGCCCTGCGGTGTATACTTATCCCTTTCCATCATTAACGTAAACGTCACCGAATTGTGGTCACTGTCCCCAAAGTGCTCTCCTACCTCCAAATCCAACACCTGGCCTGGTTCATTACCCAAAACCAAATCCAACGTGGCCTCGCCTCTTGTTGGCCTGTCAACATATTGTTTCAGGAAACCCTCCTGCACACACTGTACAAAAAACGACCCATCTATTGTACTCGAACTATATCTTTTCCAGTCAATATTTGGAAAGTTAAAGTCTCCCATAATAACTACCCTGTTACTTTCGCTCATATCCAGAATCATCTTTGCCATCCTTTCCTCTACATCCCTAGAACTATTAGGAGGCCTATAAAAAACTCCCAACAGGGTGACCTCTCCTTTCCTGTTTCTAACTTCAGCCCATACTACCTCGGAAGAAGAGTCCCCATCTAGCATCCTCTCCGCCACCGTAATACTGCTCTTGACTAGCAGCGCCACACCTCCCCCTCTTTTGCCTCCTTCTCTGAGCTTACTAAAACACCTAAACCCGGAACCTGCAACATCCATTCCTGTCCCTGCTCTATCCATGTCTCCGAAATGGCCACAACATCGAAGTCCCAGGTACCAACCCATGCTGCCAGTTCCCCTACCTTGATGGCTGATTAAAATGCAGCTGTCTGGGTTGTTGTGACGTTGATGGCTGCAAGTATCGGTCTGGACTGACTTCCCCAGAGGCGAATACACTGGGTGCGATTCTCCACTCCCACGCCGAAGTGGCCGCGCCGTCGTGAACGCCGTTGAGGTTCACGACGGCGCGGAACGGCCCCGGTCCCGACCGATTCAGGCCCTGACAATGGGCCAGTATCGGGGCCGCGTCATCTACCCGCGCCAGGCCTTGTCGCCCGCGTAAAAGCGGCGCCGATTAGATGACGTGGCCGGCGCCGCATAACGGACGTCATCCACGCATGCGTGGTTGCCGTCCTGTCCAAATCCGCCCCGCAAGAAGATGGGGGACGGATCTTGCGGGGCCGCGGAAGGAAGGAGGTCCTCCTTCAGAGAGGACGGCCCGACGATCGGTGGGCACCGATCGCGGGCCACCCCACATTCCAGGTGAAGCCCGGTGCAGGATCCCCCCTTGCCCCCCCACAGGCCGCCACCCCCCAGCGTTCATGCACCGCCCACGACTGTAGCGATCAGGTGTGGACGGCGCTGGGGGGAACCCGCCGTTTTGGCCTGGCCGCTCAGCCCATCCGGGCCTCAGAATAGCGGGGGTGCCGGAGGATCGCCATTTTGGGTATCTCCGGCGGTTCTCCGACCTGCGGCCCGCGGAACTCGACCGGGCCATTCCCGCCGCTTGGGAGAATCACGGGAGGGCGTCGGACCGGCGGCCCTGGAAATTTCGGCGCCCCAGGCGATTCTCCCAACCGGCGTGAGAGTGGAGAATCACGCCCACTGTTTTGCCTGCAGCTGTCCGTTTGAGTCCTGTTGGCTGATTTTCCCATCAGCCTCTTCCATTCGCCATTTTAAATCGGGGTTTGACCATTCTAATCAGGAATCAGCCATTTTACGTGGCTACATTCCCTCCTTGTGATCCTAACGCGAAGCGTGAAGGATCACATCACTTTGTTACTTTCCATTCCCTGACCGGGGGGGGGACACCTCCTACATGGCCTCTGCTCTGACCCTAGCTATCCACAAAAAATTTTACCTAACAATTCGAAATATGTCAGACAGGGACGTGCATTACAAAATAACAAACTTGGAACCTCTAATTTATCCTTATTACACTATACTCGCTAAACATTGCATTATTCTCTCTTCCTAAAACATACAACAAACTCACATCATTCCATATAATCTTTCCTGGCTTGGCAGTCAAGCTCAGGATCATACAAGGTTTTTTTTTTCATGAAAGGTTTTGTACACCTTTTTATTTACAGCAATAACGCAAGTGAATGCACTTTATTGTTTTTATTATAGATCGCGGGGGTCGGGGGTCTGGTCGTAACCGAATATAGGGGATCTGATCCGATATACCGGGGTTCGAGCGCGGTACGCTCTCCTTCTCCATAGCGCCCTTCTCCAGCGCATAGTCTGCACTGCACAGCAGAGTATCGCCAACGCTAACAGTGCTTCTATCACGTAGGACAGGGAGTACCAGGTTATGAACCTGGCACACCAGGAAGTTGCAGTGTCGCTGGTGACTGGGCTCTGGGTACTGCGGGGCAGTGAAACATTAACGGCTGGGAGGTTTGAAGTCATGGGGTTCGCGTTCCGCGCAACCAAATGTTCAAGAAAAAAATGTTGATCACGATGAAGGAAGTCCTCATGGCTGTCCTGGCTGTCCTCTTTCCTTTTCTTTCTTTTGTTCTTTGTTTTCTCCGGTCCTGGAGCTTCTGGAGTTCTGTAAAAACAAGCATAGTATCTGTAACTACCTTTGTTTAATATCCGGTATGCTCGTGTGTCTGTCCTTTGGTGCCAATTATTCCCTTATAATTGGTCACTATGTGCGACTCCCTCATTTTTTATCAAAAACAAATTTTAGGACACGGCACACTTCCCAATCATGAACCAGTGCTGATTTATCATCCAAATGTTCCTGGATGTAAATAGCAGATGGCAGCAACCTAAAGGTTGCCTAAACAAATAAAAACGTTTTGAAATGAAAAATGTCAAATTCAGGTTGGAGCAGGTATTTGCACCTGGGGGCCTTCCGATTTTCCTGGTCCGCTTAGCCATGATCACAATGCAATGACTCTATAAGATCATTGGGTCATAAGACGTAGAAGCAGAAGATAGGGTGGAAGTGAGGGCTTAATGTGGGTCGGAGCAGACTCGATGGACCGAATGGCCGCCTTCTGCACTGTATGTTCCATGTTCTAAGTCGACCATTCGGCCCATCTAGTCTGCTCCACCATTCAATGAGATCATGAATGATCTGATGTGATAATCCTCGACTCCACTTTCCCACCTTATCCCCATAACATTTGATCCCCTTACTGATTAATCTCAGCCCTGACCATAGTTAATGACCCAGCCTCTACAGCTCTCTGCGTTAAAGAATTCCACTGATTTGCTACTCTCTGTGATAAGAAATTCCTCCCCATCTGTCTTAATTGGATGACCCCTTACTCTATTGCATGGGTGTATGGAGCTGACTCGATCTCAATATGATGATGCCATTGTTGAATAGGCCACCAGTACACTGTGGTCCCACATGAAGATGAAAAGACTGCTTGTGTACCTTGAAGTCAACTCTGCCGGGTTCGAGAAGGGTACTGGCAAAATAAGTTCGTAGAAGTCATCTTCAAATACAGTACGGCTTTTTTTAGTGCGAGATTCAATCTTGAATTCTGAAGTGTTAAAAATTCTTTTGTTTGAAGGCATGGGGTAGGGAACAGTCAAATGTCAAATGGGTGTTTATGAGATAATGAGGATATTTTTGCATTGGTATTCTGGGATCACAAACACATTTAGCTAAAGACTTTCTCATCTCCTCAACTTTAAAAGAATTATAACAACTTCAAAGTAGAACAAGGCCTTTTTGTATCTTTGCTCTGTCAGCAAGACAGAGAAGCAGAACTAATTTTATCTTCAGCTGACACAGTTAAAGTCATCGAATTGCAATGTTATGGTGATCTTAACGCAACAACGTTGACAGCTCAGGTTTGAAGCCCAGCTAAATATTTATTCTTCGCTGCCTTCCACTTTCAGATTCCCATGCAGTTATCTAAGGAGCAAAGAATTAACTCGCAGTTATATAAGCATCTTATTGCATCTTTTAGAACCAGCAAATCAAATTTGGCCATTGCTGGAATGTAGACAAGCAATTGCACAAAGCAAAATACCACCAACAGAAAAAGGAATGAAGGGCTGGTTTCGCTGTTTTTGTTGGCGATTCTTGGGGATCTCAATGTAGTTGACTCTTAACTGCTCTCTGGTGCAGCCTAGCACTCAGTTATGTCAGGCTGCTGCTACGAGCTCCTCGAGAAGAGCGCCCAGCATGAAACTCAAAGCAATTGAGAGTCTTGCTGGTGATACTTATATCCCAAAAAATTATTATGCCAAAGAAATGGAGAAATATTGACCAGGATGACTTTGACCGGAGACATGGGGCCTCTATTTAACAGCTCTATCCAAAAGGCAGTAGCTGGGATTTTGCCCTCACGCTCTCCATTCAACAGGTCTGAAGCAACATGAACCAGGCGAAGGGACCACACCAGGGGGCACACAGCTAGGTACAACCCCCCGGGGACAGAAGGGCATGCCTTGGTGGTACCAAGTGGCTGTGAGGGGAGAGTCCTTCTGGGGAGCTCCACGGGAGGGATGGGGGGTCCCATGTCCATGGGGGGAGTCTCCATGTGTTTGTGAGGGATGATTCCCCCTTATCCGAGGCGGGGGGGGGTTAGGGGGGGGAGTCCCAGTGTGCCTGTGGGGGGAGGGGGGGGGGGTTCCCCATGTGCATGTGAGTGGGTCTCCATGTCCATGGTTGGGGTGGGGCGGAGGGGTGGAGTGTGTGAGGATGTTCTTCATTCATTCTTCACAGGAGATCAGGAGACCATTTAGAAACAACACTCCGATGTCTGGAATCCCAACATTGCCGACTCTTTCAGGCCTGATGGTGAGGGGTATGCCTCCAGGTGCTTTTCCTCCTAAGTATTGGACAAAATGGAAAGAAAGGCCAGTTGTGCAGCCACCACTCTTCCCGCCTCGTCCAGCATGTAGAAGGGAAAGTGGAAAATTCCGCCCAGTATCCCCTGCAATCCCTTGAAGTGTTCACCTAGCTTCTGTCTTGCAAGACCTGGAAAAGGGCTTGAACCTCCAATCTTCCAGTTAAATCTTCTAAAAAAAAAAGCTGAACCCTTGATACATTCTGTATGTTTTCACTCGCCGAGTTTTATGGAAAGCTATTAGAGGCATGCCTTGCTTTTTAAAATTAATTCTTGTGTAAATAACAATAGCAACTTATATTTGCATAGCACCTTTACCCCAAGTCGCTTCACCGGAGCGACACGAAACAAAGACATTTATTTCCTGTCCCTGGTTGCTCTGGGAATGTGGCGGTGCTGTTTCTGGGTTTGCTGGGCCACCCTAGAGCCAAGAGTGAAGTGTCGCGCACATCGGTGTGGATCGAGAAGCGCATGTAGGCCGAAACTGAGTAAGGAGGGCAGGCTTCCTTCCCTAAAGGACGTCAGTGAACCAACTGGGGTTTTGACAATAATTTTTCCATGGGAAACGAAGTATAGGGCAATTCCCCAGCACATATGCACTCTAAAGTTCATTCTATATCTTCTCTTAAGGGACTGGTCGCTGTGCGGGCCTGGTTTATTTTGAGAGGGAGTGAGATCGGCCTTCCCTCCCTTCGCTCTGTTCTTTCTGAAATGCAGCCCAGCTGCCAAAGCTATTCTACGCTCAGGGGGTGATTAACACTTCAAACGTCACTTGACATGTGATTTCTCAAAACAGGCCATCTGACCTGTTGAGCATCTCCAGCTTGTTTTGTTCTTGCGTTTGCCAAAAAAAGCTTCTCGAGTTCCCTGCCAGTGTGGCCCCATTCTTCCACACACGGCATTATGATTTCAGTTGCAATGGTATGAAAGCCGATCCGAAATAAGTCCTCATGAAGGCCGGCGGTCCATTCAGCGCTAATCAATCCATTCCGTCTGTAACAACAGTTTTTGACACCATGGTGTTGCAAGAAACAAAACAAACATCAAAAGGAAAATTCAATGCGGGACTTTCTGAACTGCGCTGGGACCAGTGATCCTGCGAACGGTATAATTAAGGAAGTAGAGAGAGGGCTTTAAACTAAACATGGGGGGGAGATGGTTCCGGAAAGGGGATCTGTCAGCTTACAAAGCAAGAGGACATGGCAGCATTGCAAGGCAGCTAGAGTGTGACAGGAAGGAACAGGGTGGACAAACAGGAAATAAAAACAACTAGGTTCAAAGGCTGGCAAAAAAAACCAAAATGAATGGCTCTTTCCTTAAATGCACATAATATTCAGGCACGACATCAAGAAATTAACGGCGCAAATTGGGTATGATCTTATAGCCATTAGAGAGATGTGGTTACAATGCGATCAAAACTGCGATCTAAACATCCTGGGTTTTGTGATTTTTCATAAGGAGACGCAGGAAGAAAAGGGTGGTGAGGTAGCTTTGTTAGTACGAGATGGAATACGTACATTAGCGAGAAATGATCTTGGATCAGAAGATGTAGAATCCATATGGGTGGAAGTGAGATATAATTAAGAGGGAGAAGGCACTGTTGGGAGTAGCCTACAGGCCCTGCAAACAGTAGCGAGATGTTGGACGGAGAATAAATCAGGAGATAATTAGAACATGGGTGACTTTAATCTTCATGTAGATTGGGAAAATCAAATTGGCAGAGGTAGCCATGAGGAAGAATTCATGGAGTGTATTCAGGACAGTTTCCCAGAACAATATGTTGTGGAATCAGGCTAATTTGGATTTGGTAATGTGTAAGAAGGCAGGTATAATAAACAATCTCAGAGTAAAAAAATCCCCAAGGAAACAGTGACCATAACATGGCAGAATTTAGCATTCAGTTTGAGAGTGAGAAACCTGGGTCAGAAACAACTGTGCTCAATTTAAGTCAGGGTAATTAGAAAGGAGTAAGGACAGCATTGGCTGGAGTAGTCTGGGAAAGAGGTTTAATAGAAAAGACAGTTGACCAGCAATGGCAGACTTTTATAAAAAAGATATATCCCAGCGAGGAAGAAAGATTCTCGGAAGGGGAAAAATCAGCCATTGTTAACCAGGTAAATTCAGGATAGGACCAAACTGAAAGTAAAAACATACAATGTGGCAAAGATTAGTGGTAAGGATTGGGAAAGTTGTAAAAACCAACAAAAGATGCCCAAAAAATAATAAAGAGGGAGTGGATAAACTAGAAGGGTAGCAGCAAACAGACAGTAAGAGCTTCTTTGAATATATATGAAGTAAGAGAGAGGCTATCGTGAACACAGTCCGCTGAGAGAATGAGACTGGGGGAACAATAATGGGGAACCAGGAAATGGCAGAGGAGTTAAACAAATACTTTGGGTGGAATTTTCCATTGTCTGCACAGTGTTGACTTAAGTGAGAAAATCAGTTGCAGAGCCAAGAGAAAATCTGGAGGTGTGGCCCATGCTGTCACACCAGCAGGGTGGGGCCAAGAGAAGTTGGCACCCAGGAATCCCGAGATCAGGCACCGTTTAAAAAGGGCACCCAATCTCCAATATGAAATATAGGAACCGCCCCACACGCACACGGAGTCTCCCCGCATGGACACAAGGGACCCTCCTCATATGAACAAGGGGAACCTCCCCCTCCACATGCCCAAGTGGAACCCTCCCCCAGACAATAAGGGGAATCATCCCAATGGAGCGCCTTAAAGGACCCCCCTCGCACTGCCCCCTAGCATTTCCCCCTGGAACTTCCCCCTGGCAATCCGGCACTAGCCCCAACATTTGCTTGGCACCCTGACACTGCCCCCTGGCGCTGCTGGAGCAGTTGCAGGGGCAGTGGTAAGATGCTGGGGGTAGTGCCGGGGTCAGTGCCAGGGTAATGCCCGAGCATGACCAGCTCCTCCTCCTGGGGGGAGGGGGGTGGTGTGTGCAGGGGGGCTACACTTACCTGTTCCCTTCACCAGGTTCCCATTTTTGAACAGCAGTTGTAAACCTCGCTGACGTGACGTCATGTTGACGAGGAGGAATTCCGGATATAGGGGAACGGTATGGTGGGAAAGCTGCGAAATACATAAACAGTTACTTAAATGAGGTTCCTGGTCTTCCTGGGCTTGTTACCCCACGGGCGAGAGGCGCAGGGAGAATCGGAAAAAAGACCTCACCGGCGAAAATCTCATTTTCCGAGTCTCATCAGATGTCGCGCCCACATTGTCGTTTGCGCTCATGGCGAACACAGAGGTAAGGGATAAAGGGAAAGGGACTGCCCATTTAACAGAAAGATCAGGAGGAATGTCTCCTCTCAGAGGTTAATGAATCTGTGGAATTCTTTACTGCAGAGAGCTGTAGTGGCTGGGTCGTTAAGTATGTTGAAGGCTGAGGTAGACAGATTTTTAATCAGTGAGGGAATCAGGGGGCGCAATTCAACGGAAACATTTCAAAGTGTCATTTAGAGTGAGTTTGGTGGGGTGTTTCGCAATGGCCACATTGGCGAGGTAGCGGCCGGATTCAACGCCGCTTAGTGTTCAATTCTGGTCACCACACTACCAGAAGGATATGGAGGCTTTAGAGAGGGTGCAGAAGAGATTTACCAGGATGTTGCCTGGTATGGAGGGCATTAGCTATGAGGAGAGGTTGAAAAAACCCGGATTGTTCTCCCTGGAACGACGGAGGTTGAGGGGCGACCTGATAGAGGTCTACAAAATTATGAGGGGCATAGACAGAATGGATGGTCAGAGACTTTTTCCCAGGATAGAGGGGTCAATTACTAGGGGGCATAGGTTTAAGGTGCGAAGGGCAAAGTTTAGAGGAGATGTACGAGGCAAGTTTTTTACACAGAGGGTAGTGGGTGCCTGGAACCCGCTGCCGGAGGAGGTGGTGGAAGCAGGGACGATAGTGACATTTAAGGGGCATCTTGACAAATACATGAATAGGATGGGAATAGAGGGATACCGACCCAGGAAGTGTAGAAGATTGTAGTTTAGTCGGGCAGCATGGTTGGCACGGGTTTGGAGGGCCGAAGGGCCTGTTCCTGTGCTGCACTTTTCTTTGTTCTTTTGTTCCTTAGTGCTGAAAATGAGCCCCACAAGAAGGTCAACAATCCCACCAAGCTGCAAGGGTATCAGTTCGGCCTGCCACCCCTCAAATTCCCAAACCAACATTCTCCCCCCCAACCCACCCCACCCCACCCCCCACCCCCCCCCGCCAATCAGCTGGCTGACACCTCGCACCCCCCACACAACTGATCTTTGTGTGCGTTCCTCAGAACCCCTCGCACCCACCAGCACAACCCCTTCAAGTCCAGGTGCGGTGCCCACGCATGCCACCTGTGTAGATCCCCCGACCTATCAAACGTGCAGCTCTCAATGCCCTCTCTTTGTCCCCGCAGGAGAAGATAGCCCCAAATAAGCCGGGAAGGGACAAGACAGGGGGAGGGATCCCAGAGATTCAAGTCCTCATCCCCTATGAGGAACGCGCCCTGGAAATCACGAGTGTGATCGAGGAGAGAGCAGTCACTGACAGCGAGGTTGGTCTGCACCTCAGAGGTGAGGATCCATTGTCCCTTCACCCAGATGAACTGTCTCAAGTGAGTTGTTCATGTCAGACTAAATGATCCGTCCCTTTCACTGACCAGACGTCCATTGTCTCACTGGATCTCCATTTGAGGGGGCCGGGCCATCCAGAGTGCTTCTCCCCCGTCCCGCCCCCAAGAGACCACCTCAGAGGAGAGCTCCAAGTAGATCACCGGCATCACAGCGATCAGCCCCACCTTCCACCAGCGCAGAGACACACACCTCGGTGGGTGACATTAGTGGACAGGCTTCTGGTGCACAATCTGGTGAGCAACCCCAGTAGCTGGTGCAGATGGAGGCAGGAGCTTTCAAGGGAGACAGAAGACCCCAGGGAACAGCTGGGTCCCAGCCAGCTGCTGAGCCCCTGGACAAGGTTCTCCCAGAGCTGAGGCAGATGATAGGAGACAGCTTGAGGTTCAGGAGGTGATGCCTACGACGGTCCAACAACTGCAAGGCCGATTAGAGGAATCTCAAATGCTTCAGACACAGGAGATAGTGCAGGCAATGCGTGGCACTGAGGCCAACACTGCCAGGGTGGCGACCGCATTGGAAAATCTGGAGCACAACATCCGAGTCTTGAGTGGTGGTGCCCAATGCATGGCTCATTGTGTGACCACCATGGCTGAGGACCATGACAGCATGTCCCAGTCGTATTTGGACATTGTGAGGCACTGCAGAGCATGGCCCAGTCACTGAGGAGCATCGGTGAGGGCGCCAACACCATTGCACAGGCAATGGGGAGCCTCCAGGACTGGCAGAGACAGATGACTCAGAGGTTTCTGGACCGGCCTCCAGGTCCCCCTCCGTCCCATGAAGTCACCCTTAGCACTAAGGGCACCGTCAGGGAGGAGGAATCTCCAGAGGCCAACCCAGGGCCTTCCTCAAGGAGAGCACAGCGGCCTCCAGTCCTTCCAAATCCCCTCCTGACACCTGCGCATCTCAAGGGCAGTGGGCAGAACAGGTGACGTCAATGACACCGGTACGTAAGCCGGGCCCTCCAGCTCCGGGATCTCTAGAAGACGTCAGCCATGGGTCCTGAAAGCAGCAGTCTGCCTCCAGCTCTGATGGACATACTGAGATGTGGCGATGCCGGCGTTGGACTGGGGTGAGCACAGTAAGAAGTCTTACAACACCAGGTTAAAGTCCAACAAGTTTGTTTCAAATCACTAGCTTTCGGAGCACTGCTCCTTCCTCAGATTCACCTGAGGAAGGAGCAGCGCTCCGAAAGCTAGTGATATCGAAACAAACCTGTTGGACTTTAACCTGGTGTTGTAAGACTTCTTACTGTACACACTGAGGACACACTGGACGTATCACTAGACCACGGAGGATCAAGAAGGGTGAGGAGCACTGAGTGGGCATCGGGATGGTCGCTATCTGAGCTTAGGGGGAATAGAAACTTGACACAGTAAAATGTTCACCTTTAAAACATGTCACACCTCATACATGTGAAGACTGTCACGTTAACCTTCACAGCGGGCCTGCCCGCACCCCTGCCCCTGTCGCCCTCAACTCCGCCCAACCCCCGCCCTCGGGCACAGTGGTCCAAAATCAAAGACCCCGTTCAGAGGATGGGTGGGAGCTGTCAGCAGAAAGACAGGGGACAGCCTTGGCAGAAAGTAAGGAGCAGCAGAGCTAACCTCACAGTGAGTGATCATCACTCTCCTGCCTTGTGTAGTGATCCGCTGACAGTGCCAACACAGGCCCATCGTCCCGGAGTGATGTTACATAGAGCCTTGGAGGGTGGAACAGGGTGGTTTGGGGGTGGGGCGGGGGGGGGGGGTGGAATGGGGCGGAAGGAGGATTGAAGGAGTAGAATGATGGGTATGGAGGAAAAGAGCGGCAGATGGATTGGGGGTGAGGGGAATGGGGCTAGGGAGGGAAATGGGTGGGGAGGTTGGGGGCGTTGTGGGGGGGAATGGGGAAGGAGGGAGGGACATGGGTGGGGAGGTTGGGAGCGTTGTGGGGGGGAATGGGGTAGGAGGGAGGGACATGGGTGGGGAGGTTGGGGGCATTGTGGGGGGGAATGGGGAAGGAGGGAGGGACATGGGTGGGGAGGTTGGAGGCGTTGTGGGGGAGAATGGGGGAGGAGGGAGGGAAATGGTTGGGGAGGTTGGGGGCGTTGTGGGGGAGAATGGGGAAGGAGGGAGGGAAATAGGTGGGGAGTTTGGGGGCGTTGTGGGGGGGAATGGGGGAGGAGGGAGGGAAATGGGTGGGGAGGTTGGGGGCGTTGTGGGGGGGAATGGGGAAGGAGGGAGGGACATGGGTGGGGAGGTTGGGAGCGTTGTGGGGGGGAATGGGGTAGGAGGGAGGGACATGGGTGGGGAGGTTGGGGGCATTGTGGGGGGGAATGGGGAAGGAGGGAGGGACATGGGTGGGGAGGTTGGAGGCGTTGTGGGGGAGAATGGGGGAGGAGGGAGGGAAATGGTTGGGGAGGTTGGGGGCGTTGTGGGGGAGAATGGGGAAGGAGGGAGGGAAATAGGTGGGGAGTTTGGGGGCGTTGTGGGGGGGAATGGGGGAGGAGGGAGGGAAATGGGTGGGGAGGTTGGGAGCGTTGTGGGGGGGAATGGGGAAGGAGGGAGGGACATGGGTGGGGAGGTTGGAGGCGTTGTGGGGGGAATGGGGAGGAGGGAGGGAAATGGGTGGGGAGGTTGGGAGCGTTGTGGGGGGGAATGGGGAAGGAGGGAGGGACATGGGTGGGGAGGTTGGAGGCGTTGTGGGGGAGAATGGGGGAGGAGGGAGGGAAATGGGTGGGGAGGTTGGGGGCGTTGTGGGGGAGAATGGGGGAGGAGGGAGGGAAATAGGTGGGGAGTTTGGGGGCGTTGTGGGGGGGAATAGGGGAGGAGGGAGGGAAATGGGTGGGGAGGTTGGGGGCATTGTGGGGGAGAATGGGGGAGGAGGGAGGGAAATCGGTGGGGAGGTTGGGGGCGTTGTGGGGGAGAATGGGGGAGGAGGGAGGGAAATGGGTGGGGAGGTTGGGGGCATTGTGGGGGAGAATGGGGGAACAAAGAACAAAGAAATGTACAGCACAGGAACAGGCCCTTCGGCCCTCCAAGCCCGTGCCGACCATGCTGCCCGACTGAACTACAATCTTCTACACTTCCTGGGTCCGTATCCCTCTATTCCCATCCGATTCATGTATTTGTCAAGATACCCCTTAAATGTCACTAACGTCCCTGCTTCCACCACCTCCTCCGGTAGCGAGTTCCAGACACCCACTACCCTCTGTGGGAGGAGGGAGGGAAATGGGTGGGGAGGTTGGTGGCATTGTGGGGAAGATTGGGGGAGGAGGGAGGGAAATGGGGGGGGGGGGGGGGGGGGTGCTGACTAACACAGCCTCGTCGAGGATAATCTGGAGATGACGAGGGCCTCCTGGTCCTCCTGACATGTTGGACCCTTGCCGCTGCCTGTCCTCCATCCTTCGTCCCCTCCCAGGACCTATCCGGGAGCCTCTCCTGGTCCACGTTATCCTCCTCAGATGAGACTGAATGTCCCAACACCTCTACCTGCTCCTCCTCCTCCAGCATGCTGCCTCACTGCTGTGCCAGATTGTGGGGCGCACAGCAGACCACCACAAAGTGGCAGCGGGTATCTTTTGTCTCCCGTCATCCTGGGGTGGTCCTTGAAGCCATCAGGGATCAACGAGGACCCCAGGATGTGACTGTCATGCACGCTCCCAGGGTAGCGGGCACACACGTGCATGATTCAGAGGCAGTGGCCACACACAATCTGAACCTTCATGATGGGTAATCCCTTCCTGTTAATATAAGGCATTCATTAATGCCCCAGTGCCCGCAGGGCGACAGGTGTGTCATTGATCACCACCTGCACCTGGGGCATCATGGCGCTGGCAGCAAACCCTGCAGCCCGGGCACCATGGTGGGCCTGGTTCAGCTCAATGGTGATATAATCTGATTCTCGGGCATACAGAGCATCCGTGAAGATTGTGATATGCCACCCAGGTCCCCGCTCGAGCCCTGGAATGGCCCGTTGGCGTAAATCTTTAGGGCTTTGTTGACTTTCACGGCCACTGGGAGCAGGTGCCGTTCTCCTCAATGGGGTGCCATGTCCATGTGGACGTGGCACAGGTGCCGCACTGTCTCTCTGCGGAGACGCAGCCTTCTGCGGCAGATGGTGTCCGTCGGCTCATTGAATGAGCGACAAAGTTTGTACACTTTGGGCCGTCGCTGGCCTCCGCTTCTGGGCTTCCCCTCCGCTTGATGGACGGCCGGGTCCCTGCACGTGGGATGCCGCCAGCAGCCATCATTGTCGCTGCTGCCATCTACGCTGCCTGCCCGCCTCGGCTGCCACAAGCCCCACGAGGGCAGCCTCTGCGGGATCAACTCCAGCAAACATCGTTTTATCTGGACGGAATTGGAGAAGGAGTGAGGTCGACAATCAGTTAGGGCTTCCATCCCGGGACCCTCAAATCCCCCAAGCCTCGCCCACCCTTACCATGACTGTCCCGCCACATCAAAACCCTAAATGGCAGCCGCAAGACCTCTGCCGGCAACAGGGAGGCCGTGCTCAGCTGTCCTCCGCTCATCCACACATTGACCCTTTGGTTGCGAGAGGATCCACAGTGCTGAAGCCCTGCTCTTTAGTGTTTGATTGTTGGCAGCGGCGTCCATGATGCTGACACTCCTAGAGTACAGGCACACTGGTCAGGCATCAATGTGTGCTGGACATGCAATGCACTAATCATCCTCTGAGGCATCACACACATGCCCTCGAGGACGCACTTGAGAGTTGAGGTGCGTGCGGTGTTCTCACAACTGACAGGGCTAATTCCTCATTTGAAATAGCCTTCAGCTGTGAAGCTGGAGGCTGCTCACAGTCAAAGGGAGTGAAATTCAGTTTCAGGATGGATGCCACAGCATAGCTCTGATCTGTGAGAGTTTGGCAGGATGGACAGGGGAGTGGGGTAATTCCTGGGAGGCCGCTCCATTCGCCTTCAATCTCGCGAATGAGATTGAAATGAATACAAATGATATTGTCGCCGTTTTGGGGCGGGTTCCGGAACTCGGCCGGGTGAATCGCAAAATGGTTCGTGCCCAGCGCAAATCTCGATTTTGTCCTCTCTCCCACTATTCACTCTAACTCCCCGATCCATGCCGGGCACATCACATTATGGGGATAAGGTGGGAAAGTTGTGTTGAGGATTATCACATCAGATCAGTCGTGATCTCATTGAATGGCGGAGCAGACTCGATGGGCAGAATGGCCTACTTCTGCTCCCTGTCCTGTGCTCAAATTACAGCCTGTTATCCCACTGCGAGGCATAGGTCACTGCATTAATGCTTTCTTTCCTCTTCTGGTAGCATGGTAGCACGGTAGCATAGCGGTTAGCAAATTGCTTCACAGCTCCAGGGTTCTAGGTTCGATTCCCAGCTTGGGTCACTGTCTGTGCGGAGTCTGCACGGTCTCCCCGTGTCTGCGTGGGTTTCCTCCGGGTGCTCCGGTTTCCTCCCACAGTCCAAAGATGTGCAGCTTAGGTGGATTGGCCACGCTAAATTGTCCTTAGTGTCCAAAAGTGCCCTTAGTGATGGGCAGGGTTGCTGGGTTGTGGGGATAGGGTGGAGGTGTGGGCTTGGGTAGGGTGCTCTTTCCAAGAGCCGGTGCAGACTCAATGGGCCGAATGGCCTCCTTCTGCACTGTAAATTCTATGGTCTATGGTGTGGGTTATCGAACATAGACGTGTAATGAATTGGAATATAGACCGAGTGAGGGAAAACAGATTATGACAGGCTCACGCCTGTATCAAGAAACCCCTCAAACGCAGGTACATCCCCTACCCCCACACCAACACGTGAATCCTGTTCTCTGTTCCTCAGGATGGCCCCAAAACTGGACCAGGCCATGTGCCAACATTCGTTTTTGTAATGTCCCAGCTGTATTGCTTAGTCCTATTCTGAGTTGCCAGCTAATTCCAGTCGCACCAGCTATTTAAATACCACAATTTTGCATCAATATTTGGTTATCTCTGTTGACCCTTTATAGCCATTCAAGTGTTCAAGTAGGGGCAGCGTGGTGGCACAGCACTGTGGTTAGCACTGCTGACTCACAGAGGCAGGGACTCGGGTTCAATATCGGCATCGGGAGGCTGCCTGTGTGGAGTTTGCACGCTCTCCCGTGTCTACTTGGGTTTCCTCCGGGTACTCCGGTTTCCTCCCACAGCCCAAAGATGTGGACGTTAGGTGGAGTGGCCACGCTAAAAAATTTCCCCTTGCTGTCCAATGATGTCTGGCAACGAGGGATAGGAAATAAATGTCTTACTTTATTTTGAAATGCTCCTGTGAAGCGATTTGAGATGTTTTATTACACACGTGCGTTTTATGGGTATTTGTCACATCAAGGGTGAACTGACAGAGGAGACTGTTTTCTCTCACCCATTTTCTGTTATTGCACAAAGTCGTAATTGCTCTGAGCGCGATTTAACCAAAGAATATCTCGGTGACATTTTGGGCTCGTTGAGGGCCAGTGTTTGTCGCCAGCCTTTTGGGTGAGATCCACACTGGTATTCACCCACCATGGGCAGGATTCTCCGTCCAGTCACGCCGGAATCGCCAAGTGCGATTGGGAGGATAATTGCTCGTCAGTTTGAAAATCGGGATCGGTGCCGTGCCCCCACCGGATTCTATGCTCCGGACTCTCGACAGTGGCATGAATGCGTTCCACGCTGCACTCCAGCGTAGGCAGATTGCATAGGAAATGCCATTGACATATGATTAACGAGCCTGACATGGCAATTTCCGACGGTAAGGTTCACTTGTGCTATTTAGAATTGGGAAACAGGCACTGTGGTTGCTGAGGGAGCGAGAGGGGCTGTGAAAAGTGTCGAACATCGCGATTGTGTGCTGACATTGTGCCGCTGGCCGGGGTGGGGGGACTTCTGCCAGGGTTGGGGGGTGTAGAGTGAGGCGGCCAGGAGCTGGGCCGTGGGGCCAGGGTGGATGGGCATGGACCGCCATTGCCGCAGCCGGCAAGGCAGCCAGGCGGCTGTGCGTGCCGCTAACGGCTGACTGCGAACCGAGGCACCCTCTGGCCCCAGCTGACCCATCAATGTGATGGGCGATCTCCAGTGCCATCCTCTTGGCTGGGATGAGGGTGTATGGGGAATGGGCAGCACGGTGGCATTGTGGTTCGCACGGCTGCCTCACAGCTCCAGGGACCCGGGTTCAATTCCAGCCTTGGGTGACTCTCTGTGTGGAGTCTGCACGTTCTCCCCGTGTCTGCATGGGTTTCATCCGGGTGCTCCGGTTTCCTCACACTGTCCAAAGATGTGCACGATGGGTGGATTGGCCATTCTAAATTGCCCCTTAGTGTACAGAATTGTACCAGTGAGGTTGCGGGGGAGTGGGCCTAGATAGAATGCTCTTCCAGAGGGCTGGTGCAGACTCAATCGGCCGAATGACCTCCGTCTGCACTGTAGGGATTCTATGGAGTGCCTCTATACAGCTGCTGCTGCCTTTCAGGCCTCCCCACCCCCATTTTCAGGCCCCCCCTTGCAGGACCCCCATCCTCCACCCCCTCCAACCTTTATGATGCCCCTTCATACCAACCCTTCACCCCCTACCCCCATCCTTCATACCCCTCTCATTCCCCCTTTCATGGGCATGGACCCCCTCAGGCCTCAACTCTTGTCAGTGCCACCCTGGCACCCCAGGGGCCCTGGCCCTGCCACCCAGGCACCCTGGCAGTGCCATCCAGGAACCTTGACAGTGCCAGGGTGCCAGTTTGGCCATGCAAAGGTGCCCAGGTGCCAGAAGGAGAACCAGGGTGCCACCCTGCCCAGTCCCTGACCAACCAGGGGTCTCTAGTAGCCTGGGAAACCCCCCAGGTGATGATACACCTGGGCCACTAACCGGTGCCAGGTCGCGGCCCCGCTGGGGTGGACATTAGACCCCGGGGGCGGGGAGAATCCGGTACATGCATATTTAAAGGAGCCTAATGGTCATTTAAATATGCTAATCTGGATCTTGCCCAGTGAGGAGGAGATTCAGATCGTGAGGTGAGGTTGAATCTTGCGAGACATTTCGAGTGTCGCACGAGAAGCCTCTCGCAAGAATCAACAGCCTCATTGTGCCATCAAGTCGAGTCTGATGAGGCCAGAAAATTGCATCCTCTGACTGTGTGATATGGACATAATTGGATTTCTATCAAATAACAACACACACTGGGAGATAAAATAGGAATAAATCCATTCAGCTGTTTTCCCAGTCACAGGCCCTCGAGGCCAAGACTGTTATTGGCATAACTTTCCACAAGACCTGAAGACGTAGGAGCTGAAGTGGGCCATTTGGCCCATCGAGTCTGCTCCTCTCTTCAATGAGATCATGACTGGTCTGATGTGATAATCCTCAACTCCACTTACCCGCCTTCTACCCATAAGCCTTGATTCCCTCACTGATTAAATGTCTGTCTATCTCAGCCTTGAACATACCTGCTACAACTCTCTGCAGTAAAGAATTCCACAGATTCATTACCCTCTGAAATTCCTCCTCATCTCTGTATTGAATGGGTGATCTCTTACTCTGAGATTGTACCCTCTGATCCTAGACTCTCCTACAAAGGGAAACAATCTTTCAGCATCGACCCTGTCAAGCCCCCCCGCCCCCGCCCCCCCCACCCCCCACCCCCCCCACCCCGAGAATCCGATATGTCTCAATAAGATCTCCTCTCATTCTTCTCAACGCCCATGAGTCGAGACAAAATCTACTCAACCTCATGCTTGTGTATTGCTTAAAAATCAAGACATGTCGAAGCTGTTCTCTTGCATTCATCGGGACAACAAGGGGAAAACAACAATTTGTACTGTACGAGAAGAGAATGCTGATTGGTCGGCAAGAGGACTCTGATTGGTAGAGGCCTTGTCTTGGAGAATGTACCAGTTGATGGCGGCTGACAGTTAACTACCAAAAATAGTTTGAAAGTTAAACAAGGCAGCTTGACCCTGAATGGCCAAGATAAAGATGTACGGGTAAGGTGGATTGGTTGCGCTATATTGCCCCGTAGTGTCCAAAAAGATAGGTGGGGTTGCTGGGTTACGGGGATAGGGTGGAGGTGTAGGCTTTGGTAGAGTGCTCTTTCAGGGGCTGGTATAGACCCGATAGGCTGAAAGACTTCTTTCTGTGCTGTAAATTCTATGACTATGAGTCAATGAATGGCTGTCACTTATTTCAGACAATGCTTGGCATTTAACTGTCAGCCACCATCAACTGGTGCATCCTCCTTGACAATGCCTCGACCAATCAGAGTCCACTTGCCAACCAATCAGCAATTGCTGTTTTCCCCTGATATCGAGATCCTTGCGAAGCATCCTGATAATTGTAAGACAAAAAGCTTTGACACAATAATAATCTTTTATTGTCACGAGTATGAAGTTACTCTGAAAAGCCCCAGTCGCCACATTCCAGCGCCTGTTCGGGAACCAAACTCGCACTGCTAGCCTTGTTCTGCACCATAAACCAGCTGTTTAACCCACTGAGATAAACATGTCTCTTCGACCAGCATTGACCAAGTTTTGTGCTGCCAAATGACTACTCATGTTCGTATTATTTAATTATGCACTTTATGGCTCTGCATAAAGCACTCCTCTGTTCAACATATAGTAAGTAACATAGTGGGGTGGAAAATGGCTGGAATCCATTTGGAAGGACTTTGATCGTGAGGTCTGTAGAAACCTCTGCCACTGATCTCTGTGTACTTTACGAGTTGTTAATTGGATGCAGAGCCCCTTCAAGATGTTTCCTGAATGCCTTTCTTATTTATTTGAAATTATTATATTAAACCTGCCCTATAGCGCTGATACACCTTGTAAAAACATTTTTTCCTAATTCACAAAATAAATTAAAGCGAGATGGTTATGGTGGCTGACCCATATCGGCAGAACTCTACACTGAGCCAGTGAGATGTCAGTTAGATGTTCTTTTCAACGATCACGAATGGCCGGGATATGCAATTCACTTGCCGAGGGAACAGGTTACAAGTTGAGGCAAATTATTCATTTTGTTTTTACAAACATGAAATGCGGCAGATGTTGGTAATCCGGAAACCATCAGGAAAATGCTGGGGAGGTGGTGGAGCAGCGGTATTGTCCACGGATTAATAATCCAGAAACCCAGAAACCAGTGCCGATTGCTCGAGAAGGAAATCCTTACCCGGTCTGGCCTACAGGTGACTCCAGACCCACAGCAATGTGGTTGACTCTTAAATGCCCTGGGGGGTGGGCAATAGATGTTTGATCCAGCAGGCGAGGCCCACATCCCATGAACAAATTTTTAAAAAGCGACCAACAGGAGTGACAAGAACAAAAGAATATTCCTTTCATCATTATGTAACCTCAGACAATTCTAAAGACATTATAATCATGAAACCAAAGGACTCACGGATCGAAACTCATTATGCCTGCAGAGCTGTTAACAGACCCGTCTCACACCTGGTATTGTCCACGTCTATTTGAAAAGGTGGCCATTGAGGAACAATGTATATGATTTGCTTCTTGACAAGCTCACTCCTCTAGCGGAGTCAGAGGGTGTGCTGAGAGAATGGCTTCCCGACGCAAAACCTCAACATAGCATGGTAATTCTGTCAAAAGCAATTGGCTGGGGCATTATCGGTTTTGAAATCCAAGCCAGTTCCGGGCAATAGGGCAGCACGGTAGCACAGTGGTTAGCACTGTTGCTTCACAGCTCCAGGGTCCCAGGTTCGATTCCGGCTTGGGTCACTGTCTGTGCGGAGTCTGCACATCCTCCCGGTGTGTGCGTGGGTTTCCTCTGGGTGCTCTGGTTTCCTCCCACAGTCCAAAGATGTGCAGGTTAGGTGGACTGGCCATGCTAAATTGCCCTTAGTGTCCAAAATTGCCCTTAGTGTTGGGTGGGGTTACTGGGTTATTGGGATAGGGTGGAGGTGTTCACCTTGGGTAGGGTGGTCTTTCAAAGAGCCGGTGCAGACTCGATGGGCCGAATGGCCTCATTCTGCACTGTAAATTCTATGATTCTATAGATAAACAAGCCTCTTGAAATCATTGTGGAGAAAGAAACTGACATAACTCAAGTGGCCATTTTGAAATTTCTATATTCCTTTGAGATCCGAGCAAACCCCATCCGGCTGTTTAACGTTCAACCGGTGAACTACAAGAAGTAGGACTGCAGGTTGAACAACAGCCTTCTTCTCACAGCCTGTCTCTGCTGGGGGATTTCCTACCATTGCCTGCAGAACTGGCCCAGTCTCCGCGTACGTAGCTGTAAAAGAGGACTCCACAAGTCTGTCTTCAGCCAGCTGAACACAAGTCCAGCCGTGAAGGGATTCCTCATTGGAGTCCGAACCATTAATCAGGTGAACTCATATTCAGCTCTGTGGTAATTTACTCTCCGTAGTCGTAAAGCTTTCTTTTTTTTATTTTATCTATGTGTGTAAGTGTGCGCATGTCTGTGTGTATGTGTGTGTGTGTTTGTGTGTGTGTGGTGGATTGGGGCTTTTTAAACACTCCTCCCCAGGGTTTTGAATGTGAATAAACTAACCTTCTGAGTTAATCAAAACTTGAGTTAGCTGCGAGTTATTCGTAAATGGATTACATAAATTGAACACGTCAGAGCGTACTTTAAAATCATTGAAAAACACCTTCTGCTTATGGGAGTTGGTGAGAGTAAAGAAGTTCGATTTTCCTTCCTCTCATGTCACTAACTCAGCACTAACTCAGCATTAACCTGCTCACTGATGGGCAATTTGTTTTTTTTCAGGGTCACTCAGCTCCTGACCGTATTACTGTCTGGTCCAAACAGGGGCAAAAAAGCTGAACTCGAGCTGAGGTGGGAGCGACTGCCCTCGACATCAGTGCAACATTTTGGCAGGTGTGGCATCAAGAAGCCCGATCAAAACTGGAGTCAATGGGAATCGGGGAAATCGGCAATGGTTGAGCCATACCTAGCACAAAGGAAGGTGGTTGTGGTTGTTAGGGGGCAAACTTTTCAGCCCCAGGACATCACGGCAGGAATTCCTCAGGGTAGAATCCGAGGTCCAGCCATCTTCAGTTGCTTCAACAATGACCCATCCCTCCATCATGCGATCGGAGGTTCACTGGTGATTGCACAATGTTCAGCACCCTTCATGACTCCTGACATCCTGAAGCAGTCCATGCCCACATCCAGCAAGACTTAGGCAACACTCAGGCTTAGGCTGATCAGTGGCAAGCAACATTTCCCCCCTCCAGCACTGGTGCAGAGCGGCACCAGTGTGTACCACACACTGGATGCACTGCAGCAACTTGCAACTCTTTCAATGTCACTTTCCAAACATGCAAATGTGTTAGAGTCACAGTGTCATAGATGTTTACAGCTGATCCATGCCGCCCAGTTTCTATCACTAAGCTAGTCCTACTTGCCCGCACTTGGCCCATATCCCTCCATACCCACCCTGCCCATGGACCTGTCTAACTGTTTTTTAAAGGACAAAATTGGACCCGCCTCTACCACTGCCTCTGGCAGCCCGTTCCAGATGCTCACCATCCTTTGTGTGAAAGAAATTCCCCTCTGGTCTCTTTTGTATCTCTCCCCTCTCACCTTAAACCTATGTCCTCTAGTTCTAGACTCCTCTACCTTTGGGAAAAGATGTCGACTATCTACCTTATCTATGCTCCTCATTATTTTATAGACCTCTATAAGATCACCCCTAAGCCTCCTACGCTCCAGGGAAAAAAGTCACAGCCTATCCAGCCTCTCCATATCTCAGACCATCAAGTCCTGGTAGCATTCTTGTAGATCTCTTCTGCACTCTTTCTAGTTTAACAATATCCTTCCTATAATAGGGTGACCAGAACTGAACACAGTATTCCATGTGTGGTCTTACCAATGTCTTGTAAAACTTCAGCAAGACGTCCCAACTCCTGTATTCAATATTCTGACCAATAAAACCTAGCATGCTGAATGCCTTCTTCACCACCCTGTCCACCTGCGACTCCACCTTCAAGGAGCTATGAACCTGTACCCCGAGATCTCTTTGTTCTGTAACTCTCCTCAACTTCCTATCATTAACTGAGTAGGTCCTGCCCTGATTTGATCTACCAAAATGCATCACCTCGCATTTATCTAAATTAAACTCCATCTGCCATTCATCGGCCCACTGGCCCAATTGGTCAAGATCCTGTTGCATTCTTACATAACCTTCTTCACTATCCCCTATGCCACCAATCTTAGTGCCATCTGCAAACTGATGTTCCTTGTATCGTTCTCCAAGATAGCTAAAAGTCGTAGTGTTGACAAAGAACATCAAGCTATGTATTTGTAGCTATGTAGGCGCTGGTTTAGCACAATGGGCTAAATAGCTGGCTTGCAATGCAGAACAATGCCAGCAGTGCGGGTCCAATTCCCAGTATCGGTCTCCCCGAACAGGTGCTGGAATGTGGCGACTAGGGGCTTTTCACAGTAACTTCATTGACGCCTACTTGTGACAATAAGCGATTATTATTATTATTTAAAATAAAGCTGGTTTATTTCCACTACTTTAAATGGTTCTCACACTCTACTAAGTAATAGATAATAACACAACAGTATTAAATCTATACTGCAGTAATCTATAATGTCTTTCTAATACAACTAACACTCTATCTCAACCTCTCACTATCCTTCTCCTTAAACTTTTCCCAGAATGCTTAGAGACACAACCTTTTGTAAGGCTACTCAGTAATGCCATCTAGTGTTGAGATACATGAACATCGTCTTGTTAACCCTTTACACTCCTTACATTATACATATCATTGCAGCAAACTCTACCACCTACAAGGACAAAAATAGCAGACACGTGGAAACATCACCACCTACTCATTTCCCTCCAAGTCAGCCACCAGCCTGACCTGCCACCATATCATTCCTCCTTCAATGTTGCCAGGAACTAACAGCACAGCAGCTGTACCTCTACCACTTGGACTGCAGTGGTTTAAGAAGGCAGAGATCACATGAATGAGTGGGGGGAAAAAAGGCTTGTCCAATATTTTGGTTTTTAGGGAATGATCGAAAAGAGACAAGCCAGGGAGGATGAAATGTTCAGGGGAGGAATCCAGAGCTTCTGGTGCAGGTGACTGAAGACATGGCGAGCAACAGTTGAGTAATGAAAATAGTTGAAGTGCAAGAAGACAGAATTGGAGGAGTGTTTAGATATTGGAGCGCTGGAGAAAGTTGCAGACATAGGGAATATTAATCAGTCTTTTCTTTCTTCAAATACTTGTTGATCCGCTGCATACCCGCACCATATTTCAAATTCAGAGTTTTAACTGCTTTGTTGCGTGTTCTGTTGATCTTTGTTCCTGAGGCTACTTCAGCTCCCAATTCGTAAGTTCGTCCTGCAAATTTTAAAGACCCAAAATAATTACAGCCTTGTTGGAGGATGCAGAATAAGTGGTAGTCTTTTCCATTGTGTCCACACAAATGATCATGCGTAAGGATTGATCGGGCCCTGATTACATACATCTTTCCAATATCTGTTCCATAATCTGCATAAGGTCATGTCTCCACTCTGACTTTGACAGTGGAGTGTCCGTACTGCCAAACACAACAGATTCCATTCCATTCTCCCATTACGTTCAGTTTGTTTCCTGGAACTACGCAAATTGTGTTCTCGTGTTGTGCCAAAATATTCCTACTTGGGACAGGATTCTTAAAGAAACTAATGAAATCACAGACAGTCTCCAGGTTAGAAAAGAATACACATCCAGAGTGTATCTTGTCGAAACATTGTCTCATGTGCTATGAATTGTTTTCGCAGAATGTTGACTGTTGTTATGTCGCTACTGACAAGTAGCAACAAGATGAACAACCAGTTTTGGTTTTGGCAAGTGTTAAAATGTGGGCCAAGTTATGAGACGATCTCTCTCTCTTTCCGTTCTTCAAAATGAGAGGTGTGGGACTTTTGGCATTCAGCTGAACCAACAGACAGGCCTCAGTTTGGTCTCATATCTGAGGTCTGGAGATGCCGGCCTTGGACTGGGGTGAGCACAGTAAGAAGTCTTACAACACCAGGTTAAAGTCCAACAGGTTTGTTTCAAATCACTAGCTTTCGGAGCACTGCTCCTTCCTCAGGTGAATCACCTGAGGAAGGAGCAGTGCTCCGAAAGCTAGTGTTTGAAACAAACCTGTTGGACTTTAACCTCTTACTGTGCTCATATCTGAGGGGCTGCACCCCTAACAATGTAACATCCCCTTCCCCAGCACTGTGTTGAAGTGTCAGTTTACATCGCAGACACATGTGCTGGAGTTGAACTTGGACCCACAGTTTCTTGACACAGATAAAAGTTGCTGTCTACTTTTGCATCATTCACAGAACGTCAATGTTCATTCACAGTCAGAGCGGGAGGGTTACGGTTGGCGTGGTTGTGGGGGTGGGAGGGAGGATATTGGTGGGTGGTTGGTTGGTTATGGTGCCCTTTCACCAGTTGGTTACAACAACAACAATGCAGCTGTCTCCAACATCCCAGAGACACTCACCTCGATTGAGTGAAGAGGCTCCTGGGAGACTATCTGGTGCGCACCACACACGTGCTGAGGTACATCAGGTGGAGGTAGGAACCCCCGAGGGGGCAGACAGTCGGAGAGCGTCCCGAACCCAGGGACTAGCTGCCATCCAGATGAACTTCGGGCTTCCGGAAAGGGCGATCCCATCGATTGTGGAGATGCAGATGCAGAGCCGTGGACATACATGATGGGGTGTCGGCGAGCATCCAGTGCCTGCAGGTGCAGTTGGAGGAGTCAAACCACCTGCCGGGGAAGGTGGCAGTGCCAATCATGCGTGCCACCCAGGCCAACACTCAACGGGTAGCATCCGCGGTGGAGGCCTTGGGGGCAAGAGTATCGCCCATACGCCAGGATGGGCACTCTGTGCGGGCGGTGGCCAAGGCACAGGAGAGGGCTGTCTCCTCGCACGCAACTTTGTACCAGGGCCACCTGGCTGCGGCGCTCCATGTCTTGGCACAGTCAAAACTGGTTATGGCTGAGGGCGTGGTCGGCATTGCCTGGGCACTGGCATGCCCGATCCGGCAGGTCCTCGAATGGCAGACACTGCAGGTATACACAATAAGAAGTCTTACAACACCAGGTTAAAGTCCAGCGGGTTTGTTTTGAATCACTAGCTTTCGGTGCACTGCTCCTTCCTCAGGTGAATGAAGAGGTAGGTTCCAGAAACATATATACATAGACAAAGTCAATAATGCAATACGATACTTTGAATGTGAGTCTTTGCAGGGAATTAAGTCTTTACAGGTCCAGAGCACAGCAACTGGAGAGAGGGATAATCACAGGCTAAAGAGGTGTGAATTGTCTCAAGCCAGGACAGTCGGTCGGGTTTTGCAAGCCCAGGCCAGATGGTGGGGGGGGTGAATGTAATGCGACATGAATCCAAGGACCCGGTTGAAGCCTTACTCATGTGCGCGGAACGTGGTTATAAGTTTCTGCTCGGCGATTCTGCGTTGTCGCATGTCCCCTGGAAGGGAACATTCCTGCCTGGCGAATGTCGCACAATGTCCTTTCATCTGTTGTCACAGCGTCTGCATGGTCTCGCCAATGTCCTTTCTGCATCCAGATATCTATGACAGAAAAACTGGCGCCGCTCCCGGAGTTATTCATCAACCGTTAATGGGCTAGCACCGGCCCCATGGGGAACACGACCGATTTCACTGAAAAACAGTTGACGGATTCGCCTGGGTCAGGATTGGCACTCGAGGGGCTGACAAGCTGCAGCTGCATGTTAGAACTCCACTCCCCACACACACTCATCCCAGCCAACAAGATGGCCCTGAAACCAAAGAGAAAATGCTGGAAAATCGTAGCAGGTCTGGCAGCATCTGTAGGGAGAGAAAAGAGCTAACGTCTCGAGTCCGATGACTCTTTGTCAAAGCTAACAGAGAAAGTGGGAAATATTTATACTGTGGAGTGAGAATGAAAGATGAGTCACAGCCACAGAAACCCAGGGAAACCGGGTGCTAATGGCCAGAGAAACCAAGGGGAAAGAGTGCTAATGGCAGTCCCCAGAGAGGACAAAAGATGTGAAAGGTCAAACAGCAGGGAAACTAACATCAGAGGGTAAATTGTGACAGATGTAGATGTGGTGGGAGGGGAAGGGGGAGGCAAAGAGGAGAAAGGGTAAGGAAAGGTGGATAAGGTGGACCACCTCGACCCATTTGTTTTCATCCCATTTCATTTTAACTGTCCTTTACCCTTTCTTTCTTGTCTTTCTTTATATATATTTACCCCCCGCCCCTCCCCATCTTATCCACGGCCCACCTCCTGGCCGCCACACTCTACACCACCCTAGCCCTGGCAGAAGCCCCCCCCCCCCCCCCGGGGCCAGCGGCACAACTGTCAGCGCACTATGGAGATGTGGGACACTTTCTGTACCCCCTCTCTCTCCCTCAGCAGCGACGGCGCCGGTTTCACGATTTGGGAAACCACACGTGAACCTCGCTGTCGGTAATTCCTCCCGGCGGAAGCGGAGCATCGCGGAGGCCCCGGAGAATACCGGGTCGGGCCCGCTAATGGTATGCCAACAGCGTTTAGTGGCCGTGAGGAGTAGAATGCATTGGCGCCGCTGTAGAGGCACCGGAGCATGGCATTCTGGTGGGCGCCCGGCGCTGGCCACCATTTTGGCTTCACGAGCGGTTCTCCGCCCAACCGCCTTTCCCGATTTCAGCGTCGGCCGATGGAGAATCCAGCCCAGTATTTATATGGTTAGTCCAATTCGGATTCTGGTCAATGCTAACCCGACCTTTTGAGTATTTCCAGCAGTTTTTGTTTTAAGTCAGATTCCCAGAATTTGCAGTTTTTTGTTCACTGGCCAAATTGGGAAAAACATTAAATATTTCCATTTACAGTAGAGTTCAAGCTGCCGATTATATCCTCCTCAATGCTCCATACATTTCCCGCTGTGCTGACTCACTGCTTCACTGCTTGATCAGCTGAGCAGCACACAAAAACAAACAAAATTCAAATGCCTTCTGTGCATTTAAACACGTCTAAAGTATCGTGATGTTGCCGTTTGCTCTGGCATCGATCGTTGTTTAAGTGCAGCTGGTTGCATCACCTGCAGTCTTGTCAAACAAGGGATCAAATAACGCTGTGTCACTGCATCAACCTGTTTGGCTATTTTCCTCATTACAATACTGCACCTCACCTCCAGCAAAGTGCCCACAGGCCTGAAGAACAACCTGCAGAACAGATGGGCCATTGTTCAAACTGTGTCACCTTCAATCGCAGACCCAAACCACCCGAACCTCAGTCATAGAGCTTCGGCATGTAGACAATGCTGGTATGTGTGCGCTCACTCAGAAACTGAGCTCCATTGACTACTCCTTCTTCATATGAGAAAATAGGCCTTTCGCTAAACACCTGCGAAACTAAGATCTCTTGCCACCAGCACCCACAGCAAAACACCTCCAACCATTTACCACCCCCCACCACCCATTGATTAAGATCAACAAAATGATCCTGGAAAATGTGAACCGTCTTCCGTGTCCTGGGAGTCTCCCTTCGGCGAAGGCAGACACAAATGAAAAAATTCACGATCGCCTCCAATGTGACAGCTCAGCATTCGACCGACTGAGGAAGGGAAGTTTTGAGGACCAGGGTCTCAAAACCGAGACTAAGGTCAGGGTATACTGGGCAGCAGTGATGCCTGAGTTGTTATGTTGTAGGTGTAACATAAGCGGCTTCCTTGTGGTGCACTTAACAAAGGTTCAGACGTGCAGATAACTTCAACACGTTTATTAAACTATTTACACTTCTATTACTCGGGTTCGACACTACTGCTAATCCTACTATAGCTACCCAGACTGACTAACCAGTTGCTGCAATCCACGTGGTGGGTGTAATATTGAATCAACCCTGTGTCTGTTCTCACTGACTGTCTCCACTGGAAAGAGGCAGATCATGTGTGTGGTGTCCTTTATATATGGGTTGGTGTAATGCCTCCCTGTGGTCGTGTCACCTCCTTGTGTATCGTGAATGTCTAATGGTCGTATCCTATCTATCTGATCTATTGGTTGAGTGTGTGTGTGATGTCACTGGTGCTCCCTTTAGTGTCTAGCTAGCCTACATGCATTTACATTGATGCACATCACCACAATGCCCAAACTTATATATGCTGGTAAGTGACTATTAAGTAGTTTTTCTTTTTATTTGTACATTTATTTATTTTTTCTTTCGTTTTTTGGAATTGTAGTTGTATAAGTTAACCTAAGGTTTAAGACATGGCAGGAGATCCCAGACCCGTGTAATGCTCCTCGTGTGCAACGTGGGAGCTCAGGGACACGTCTACTGTCCCTGGCTCCTTCACGTGCAAGAAGTGTGTCCAGTTGCAGCTCCTGTTAGACCGCTTGACGGCTCTGGAGCTGCGGATGGACTCACTTTGGAGCATCCGCGATGCTGAGGACGTTGTGGATAGCACTTTTAGCGAGTTGGTCACACGAGTTGGTGAAAGTTACTGAGGGAGATAGAAAATGGGTGACCAAAAAACAGAGCAAGAGTAGGAAGGCAGTGCAGGTGTCCCCTGCCGTCATCTCCATGCAAAACAGATGTACCGCTTTGGATACTGTTGAGGGAAATGGCTCACCAGGGGAAGGCAGCAGCAGCCAGGTTCATGGCACCGTGGCTGGCTCTGCTGCGCAGGAGGGCAGGAAGAAGAAAGGCAGGGCGATAGTGATAGGTGACTCGATCGTAAGGGGAATAGACAAGCGGTTCTGCGGACGCAATCGAGACTCCAGGATAGTATGTTGCCTCCCTGGTGCAAGAGTTAAGGCACACCAACGATATAGGTATAAAATGGGATGAGGTCCTACAAGCTGAATTCAGGGAGATAGGAGTTAAACTAAAAAGTAGGATCTCAAAGGTAGTAATCTCAGGATTGCTACCAGTGCCATGAGCTAGTCAGAGTAGGACTGTCAGGATAGATAGGATGAATGCGTGGCTCGAGAGATGGTGGAAGAGGGAGGGATTCAAATTCCTGGGGCATTGCAACCGGTTCTGGGGGGGGTGGGACCAGTACAAACCGGACGGTCTGCACCTGGGCAGGACTGGAACCAATGTCCTAGAAGGGGTGTTTGCTAGAGCTGTTGGGGAGGGTTTAAACTAATGTGGCAGGGGGATGGGATTCAATGTAGGAAGTCGGAAGGAAGTAAAAGGGGGCCAGAAACAAAAAGCAGTAAAGGGGAAAGTGTAAGGCAGAGAAGTCATAGTCAAAAATCAAAAAGGGCCACATTACAGGGTATAGTGACTGAGGAGAGTGTGAAAAGGGAGGTGGTCAATGCAGGATTGAGGGTGTTGTACCTAAATGCGCACAGTATACGGAACATGGTAAATGAGCTTGTTGCGCACATTGAAATTGGCCGATACAATGTTGTGGGCATCACAGAGACTTGGCTGCAACGGGATCAGGGCTGGGATCTAAATATACAAGGATATATGTCCTATCGAAAGGATAGGCAGGTGGGCAAAGGGGGCGGGATTGCATTGTTAGTAAGGAATGAAGTTAAATCGATGGCAAGGAGCGATACAGGATCAAAAGGCATAGAATCTCCGTGGGTAGAGTTGAGGAATCGCAAAGGTAAAAAGACCCTGATGGGAGTTATGTACAGGCCCCCTAGCAGTAGTCAGGATGTGGGGCAGAAAATAAATCAGGAGATAGAAAAGGCATGGAAAAAAGGCAATATTGCAATAATCATGGGGGACTTCAATATGCAGGTGGACTGGGAAAATCAGGTTGGTAGTGGATCCCAAGAAATGGAATTTGTGGAATGTCTAAGAGATGGTTTTTTGGAGCAGCTTGTGACAGAGCTGACTAGGGAACAGGCAATTCTGGATTTGGTGATGTGTAATGAGGCAGATTTGATTAGGGAACTTAAGGTGAAGGAACCCTTAGGGAGCAGTGACCACAATGTGATAGAATTTACCCTGCAGTTTGAGAGGGAGAAGCTGCAATCAGATTATCATAGAATTTACAGTGCAGAAGGAGGCCATTCGGCCCATCGAGTCCGCACCGGCTCTTGGAAAGAGCACCCTACCCAAGGTCAACACCGCCACCCTATATCCATAACCCAGTAACCCCACCCAACACTAAGGGCAATTTTGAACACTAAAGGCAATTTATCATGGCCAATCCACCTAACCTGCACATCTTTGGACTGTGGGAGGAAACCGGAGCACCCGGAGGAAACCCACGCACACACGGGGAGGATGTGCAGGCTCCGCACAGACAGTGACCCAAGCCGGAATCGAACCTGGGACCCTGGAGCTGTGAAGCAATTGTGCCATCCACAATGCTACCGTGCTGCCCCTGTAAGATGTAACGGTATTACAATTAAATAAGGGTAATTACAAAGACATTAGGGAGGAGCTGGCCAGAGTTGATTGGAAAGGAAGCCTAGCAGGGAAGACAGTGGAACAGCAATGGCAGGAGTTTTTGGGGGTTATTAGGGAGGCACAACAGAAATTCATCCCAAGGAGGAGGAAACATGCGAAGAGGAGGACAAGGCATCCATGGCTGACGAGGGATATCAAGGATAGCATAAAGGCTAAGGAAAAAGCATACAAAGTGGCAAGGTGGATAAGTCACCTGGACCGGATGGACTACACCCCAGGGTTCTAAAAGAGATAGCTGAGGAAATTGTGGAGGCATTAGTGATGATCTTTCAGGAATCACTGGAGGCAGGAAGGGTCCCAGAGGACCGGAAGGTGGCGAATGAAACACCATTGTTTATTAAGGGACGGATGTATAAGATGGGACATTATAGGTTAGCCTGACTTCGGTCATTGGTAAGATTTTAGAGTCTGTTATTAAAGACGAGATCGCGGAGTACTTGGAAGTGCGTGATAAAATAGGACTGAGTCAGCACGGCTTCGTCAAAGGGAGGTCGTGTCTAACAAATCTGTTAGAGTTCTTTGAGGAAGTAACAAGCAAGTTAGACAAAGGAGAATCAGTGGACGTGATTTATTTAGATTTCCAGAAGGCCTTTGATAAGTGATGTGACCATCAATTCACTCAAGGACTCGTGTCGGAGTAAAACAGTGGTTTTAATTAACTATCAACTTTGCCTGCCTGCAACTGGTGCATACTGAGGACAGTCTCATAGGCCAGCTACTCTTATACTCCTTCAAAGGGGCGGAGCCATGGGCTGAACCCGTACATGCTCCAACATCCTCCAACATCTCCCCCTGTGGGTGAAGCCATACAATGGCCCACAGGTAAAACCCACAGAGTTAATAACATGGAACATAACTGGTGAATTAACTGTATTTACATTCACCACATTCACCCCCTGTAAAAAAAATAAAGTCCGGCGGGGGTGATGGGTCACAAGTTCAGCTGGTCCGGCGCCCGGATCGTGCGCTGCGACCGCCGAAGCACTGGTCTTGCAGCCGCTTCAGGTGGCTGGGGAAGTGGGTCCGTTGCAGCCCCAGGGGTGGGCTCCGGGAGCGGCTCTTCCTGAGCTTCATTCCTGTGGACTGGTGTGCCGGGTGGAAGAGAGCGCGGGAGCCAAATGGGCGCGGGGGCGCTGGGCATGGGAGATAGAGCGGGGTACAGCACGGGGGGGTACTGTGGACGTAGTGGTGGCAGAGCCTGCTGGCGTAAGGTCTCGGAGGGAGACAGTATCCTGTCAACCATCGGGGTGCTCAACATATGCGTAGTGCGGGTTTGAGTGCAGGAGCTGGACCCTCTCTACCAGGGGATCGGTCTTATGGGTCCGAACGTGTTTCCGGAGGAGAACCGGACCCGCTGTCATCAGCCAGTGTGGGAGCGAGGCCCCTGAGGTAGTCCCCCTAGGGAAAATAAACCAGCGGTCATGAGGAGTCTGGTTTGTGGCCGTGCAAAGGAGGGGCCTAATAGCATGGAGCGCATCGGGGAGGACTTCCTGCCAGTGGGAAACCGGGAGATTCCTGGACTGTAGGGTCAGTAGGACGGTCTTCCAGACCGTTCCGTTCTCCCTCTCCACCTGTCCGTTTCCCCGGGGGTTATAACTGGTAGTCCTGCTCGAGGCGATGCCTTTACTGAGCAGGTACTGACGCAGTTCGTCGCTCATGAACGACGAGCCCCGGTCACTGTGGACACCAATTGGGGAAACCAAACAGGGTGAAGACACTGTGCAGGGCTCTGATAACAATGGGGGTGGTCATATCGGGTCACGGGATGGCAAACGGGAAACGGGAGAACTCATCAATAATATTGAGAAAGTAGGTATTGCGATTATTCGAGGGGGACCCTTTGAAATCGATACTAAGGCGTTCAAAGGGCCGGGACGCCTTCACCAGGTGGGCCTTATCTGGTCGATAGAAGTGCGGTTTACACTCCGCACAGATTTGGCAGTCCCTGGTTACAGCTTTGACCTCCTCGGTGGAGTAGGGCAGGTTGCGGGCCTTGATATAATGGGCGAGCCAGGTGACACCCGAGTGGCAGAGATCGTCGTGGATAGCCCGTAGTCGTTCCTCTTGCGCACTGGTGCATGTGCCGTGGGACAGGGCATCTGGGGGCTCGTTGAGCTTCCCAGGACGATATACTATATCGTAATTATAGGTGGAGAGTTCGATTCTCCACCTCAAGATCTTATCGTTCTTGATTTTGCCCCGCTGCGTATTGTCGAACATGAAGGCTATCGATCATTGGTCGATTACGAGGGTAAACCTCCTACCAGCGAGGTAGTGCCTCCAGTGCCGCACGGCTTCCACGATGACTTGAGCCCCTTTTTCGACCGAGGAGTGTCGAGGTTCAGAGGCGGTGAGGGTGCGTGAAAAAAACGCAACCGGTCTGCCTGCTTGGTTGAGGGTGGCGGCGAGAGCGACCTCTGAGGCGTCGCTCTCCACCTGAAAGGGGACGGACTCGTCCACCGCGCGCATCGCGGCTTTGTCGATGTCCGCCTTGATGCAGCTGAAGGCCTGGTGGGCCTCGGCTGCCAGAGGGAGAAGAGTGGCCTTAAATAGTGGGCGGGCTTTGTCCGCATACTGGGGGACCCACTGGGCGTAGTAGGAAACAAATCCAAGGCACCTCTTGAGGGCCTTGGGACAGTGAGGGAGGGGGAGTTGCAGCAGGGGGCGCAGACGGTCAGGGTCGGGCCCTAGGACTCCGTTTTCCACGACGTAGCCGAGGATGGCTAGCCTGGTGGTGCGGAAAATGCATTTCTCCTTATTATAGGTGAGATTTTTGGGCGGTTTGGAGAAATCGGTGGAGGTTGGTGTCGTGGTCCTGCTGACCATGGCCGCAGATGGTGACGTTGTCCAAGTACGGAAACGTGGCCCGCAGCCCGCACTGGTCCACCATTCGGTCCATTGCTCGTTGGAACACCGAAACCCCATTCGTGACGCCAAAGGAGACCCGGAGGAAATGAAAAAGGCAGCCGTCTGCCTCAAACGCCGTGTAGTGGCGGTCCTCCGGACGGATTGGGAGCTGGTGGTATGCAGACTTCAGATCCACCGTGGAGAACACGCGGTAGTGAGCGATCTGATTGACCGTGTCTGCAATCCGGGGAAGGGGGAACGCATCAAGTTGCGTAAACCGGTTAATGGTCTGGCTGTAATCAACCACCATCCGGAGCTTCTCCCAGGTCTTGATGACCAACACCTGAGCTCTCCAGGGGCTATTGCTGGCCTCTATGACTCCTTCCCGCAAGAGATGCAGGACCTCAGACCTATAAATATTCTGTCCTGCATGCTATATCGCCTGCTGCGAGTGGCTACTGGCTTGCAATCAGCGGTGAGATTAGCGAAGAGGGAAGGAGGGTCGACTTTCAGAGTGGCGAGGCTGCACACAGTGAGTGGGGCAGGGGTCCGCCAAAGCTAAGCGTCAGGCTCTTGAGATTACATTGAAAATCGCGCCCGAAAAGGAGGGGCGGCGCAGAGGTCTGGGAGCACGTACAGCTGGAAATTAGTGTACTCAGCGCCCTGTACCGCTAAGGTTACCGTAGTGCACCCTCGGATTTGTACCGAGTGCGACCCGGAGTCGAGGGAAATTGTTTGTTGCGCCGGGAATGTCGGGAGCGAGCAGCGGCTTACCAGATCTGGGTGGATGAAACTCTCGGTGCCCCCGGAGTTGAACAGGCAAGGTGTCTCGTGCCCGTTAACCTGGACAGCCATAATTGATCTCTTGAGGTGCTTGGGTCGCGACTGGTCCAAGGTGACTGCGCTGAGTTGAGGGTAACCGGCGGCGTGGTCGGCTCTGCTGTGGCGGCCCCCCGGTGACTGTCCGAGCAGGTCGTACGCGTCGAGCGGCGTAGCAGATGGCGTCCAAGATGGCGACCCCCGTTGATCAAGCGTGGCGGGAGTCGAGGAAGATGGCGTCCAAGATGGCGGCCCCCATGGATCGCTCGTGGCCGGCCGTGTGGGGGAGGATGGCCAAAATGGCGGTCCCCGTGAGTCGCACGTGCTGTGCGGAGTCGGCAGGCACGCTGCCACATTGCGAGGCCTGCGGGCCTGAGAGTCGGTAGTCCGGGTCTGAGAGTTTGCGTGCTGAGGCTTGGCGAGGCCGACCTTGGCGAAGTGCCCTTTTCGGCCGCAACTGTTGCAGTGCGCATTGCGGGCCGGGCAGTGCTGTCGAGGGTATTGAGGCAGGCCGCAAAAATAACAAGGCATCCCACCATGATGAGCGGGTGGGTGCGCAGCACAGACCTGGTGTAGTCTCTGGTCGGGAGCCCACGAGGGGGTCGAGTGTTCGGCCGGAAATGCAGTGAGGCTCTGGAAAGCGACCTCCAGTGAAATCGCCAGTTTCACCGTCTCGTCCAGGTCCTGGGCCACTTTCTCGAGCAGTCGCTGCCGCACGTAATTTGGTCTGACCCCCGCAACGTAGACGTCTCGGACGGCGAGCTCCATGCGCTGAGTGGCCGTAACGTTATGATAGTTGCAGTTGCGCGCGAGGGCTGTGAGGTCGCGCAGATAATCGTCGAGTGACTCCCCGGGGCGCTGGCGTCGAGTAGTGAGAATATGTCGCGCATAGACCTCATTCACAGGCCGCACATAGATGCGCTCGAAGTTTGCGAGAACGGCGGTATATGAGGTGGCCTCTTTGAGTTGCACAGAAATGCGGTGACTCACCCGTGCGTGGAGGAGACTCAATTTTTGTTCGTGACGGATGGTGTCGGCAACGCGGCAAGGTAGGCCTTGAAACACCACAGCCAGTGTGAAAAAATGTCCTTCACCTCCGCCACCTGTGGATCGAGCTCCAGTCTGTCAGGTTTGAGGGCTAACTCCATAATCGTTTTTGTTCAGATAGTTAATTAAATTGATGTGACCATCAAGGACTCGTGTCGGAGTAAAACAGTGGATTTAATTAACTATCAACTTTGCCTGCCTGCAACTGGTACATACTGAGGACAGTCCCACAGGCCAGCTACTCTTATACTCCTTCAAAGGGGCGGAGCCATGGGCTGAGCCCGTACATGTTCCAACATCCTCCAACATCTCCCACTGTGGGTGAAGCCGTACAATGGCCCACAGATAAAACCCACAGGGTTAATAACATAGAAAATAACTGGTGAATTAACTGTATTTACATTCACCACAATAAGGTGCCTGCATAGGAGACTGTGAAATAAGCTAAAAGCCCATGGTGTTCAGGGTAAGATCCTGGCATGAATAGAGGATTGGCTGACTGGCAGAAGGCAGAGAGTGGGGATAAAGGGGTAATTTTCAGGATGGCAGCCGGTGACTAGTGGTGTGCCTCAGGGGTCTGTGCTGGGACCACAACTTTTTACAATATACATTAATGACCTGGAAGAAGGTACTGAAGGCACTGTTGCGAAGTTTGCAGATGATACAAAGGTCTGTAGAGGGACAGATAGCACTGAGGAAGCAAGAGGGTTGAAGAAGGACTTGGACAAGCGAGGAGAGTGGGCAATGAAGTGGTAAATGAAATACAATGTAGAAAAGTGTGAGGTTATGCACTTTGGAAGGAGGAATTTAGGCATAGACTATTTTCTAAATTGGGAAATGCTTAGGAAATCATAAGCACAAAGGGACTTGGGAGTCCTTGTTCACGATTCTCTTAAGGTTAATGTGCAGGTTCAGTCGGCAGTTAGGAAGGCAAATGCAATGTTAGCATTCATGTCAAGAGGGCTAGAATACAAGACCAGGGATGTACTTCTGAGGCTGTATAAGGCTCTGGTCAGACCCCATTTGGAGTATTGTGAGCAGTTTTGGGCCCCGTATCTAAGGAAGGATGTGCTGGCCTTGGAAAGGGTCCAGAGAAGGTTCACAAGAATGATCCCTGGAATGAAGAACTTGTCCTATGAGGAACGTTTCAGGACTCTGAGTCTGTACTCGTTGGAGTTTAGAAGGATGAGAGGGGATCTTATAGAAACTTACAGGATACAGCGAGGCCTGGATAGAGTGGACGTGGAGAGGATGTTTCCACTTGTAGGAAAAACTAGAAGCAGAGGACACCATCTCAGACTAAAGGGACGATCCTTTAAAACTGAGATGAGGAGGAATTTCTTCAGCCAGAGGGTGGTGAATCTGTGGAACTCTTTGCCGCAGAAGGCTGTGGAGGCCAAATCACTGAGTGTCTTTAAGACCGAGATAGATAGGTTCTTCGTTAATAAGGGGATCAGGGGTTATGGGGAGAAGGCAGGAGAATGGGGATGAGAAAAATATCAGCCATGATTGAATGGCAGAGCGGACTCGATGGGCCGAGTGGCCTAATTCTGCTCCTATGTCTTATGGTTTTATGGCGAGACTACAGCAGGCACCTCGTATAGAGGGATATGGGCCAAATGTGGGCGACTGGGACTAGGTTAGTGATAGAAACTGGGCGGCATTGACAAGCTGGCCGAAGGGCCTGTTTCCATGCTGTAAACATTTATGACTCTGTGACTCAAAGCACTGGTGAAGTACCACCAGTGAAGCCTCCGCAAGGTCCCACGGCAAGAAAGATGGTCCAACAGCAACGTCTTCTCGCAAAGCAATTTGATCAGTATTGATCAGTATTCAAAACCACCAAGACATGTCATTCAAATGCTTCACCCCAGAATCCCAATGCAACTGCTCCACTCAAAATTTAGTCACAGCAGGAGACTCCCACTAGGACAGCGAGAGTGATTTAGAAATTCCCCCTAAGTATCTCGAAAGAGGTCAAACATCCCCATTGACTCATCGGAATTCCTGGCTTGTGATTGACCCAAAAAACGGGAAGGCACAGAACACATGGAGAAATGTTGTCAGGAATGTGCAGAGGCGAAGTCCAGATGTCAGTGAAGAGCGCACGGACCTCCAAACAACCCATCTACCCAACCCTCCAAGCACCTCCTCGCACCGGACGTGGCAGACACTGCAGATCGTCCATTGGACTCACGACCATCTCAGGAGCAAGTCATCCCGAATCCGGAGAGACTGCTGAAGAGAAGGAGTCGAGTTTAGTTTATTTGTGACGTGCAACATTCACAATATCAGCTGCCTGCGCAAAGCAGGAAGATTGCATTTTCACAAATGCGCCCACTGTAACATCCTACTCATCAGCAAGTCGATGCAGATGGTCCCTCAGCCGAGGTTACATTGGTCAATCGTGCTCAGTTCAGCACTTGGACAAAAGGGAGGGGTAAGATAGCTTCCTCACTTGATCCTCTTCTTCCAATACTCCTGAAATGAGAAGGACACGTGGCAGGGAGCCTACAGCAAAATCCTATACCTGGGAGACGGTTCGTTTCGAAGCTACCACACATTTCTGGGTGACCGGGAGAATCTCCTGCTGGATTTTGGAGGCCGATACTCAACCAGTTTTGCTGCATTACACATGTACCTTCTGTGGCCATCCAATCCTGGAGGTGGACTTGAACCGAGAGCCTCAGAAGCAGGAACACTGCAGCCTGCAGCACAAGATCTCCTTGTTCCCCAGGCAATTTGTAAAGTGCAGACATGTGGATGTCTGTTGGCAACTCCATACGATTCAACTGCGACCCCCACCCATCTCCCACCCGCCTTCACATGGTGGAAAGGTCTGCCAGTACTCGTTGGGGTATATTTGAACTTTTTAGCCCAGAGAAATGGGAAATCACCAATCTAATTGTACCGTTTATTTCATTTTACTCTCCACTGACTTCAATGGAGAGTGGAAATGCAGCCCACTGACTCAACACCCATCACCAGTAGTTAACCTGGGTATTGGCACCGCCAGGGTATCGGGGCACTGCCAGGGCCTACTGCCCTGCCATGCCCCTGACCACCCGATGGCTGCAATGCCCTCCGATCCCTCCTCCCCCACCGGTGTTGCCATCAAGTCTGATCTCTGTTTGTTGAGACGGGTAGTGATTCGTGCCTGTGGCATGTCATGCCGACGGATGGGGTCATAGCGCAAGATTCAGCATCAAGCCGACTTTGCATATTATAATGAATTGTAAATGCATGATAACAGGTCCACATCCTCGCTGGGCGTCACCCTAATTATGTCTGTTGAGAGGGCCCCGGAATATCGCAAACTGTTTGGCGCCCGTCCCAAATCCCATTTCAAGGCTTCACCGGTAATTTCCCAACATAGCAGGACTTTTCCCGGGTACAACGCGGCCGGACAACCACCCCCAATTGGTGCAAAGTAAATTGAACAGATTTGTTGCGAGGAATCAGATATTCAGGAAGCACCATAACTCAACATGTAGTGATCCTCTTCCAATCTCTTCCAACCTTCCATCCTCTGAGTCAGAAGGTTGTGTTTTCCTGTATGTAATCCAGGCTGACAGTACCACACTGCCAGAGGTACTGTCTTTTGGGTGAATCTCTCTCAGGCAAGCACAACATGATTGGCACAAATAGTAATGGCAGTGTTAGAAAAATTGCTCCTACACAGCGAGTGGTTAGGATCTGTAACCAGAGTGTGGTGGAGGCAGATTCAACTTTTTAAATTAAAAAAATCTTTATTATTGTCACAAGTAGGCATACATTAATACTGCAATGAAGTTACCGTGAAAAGCCCCAAGTCGCCCCACTCCGGCGCCTGTTCTGGTACACGGAGAGAGAATTTAGAATGTCCAATTCACTTAACAACACGTCTTTCAGGTCTTGTGGGAGGAAACCGGAGCACCCGGAGGAAACCCACGCAGACACGGGGAGAACGTGCAGACTCCGCACAGACAGTGACCTGAGCTGGGAATCGAACCCGTGTCCCTGGCGCTGTGAAGCAACAGTGCTAACCACTGTGCCGCCGTGCTGCCCATTGAGGTATTCGAAAGAGAGTTGGGTAATTACCTGCAGTAAAAAATATGCTGTCTTGCGGGGAAAGGGCAGGTGAGTTGGAGGAGCTCTGACAGAGAGCTAGCACCGACACAACAGGCAGAGTGGTCCCCTCCTCCTGTGCCGGGACCATTCTGTGATTCTCTCCGAGAGGACACAGGTTTAAACTAATGGGCAAAGGCAGCGAAAAGTGACATGGGGAAAACTTCGACCGTTCAGACTTAGCCTGTTATCTGACAAGGAAGAGTGTGCTGGGCTCCAGGGAGAAGGCAGGGAGGTGGCACCAGGTGGAGTGCTCATTTGGAGAGGCAGCAAGGACACACTGCGCCGAATGGCCTCCTTCTGTGCTGTTACAATACTGCCATTCTGTGAGAGTCTCGAAACAAAAACAGGGGAGTACTACCTTGAGCAGTATTTACCCGTCACCCGGCATTTCTGTTTCAAAGAATAGTCATTCATGACTCAAATCGTGAACTGGGTTTCTCTCTCAACGCACGCTGACAGCTTGTTGAGTTTTTCCTGCACTTTCTGTCTATAATCTGCCGTGTTTTGCTTTTACCTAAAACAACAATTTGCCATTATCTCACTGGTATGTCTGGGAGCTTCCTGTGTATAAATTGGTTCCCAGATGTCCTACTTCGCACAAAGGACCTTCATTAGCTGTGTGGTGCTTTGGGACATTGTGCAAGATGCTGAATAAACACACCATTTTTATTTCTTTGCTAAATATAACTGACAGGTATAGCAGGGTATTTAGTGCCACAGCACTCAGTGCTAGCACAGTGGGTTGCACTGTTGCTTCACAGCGTCAAGGTCCCGGGTTCGATTCCCGGATTGGGTCACCCTCTGTGTCTGAGTCTGCACGTCTCCCCGTGTCTGCGTGGGTTTCCTCCGGGTGCTCTGGTTTCCTCCCTCAAGTCCCAAAAGATGTGCTGTTAGGTGAATTGGACATTCTGAATTCTCCCTCTGTGTTCCCGAACAGGTGGCGGAGTGTGGCGACTAGGAGCTTTCACAGTAACTTCATTGCAGTGTTAATGTCAGCCTACTTGTGGTAATAGTTTTTTTATATATATATAAATTTAGAGTACCAAATTATTTTTTTTCCAATTAAGGGGCAATTTAGCGTGGCCAATCCACCTACCCTGCACATCTTTGGGTTGTGGGGGCAAAACTCACACAAACACGGGGAAAATGTGCAAACTCCACACGGACAGTGACCCAGAATCGAACCTGGGACCTCGGCTCCGTGAGGCAGCAGTGCTAACCACTGCGCACCGTGCTGCCCTTACTTGTGACAATAATGAGTATTATTATTATCATTGTCATGACAGCACTTTTCCCCCAGTATTGATTTCCTCAATTCTGGGAGATACATTACAGCTGAAACACTTACCACATCAGCGGGGAATGCAGACACTGTGGAATGTTTGTGATCAGCTCCTAGCAACGAAAGTGGAAGACATCTGTGAAAGTCAAGAGCTTAACAGATGAGCACACCCCTAAAACATGACAATAAAAGCAGAAATGTGCCGATGTTGGAAATCCCAAACAAAAACAGGTAAATGCTGGATAAACTCAGCAGGTCTGGCAGCATGTGTGGAGAGAGGTTTTTTTGGCAGTAATTATGAATTTAATGTCCAAAAATAAACCTCTCATTCAACAGCATTGGGCAGCACAGTAGCATAGTGGTTAGCACAGGTGCTTCACAGCTCCAGGGTCCCAGGCTCGATTCCCGGCTGGGTCACTGTCTGTGCGGAGTTTGCACGTTCTCCCCGTGTCTGCGTGGGTTTCCTCCGAGTGCTCCGGTTTCCTCCCACAGTCCAAAGACATGCAGGTTAAGTGGATTGGCCATGATAAATCGCCCTTCGTGTCCAAAAAATGTTAAGTGGGGGTTACTGGGTAGATACGTAGGCTCCAGTAGGGTGCTCTTTGTAAGGGCCGGTGCAGACTCAATGGGCCGAATGGCCTCCTTCTGCACTGTAAATTCTATGATTCTCTGAACAAGGCTATATCCAATGAGCCAAGCAAGAGTAAAATTCTGTATAAACGTTTCGGAAATTGCACTCACCTGAACAGCACGTGCTCTGGTAAAGGGTAAAGTAAAGACACCAGAGTCCCAGGTGACAAAAGGCTGCTTTCCCCTTTGAGGGGGAAGAGCTGACTGGTGGTGAATTCACCTTTTTTAAAAATGTTTTTATTGAAGTTTTTACATTTTATACACTGTACATTCAGCAAGGATATATGCGTTGGTTACTATATACAAGTCATTTTCCTCTGTGTCGATTCTGAAGTGTTGGGTACTCTGATACACAGACGGACCAACGCGGTTGCGAATGGTACAACGCAGTTCTATTTCAATCAACTATTAACATCGTAAACTCTGGTACTCAGCACATGGTGAATGTCTGAGTGGCTGGCAATGAGGTCTGTGCCCTGAGCCGTCTCCTGCTCGAGTGCCCAGGAAGTGTCGTGTTCCCTGTTTTGTACTGTGTATGCTCTTGTCTGTGATTGGCAGTCGTGGTGTGTGTGTTGATTGGTCCGTTGATCTGTCCATCATTATGTATGTATGTATGTGCTATGATGTTCACCTGAATATCATGACATCCTCCCTTTTTTATAAGATTGTGTGTCTACGTGGTTATAAATAGAGATGTGTACTGAGTGTAGCAAAATGTGTGCATGTAATATTTACAGCATGTACATGGGGCTTAACTATATACAAGGGGCGATGTCGGGTGTGACATAACAACGAGGTTGTACCATAAACAAAGAACGGGGAAATGTTGAATGATAAAACAAATTCCTGTAACGATAAGAACATAAACATATTAACACAGTGGTTGCATGAGTTCAATGTAAAAACAGTCTCTTAAGTCCAGTCCAGTAGGTGGGCGATGAATTTGGGTTGACCGCCTCAAGGGTAGGTCTGGAACCACCGGCTGAGGTGCGGGCCTGGCCACGGGCGACGACGGAAGGGGTATGGTAGCAGGCAGCTCCACACAGTCGATATCAGGAACAACAGGAGGGCGCGGTGTCAGTGTAAGGTCTCGTAGCGAGCGTGGAAGCTGGCGAAGAGCCCGGCGATTGCGCCTACGAACGGATCAATCAGGCATGCGAACCAGGAACGAGCGGGGAGCCACACATCGGAGAACTTCAGCAGGTGCTGACCATCCACCTTCTGGTAGGTGGATGCGGACTTCGTCTCCAGGGGCCAGGGCGGGAAGATCAGTTGCCCGTGTGTCATATGACCTCTTCTGGCGACCGCGCTGCAGTTGCATCCTGTGTCGTACCGGAGCATGGTTAGTTGTGGGTGCCAGAATGGAAGGCACAGTGGTCCTGAGGGCGCGACCCATCAACAGCTGGGCTGGTGAGAGACCAGTGGCTAGTGGGACCGAGCGATAGGCCAGCAGGGTGAGGCAGAAATCCGATCCGGCAGCAGCAGCCTTGCAGAGGAGTCACTTGACAATGTGAACGCCCTTCTCCACCTTTCCATTGGACTGGGGATGCAGAGGGCTAGACGTCACGTGTGTGAAGCCATACGAGGCAGCAAACGATGACCATTCCTGGCATGTGTCCATTCCGACATGACAGTCATCGGAATGCCCTGGCGAGCGAAGGTGTCTTTGCCCTTATGACAGCGGACGACGTCAAATCGTGCAGGCGTATGACCTCTGGGTAGTTGGAGAAGTAGTCAACGACGATGACGTAGTCCCTGCCGAGCCCGTGAAAGAGGTCCACACCCACCTTCGCCCAGGGGGACGTCACCAGCTCATGGGGCAGAAGCGTTTCAGGAGGTTGCGCCAGGTGGGGTAGTTGAGCACCATATTGGCAATATCATCACTGATGCCCGGCCAGTATACCGCCTCTCGGGCCCTCTGTCTGCACCTCCCCACCCCCAGGTGGCCTTCGTGTAGTTGGTCGAGAACCAGCTTGTGCATGCTGTGCGAAATCACAATCCGGTCCAGCTTCAGAAGGACACCATCAATGACGGCCAGGTCGTCTCGGACATTGTAGAACTGCGGGCACTGCCCTTTGAGCCATCCTCCCGTCATGTGGCGCATCACACATTGTAGAAGGGGGTCGGCTACAGTCTCTCGGCGAATACGGACCAGACTGGAGTCGTCAGCTGGCAGATTTGCCAATGTGAAGGCCACCTGCGCCTCGACCTGACATACGAACCCCTCCGAATCTGGCGGCGTGCTCACTGCTCTCGATAGGGCATCCACAATGATAAGGTCCTTCCCTGGGGTGTAGACTAAGTTTAAGTAGAATGCGCTGGAGGCGAGGGGTCATCTCGTTCTGGTCCTTGTTTATGATGCTGACCAGGGGGCGGTGGTCAGTCTCAACGGTAAACTGGGGGAGACCATACACATAGTCATGGAACTTGTCTATTCCGGTTAGCAAGCCCAGGCACTCCTTTTCGATCTGCGCGTAGCGCTGCTCTGTGGGGGTCATGGCCCACGAGGCATAGGCGACCGGGGCCCATGACGCAGTGTCATCCCGCTGCAGGAGCACTGCCCCAATGCCGGACTGGCTGGCATCAGTCGAGATTTTAGTGGCACAAGACGTGTCGAAAAACGCCAATACCGGTGCTGTGGTGAGCTTGAGTTTGAGCTCCTCCCATTCCAGCTGGTGTGTGCGCTGCCACTGGAACTCCGTGGACATTTTGACGAGGTGGCGGAGAGCTTTCGTGTGGGAGGCAAGGTTGGGAATGAACTTCCCCAGGAAGTTGACCATGCCAAGGAAGCGTAGCACTGCTTTCTTGTCTGCCGGCTGCGGCATGGCTGTGATGGCGCTCACCTTGTCTGCATCCGGACGGACCCCTGACCGGGAAATGTGGTCCCCCAGGAACTTCAGCTCGGTTTGGCCGAAAGAACACTTGGCTCGGTTGAGGCGCAGGCCGTTTCCACGTATGCGTGCAAAGACACGTTGGGGACGATAGATGTGCTCCTGTGGTGTGGTGGACCAGATGATGACATCGTCCACGTAGACGCGCATCCCTTCGATGCCCTCCATCATCTGCTCCATGATCCTATGAAAGACCTCGGATGCCGAGATGATGCCAAATGGCATTCGGTTGTAGCAGAACCTGCCGAAAGGGGTGTTGAAGGTGCACAGCTTTCGGCTGGATGGATCGAGTTGGATCTGCCAAAAACCCTTAGAGGCATCCAGTTTTGTAAATATTTTTGCCTGGGCCATTTCGCTCGTGATCTCTTCCCGTTTGGGTATGGGGTGATGTTCCCTCATAATATTGTTATTGAGGTCTTTTGGGTCAATACAGATCCGGAATTCGCTGGAGGGCTTCTTGACACACACCATGGAGCTGACCCATGGCGTGGGCTCCGTGACCCTGGATAGGACCCCTTGGTCCTGGAGATCCTGCAGCTGCTGCTTGAGGCGGTCTTTGAATGGCGCAGGGACTCTGCGAGGTGCGTGAATGACCGGGGTGGCGTCTGGTTTGAGCCAAATTCTGTAGGTGTATGGCAGTGTTCCCATGCCCTCGAATGCCTCCCGGTTGTGGGCGAGGAGCGATGGGAGCTGTGCGTTGAATTCTGCATCCGGGAAGTCAGATGTGCCGTCTGGAGAGAGAGAGTGGACTAATTGCACGAGGTGGAGAGCCTTGCATGCCTGTGCGCCCAGCAGGGAGTCCTTCGATGAGCCGACTATCTCGAACGAGAGTGTGGCCGTGTGTGTGTTGTGTGTCACCTGGAGCTGGCAGGATCCCATAGCCGGGATAACGTTCCCGTTGTAGTCGACCATCCTGCACCGGGACAGCCAGATTGGTGGTCTGACCTTCATGGCGTAGAAGGCTGACCATGCTATGAGGTTGGCGGAGGCGCCAGTGTCCAGGCGGAAAGTGATCGGCGATCGGTTGACCGTCAGGGTGGCACACCATTCATCACCCGGATTGATCGTGTTAACTCGGTTCCCATCAATGACCGCAACACGGAAGGCGTCTCGGTCATCTATGTCACTGGTCTGGATGTCGTCTAGGCACGATTCGTAATGGGGAGGCTGAATGGTCCGCACGTCCCTGCGAGGTTGTCGGAATTGTGGAAGATTGACAGGTTGAGCTGCTCGACAGTAAGCAGTGTAGTGGCCCACCTTGCCGCAGCGTAGGCATTGTCGGGTTCTTGCGGGACATTGCCGCTTTAAATGTGCAGCTCCACAGTTGCCGCACGTCGTAACGTCATGGTGTTCGTTGCGCCACTGCGCATGTGCAGTTCAGTCTTGCGTCAAGTGCACCTGCGCATCACGTCCCTCAGTGTTGCCGTAGGTTTTGGCGCGCACAAACGCGGGAGGCCTCGAAAAGCGCGCGAAATGGCCGTCCTCGTCCGGGCAGCGGGCCAGGAAGAACTCGATCGCCTGGACCCGTTCGGCCTCGCGGGGCACCTGGCTCGCCGATCCGGCCGCGTAGGACCCCCGCCGCACCGATTCGGTCGCCTGAAATTGGGCATAGCGGCTAGTCGCGTTTTCGTGCAGGACACAGGCTTCGATTGCGGAGACTAAGGTGAGGGCTTTTATTTTTAAAAGCTGCTGGCGTAGGGTGCCCAAGGCGACCCCAAAAACAATCTGGTCCCGAATCATGGAATCTGAGGTGGTGTCGTAACCGCAGGACTGCGCGAGGATGCGGAGATGCGTAAGGAATGACTGAAAGAGCTCATCCTTACCCTGCAGGCGCTGCTGGAAGACATACCTCGCGAAGCTCTCGTTGACCTCGACGTTGAAGTGTTGGTCAAGCTTGAGAAGGACCGTCTTGTATTTGGATTTGTCCTCGCCTTCCGCGAACACCAGGGAGTTGTAGACATGGATGGCGTGCTGACCTGCGGTGGTGAGGAGGATGGCGATCTTTCTGGTGTCCGAGGCGCTCTCTTTATCGTTGGCTTCCAGAAAGAGCTGGAAGCGCTGTTTGAACAGCGTCCAATTGACGCCGAGGTTCCCAGCGACTTGCAACGGCTGCGGTGTGTTGACGGTGTCCATGGCGCAAGATGGCAGATTTGTGGGTAGGTATCAAATCACTCCTGGTATCATGAAGTGTTGGGTACTCTGATACACAGACGAACCAACACGGTTGCGAATGTTACAACGCAGTTTTATTTCAATGAACTATTAACATAGTAAACTCTGGTACTCAGCACATGGTGAATGTCTGAGTGGCTGGCAATGAGTTCTGTGCCCTGAGCCGTCTCCTGCTCGAGTGCCCAGGAAGTGTCGTGTTCCCTGTTTTGTACTGTGTATGCTCTTGTCTGTGATTGGCAGTCGTGGTGTGTGTGTTGATTGGTCCGTTGATCTGTCCATCATTATGTATGTATGTATGTGCTATGATGTTCACCTGAATATCATGACAGATTCCCCCTCACTCCCACCCCTTGGTCCCCCCTCCACAAACCTCCTACCCCCCCACCTCCATTTGTTGATTCAGGGCCCTTTCCTGGATCGCTTATTATACAATGGGCAGTTACCTTCTATTTACATGAGTGCAGTGTCATCCCCTTCCCTTCCCCCTTTTTGTCGATTGGCCTCACCCCCTTCTACTCCCCCTCCCCTATCCTGTTTTGGCCATTTCTTTGCGGGTTCCGTTTCTTGTGGCCTTGTTCTAGGCCCCCTGATCTCTGTATCGGTCATTTTTCAGCCTCCCCTTCCTTTTTCTCTGGCCTCCACTCGCCCCCCTCCTGTCCCTTCCCTTCCCAGTCTGTTCCCTGCGATCCCATTGGCTCCCGTGGGTCACCCCCTTCCCACATTCTATTGGGGGTTGACCTTGAACAGGTCCTGGAGAACGTTGGTGAGTGACCTCCACGCTTTGTGGAAGCGATCCTCCGAAGCCCGGATGGTGAACTTGATCTTCTCCAGATGGAGAAATTCCGACAGGTCGACCAGCCAGTCTGCAGCTGTGGGTGGTGCTGCTGATCGCCAGCTGACCAGGATTCTCCAATGGGCGATTAGGGAAGCAAAGGCAAGGGGGTTGGGCCTCTTCCACATGAACAGTTCTGACTGGTCCAATACCCCGAAGATTGTCACTCTTCGGCATGGCTCCACCCTCACTCCCACCACTTTGGGCATTGTTTCGAAAAAGGCTGTCCAGAACCCGACAAGTCTGGGGCACGCCCACCCTGGGACCATTCACGTTTGTCCTCCATCTCTGGGAAGAACCTGTTCATTCGGGCTCTGGTCCGGTGCGCTCTGTGCACCACTTTCAGCTGCATGAGGCTGAGCTTTGCGCATGAGAAGGTTGTGTTGGCCCTGCTCAGTGCTTCGCTCCAGAATCCCGACCATTTTTCATAGAATCATAGAGTTTACAGTGCAGAAGGATTCTATTTCATCGAGTCTGCACCAGCCCTTGGAAAGAGCACCCTACTTAAGCCAACTTCTCCACCCTATCCCCGTAACCCAGTAACCCCACCTAACCTTTTTGAACATTAAGGGACAATTTAGCACGGCCAATCCACCTATCCTGCACATCTTTGGACTGTGGGAGGAAACCACAGCACCCGGAGGAAACCCACGGAAACACTGGGAGAAAGTGCAAACTCCACACAGACAGTGACACAAGGCCGGAATTGGACCTGGGACCCTGGAGCTGTGAGGCAGCAGTGCTACCCACTGTGCCACCGTGGCACCGTGTTTTCCCATGTTTCGCCCAGTGGGGAGCGTGTCCTTTCTAATAGTTGTCCGTACAGGTTCCCGCAGTTTCCCCTCCCAGACTGCCCACGTCTAGCATTGTCCGTGAGTAAGCTGTCATCTCTTTGCTGAGAACGTTCTTGACCTGTAGGTGTCGGAGTTCATTCCCGTTAGGTAGCTGCAGTCCGGATGGCTCGGTCTCGTCAGATGGTGATCCTGAAAGACAATGGGCACCGGGTCGGTGAGAGGGAACAATAATTTTGTGGGACACCAACAACTTCACGATAAACGGGTCATCTGGGTGAAGGGGCAGTGGATCCTCACCTCTGTGGCAGAGACCACCCTCGCTGTTGGTCACTGCTCTCTCATTGGGCAATCCCGCGATCTCCAGGGCCCATCCCTCATCGGGAGCTTCCCCCCCCCCCCCATATCTTCGCCCTTTCCCTCTTATTATGCGTTATCTCCTCCTGTGAGCCACACCTTGGTTGGGTCGGGGGGGGGGGTCTATAGCAGGTGGCATGTATGGGCACCGCACCTAGGCATGAAGGGGTTGTGCTGGTGGGTGCCAGGGAATTCTGAGCACCAAGGTTGAAGATTGGATGTTGGGAGAGTGTGAGGAGTCAGCCAGTTGGTTGGGCGGGGAGGGGGTGGAGGTTTGGAAATTTCAGGGGTGACATGGAATTGGTGCCAGGAGAGAGATGGCAACTGACCCTTGCAGCTCGATGGAGGTTCCTCTTATTCTGACATTGGGCGACAATCCTCCTGGTCATGCTGCCCGCACTTACTGTGGCTGCCACTGTCTCCCAGGCGGCATTGTTGGCCCTGCTGCTGGTTCTCCGACCCCCTTGGGAGAACAGGGTGCCCCGTCTCTCACCGCCTGCGTCGAGAGGCCTGGCCAGGTCGACATCACCAAAGCGAGGAGCAGGGCTGTGCGCTGCCGTGCTTGTGTGTTGACTGGGAGTGAGTGGTGAGGGAACGTTTAAAAGCTGCTCGCCCCTTGTTAGCAGCGGGACGCCGGGGCGAAAGTCGGGCGAATCAGATGGCGAGGGAGTCAGCAATGGCAAAATATCATGTGAGGGTTCATTTTTGGCACTAAGTGCAGTTGAATACGGGCCACAATCTCACCAACATGGCTGCGGAGAAGCACCCCACCAAACACGCCCAACAGGGGACTTTAACCTTCTTCTGCTGAATTGCACCCCGAGTCTCTGAATATTTTTATGGCGGAGCGAGATAGATTCTTGGTTAACCAGGGGTGAAAGGTTATCGGGGATGGGCAGGAATGTGGGATTGAGGTTACAATCAGATCAGCCATGAGCTTATTGAATGGGGGAGCAGGCTCGAGGGGCCGAGTGGCCTGCTCCTCCTAATTCGTGCATACGTACTTACGTAGGCTTGTCCAAACGTACCGAAGTTTCAGTCTTTGCTCAGTGCTCAGTCTGTCATCTCTGAATAAGCAGTTCAATGCTCATCCTAGAGAGTGGAGCACATAGTCCAGAGCCATATAGATACAGTCCTGCAGTGTTGTCTCTCGAATGAGGGATGAATCTGTCTTTTTATAGACACAAAATGTCCTGTGACACAAACTGAAGATGTTGTGGAAAGCATCTAACCAGCAAGCACATTGATTACCTCAATGGCGGTTCATGGGGCCCTAGCTGTGTGCAGACTGGCTGCCTCATTTCACTGACCTGCAACAGTTTCTACATTTAAAAGAAAATTCAATAGCAATGAAGCACCTTGGAACATCCTGCGATCGTGAAAGGAACGGTAAAATGCAAATTCTTTCTTCTATTGCTTAAAGTTGATTGCTGCACGGGACAAGTAGTGCTGTGTAGGCAAGATGAGAATCATCGAAGGCATGGATTGAATTTGGGAGACAAATTGGAAATAGAATTCAATGTAGATAAAATGCGAGGGTAAATGTATTAATCTCAAATTCCCGCCGGGTACAGAAGATCAAAAATCTCTTGCATCTAAGCATTGTAGAATTGAAATTATTGGTGGGATTTTCTGGCCCTGACACTGGCGAGCATCGTCACAGCAGCACAGTAGCATGGTGGATAGCACAATTGCTACACAGCTCCAGGGTCCCAGGTTCGAATCCCGGCTTGGTTCACTGTCTGTGCGGAGTCTGCACATCCTTCCCGTGTGTGCGTGGGTTTCCTCCGGGTGCCCCGGTTTCCTCCCGCAGTCCAAAGATGTGCAGGTTAGGTGGATTGGTCATGCTAAATTGCCCTTTAGTGTCCAAAATTGCTCTTAGTGTTGGGTCGGGTTCCTGGGTTATGGGGATAGGGTGGAGGTGAGGGCTTGAGTGGGGTGCTCTTTCAGAGGGCTGGTGCAGACTCGATGGGCCGAATTGCCTCCTTCTGCACTGTAAATTCTATAGGTCATCAGGAACATTTGAGAGAGCCATTGACAATCCCGCCACAAAACTGCTCACTCGCCACTGACACCATCCCTCTCCCAACTGAACCAGACTGTTTGCAATCTTGCAGTCATACCTAACTCTGTAATCAGCTTTCAACCGCTTACCTGCTCCGCCACCAAAACTGCCTATGTTCCCCTCTCAACTCTGCAAGTTCTTATCTCCTGCTGGAACCCTTATCCATACCTTTGTTATCTCTAAACCTGACAATGCTCCCTCATCAGCCTCACACCTTCAAACCAACATAAACTCATCTAAAATCCTGTCCTCCATATCTTTATTCACAGAATATCTGCATAAACCGGGGGTCGATTAGTTCAGTTGGCTAATGGCTGGCTTGTGAATACGGAGCGACGCCAACACCGAGGGTTCGATTCCCATAATGGCTGCGGTTTATGTTTTATGTTTATTTGCTTACTGTCACATGTACCGAGGTACAGTGAAAAGTATTTTTCAGTGAGCAGCTCAAATGGATCATTTCGTACATGAAAGGAAAATAAAATACATAATAGGGCATTCATGAGGGTTATTCATGAAGGCCCCGCCTACTCACCCTTGCCCCTCGCCTGAGGCGTGGTGACTCTCAGTTTAAATCAGCGCCAGGCAGATCTCAAAGGTGAGGGCAGCACGGTGGCGCAGTGGGTTAGCACTGCGGCCTCAAGGCGCCGAGGTCCCAGGTTCAATCCCGGCTCTGGGTCACTGTCCGTGTGGAGTTTGCACATTCTCCCTGTGTTTGCGCGAGTTTTGCCCCCACAGCCCAAAGGTGTGCAGGCTAGGTGGATTGGCCGTGCTAAATTGTCCCTTAATTGGAAAAAATGAATTGAGTACTCTAAATTCTTTTTTCAAATCTCAAAGCCTATGGCCCTCTGGGGCTGTGACGACATTTACAACTACATAAAATCCTATTCACCCATTGCCCAAGTGCTCAATGACCCTACATACATTGATTCCTACTCTAGCAATGCCTCAGTTTTGACATTTTCAAAATCCTCCCAGGGCCCCACCTCTTTCTACCTCGGCTGTCTTCTCCAATTCTACAGCCTCAAAGATTTCTGTGCCCTTCCGATTCAAGCCCGGAGTGTGGCGACTACTCCTGGGCTCCTCGAGTGTTTGGCCGGTGAGGGGGAGGGGGGGAGGGGGGGTGGGAGTGGCTGGGGCTGTCTGCAGGAACTCTCCTCCATCCTCCACTCTGCTTCTTGTTCCTTCATCCACCCCCTCACCCTTTCTGCGGTGGCTGGCCATTGGTAGAACTGTAGGTGCGGGAGGAACACCAGATCTAAAAGTATACTTTGTATATCGCACAAGATGCAACAAAACCCCACGCTCAGGCACAGCCTGAGGCAGCACGGTAGCACAAGTGGATAGCACTGTGGCTTCACAGCGCCAAGGTCCCAGGTTCGATTCCCCGCTGCGTCGCTGTCTGCGCGGAGTCTGCACGTTCTCCCCGTGTCTGCGTGGGTTTCCTCCGGGTGCTCCGGTTTCCGCCCACTGTAAGGTTTTCGGGCAATTCGGCCCTTTTGGAGAAACTCAGAGACTGTAAACCGACTTTCCAGCCAAGGGAACAGAACCAGTTTTCCCAGCAGGCTTGGCCCGCTGAGCTGAGTAGGGACATAAATACATAAATATTTCCAAAACACCCCCCTAGGAGCTACAAGGAAGAAGGAGCCAGACAACAAGATAACATCAAAACACAGACAAAGGGGCACGGGAATACACAGGAGGCTTGCATGCAAGCAGGACAATGGGATGGTCATAGCCCCATGCAGATGTAAATGACCTGGCCTCCACCAGAGCAGAATCCAATCAACACCCCATCAACATAGCAGCGATCTCCAGAGCAGATGGAAGTCTTTGAAAATCTTCAAGGGAGCTCAACCTCGTTATCTCAAAAAACAGACTGGAGGCGGACCTAGGGGAGGTACTCCCATCTCGACAGGTCTGACCGGCTCAAAGGGGGCAGGACCAGCGGGAACTTTAAACCTTACCTTTTTCAATGCAAAGGGGGCTGGCCGACCACAGGACAAAGCCAGGTAAAACAATATAAAAGGGGCTGTGTTGTCGATTGGGGGTCTCTTGGTTCGTGGCTCGACCTCTGCACCCCTGACTTGACCTCTGCAGCCTGTGACCGTAAGTACTCCGCAGCAGCTTACGAAACTCCCTTGACTTTAATAGTGGTTGAGGCTTTGGGGAAGGGAACTTGTTTTGTGCCTTGTGATATTGCTAAAAGCTGTGTAAGCATAAGAATTTTCGTTGTGTCCGCTATATTACTTTTGAATAGACATAGTGTATATTAGAGCATAAGATTGTATTGTGTTTCTTCTGTTGATGATTTTGACCTGGGTTTTACAATAAACCTTGATTTGATGACAATTGGAGTCGTTTAAATTCTTCAATCTTTCACCAGCGACCTCTGACCAAGTCATTGTTAAAATACTCCTCACCTTAATTCCGGGTTCAGGAATCGAGGGTCATCTTGAGCGATTCACTCAGGACAGACTGCTGGTTAGGGAATAAACAGCAGTGTCCTATTCTCTCTCTTGGGAAGGCTACTCTAGTGGAGTAGGAACCGGGTGGCTGTTGCACCACCGGCAAGAGAGAGAATCACCTGGGTATTGGTAGGGGTCTGGAGATCTGTGTGATATAAGTCTCAGGCTGTCGGTTAGGAATAAACGGCAGGCTTGAATCAGTGCTCTCTTCAGTGGAAGTGTCCCAGTGCGACATCCCCTGGCCTCTGAAGTTTCAGTGCCAGCTGGAGAGAGACACACACAGATATTCAAACCCCAGATATCGACCCAGTAGTGGAGTAGCGGAGATGGCACCCTCTACAATGGCGACCGGGGCAGGAGCCCGGTGGTTTGGAGTATGTGACTTGGCAGAGGGGGTGAGGGAACGAAGCAAAATGGAGGAGAGAATATCCTCGTATTTGTGGCAAAAGGTCAACCTCACCAAACCTTGGGTCTCAGAATTAATCAATGCGGAGCAACCGGTAATGGCAGCGGCTGCATGGACAGACAGTAAGGCGCACAAAAGGCACTTGGAGAAGGCAGTTTGGCTGGTTTGCCTGTCCGAGCAGGTAGTCAAGACAGAGGATAGGGTCGAAGAGTTAGAGCAGGAGTTGAGAGAAGTGAGGGCCAGCGCAGGGGACAGCGCTAGCGCAGCGGAACGACTGCGGGAGGAATTGGCAGGAATTAAACAGGACAGTGCGAGTGTAGCGGAACGACTGCGGGAAGAAATGGCAGAAATGAAACAGGAAAGCGAGTCTAACCGGTGTGAGAAGGACTATCTCCACTGCCAGATAGTGGAGGGTAAAGAAAAGGAACGGAGGCTCCAGGAACTCTATGCTCGGAGTACAGAGCAGTGTAGGAAGCTGGAGGGGAAGTTCCGGGACATCCAGGCAGCGTACCGAGTGGCTCGCGAGGAAGTAGGGGACTGTGCCCATGGGCCGTGCCAGGCACGAATAACGGAGTTGGAGGAGACCTTGTCCAGGTTCAGGGGACAGATACACCTGGTAGGTCCAGGGGGGTTCCCTAGGGGCAAGGTGCTCCTCGCAGCGGATGATTCCCCAAAGGCCAAGGGGAATAGACCGCCTCCTGAGGCACCGGGATTGTGTCCGGGTCGGCAGGGGGGGATCGGACTGCACGTTCAGGGGCAAGTCCAAGGGGGGTCGGCAGGGTACCCCCAGCTGGCGGCGTGTCCGCCTGGTTTCGTATGTGGGTCCCCATGGGATGGGGACAGACCGCTGCCTGGGATGCCGGTGATGGGGCCGGGTCAGCAGGTAGGGTTTGGACCGCCCGGTCAGGGGCAGGTCCAAGGGGGGTCAGTGGTGTATCCCCAGATAGCGGCGTCTCCTATATGGGTAGCTAGCCCGGGGACAGGGGGGCTACCCAACGGGGCAAGAGAGCTGGACAGTGGGGAGGAGGAGCAGGAACCCCAGGTAGGGCGGATGTGCCCTGTCAGACAAAGAAGGTATGGTCCCCCGGCGGGGATGGCAAACAGGGGACCGGTTGAGGGCGACATTATCGTTCCTCATGGGGCATCCGCGCTCAGGGGGATGGTGGCCCACGTTCCCAGACTAACTCCAAAGGGGGATCCGTCGCTGCATTTTATGGAGGTGGAACAGGCTGCCAACATCAATGACTGCGACGAAGGGGAGCAAATAAAGATGCTCCTGATAACCCTAGATGCCCAGCTATGCAGGACAGTGACCTCTGGGAATGGGGGAAGACCTGACACCTGGGCGGCAGCACAGACTGCTGTTCTGGAGGCAATGGGCTTGAATCTGGGGAGCCCTTTCATGAGGGTGGGGGAAACCAAGCAGCAACCAGGGGAATCTCCCACTATGTTCGCAGACAGGCTGTGGACTGTCTATGTGGAGGCGTGTGGGGCTCCCGCGGATAGGCAGAATTTAGATGAGAGAACAGCCCACTGGCTGAAGACCCTCGTAGCTAACTGTCTCCCTCACATTAGGGCAAAGGCCGAACACTGGTTCGACCCGCAGAGTCCGGACCTTAATGAGGCAGAGGTCCTTAGGAAACTCACCCTTGCATATCGTAATGGGGAGAGGGGTGAGGACAAGCCCCTTAAGGGTAGGGTGCATGAAATCGCGCCAGCAGCCCCTAAGAGAGAGTGGAAGCATGAGGGCACCCGGACCTCCGACGAGAAACCGGTATGCTACGGGTGTGGGAAGGCCGGACATTTCAAGAGGGAATGTAAAAACCCTAGCAAGCAGGAGAGGGCTCCCGCAGTAGAGAGTCAGACCCCGGCGGTAGGAGCAGCTGCCCCGGGAACCATCGAGATAAGTAAAATTTTAGCCCTTTTGCAAGGCTCAGGACAGGGGGCAATGGCAACGGGCCAGGGCCTGCCCGCACCCACACCACAAGAACCCGTATGACTACCCAGGGAGCAGCCTCAGGAAAAAGGGAGCGCAGGGGTAGTTCTAGCCCCAGACCCTGGTCCGGTCCAGGTGCAGGGTCCCATTATGGAGGCTGCCTCAGGGGCTATTTGCAGTTTAAATCCCTTAAGGTGGGACCCATGCGAACGCCACATCAGTCAATTTAAATTGTTCCACCCCATAAGGACAAAAAAGAGCAAGGTGGGGGGAAGACGGGGGGTGGTAGTGGAGAAACCCCCCGTAGAATTAACGACGGTGGGGGAGGTCCCTGACTCCACGGTCACACAACCGGTGACAAGGTGCTGTCCCGAAGGGGCAGTCCCAAAGAGACCGACAGTGCTGCAAGCACCCAGCCCAGGGACAGGAACGATTCCCAAGCCCTTACCTGTGGGTCAGGTGGCCTGCCTTAGTATAGAGGCTAAGGAGGCGGAGGAAGTGGAGGTATCACCTTGGGTTTGGGAACCAGTCAGGGGACGAAGGAGCAATCGGGTCTCCAAGCCCCCGGTAAGATGGTCCCCATCACACCTCCCTGTCACCCGGTCCCGCAGTAAGGGGGCCCGAGTAGAAGGGAGCGATGAGGGATCACCGAACCCTGTTGGGAAAGGAGAGGAAAGGGGCAGCCCGAACCCCCGGGAGGGGACGGTCTGGCCCGAGCCGTTGGACCAAACAGGTGGACTGCCCCAGTTTAACGGGGCACAGTTTTAATTTGGCCACCCGGAGACGGGTGGCATTGTATATAACATATTCCCTTTCCTTTCCCCCTGCTAGTTCTAAATTAGTGTGTAGTTGTGTGTGAGGTATTTGGGATCGTGGGGACACAGAAGCGCCTGGTGCAAGGGTAAAATGATGAAGCACCAGGCACTAGGACCCTGGTGCAGCCGGGCTGTAAACACAGAACCCCAGACAGGCTGCGGCAACTTCAAAGCAGGAGCTGCTGCTGCAACCGGATTGCGGCAGGCACTAGGACCCTGGGGAGCCGGGCTGTAAACACAGAACCCCAGACAGGCTGCGGCAACTTCAAAGCAGGAGCTGCTGCCGCCACTGGATAGAACCCATGCACTTTAAGGTAGGTAGGGCTGTAGAGGCAAGAATGTGTTTTGTTTTTACAGATGGGGCACCGGACGATGTGGAGCTTGCTGATGATCTTGGCGATGGTGGGACCGGGAGAACTCCGCAGAGGCGAGACAGAAGAGTCCTTCGACTGACCGGGTTAGGGTGACTGAGGGCAGGCGGGTGTGTTTAACCTGTGAGGGGGACGTTCCTTTGGGGAGATGGTGGTGGCCCAGGAAGCTGAGGCTGGACATGAGGGATCGGTCCTCGGACTGGGAACGGACTGGACAACACCTACCGGACCATCACGGGGTCACCGGGTAGGATCACCGTTTGCGGGGATAAGGGGTGGGCTTCTGACCGGGGCATTTATTGGTGTTCATGGGGATCTACCAAGGCATGTCCACAAGGGGCATTAATCACTTTTGTAAGGTGGTGGCAGAACCCAGGGAACGGGATAAATTGACCGCAGTGGGGAGGGATGTGTAACGCCCAGGGAAGGGATGACTGTAGAAGCTACCGAACTGCTGGTTCAGGTAAAGCGACCCCTGCCCACAGCCCAACCGATCGACCCTCACAACTGTCCGATCACCACCAGAGGGGGGCCTGAGAATGGTTTAGTGTTTGTCCCCACAAAGGAAATGTTGTACAGGGGGTACATTATGCTGTCGCCTCAGTTGGACTAAACCTCTCAGCTGCAGGTATCGACGATGGAGGATAAATGAAGAGCCCTCAACGGGAAGAAGCGGAGTGCAGCCAAGAAAGGAGGATCCTTGGTGAAATAAACAGATGCAATTGTAAATAGTTGTATGGATTCGCGTGAAATGTGTACTTGATTGTGATATATGTGCAGGGACCCTTACGTTTGGGGTTCCGGTGAAATGTGTATATGTTACTGTGTGTTTAAATTAGATATGGTCTTGTCTTTCCCTTTCATTGAAACCAGGGGTAGCCTAGATTAAGGGAACTGTCTTGGGAATTGTAGTTTCGCATGTTGTTGAGGGGGGGCCTACGGTCCACACAAAAGGAAATAATTGCCCTTCACCTGTGTCGATACGGTCCAAGCATGTAGGGACGTATCGAAGGGGCATCTGTAAGGTTTTCGGGCAATTCGGCCCTTTTGGAGAAACTCAGAGACTGTAAACCGACTTTCCAGCCAAGGGAACAGAACCAGTTTTCCCAGCAGGCTTGGCCCGCTGAGCTGAGTAGGGACATAAATACATAAATATTTCCAAAACACCCCCCTAGGAGCTACAAGGAAGAAGGAGCCAGACAACAAGATAACATCAAAACACAGACAAAGGGGCACGGGAATACACAGGAGGCTTGCATGCAAGCAGGACAATGGGATGGTCATAGCCCCATGCAGATGTAAATGACCTGGCCTCCACCAGAGCAGAATCCAATCAACACCCCATCAACATAGCAGCGATCTCCAGAGCAGATGGAAGTCTTTGAAAATCTTCAAGGGAGCTCAACCTCGTTATCTCAAAAAACAGACTGGAGGCGGACCTAGGGGAGGTACTCCCATCTCGACAGGTCTGACCGGCTCAAAGGGGGCAGGACCAGCGGGAACTTTAAACCTTACCTTTTTCAATGCAAAGGGGGCTGGCCGACCACAGGACAAAGCCAGGTAAAACAATATAAAAGGGGCTGTGTTGTCGATTGGGGGTCTCTTGGTTCGTGGCTCGACCTCTGCACCCCTGACTTGACCTCTGCAGCCTGTGACCGTAAGTACTCCGCAGCAGCTTACGAAACTCCCTTGACTTTAATAGTGGTTGAGGCTTTGGGGAAGGGAACTTGTTTTGTGCCTTGTGATATTGCTAAAAGCTGTGTAAGCATAAGAATTTTCGTTGTGTCCGCTATATTACTTTTGAATAGACATAGTGTATATTAGAGCATAAGATTGTATTGTGTTTCTTCTGTTGATGATTTTGACCTGGGTTTTACAATAAACCTTGATTTGATGACAATTGGAGTCGTTTAAATTCTTCAATCTTTCACCAGCGACCTCTGACCAAGTCATTGTTAAAATACTCCTCACCTTAATTCCGGGTTCAGGAATCGAGGGTCATCTTGAGCGATTCACTCAGGACAGACTGCTGGTTAGGGAATAAACAGCAGTGTCCTATTCTCTCTCTTGGGAAGGCTACTCTAGTGGAGTAGGAACCGGGTGGCTGTTGCACCACCGGCAAGAGAGAGAATCACCTGGGTATTGGTAGGGGTCTGGAGATCTGTGTGATATAAGTCTCAGGCTGTCGGTTAGGAATAAACGGCAGGCTTGAATCAGTGCTCTCTTCAGTGGAAGTGTCCCAGTGCGACATCCCCTGGCCTCTGAAGTTTCAGTGCCAGCTGGAGAGAGACACACACAGATATTCAAACCCCAGATATCGACCCAGTAGTGGAGTAGCGGAGATGGCACCCTCTACACCACAGTCCAAAGACGTGCAGGTTAGGTGGATTGGCCATGATAAAGTAGTGACCAAAAAGGTTAGGAGGGGGTTGTTGGGTTACGGGGGTAGGGTTGAAGTGAGGGCTTGGGTGGGTCGATGCAGACTCGATGGGCTGAATGGCCTCCTTCTGCACTCTATGTTCTATGTTCCAGCACTGAGCATCATTATAATGTTCTTGTCGGATGGCCTGATTTGTATTATAAGAGCACTTGTAGCTAAAGCTAGAAACGATTTATTAACGTTAACTGTGGGTCAAATATATACAAACAACAGATGAATAACAGTATGAACGTGCACAAGCAACCTCTCTCCCAGCTCCCTAGTCAGTCTGAGGTCACCTGACTCTAACATTCACTTATATACTAATGAGACTCCTGGTGGTCAGTCGATGAATTACAACACAACCATGCTATACTACAATCATCATTCCACATATTTACACAGAAAAGACCATCAAATATTCACACAATAGGTTCTGATTATAGTCAGTGCGGTTGGCGACTCCCAATGAACTAATTGAGTCAGCATGAAAAAGGAATGTTAGCGAGAGTAGAGGGTCCCAGGATAAAAAGAACCAAGTCACACATAAGAGCATTATCCTCTGGAGCACAGCCCTCACCAGAAGTGAAAATGCTGTTCATTCAAACCTCACTCAACACCCATAACATCCCGGCTAAGAAGGAACACCCCAAACTTAAGAGGGGCAACAGGATATCAACCAGAATACAGGACCCGACCCAGCCCCACACCCTTGTGCACTTTGCAGTCAATAAGCCAAGGGTACTCAGAACATATCAAGACTCAGCCTCTAAGGGGGTCCCACATAAGTGCCTTCTAGAAGGGGTGTCCCAAGCACAAGGGAACAGGTGGATACCAGCCACAGCACCGGACCAAGCCTAGTCCAGCACACTCTTGCACATAGGGGTCAGTACCCACAGGATACCCAGTGCATGCCAAGACCTGCCACCCACCTGGCCTCACTCTTCACTCATCACAACCAGAGCACACCGGCCCCACCGACACTGGAAAATTCACATCATCCTCCACCAAGGAGACCCCACCACCAAGGAGAAGAATTGTCAAGACACACCCGTCAATTTGGCGTCGGGGGCTGTGGGGAGGGGGGTGGAACCGATCCCCTCCCCCTTGATATAATAAAGGGAATCCCCCATAACCCAATAGACCAAATCTAGGTTAGGTGGATTGGCCATGATAAATTGCCCTTAGTGTCCAAAATTGTCCTTAGTGTAGGGTGGGGTTACTGGGTTATGGGGATAGGGTGGAGGTGTTGACCTTGGGTAGGGTGCTCTTTCCAAGAGCCAGTGCAGACTTGATGGGCCGAATGGCCTCCTTTAACACTGTAAATTCTATGATAATCTATGAAATTGGGGCCTGCCACAACATGTTAATCACCCAGTTAACAAGAAGAAATCCCCACCAGGAAAGGACGCCTAAATTAACCAAAGAACGCCAGACACAGACCAGCAGTGTATGCCATTGCAAGGAGGGTACTAGAGGACAGAGCAGCGCTGCCTCAACAGAGACACTGCCTCACCATGGAAGGCCTGACTACAATGAGGAGGGCAATCAGGAAGTCACCATATAAAACTGCTTGGAGGAGAGCACTTATCTGCTCCATCAAAGCTTACCCTCAAACCGACAACACAGACATACAGACTCCCATTCCAACAAATCGAGCAAGGATTGATCGACCACACCCAGACTCCCACTCCAACAACTCCAGAGACACCAACCACAAACAAAAATCACAAAGAACCCAGTTTTCCCTAGGATATACAAACTTTCTAGAAGATAAGTCCAGCTTCTCAAGAATCCAAAGTAACAAAAATGCAAAATAAAAACCCAATACTGATATCTATAACTGAGGGCCTTCCTCAGTCTAAGTGAGGACTTAACTAACTTTAAATTCCACAACCACACCCACCATCCACCCACCATTCTTCTGTGGCTCTACTCATCCTCTCTATAAGTGAGATAAGGGGTGTCCAAAATGCACTCCCTCTTCGTAACTGCAAGCACATTAACAAAAGGTCAAGATTATCCACAAACCACATGCCACATGGTACCAGGGTTGGAAGGTTTTAAAGACTGAGAAAAAAAACTATCTGCATGCCACAGGGATTTGAAGATTTGCAGTCCACAAGAATTTAACAACGTGGAGTCGTTGAAGCCACCAAGAGTCTCCGATTTCATGGTACTGTGGACAGCAACTGGCAAGTGTTTAAACAACAATTTAATCAGTTTCTTATTGCAGTAAATTTAGAAGATCAATCAGATTCACACAAGGTGTGTTTAATACGTCTAAATTTGCAAACGATGAAGAAAGTCAAAATTTTAATGAAGTCATTTGAAGATTTGATGCCCATTGCAGCCCCAGAAAGAATGTAATTTATGAACGCTGTGTGTTTAGATCACGTTTACAGAAGACAGAAGAGCCCATATTTCAGATTATCAGTGATTTAAAGTTAAAAGCTAAAACCTGTAGTTTCTCTGAAGTGGAATCTTCCATGATGGATTGGCCATGATAAATTGCCCTTAGTGTCCAAAATTGCCCTTAGTGTTGGGTGGGGTTACTGGGTTATGGGGATAGGGTGGAGGTGTTGACCTTGGGTAGGGTGCTCTTTCCAAGAGCCGGTGCAGACTCGATGGGCCAAATAGCCTCCTTCTGCACTGTAAATTCTATGATAATCTATGATGATTCGGGACCAGATGGTGTTTGGTGTGAATGAAAATAAGCTGAGGGAACAGTTGCTGAGGGAAACGGAGCTGTCTTTGCAGCAAACAGTTAAGATTTGTCAGACTCACGAGCTAGCAGCAGAGCATTCCGAAACATTTCTCAGTAATGGCGGCATCTTCTTGGAGGAGATAACTCCGGTTACCGCCCTTTTTCCAAAAAGGCAGGAAACTTCTGAAAAAAGGCAGGAAAGTTCCTGCAGCTCCTCGCACACCAACAAGCAGGTTAAAGATCAGGACAAAGTATTTCTGGACAAGCTGGGCCAAAGGGCCTGTTTCCATGCTGTAAACACCTATGACTCTATAAAACATGTGGTCAAAGGCACAAATGAAGGCAGTGTCCAGCGTTTGACAAGCTTTGTTCCAGATACAAAGGAAAAAAATCACTTTGCTCAGAAGTGTTACCCCAAGCTAAAGCACACCCCTGGTACCATGTAATATTCTTGTTGAATGGCCTTATTTATTACAAGAACCCTTGTAGTTAAAGCTATAAATGGTTTATTAACTTTAACTGTGGGTAAACTATATACAAGAGAAGAGATGAAAAAAAATTTAAATCATGCACAAGCAGCTTCTCTCTTTGACTTCCTCCAGCCAGTCTGAGGGGCCAGCTGACTAACATTAACTTATGTACTAGTGAGACTGCTAGTGGTCAGTCGATGAATTACAACACAACCATGATATCACTACAGCGTCCCTCGCCTACATGGTCGTATATCGTACACCCTTTTGACGTGAAAAGACATGAAGTCAACAGCATAATCACAAAGGAATGAAAGTCCAGGATTATTGATGGACTGCAGGATAATAACACCATCTATGTAGCTTGGAAAAGCCAAAGCCATGACTGGATTGTTGAGCAACCCACATGATCCCTCCAAAGTTCCATCGAATGAAGCGCCTTCACCTTCGTCGCTCCCATGCCCAGGCAGCAAGGGAGCTAGGACCCGGCCGGGGGGGGGTGAAAAATGACCCTCGGCACATCCAGCCGCCTTCAACCCCTCACAATGAGCAGGAGGACAGGACAACGTAAGACCGCTAGCTGACCCCAGACCTCAAAGACCGATACAATGTGTTCCCTCAAATCTGAAATGGCCAGCATTCAAATCTAGATTGTGAAAGCATCGCAGCCAAGTCTCACAATTGGCCTGAACTCCCCCCCCCCCCCCCCCCCCCACCCCCACCCCGGGGTACTTCACAGTTCATCAAAGTGAGCACCAGAAACCTGCAACTAGGAGTCGAGTCATCGTCCATGACATCATTCGCAATGGCAGCCATCATCTTGATGCCGCCAGCACTTACGAGGTGTGGGCCCGCCCACCACCAAACCCACCACTGCAGGCTGAGCCCCACCCCAGGCACCTCCGACCGTCTCAATCAAACAAGGATTCCTCATCACCTCAATCAAGCCAGGATCATCCAGGGACGTAGTGCAGGACATATACCTCATACACCTCAGAAATAAGTAATTATGAGTTGTGGATTAGGATACAATACAGGATTAAAGGACAAGTAGAGCCAGAGCTCGCGAAACTGCAGCCGCTCCTGCGCTTACATCATGTGACCCCCCCCCCCTCTTGTATGGTAAATGTTTCAGTCTTTTGTTACAAGTTCATCAGCTGACTCCTGTGATTCTGTTCAGTAGCCGCGTTCGCAGTATCAGAGTAAAATTTAGAGTCTATCAAGCCAGGTTGACCCTGGGATCTGACTTGTCCAGGACATCAGCTGGGATCGTAACTGAGACATTGATTGTAAGGTATGATTCAAAGTGCGATGACTTCGTCAGGCGCATGCTTGGCTAATCCGTGGGACAATCCTCACAGTTTTAGTATAAGCTCCCAGGTATTAGTGTGGACGACTTGCCAGGGTCAACAGGACTCGGTGCATCGTCATCTTTTCCAGTGTCTAGGTGGCAGGTTTGGTTTTATGCTTTTTGAATTTTTTGGAAGGTTTGATACAACTGAGTGACTTGCTAAAGCCATTTCAGTGGGTGGTTAAGAGTCAACCGCATTACTGTGTCCAGGGCTGTGGTGATTGGCCTCCAAGAACCATAACCTTCCTCCTTTGTGCTAGGTATGCTCAGGCATTGGCAAGGTTTCCGCCTAATTATTTTAAAATTCATTTCCGGGATGTGGGTGTCGCTGGTTAGGCCAACATTGATTGCCCATCCCTATTTGCCCTTCAGAAGGTGGTGGTGAGCTGCCTTCTTGAACTGCTGAAGTTCTTGATGTATAGGTACACCCACTGTGTTGTGAGGGAGGGAGTTCCAGGATGTTGCTCCAGCGACAGTGAAAGAGCGGCGATATATTTCCAAGTCAGGGTGGTGAGTGCCTTGGACTGGGACCTCCAGGTGGTGGGGTTCCCAGGTATCCGCTGCTCTTGTCCTTCTAGGTGGCAATGGTCATGGGTAAGGAAGGTGCTGTCTAAGGAACCTTGGTGAGTTCATCCAGTGCATCTTGTAGATGGTACACACAGTATTTCATAGAATTTTCAGTGCAGAAGGAGGCCATTTGGCCCATCGAGTCTGCACCGGCTCTTGGAAAGAGCACCCTACCCAAGCTCACACCTCCACCCTATCCCCGTAACCCAGTAACCCCACCCAACACTAAGGGCAATTTTGGACACTAAGGGCAATTTATCATGGCCAATCCACCTAACCTGCATATCTTTGGACTGTGGGAGGAAACCGGAGCACCCGGAGGAAACCCACGCACACACGCGGAGGACGTGCAGACACCGCACAGACAGTGACCCAAGCCGGAATCGAACCTGGGACCCTGGAGCTGTGAAGCAATTGTGCTATCCACAATGCTACCGTGCTGCCCGTAGCAGCTACCGTAGCAGCTAGCGTGACCAGAAAGAAATAATATATTTTAGTTTGTCGGTGGTGAAGGGTTTGAATGTTTGTGGAAGGAGGAGCAATCAAGCGGGCTGCTTTGTCCTGGATGGTGTTGAGCTTCTTGAGTGTTGCTGGAACTGCACTCATCCAGGCAAGTGGAGAGTATTCCATCACGCTCCTGACTTGTGCCTTGGAGATGGTGGACAGGCTTTTGGGAGGTCATGAGGTGAATTATTCGCCGTAGGATCCCGAGCCTTGGTGACCAGCCTTGGTAACCATAGTATTAATTTGGCTAGTCCAGTTCAATTTCTGATCAATAGTAACCCCCCAGGATGTAGATTGTGGGGGACTCAGCAATGGCAATGCCATTGAATGTCAAGGGGCGATGGTGAGATCCTCTCTTGTATAAGATGGTCATTGCCTGCCGCTTGTGTGGTGTGACTGTAACTTGCCATTTGTCAGCCCAAGCCTTGAATTGTCCGGGTCTTGCTGCATTTGGAGATGGACTTCTTCATTATCTGAGTAGTCGTGAATGATGCTGAACATTGTGCAGTCATCCATAAACATCCCCACTTCTGACCTTATGATGGAAGGCAGGTCATTGATGAAGCAGCTGAAGATGGTTGGGCCTAGGACACTCCCCTGAGGAACTCCTACAGCGATGACCTGGAGCTGAGATGATTGACCTCCAACCACCACAACCATTTTCCGCTGTGCCAGTTATGACTCCAACCAGCGGAGAGTCTTCCCCCTGATTCCCATTGACTCCAGTTTAGCTTGGGCTCCTTGCTGCCATACTCGGTCAAATAATGCCTTGATGTCAAGGGCAGTCGCTCTCGACACATATAATTTAATAAATCTGGGATTAAAAAGCTTGTGCCAATAATGGTGACTCTGAAAATGTTGCATTGTCATTAAAACCCCATCTGGCTTCATTAATGCCATTCAGAGATGGAAATCTGCCACCCACTCTGGTATCCATGTGACTCCACAACAAACAATAATGTGACAGACGTTGAAGTGACCTAGCAAGCCACTCAGTTTAGGATGGGCTGGTTTGAAGTGATGGCCACATCCTGTTAATAAAAGAAAAACATGTTGGGAAATGCAGATGAACATTTACACACTAAATGCCCACAAATAACAACATTACGCCGACGCTGGTTTGGGATTAATGTTGCAGGCGCTCCAGGAGAGACTGCTGCTCTCCTTCAGCTGATGTAACTTCAGAGACTGGGCCTCATGTCAAACACCGTTCAGCTCTCCATTGGCAAGGCAGTGACTGAATCATAGAGCTTCACTTACTGGATTTTGAGTCATTAAGCAGCAAATCACTGTGGCTTGAAACACTGCCACACTTCCCATTCAGTGAGCTCAATAAGAATGATTGTTGTTTGGATACTGGGGGCTCATTTTGTGGGACAAATGTGCGGCGCACCTGTGTGTAGCTCGAGTTGATTTTATTGGCCCGTTGATGGTCTCATGCATCCATCCAGCAAATTCAAGCTACATTTGCTGGATTAATCGGGGGGGGCGGGTGCTGGCAGGGAAGGCAGGTTTTCGTTAAACTGTCTTTCTAAATTCTTGCCAGTCTTCGGAATTCCAATCAAAATGCTAATCCTTGTTCATTCCAAAGCACCGGCACCACAACGGCATTAAAAATCATGGCCAATCCAGCCTTTGAGAGCAGCTTCAGGAGCCAGTGTACTTGACCCACATCCTAACACACGCTAAGATGTCTGTCACCATCACCCCAACACTAATCGCCTCAACATCTCAATTATAATAATAATATTTATTATTGTCACAAGTAGGCTTACATTAACACTGCAATGAAGTTACTGTGAAAAGCCCCTAGTCGCCACATCCACGCAGGAGGAAATCCACACAGACATGGGGAGAACGTGCAGACTCCGCACCGACAGTGACCCAAGCCGGGAATCGAACATGGGACCCTGGAGCTGTGAAGCAACAGTGCTAACCTCTGTGCTACTGTGCTGCCCCGTTCTCCCCCTCCTCCCCGAAGCTGTCTTTAGCCTGCTTCAGTAATTGTGTTTCCTGAGGCCTGGAAAAACCAGGCTCTGTGATACTTATGAAGAAGATAAAAATCAGAGGTTGCTAGCCTCATTAACATATTTCAATTGCCAGCTATCCTCCTTGGGAAGTGGATTGGCTGCTCGCTGCTGCCCAGCCTGTGTAACAATCGGCAGTCCGTGCCTTCGATGAGGCTATTTCAACATGTTCACCTCTCCCATTCCATCTCCCAGTACCCCTCCCACCCCCCCACTTGCAACCTTCAGACTCTACCACCGGGACCTTCCCCCCTTCACACCCGCTCCTCACCCCTCCTCAAACTCTACCACCGCACCATGCCACTGTGTCGTCCATAAGGCCTCTCTTTGAAAACTCGCCAAGACATTGCTGAGAGGGCAGATAGGGCTTTTTGGTTTATCGCCCCATCTGAAAGACCACTTCCCCCAAAACCGCCGCACTCCGACAGCACCTCACTGGGGGGTCAGCCTGGAATTTGCCCTTTGGTAGTGGAATACTGATCTATTTCGGTTAACATGCGAATAGTCTCGTCAGGCCCAACAGCTAGTTTTAATTATACTGCTTTATCAACGATCAAAGCATTTCATTCGGAAAAAAACTCCACCATGCATTTCTATTGTTCTTGCTGTTTGCAAATCTCCCAACTCACCTTTGAGATGTAATACTCGACAATCATTGTCAAAATTATTTTTATCATAGACGTAACTAGCCGCCCACCATGATTAATTTGAACATTGATAAAATAATCCTGCTTTACAGGCACAAAATCACATGCGATGGTATCTTTAAAAAAATATGTTTTCAATTCTTGCCCTTCAAATACAATTCAGTACCCAAGCGTCACCAAGGTTGCAACATATCCTTGTGACCTTAATCGTCTCACATTTGCTTTATTTAAGAATTTTCTTCCACAGAGATGCATAAAAGAGTGAAGAAGTTCTAATTATTTCATGCCTCCATTGTTAATTGTATGCTAATTATATTATAAGAGGAGGCCGGTTTAGCTCAGTTGGCTAGACAGCTGGTTTGCGAGACCAGCAACACGGGTTCAATTCCTGTACTGACAGAGGTTATTCATGAAGGCCCCGCCTTCTCAACCTTGCTCCTCGTTTGAGGTGCGGTGACCCTCGGGTTAAATCACCACCACTCTTCCCAAAGAGGAAAGCAGACAATGGTCATCTGGGACTATGGCGACTTTGCTATATTATAAGATACGGAAGCAAAGGGCATTGTTTGATTAAGTGCTTAGAGTACTTATAAAAAGAAAATGTCCATGACTGTTGGGTGCCGCAATGACTAGAGTGCTTCAAGAGACCCAAAACAACATTTCCATAAGACCATAAGACCATAAGACATCGGAGCGGAAGTAAGGCCATTCGGCCCATGGAGTCCACTCCAGCATTCAATCATGGCTGATTTCAACTCCATTTACCCGCTCTCTCTCCATAGCCCTTAATTCCTCGAGAAATCAAGAATTTATCAACTTCTGTCTTAAAGATACTCAACGTCCCGGCCTCCACCGCCCTCTGTGGCAATGAATTCCACAGACCCACCACTCTCTGGCTGAAGAAATATCTCCTCATCTCTGTTCTAAAGTGACTCCCTTTTATTCTAAGGCTGTGCCCCCGGGTCCTAGTCTCCCCTGCTAATGGAAACAACTTCCCTACGTCCACCCTATCTAAGCTATTCATTATCTTGTAAGTTTCTATTAGATCTCCCCTCAACCTCCTAAACTCCAATGAATATAATCCCAGGATCCTCAGACGTTCATCGTATGTTAGGCCTACCATTCCTGGGATCATCCGATCATCAATTTAATTAGATACATTTCTTTTGGGGTTTGTTTCTGTTATCGAGCCTCTTGAGGGCCATCACTTCAATTTAACTAGTTAATTAGTTTCACCTTCGGATAATTTGTTTCCAAAATAGCATAAAGAGAGAATTCTGGGACAATGTTAGTTGGTAGGAGGCAGGTGTATGCAATGCTGCATTCTGTAAATAAATGAACCATCAAAAAAAGAATTTGCACCTAGTTTCATGTTTCCGTCAACGTGTGGCTTGATCCTTTTATCGTACATGACCTCAAACCATCCCCAAGATTTGGCAACCAATTTGTGCACAGCAAACTACCATTAACAGTCATTTGGTAAGAACCAGATGACCTGTATTTTTAAGTGATGTTGACTGAGGAATAAATATTGACAAAGGCATCATGGAGAACTCCCTATTCTTCTTTGAGATAGTACCATGAGACCTTTCATGCGCAAAGGAGGGAGATCTTGGTTAAAATTTTGATACGGATATAAATATCAAAATTGGAAATGGTGAATAAAAGTACAACTCGATTATGCACCCCCCTCCGCAACCCTCCCTCCCTCATTCACCCCACCCTCTCTTATCCAGGACCATAGTTTTTTAACAGGCTGGACCAGCGAGTGACACTTCAGGTCAGATTGTGAGAGCTAATCTGGATTTACGAGACAAACAGAATTAAATTTTGTTCTGTTTCCCATAAAACCTGTTGGTAAATATTGTGAACGTTGATCTTGAAGCACAACTGCATCAAGGGGTGTAGTAGTGTAGTGTGAAAATCAGTCTCATACATCTGAAACTATTTATCCGAATAATAATTCAGGTTGAATCCCACAACAGTTTAAGATTTTGAATTCCGGTAGGATTTGCGTCAATGAAAATATATTGACTATGATCTCCTTCATTATCAATGCATAAGATGGGCCGAATTTACATAGAATAATATTAGCACAGAAACACGTCATTCGGCACTTCTAGCATGGATCCGAATATTTTTTAATGCGCTGACGGTTTCTGCCCTCTCAGACAGTGAGTTCCAGATCCTCGCCTCCCTGTGGGTGAAAGACTCAACTCCCCTCTAATCTTTCTATCAATTACTTTGAATCCATGCACCCTGACCTCTCTGCTAACAAAAATAGGCCCGTCCTATCCATTCCATCACCTCTAAGGAAATCACCCCATAGCTTTATGCTCCATCCCCACTAGACAGAAAGAGATTAAATTTAGGAAAATGGGGTTATTAAAAGTGTAGAGATAAGACAATAGAGAAAATGATAAACAGACCATGACAGGGAGGGATAGAAAGCACAAATCTAAGAGTACATCAGCAGGCAAGGCTAGAGGTTACAAAACTAATTAAAGGACAAAACTAAAGGTCCCTGGGCTGGATTGCCCGGTCTCCGACACCAAAATCGTGTTCGTCGAATGGCCAGAGAATCCAGGTTTCCAACCAAATCGGGGGCGGTGCCACTTTCGCGATGCTTCGCCCCCTCTAAGTACGCCGCACGACATATCGGCAGCCTCAGGACATTGCCTGAGGCCCGCCCCCGATGCTCCGCCCCCGACCGGCCGGGTTTCCGACGGCGTGGGTCTCTCATGGTCTCATCCGTCGGGAACTCGGCGTGGCGGCTGCGGCCTCAGTCCAGCGCCGCCACAGTCGGGGAAGGCTGATCCGCGGGCAGGGGGACATTATTCGGGGCTGGGGGCACTGTGTGGGGGTGGTCCGGGGCACTATTTCGTGGGCCAGCTCCGCGGGCTGCTTCCGCCATGTAGCACGGCGCAGCCGCCGTGAGCATGCGCGGCCACAGTCCCGGCTATTCTCCGGGGCGTATCGGCAGCTAGAGCTCTACGCTGCCATCCAGTCAAACAGGGAATCGGTGGCCGTTTTGCACCAGTTTTTCTGCCGTTAAAATGTCACCGTTCCCATGCCAGTGTGGGGACATAGCCCCCGAATCGGAGAATCCAGCCCCCTATATCGGAATGCACATAACATTCGATGCAAAAGAGGTAAACTGAGAAGGCAAATAGAACTAATATGCAGGGACAGCATACTAGGAAAACTAATAAAATGTTATTGTTTATTGTGAGGGTAATTAAATCGGGAGGTTCTGCTCCAGTATACAGAGCACTGCAGTATGTCTCCTTCATTAAGGAAGGATGTAAATGCAATAGAAGCTGTTCAGAGAAAGTTAGCTCAACTAATACCTGGAAAGGACGGATTGTTTTATGAGGAAAATCCTTGCCTTATGAGGAAAAGCCTTGTACCCACTGGAGCAAGAGACAACTTGATTGAAACATATAAGACCCTGAGAGGTCTGGGCAGGATGGATGTGGAGAGGATGCTTCCTCGTGTGGGAGAATCTAGAACGAGGGATGACTGCTTAAAAGTAAGAGGTCGCCCATTTCAGACAGAGAAGAGGAGAATCTTTTTCTCTGCGAGGAAAGTGAGTTTTTGGAGCCCTCTTCTTCAAAAGGTGGTGGTCGCAGTGTCTTTCAATATTTTTAAGGCAGGTGTAGATATATTTTTGTCAAGCAAGGGGGTGAAAGGTTATCAGGAATCATAGATCATAGAATTTACAGTGCAAAAGGAGGCTATTCAGCCCATCGAGTCTGCGCCGGCCCTTAAAAAGAGCACCCTACTCAAGCCCACGTATCTACCCTATCCCCGTAACCCAGTAATCCCCCACTTACCCTTTTTGGACACTAAGGGCAATTTGTCATGACCAATCCACCTAACCCGCACACCTTTGGACTGTGGGAGGAAACCGGAGCACCCGGAGGAAACCCACGCAGACACGGGGAGAACGTGCATACGCCGCACAGACAGTGACCCAAGCTGGGAATCGAACCTGGGACCCTAGATCTGTGAAGCAACTGTGCTAATCACAATGCTACCGTGCCGGGGTAGGCAGGAGGTTACAATCAGATCAGCCATGGTCTTATTGAACGATGGAGCAAGCTCGAGGGACCGAATGGCCTACTCCTGTTCCTAATTCAAGAATTGGCATGTTCAGAGTTCACAGAGTCAGTGGTGTTGTGTTCTAAGCTTTATCTGCAATCAACATTTCCAGCAAGGCCAGGAATAACGTTACACATAATTGTCCCTTTAATCATCCTGCAGTCACTGATTTGATGAAGGCGATACGCTATGTTGTCGAGAGGGTTTCTCAGTACTTGGACGGAAAGGAAATTAGGACAGAGTAAACTGTAGACCTGGATTCCACAGTCTGGATTTCATCGATGGGCCTCCTTGACTACAAAAGCAGATTGTTGCAAGGGAGATTTCAGTGGTCAGGAATTACTGCAGCAATTTTTAAAAAAAGATATGTCTCTCTGATGTTTTCCACAGGTTAGCTGTCCAGGCCGCAAGGCACGATCTCAGCAGGCACGGGTCCATAAACAGGGGAGGGGCAGGCGAAGAAACGAGCACTAAGGGACCAGAACTGCGCAACTTGGTGGTCAGGCATCGTGCGTCACTAGCAACGCAGAACAAGCTGCTAATTGTACCTCCAGCCCTGATTACGGTCAGATACTGACTGCCCCTCGGGGGAAACTCTCAGGGACATTCCATTTTCGCGGGTAATGCCTTTTTATCAATTCAGTCTGATAACTGGCCTATTTCGTGGCCATGTTTGGATGGTTGGTGATTTGTCAGCTTAATTAACGCAGATTGAAGTATCGCATTCAGGTTTGATTTCTAGGGCAGCACGGTGGCGCAGTGGGTTAGCCCTGTTGCCTCATGGCGTGAGGTCCCAGGTTCGATCCCGGCTCTGGGTCACTGTCTGTGTGGAGTTTCCACATTCTCCCCGTGTTTGCGTGGGTTTCGCCCCCACAACCTAAAAAGATGTGCAAGGTCGGTGGATTGAACACAGCTAAATTGCCCCTTAATTGGTAAAAAAAAATGGATTGGGTGTGCTAAATTTCTTTTTTAAAGATTTGATTCCTCAACCCCCACCCACCCCTTCCATTATCGGGATTTATGGGTTAAGGATCTTAGCAACCTGCTCGTAGGTTCATGGAGCTATTTGCAATTTATTTTTACTATGTTGACATTTCAAATGTTTAACATCGCCAGCCTTCATTACCACCAGCCGTCTGAAGCAACAAGTTCATTTTTCTCTCAAAAAACAATTAGGAGCAGATTTCCTGGATAAGATGAATGTTGAAACCCACAGAGGGCTTATGATGGATTCACCGTGAAGAAATGCAAATGCCGCTTTCTAACAATATTACTAGCCTATTAGTGTTGCTTTGGGCTGAGCGGAATTTAAGGAAAATTGCAACATCTTGTTCTGGAGAATCTTGCAGGGAACTGGAATGGACAAGGGAACAAATAAATCTGACACATCATTCCAAAGTAAATTGACAGTACCACAAGAAGTCATGTTAAGGCTGATTTGGACTGATTAATGCTTAAAATAGGCTTCCCGTCAGCCTTGACTCAGTAGGCAGCACTCACATTTCTGCTCCAGAAGATTGTTGGGTTGAGGCCAACTCCAGGAGCTTGAGCACATGAATCAATGCTGATACTTTCATACTTCGGGGAGTGCTGCACTGTTGGAAGAGCTGCCTTTCAGATGAATCATTAAACCAAGGCCGGTCGGTCCTTTCAGATCAAAGCGAAACATCCCACGGCACAAGTTGAAAAACGAGAAAGAGAATTATCTCCAGTCTCCTGGCCAATATTCATCCCCGCAAAAATAAACAGATCATTATCGTATTCGTCATGGGAGCATGTTGTGTAGCATTTGCCTGCCACGTTTCTCTACTTTAAAATATTAAAAGTGTGTGGTCATAGGTGTGCTACTGGGCTAATATGGATTACTGTTCGAGGGACAAAAGTTCAAACCCCACCATGGAAGCTGGGTCATTTAAAATTAGTTCACTCTGGCTTAAAGAGTTTACATTAGTCATGGTGATCACGATACTACTGGGCGGCACGGTGGCATGGTGGTTAGCACTGTTGCCTCACAGCGCCAGGTACCCGGGTTCAATTCCGACCTCGGATGATTGTCTATGTGGAGTTGGCATGTTCTCCCCGTGTCTGCGTGGGTTTCCTCCGGGTGCTCTGGTTTCCTCCCGCAGTCCAAAGATGTGCCGGCTAGGTGGATTGTCCATGTTAAATTGCCCCGAGATTGGTTTATGGGGGTAGGGTGGAGGTTTGGGCCTAGATGCAGACTCGAAGGACTGAATGGCCTCCTTCTACACTGTAGGGATTCTATGGATTGTCATGAAACCCCATTAGGGGATGCTTTAGGGAAGAATATTGGTCATTCATAATTGATCTAGACTATGTGACTCCAGACCCCCAGCAATATGACTGATCCACTGCCAGGTCAGAAATACCACAGGTGGCAGTACAATGGTCTACAGCCAGCAGCCCTCAGTCCAGGGAGGCACTAACATGGTGGACTAATAATCCAGGCTCTGGGGACCCTGAGTTCAAATCTCACCAGGGCACATGGTGGAATTTAAATTCATTTTAAAAGAAATCTGGAATTACAAGTTGTTTGTTGTAAAACCCCATCTGGTTCACCAATTCCCTTTCAGGAATGAAACCTGCTGTCCTTACCTGGTCTGGCCTACATGTGACTCCAGACCCACAGCAATGTGGTCTTTAAACGCCCTCTGAAATGGCCCAACCAAGCCACTGAATTCAAAGGCAATTAGCGAAGGCGTATAAATGTTGACCCAGCCAGCAATGCCCACATTCTATTAATTGAATTTTTAAAAATAAATAAATCTGGACCCTGTGAAACCTCCTGGTATCAGGTCAAACATTAGCAAGGAAATGTCATGGTGATTATTACATGCTTACCTCCTTCAGCTGATTAATCAGTACTCCATTGAACCGCACTGGGAAGAAGCAGTGCATAACTAAGGGGGGGCTTAATTGACTTTCACTAACAATGGTTCGGTAGTGCCACCACGAACTGAGATGGCCAAGTCCTGGAGGGTGTAGCTGCCTGGCAAACGGCCAGAAAACCAACACCTGAATCATCTTCTTCTCAGTATTTATCTGGCTCGCCCCATTCAGTTTCTGGTCGATGGTAACCCCCAGGATGTTGACAGTGGGGAATTCAGCGATGGTAATGCCATTGAATGTCATGGTTACAATTCGTAACCTCACGGCTCAGCATATCCCTCAGTCTTATCACCATCGAGCCAATATACCGACCCTGATTCAATGAGAGGTGTAAGAGAGCGTGCCATAGCCAGGCAGAGTTTAGACATTGTTCAAACCTTTTGAACCTTTAACACATGAAACTGGACAATGAAAGCAACAAGCTAAAGATTGACCAAAGCAATCCTCTCAATTAACACATCAGTTCACGAAGCACCTGTCTATTCAAATCTCGTTTTCCACGTGGTCCGTCGCCTTGCATGCAGTGACGTTTCAAGTGCTCATCTAATGCTTTTTAAATGTTGCCAGGGTTCCCGTCTCCACCACCTTTTCTGGCAGTGAGTTCCAGAATCTTCTATCTGGACTACAGCTCTTTTCACCCCACACCCTGTAAGGACTCCATCCCTTTCTCTCAACTCTTTCGCCTCCGTCGCATTTGTTCCTATGATGCCACTTTCCAAAATGGTGCTTCGAAAATGCGTTCCTTCTTCCTCGACCGTTATTTCCCACCTACAGTTGTGGACAGGGCCCTCAACAGTGTGCGGTCCATCTCCTGCACCACCACCCTCACCCCCTCCACCCCTTCCCAGAACAAGGATAGAGGCCCCTCGTTCTCACATTTCATTCCACCAGCCTCCGTATGCAAAGCATGATCCACCGCCATTTTCGCCAACTCCAGCGTGATGCCACCACCAAACACATCTTCCCTTCACTCCCTCTGTCAGCATTCCGCAGAGACCGTTCCCTCTGAGACAATCTAGTCCATTCCTCCACCATACCCAGTACCTCTCCCATCACCCATGGCACCTTCCCGTGCAATCGCAGAAGGTGTAACACCTGCCCTTTTACCTCTTCCATGCTTAACATCCCTGGCCCAAAACACTCATTCCAGGTTAAGCAGCGTTTCACTTGCATCTCTTCCAATTTGGTCTACTGCATTCGCTGCTCCCAATCTGGTCTCCTCTATATCGGAGAGACCAAACGCAGACTGGGTGATCGCTTTGCAGAGCATCTTCGGTCTGTGCACATTCAGGACCCTGACCTTTCTGTTGCTTGCCATTTTAACAAAAGTCCCTGCTCCCATGCCCACATGTCTGTTCTTGGCCTGCTGCAATGTTCCAGTGAAGTTTAACGCAAACTGGAGGAACAACATCTCATCTTCCGGTTAGGCACAATCTCCTTCCAATCTCAACATCGAATTCAACAACTTCAGATGATCAGCTCTACCCCACCTCGACCCATTTGTTTTCATCCCATTTCATGTCAACTGTCTTTCACCATTTCTTTCTTTCTTAATATATATTTAACACCCCCCCACAAACTTATTCACCTTTCCTTAACCTTTCTCCTCTTTGCTTCCCCCTTCCCCTCCCCCCACATCTACAGTTCATCCTCTGATGTTAGTTTCCCTGCTGTTTGACCTTTCACATCTTTTGTCCTCTCTGGGGACTGCCATCAGCACTCTTTCCCCTTGGTTTCTGTGGCCATTAGCACCCGGTTTCCCTGGGTTTCCGTGGCTATGATCATCTTTCATTCTCACTCCACAGTATAAATATTTCCCACTTTCTCTGTCTGTTAGCTTTGACAAAGAGTCATCGGACTCGAGACGTTAGCTCTTTTCTCTCCCTACAGATGCTGCCAGACCTGCTGAGATTTTCCAGCATTTTCTCTTTGGTTTCGGATTCCAGCATCCACAGTCATTTGCTTTTATCCAGTAGATAACACCGACATCGGGTGAAGCATACAGTGGTGTAGTGTTAATGAGGTCAGTCCATCAGGGGGTCATTTAGGAGTCTGGTGACAGTGGGGAAGAAGCTGTTTTTGAGTCTGTTCTTGCGTGTTCTCAGACTTGTGTATCTCCTGCCCGGTGGAAGAAGTTGGAAGAGTGAGTAAGCTGGGTGGGAGGGATCTTTGATTATGCTGCTCGCTTTCCCCAGGCAGTGGGAGGTGTAGATGGAGTCAATGGATGGGAGGCAGGTTCGCGTGATGGACTGGGCTGTGTTCACGACTCTCTGAAGTTTCCTATCGTCTTGGGCCGAGCAGTTGCCATACCAGGCTGTGATGCAGCCAGATAGGATGCTTTCTATGGTGCATCTATAAAAGTTGGTAAGAGTTAATGTGGACATGCCGAATTTCATTAGTTTCCTGAGGAAGTATTGGCGCTGTTGTGCTTTCTTGGTGGTAGCGTCGACGTGGGTGGACCAGGACAGATTTTTGTTGATGTGCTCCCCTAGGAATTTGTAGCTGCTAACCATCTCCACCTGGGCCCCGTTGATGCTGACAGGGGTGTGTACAGTACTTTGCTTCCTGAAGTCAATGACCAGCTCTTTTGTTTTGCTGGAATTGAGGGATAGAGGAGCGGCAGTATGGAATGATGGAAGATGTAGTTCTCAAGCACAGTAGCAGCAGTTGTCACCCAGCATTTAAGAGTTTGAATTTGAGAAAGTGCGACCCCATCGGCTGTTATGTGGATGGAGCTGGGATTGGAGATGAGTACCTGTAAGTCCCTAACTCCCATCCCCCTCCTTCTCCCAGTTACAACACCCTGGGCGATTGAATGGGTACTTCCAGTCCCCCTTCACCCGGAGTCACAACACAATTGAATTAACAACTAATTCCTAGAAAAATTCATAAAGTCCTTGGCCTTGGCTGCCCAATAATTACAGTCACCAGGTTTGTAAATTTAACCACGATTACGTTTATTAATAACAATAACTACAATGAAATATGCGGCAAATACAACTGGTTAACTATTATCTAATTCTTAATCCCCCACTTTAACTTGCCACCACCCTCTACATACACTCAAGCACACAAGACAAACAAACACAGAGGAAAAGAGGGGTGAAAGATAAAAGTAAAAGGATAAAGAGACTGTCTTTCAGATGGTTGTCTTCACGCACACCTTCCCTCAAAATAGGCTTTCAGGTTGAGGTCCCTGTTTTCGGTCTGTAAAGCTTTTTTACTGCAGATTAATTAATTCAGTTTCTCTGTAGATTCAGAAATACAGCAGCGCATGCTATTTCTGGAGAGTGAGGGAGAGCAGGTACTCACAGCTCCTTCTTCCTTGAGCGTCCAGCATCAAACTCTGCTCTCCTTGGGTCTCCGCAAATCATCCCACTCGGATAGGACCCAAACACCACCTGATACCAGGCTGAATACGGCTTTTTGGCCAATTCATTAGCCACCAGCCAATCAACTGAACCAAGCCCCAGCCCATCTCTCGGGTGCCTCAAAGTCTGAGTTCTGCTGTTTGAAAACTAGCACCATATACTGTGTTGCAACTTTGGGAATTCCTCATTCTCTGACTTGAAGATACATGTCCATTAAGCATCAAAAATGATAACGGCAAAGTAAAGAAAAGGGAAATAAGGGAATTATCGTGAAGGATCCTTACAACCCCCTCATCCTTCCTCCCTCACCCCTCCATTTCCACCTCCTTAAGCCCCATTCCCAAGTAGGAAAATGCTGATTGCGTGGGATTGAGAGGTTCGTGTGTGTGTGGGGGGGGGGGGGATACCCATTTGCATCCAGCCTGAGGAGGGAGCCGAGCTAGACAGTGGCCTCCACCCAGGGAGGTGCCACCTGGCACTGTGATGTGGTTGGCTACTGTAAGTGTTGGAGGGAAGGAATTGACCGAGTTGGACAGAGGCTGGAGTCCCAGAGCCAGGCTATCCGGAAAGTGGAGGAGGCGGTGGGGGAGCACGAGGAGCAGTTCGTCTCGTTGGTGACTGAAGTGGGTCTGATGCAAGGGACCCAGAAGCGGTTAAAGGAGAAGGTGAAGGACTTGGAAAATCGCCCCCGGAGGCAGAATCTAAGCAACGTGGGGATGCCTGAAGGCATCGAGGGAGCAGACACTGGCTCGTATGTAGCCAGGATGCTGGGGAAGCTGAAGGGGAAGGGAGCCTACAAACGGCCCCTGGAGGTCGACCGAGCGCACAGGGTGCTGATGAGAAAGCCACAGGCCAATGAGCCGCCAAGTGCAATGGCGGAGCGTCTTCACAGGTTCCTGGACAAGGAGAAAATACTGAGATGGGCGAGGCAGACAAGGAGATGCACCTGGGAGAGGAGCAAGCTTCGGGTGTACCAGGACCTGGGCGCAAACCTGGCGAAGAGGAGAGCCGGGTTCAATGGGTGGAGGCTGCCCTCTTTAAAAAGGGGGTGAAGTTTGGTCTGTTGTACCCGGCCCACCTCTGGGTGACTTTTAACAGCCGAGAGCAATATTTTGGAACAGCAGAGTTGGTGATGGAGTCAATGGATTGGCAGGTGAAGTAGGAACATTGAACTGTGGGGGAGGGGTGAGGAGATTGGTGCTTTAAATGTCTTTTTTCTTGTATCTTTTTTCTCATTTGTTGGTTGTTGGAGAACATTTCTCCTTCAAGATGTTTTGTTGCATTGAGGGTGAGTGCACCTTTTTTCCCGTTTCATTGTTGTTTGTGAGGTGTGCGAGCGGGGTGGGGGGAGGGAAATCGGCGGGGAGTGGGGTGGTAGGAGGGTCTGGGGCTGCCAGGCTAGCTGGGCGGGCTAGTTAACGGGAGCACAGTGGGGATGATCGGGCGGTTAGTGAAGCAGAGGGTGATGGGGTCGTTGTTTTGTTCAGCGGAAGGGGGATGGGGTAGGTGCTGACAAAGATGTTGTTGCTGTGGCGTAGCATGGGAGGGAGTAGTGACGGTGGACATGCGAAGGGTGGGCCTGGAGGGACGCGTGGCATGGACCGGGGGCTGGCCTAAGGGGTATGGTTGATCGGCAGCAGAAGGTGGGCGGGGTTCCCTCCGACCAGGCTGGTCACATGGAATATGAGGGGGCCAGTCAAACGGTTGAGTGTCTTCGCGCACTTGAGGAGCTTGAAGGCGGACATGGCCTTTTTACAAGAAACACACTTGAAGATCGGGGATCAGACAACGCTAAGGAAAGGGTGGGTAGTGCAAGTCTTCCATTCGGGATTAGACATGAAGACTAAGGGGTGGCGGTGCTGGTAAATAAATGGGTAGCGTTTGGGGTGGGGGAATAAGTAGCAGATTCGGGGGACGGTTCATGATGGTGAGAGGGAAGCTGGACGGGATGCCAGAGATCCTGGTAAACATTTATGCCCCAAATTGTGCAGTTTATGAGGTGGGTGCTGGGGAAGATCTTGGACCTGCACTCGCACCGGTTGATCACCAGGGGGGATTTTAACATGGTCATTGATCCAGGGTTGGACCAGTCGAGCCCGAGGTCGGGAAGGGTGTCGGCAGTGGCGAAGGAGCTGAAGGGGTTCATGGACATGCCAACCATCACTCGACCAACCACACATCAGCGTGCGCCATAACTCAATTCCTCCCACTTTAACAGCTGCAAAGAGAGAAAAGGATGCTCAAAGGAAAATCAAGACTGAATCAGAAGGAACCAGTCCCCTCCAGGATACATAATCTGCCCAGTCCATCTGAGAACGCATTCTTAAATTCAAACTAGCACACAAAAAAATCTAAATAAAATCCTGTTATGGTTAGATCTAGCTGGGGGGCCATCCTCAATCTCAATAAGGACTGAACTAAGGGCAGCACGGTGGTGCAGTGGAAGAACATAAGAACATAAGAACATAAGAACTAGGAGCAGGAGTAGGCCATCTGGCCCCTCGAGCCTGCTCCACCATTCAATGAGATCATGGCTGATCTTTTGTGGTCTCAGCTCCACTTTCCGGCCCGAACATCATAACCCCTAATCCCTTTATTCTTCAAAAAACTATCTATCTTTATCTTAAAAACATTTAATGAAGGAGCCTCTACTGCTTCAGTGGGCAAGGAATTCTATAGATTCACAACCCTTTGGGTGAAGAGGTTCCTCCTAAACTCAGTCCTAAATCTACTTCCCCTTATTTTGAGGCTATGCCCCCTAGTTCTGCTTTCACCCGCCAGTGGAAACAACCTGCCCGCATCTATCCTATCTATTCCCTTCATAATTTTATATGTTTCTATAAGATCCCCACTCATCCTTCTAAATTCCAACGAGTACAGTCCCAGTCTACTCAACCGCTCCTCGTAATCCAATCCCTTCAGCTCTGGGATTAATGTAGTGAATCTCCTCTGAACATCCTCCAGTGCCAGTACGTCCTTTCTCAAGTAAGGAGACCAAAACTGAACACAATACTCCAGGTGTGGCCTCACTAACACCTTATACAATTGCAGCATAACCTCCCCAGTCTTAAACTCCATCCCTCTAGCAATGAAGGACAAAATTCCATTCGCCTTCTTAATCACCTGTTGCACCTGTAAACCAACTTTTTGCGACTCATGCACTAGCACACCCAGGTCTCTCTGCACAGCAGCATGTTTTAATATTTTATCATTTAAATAATAATCCCTTTTGCTGTTAGTCCTACCAAAATGGATAACCTCACATTTGTCAACATTGTATTCCATCTGCCAGACCCTAGCCCATTCACTTAGCCTATCCAAATCCCTCTGCAGATTTCCAGTATCCTCTGCACTTTCTGCTTTACCACTTATCTTAGTGTCGTCTGCAAACTTGGACACATTGCCCTTGGTCCTCAACTCCAAATCATCTATGTAGCACTGCAGTCTCACGGCGCCGAGGTCCCAGGTTCAATCCCGGCTCTGGGCCACTGCCCGTGTGGAGTTTGCACATTCTCCCTGTGTTTGCGTGGGTTTCGCCCCCACAACCCAAAGATGTGCAAGGCAGGTGGATTGAACAGGTTAAATTGCCCCTTAATTGGAAAAGAAATGAATTTGGTACACTAATTTTTTTTTAAAAACAGGACTGAACTAACCCTACCATCCAACAGCAGCCCACCCTTCACTCCACCTTGGCTCCAGACATCTGCAATCTAACCGGGAGAAGAGGCGAAGAAAAAACATTCCTCTCCCACAGCCACAAAGATTGGAACAATGACAAAAAGAAGTCAAGTTGTACACTGGTCACATTTCACATAATCAACACAAAATGATTTTGCTGGAACATCATGAAAGACGACCCCGCTCTCACATTTCACATGCCCTTGCAGGAGAAAAGACAAAACTGAACAGTGAACAACACAATTCGAAGGGAGCAACGTTCAGGATTGTGGAAGAATTGCAGAATAATAACGCCATTTTATGTTGCTCAAGGAGGCCGAGGCTAAGACAGGATCGGCAAACAGTCCTCAGGGTCTCTCAAAGATTCCATCAAACAAGGTACCATCACTCACACCATGGACACTCCGATGTCCAGGCGACCCGCAGCCTAGGCCACGGCTAGGGGGGGGGCTCGACCCACACGGCGTAATCCAACGCCTCACGAAAGCATTGAGAATAGGATAGTGAATGCTTGGCGGGGAAGGTGGGCCCCAACTGCCCCCTTGACCTCGAAGAACCAGCCTCCAAATCAAGATCACTGAAGCACGGCAGCCAATCTTGGAACTTAACCGGGAACTCGCCCCTCACTTCTCGGCAGGTGCCAGGCTCATGGGCACACCTTACCCGGCCCTTACCTTCCGAACCCGTCAGGAAAGGTGACACACTGGGCAGTAGCATCTCGATGACATGAAAGGGGGCCCTTCCCAGGGAAATTGTTCTTTTGAGCCCCCACTGCTCTCTGAAGGACACCTCGCAAGCCTTCAAAGCGAGCACCAACGGCCTGCGTCGTGAGCACAGATCTTCATCCAGAGCAATATTTTCAATGCCGGCCGTCACTTGGATGCACACAGCACCGACACGGCAAGAGCTCGCCCAGCAGTAACCGCCCCCCCCTGTAAACTGGGCACCGCCCCCCTCACCCCAGCCCACTCCGGCCGCCGGCAACAAATGAGGATTTTTCCGATTTATCTCAGCTCTTCTTTTCGAAACACCAATCAGGATCCTGCGGGGACACAGCGAAAGCCATGTTTCCCCCAAAAAAACACAAATATGAAATGTGCACCAGGATAAAATGCAGGATGATCAGAGTCGGATCCTGGGAAATGTAACCCTTTCCCGCACTTACATCACGTGACCCACAGGCATATTCCTGGTTTTTAATAGCTGTGAATTACATAATTAGCTGTTGCATTGCTGCTCCCGGATGTGGAAGGGGAGGGAAGAATTGGGGATATATACAAGTGGCTGGGGAGCAGGGAGGTGAGCGGGTGGTGAAGATCAAGGAGAAATGGGAAGCGGAGTTGGGACAGGAGATCAATTGATGAGCATGGAGTGAGGCACAGCGTAGGGCAAACGGTGTCTCCTCATGTGCAAGGATGAGCCTGATGCAGTTTAAGGTGGTGCACAGGGTGCATATGACTCGGGCGAGAGTGAGTGGGTTCTTTCAGGGGGTAGCCGATGAGTGTGAGAGGTGTGGGCGGGGGCCAGCGAATTATGCGCACATGTTTTGGGGTTGCGAAAAATTGGGAAGATTCTGGGCGGGAGTGTTCGCGGTCTTAGCCAGGACAGTGGAGGAGGAGGTGGACCCGGACCCTTTGGTGGCGATATTTGGGGTTTCAGAGAAGCCGGAGCTCATGGAGAGGAGGAAGGCCAATGTCGTAGCCTTCGCCTCTCTGATTGCACGGCGGAGAATTTTACTGGAGTAGCAGTCTGCATCGCCACCAGGGGTAGCAACTTGGTTGGGTGACCTGTACGACTTCCTGCGAGAAGAGAAGATAAAGAATGGGTTAAGAGGCTCTTCAGGGGGGTTTGAGGAAAGGTGGGGGATGTTTGTGACCGTGTTTGAGGGGCTGTTTGTCGTGGGGAGGGGGAGGGGTGAAAAAGAGAAAAATCTGTACAGACTGCAGAGTTGATTGTAGGAAGCATGTTTCTCGGGGTGTTTGTTCGCTGAAAGTTGTATTGATACATGTTTGTAATGAAATACTTTTTTTTATATAATTAACTGTTGCATAATGAATTTCACACTATGCTGAAGACTATTGATTGAATGATCATGATTTGAATTAAAATGTCAACCATCACTAATATTTTTCACTTCAAAATCATAATCTTACTGACGTTCGGGGACTCAGATGATTAATACATAAAAAAACAGCAGAATATTGAGTTATACATGGTCAGTCTATATTCTTAGAGCTCCTGGGCCCCAAGGTTTCCCACTCCACCACTAATGGTGGTGGTGGGGGCAGCAGGAGGGGAGGGAGAGTGAGTATGAGGGAGTGGGGGGGGGGGGGTGAGAGTGTGTACGAGGGGTGAGCTTCAGCCTTCGGATCCCCCATTAGTTGGGGAGCCCAAAAATGAAGCTCAGCACAAGGGCCCACAAACTGTCTATCTGCCTCTGCTCAAATCCCTTGCCCCTTACCTTAAGTCTACCTCCCCTGGTTATTGACCCCCCTCTACTAAGAGGTAGAGTTTCTTCCAATCCACATTCCTCATAATTTTATACACCTCAGTCAGGTCCCCCCTCAGCCTTCGCTGCTCGAAGGAGAACAACCCCAGCCTAACCGGCCTCTCATCATAGCTGAAACGCTCCAGCCCAGGCAGCATCCTGGTGAACCTCCTCTGCACCCTCGCTAGAACAATCACATCTTCCTAGAGTGTGGTGACCAGATCTGAACACAGTACTCCAGCTGTGGTCTAACGAGCGGTTTATACAGTTTCATCGTAACCTCCCTGCTCTTAGATTCTATGTCTAATAAAGGCAACTATCTCATATGCCGTCTTGCTGCCTACAGGGATCTATGGACATGCACCCCAAGGTCCCTCTGGTCGTCTGTACTTCCTAGTGTGCTACCGTTCACAGTATATTGCCTTGTCTTGTTAGTTTTACCTTACACTTTACATGGTTACATTCCATTTGCCACTCTTCTGCGTACCTGACCAGCCTGTCTATATTGTCCTGTAATCTAAGGCTTTCCTCCTCATTATTATTTTCATTTTAACACACTGCAGGACTACCTCAGGGCAGCCAGTGCTGGTCCACATTTTGCGCTCAAGTTGTCATGATATGCAGACATGCAGATAATGAAATACAGACAGGCAGCTAATGAACACAGAGAACAGGACATGACCAATGAGCAGGCAGGACACTCAGGGGTGGTATCTCACTATAAAAGGCACGAGGCACTCACATTCCGCCTCTTTCCACTGATGAACATCTACAGAGTGAGTCAGGGTGTATTTACAGTATCACACCTCCAGCACGTGGCTAAGAGCTAGTCTGGTTCAGTCAGACAGAGTAACCACACTTAGGTTAACAGAGAGTCGAACTCATAGAGAACTGTGCTAACTGTGCGACTGGTTCAATAAATCAGATTGAACTAACTTCAAGGTCTGGAGTATCTTTTGGTTAAAGCTGCATCCAGTTGCAGCCTGTGTTATCCCAGAGTACATAACACGACATGCTACCAGGAGACTACTTAATCTAGGTGGTTTACCTCAGTCCGTTCCGTGAAACCAGCGAATGTATCCCGGCACCATGGAGAAGATTCAGGCTCCTCACCAGCTCAGGACCTCCGGCAATCTCAGTGCCAACTGGCGGACATTCAAGCAAAGGTTTCTGCAGTACATCGAAGCTTCAGACCTCGTGGGTGCGTCTGATGCCAGGAAGATCGTGCTTCTCCTCTCAACAGCGGGTGATCAGGCCGCCTTGGAGAACGCTTACCCGGAGATCAGAGGTTGAATGCCCTTGACTGCTGAAGTGTTCCCGGACTGGAAGGGAACATTCCTGCCTGTCGATAGTCAGGCGATGTCCGTTCATCCGTTGTCGTAGCGTCTGCATGGTCTCGCCAATGTACCACGCTTTGGGACATCCTTTCCTGCAGCGTATGAGGTAAACAACGTTGGCCGAGTCGCACAAGTATATACCGCGTACCTGGTGGGTGGTGTTCTCACGTGTAATGGTGGTACCCATATCGATGATCTGGCACGTCTTACAGAGATTGACGTGGCAGGGTTGTGTGGTGTCGTGGTCGCTGTTCTGAAGACTGGGTAGTTTGCTGCAAACAATGGTTTGTTTGAGGTTGCGCGGTTGTTTGAAGGCAAGTAGTGGGGGTGTGGGGATGACCTTGGCAAGATGTTCACCTTCATTGATGACGTGTTGAAGGCTGCGAAGAAGATGTCGTAGTTTCTCCGCTCCGGGGAAGTACTGGGCGACGAAGGGTACGTCGGTTGTGTCCCGTGTTTGTCTTCTGAGGAGGTTGGTGCGTTTTTTTGCTGTGGCGCGTTGGAACTGTCGATCGATGAGTCGAGCGCTATATCCCGTTCATATGAGGGCACCTTTCAGCGTCTGTAGATGTCTGTTACGCTCCTCCTCATCTGAGCAGATCCTGTGTATATGGAGGGCTTGTCCATAGGGGATGGCTTCTTTAATGTGTTCAGGGTGGAAGCTGGAGAAGTGGAGCATCGTGAGGTTATCCGTGGGCTTGCGGTAAACCAAAGTGCTGAGGTGACCGTCCTTGATGGAGATGAGTGTGTCCAAGAATGCAATCGATTTTGGAGGTAGTCCATGGTGGGATGGAACTTATTAATGTCATCACTGAAACGACTGCACTCCTTCCTTCCGTGCCGGCCCCTGTAGGGCTCCGCCATGGTCGGCATGGAGAAGAGAACCCCCCCCCCGCGCATGCGGCAAAACATGCCGGCGGTTCCGCGCATGCGTGAGGTCACGCCGGCCCTTTGGTGCATGCGCGAACTCGCGCAGCCCCTTCGGCGCCAGTTGGCGCGGCGCCAACTCCTCCGGCATCCACCTAGCCCCCAGAAGTGCGGAGAATTCCGCACTTTCGGGGGCTGTTGACGCCGCAGTGGTTCGCGCCGGTTTTCCCGCCGGCGTGGGGACTCAGTCCCCGGAAAGGAGAATCCTGCCCCTGGAGTAGAAAAGTAGAGAAGTGTTGTTGCAATTGTATAGGGTGTTGGTGAGACCACATCTGGAGTATTATGTCCAGTTTTGGTTTCCTTATTTGAGGAAGGATGTGGTGGCAATGGAGGCAGTTCAGAGGAGATTCACCAGATTGATTCCGGGGATGAAAGGGTTGACGTATTAGGAGAGATTAAGCCGTTTGCGCTTACACTCGCTGGAGTCCAGAAGGATGAGAGGGGACCTGATCGAGGTGTATAAAATACTAAAAGGGATTGACAAAGTAAAGGTAGACCAAATGTTCCCCCTTGTGGGGCAGTCTAGAACGACAGGTCACAGAGATAGGTTGAGAGGCGGTAGGTTTAGAACTGAGATGAGGAGGAACTGATTGTCGCAAAGGCTGGAGAATTTGTGGAACTCGCTGTCCCGAAGTGCGGTGGAATCTGAGTCATTAAATGGTTTCAAGAAGGAGATAGATATATTTCTGATTTTAAAAACAGGTTAAAGGGATAATGGCAACAGGTGGGGAGGTGGCAACCAGGAAGGGATCAGCCATGATCTGATTGAATGACAGAGCAGGCTCGAGGGGCTGAATTGCCTATTTCTGCTCCTAATTCCGATGTTAGAATCATAGACTGTACAGTGCAGAAGGAGGCCATTCGGCCCATCAAGTCTGTACTGTCCCTTGGAAAGAGCACCCTAACCAAACCTCTATCCTATCTCTGTAACCCAGTAACCCCACCCAATCTTTGCATAATCTTTATTATTGTCACAAGTAGGCTTACATTTACACTGCAATGAAGTTACTGTGAAAAGCCCCCAGTGGCCACACTCCGGGCGCCTGTTCAGGTACACCGAGGAATAATTTGGATGTCCAATTCACCCAACCAGCACGTCTTTCGGGTCTTGTGGGAGGAAACCGGAGCACCCGGAGGAAATCCACGCAGACACAGGGAGAACGTGCAGACTCCGCACAGACAGTGACCCAAGCCGGGAGTCGAATCAAACCTGGCACCCTCGAGCTGTGAAGCAACAGTGCTACCCACTGTGCTACCGTGCTGCCCTATGTTCCTAAGTTCCAGAGCTTGAAGCCTCGGCAGCTGAAGGAACAGCCACCAGTGGTGGAGCGAATAAAATCGAGGATGGGCAAGAGGCCAGAGTTAGAAGAGTACAGAGACCTCAGGGCTTGGAGGAGTGGAGGAGATGATAGAGGGAGATTGAGACCATGGAGGGGTATGTGAAACAAGGATGACATTAATGGATGTCTGCACCCATTGGGTTCTAGGTGAACTATAGGATACTATAGCAGAGTTTGAGGGAGGGTAGATGGTGGGAGATCAGTCAAGGAGCGGGTTTCAATATCCAAGTCTAGTGGTAGATATAGATGATAGATTCGGAAACAGTTGAGCGGAGGCCAGGCCAGAATCCAACAATATTAGAGGGGTGGACATTGGTGGTCTTGATAATTGAGGTCAAAAAAGCAAAAGATCACTGTCATAATATACATCTATGTATACAATGGAGTGCAGACAGGCAGTGATTGACACACAGGATGACCAGTAAGCACACAGAACAGAGCAACCAATCACCAGACAGGACACGACCACTATAAAGCCAGAGGGCACCAGTTTTCCCACTCTCTTGGGACCCAGCCTCTGAGACACTCAGAGTTAGTGAGCTGGCCAGTGCAAACACCATGTGGTAGCTAGTAAGTCTGGTTAGGCTAATATCAGGCCTCCAGTCAAGTCAACATAGTGTCAAACCACAGTTGAACATGTATAATAGTTTCGATGTTAAATAAAATCGTGTTGCATCTTATCAAGTGTAGGTCTGTCTCTCGCAACACTGCATCAAGTGCAGTCCACATCGACTTAGCCTACCCAACACATCATGGTACCAGTGAGTGATGCTGAAAATTGATGGGCCTACCTTGAGTGAATCAGCGTTGACCAGCAAACAGCCATCCGGTGACATGGAAAACGTCCGCCCTCCTCCGCAGCTCCGCATCGCCGGCAACCTCGGTGCAAATTGGAAGATCTTCAAACAAAAGTTCCAACTCTATCTCGAAGCCACCGACCTCGAGGCCGCATCGGACGCCAGGAGGATCGCACTATTCCTCTCCACAGCCAGTGACCACGCCATCCACATCTACAACTCCCTTACATTCGCTGAAGGCGAAGACAAGACAAAATTTAAAACAGACCTGCTAAAGTTCGACAGCCACTGCGACATTGAGGTGAATGAGAGCTTTGAACGGTACGTTTTCCAGCAGAGGCTTCAGGGTAAGGATGAACCTTTTCAATCCTTTCTGACCCATCTCCGCATCCTCGCACAGTCATGTAACTATGACTCGACCACTGATTCCATGATTTGGGATCAGATTGTTTTCGGGGTCCACTCCGATTCCCTTCGCCAGCAGCTCCTGAAAGTCAAGCAGCTCACCCTCACCTTCGCCATCGAAACGTGCGTTCTCCACGAACATGCTAACAATCGGTACTCCCACATCAGGGCGGCAGAAACGGCAAAGCTAACCTCCCACGAGGCAGAACGGGTGCAGGCCATCGCACAAATGCAGGGCCTAAGTATCGACGAGAGTGGCCATTTCGCGTGCTTTTCCCGGGCCCCTGCGCGTGCGCGCCACGACCGAGGGGACGGCGAAACCGACGACCAGACTGCGCAGGTACGTACGTCGTTCGACCGCACTGCGCATGCGCGATGGCACACGGAACGCGCTGACTTTGGCGTCATGACGTGTCCGAATTGTGGCTCCACCCATTTAAAGCGGCAATGGCCGGCAAAATCACGACGGTGTCTAAAGTGTGGCAAGCTGGGCCACTACGCAGCCCTTTGCAGATCTGCTCCACTGCCCAGCATCCAGCTCTCCCAGCCGCGGTGCAGAAGCTTCCGTTCAATACAGCAGGCCATGCCAGACTCCGACCCCGACAGCCCAACAGATCCTTATGCTGAGTGCCTCAAATCTCCATACTGGGTGGGCATCATTACGAAGCATGCGCTGTCTTTCTCCAAGACAGCGAAGCACCTCCCGATCCTCAGCGTGGAGCCCGACGATGAGTGGTGTGCTGTCCTCACAGTCAACAAGGCTCGCATCCGGTTCAAACTGGACACCAGCGCATCGGCGAACCTCATCTCCAAATCCGATCACGACACCATCCGCGTCAGACCAAGCATTGTTCCACTGGCCTGCCAGCTCCTTGACTACAATGGCAATGCCATAGCTGCCAGTGGCTCATGCCAACTCGGAGTTTCCAATAAGTCATTTAAAGCGACACTGCGATTTGTGATCGTGGGACCTGACAGAGCATCCCTGCTCGGTGCTCGGGCCTGCAAACTCCTGAACTTGGTTCAGCGAGTCCACACCATGTCATCCTCACAGGCGACGGCCTCACCTGATGAGAACTTCCAGGCTGAAATTGATGACATCATCACGCGGTACCACGGCGTATTCGACGGAAAGTGCTCACTCCCATACTGATACAAAACCCTGCTCAAACCAAACGCCACCCCTGTGATCCGCACACCCCTCAAGGACCGCCTCAAGCAGCAGTTACAGGACCTCCAGGACCAGAGCATCATATCAAAGGTCACAGAACCCACGGACTGGGTCAGCTCCATGGTCTGCGTCAAGAAGCTGTCAGGGGAGCTTCCAATCTGCATTGACTCCAGGGATCTAAACCGCAACATCATGAGGGAACACTACCCGATACCAAAACGAGAAGAGTTGACCAGAGAGATGGCTCATGCCAAATTCTTTACAAAGCTGGGCACCTCCAAGGGGTTCTGGCAAATACAGCTGGATACATCCAGTCGCAAGCTGTGCACATTCAATAACCCGTTCCGTCGCTATTGCTACAACCGGATGCCTTTTGACATCATCTCTGCCTCAGAGGTATTTCACCGCATCATGGAACAGATGATGGAGGGTATCGAGGGGGTGCGCGTGTATGTTGACGATGTCATAATCTGGTCCACAACTCCTCAAGAACACATCGAGCGCCTCAAGCAGGTATTCCACCGAATCCATGAGCATGGCCTCCGACTCAACAGAGCCAAGTGCTCGTTCGGTCAATCAGAAATCAAATTCCTTGGTGACCACACCTCGCAGCAAGGCGTGCGGCCAGATGCTGACAAAGTCTCAGCGATCAATGCCATGAAGACCCCAGATGACAAGAAGGCGGTCCTCCGCTTTCTTGGGATGGTCAACTTCCTTGGGAAGTTCATTCCCAACCTGGCATCCCACACCACAGCCCTCCGCCATCTCGTCAAAAAGTCGCCGGAATTCCAGTGGCTGCCCACAGATGAGAACGAATGGCGTGAGCTCAGGGCAAAACTCACCACAGCCCCGGTTTTGGCGTTCTTCGACTCTACCAAGGAGACCAAAATATCCACTGACGTGAGCCAGGACGGTATTGGGGCGGTGCTCCTCCAACGGGATGACTCCTCCTCATGGGCCCCAGTTGCGTATGCCTCCAGAGCCATGACGCCCACTGAGCAATGGTACGCTCAGATTGAGAAGGAATGCCTGGGCCTCCTAACGGAAATCAACAAATTTCATGACCATGTGTTTGGCCTCCCAAAATTCACCGTTGAGACGGACCACAGGCCATTAGTCCACATAATCCTGAAGGATTTAAATGACATGACGCCTAGGTTACAACGAATCCTTCTCAAGCTACGCCGCTACGAATTTGAACTTGTCTACACGCCAGGCAAAGAACTCATTGTTGCAGATGCCCTTTCCAGGTCTATCACCACACCGTGTGAACAAACTGACTTTGTCTGCCAAATCGATGCGCAGGTGCTATTGTGTGCCTCCAACCTTCCGGCCACTGATGAGAGGGTCATCCAAATCCATGAGGAAACGGCCAAGGATCCTCTGCTACAGCGTGCGATGCAGCACCTCACGAATGGCTGCCAGAAGGGACAGTGTCCCCAGTTTTACAACATCAAGGACGACATGACGGTGGTGGACGGCATCCTCATGAAGTTCGATAGGATTGTGATTCCGCAGAGCATGCGAGCTATGCTGCTCGGCCAACTCCATGAGGGTCACCTGGAGGTCGAGAAATGTCGACGCAGAGCTCGGGAGGCAGTCTATTGGCCGGGCATCAGCCATGACGTTGCCAACACGGTCCTCAACTGCCCCACATGTCAGAAATTTCAGCCAGCTCAACCCAAAGAAACTCTGCAGCAACATGAAATAGTGACCTCACCATGGTCCAAAGTCGGTGTCGACCTTTTCCACGTCAAGGGGCGTGACTATGTCCTCCTGGTCGACTACTTCTCCAATTACCCTGAAGTGGCGAAACTGTCCGACCTCATGTCGAAGGCGGTGATTAAAGCATGCAAAGAAACGTTTGCCAGGCATGGGATACCGCTCACGGTGATGAGTGACAACGGTCCCTGTTTTTACAGCCAGGAATGGTCTGATTTTGCCCGCCTATACAACTTTTGTCACGTAACCTCCAGCCCCCACTACCCGCAGTCAAACGGGAAGGCCGAAAAAGGGGTCCATATCGTCAAGAGATTACTATGCAAGGCTGCAGACTCAGGCTCCGACTTCAACCTGGCGCTGCTGGCATACAGAGCAACCCCGCTGTCCACTGGGTTGTCTCCCGTGCAGATGCTCATGAATCGCACTCTGCGAACCACGGTTCCATCCATCCATATTCCAGACCTTGACCACCTCACGGTCATACAAAAGATGCAGCAGTCTCGGGCCCAACAGAAATCAGCATACGACGCTCATGCCACGGATCTCCCCGAGCTGGTCCCAACTGATCGTGTTCGTGTGCAGTTGCCTGATGGCGGATGGTCCGCCACAGCTGTGGTGGTCAAACAAGTGGCCCCAAGATCGGTCTTCGTCCGCATGGCTGATGGCTCCTTCCTACGATGCAACAGACGGGCGCTGCGCAGAGTTCCACGCCCGCCACCTAACCATGATGTCCTGCCTCACACAATGCTTCCTCCGGACGTGCCCTACCATGAGGCCACCGATCTATCAGCAGCCCTGCCGACATCTGCGACCACCGCATAGGCGGCGATCCCGCCTATCCAAGTGCAGGCGGCCCCTGGTCCACCTTTGAGGCGGTCAACCAGAATTTGGCGCCCGCCACAAAGACTAAACTTATAGACTGAACTTTTGCACGATTTTGTTACCTTATCATTCTGGCCTCTGTAAATATCGTTTTTACCGTTTCATCGGCCCTATAACTGCACTAGCGACACCTTCCTATGTACATAAGTTCATTTTAGTACATTCTGTATATAGTCACGCACATATACACCTCCACACGCACATATTTATTATCTAGGCACAAGCAATTAAAAAAAAGGTGGGGAGATGTCATAATATACAGGATACAGTGCAGACAGGCAGTAATTGACACACAGGTTGACCAGTAAGCACACAGAACAGAGCAGCCAATCACCAGACAGGACACGTCCACGATAAAGCCAGAGGGCACCAGTTTTCCCGCTCTCTCGGGACCCAGCCTCTGAGACAGTCAGAGTTAGTGAGCTAGCCAGTGCAAACACCATGTGGTAGCTAGTAAGTCTGGTTAGGCTAGTATCAGGTCTCCAGTCAAGTCAGCATAGTGTCAACCCACAGTTGAACATGTGTAATAGTTTAGATGTTGCATCTTATCAAGTGTTGGAGGTCTGTCTCTCGCTACACTGCATCAAGTGCAGTCCACATCGACCCAGCCTACCCAACACATCAATCATTTGACAACCTGTCTGCCTCCTGATCCATTCAGCATCCCCCATCGATAGGGAGCTACATGACTGCAAATGGTCTCGATGTTGTCTTGTCAGTTTATCTGTATTGACTACAGAGGTTCAAGATGGAAGCTCACCACCACCTTCTCAAATAGGTATGGACAATGAATGCTGGCCTGGCCAGCAACATCTACTTGAATGAATAAAACAAAGAAACAGAAAATATATGTATATGCCTTGGAGGACACACGACCTCCGAACATTTTACTTGCGCTTTAGAAATAATTAGAAAAAGAACTGGCAGCAAGTAAAGCAAATAAAAACATCATGTTGAAAACATGCAGCAAACTTAACCTCAAGGGGACCAACATGTTTTCAATTTGTTTTAAGTCACACTTGCCAAGAAAACCAAGTATATAGAAACATAAGCTCTCCTCCACACACCTAATAATTCAATCAAGTCCAACCAGGGAGCAATAAGCCATTTGGACCACAAGAACCCCAGGCATTGCGAGTGTCAATACAGAGCTGCTCGTCTGACAGAGCTGGGTAAGGCAGTCAGAGTAGCTCAGCCAGAGGGAGCAGGTAGCAGCCCCTCCAAACCCGCCCCCCCCCCAAAAGAAAACAGGCATAAATCCTGATTCCTTTGGTTCAGTGGTAACAGGGGGCTGGTTTAGCACAGTGGGCTATACAACTGGCTTGTAATGCAGAACAAGGCCAGCAGCACGGGTTCAATTCCTGTACCGGCCTCCCCGAACAGGCGCCGGAATGTGGCGACTAGGGGCTTTTCACAGTAACTTCATTGAAGCCTACTTGTGACAATAAGCAATTATTATTATTATATTATGATTAACACTGTGTCACGATATCATGAGTTTAATTCCCCCCTCTCCTTCCTTTCCCCTCAGAGACTTTAGTACGTAAGGTGTGTTGATGTTTCAGTCCACTACTGAGGGAGTCCTTCACAGCCGGAAGTGTTACTCACAACCAGGGCTTACGGTGGGAGAATCAATCCGGCCTGCTCTGGTCTTTTCAGTTCGAGCTTGGTCCATTGTGAGACACTTGCATTCAGCGACTGACCCACAATACGCTCTCACCCCAAAGTGTTCCCGCCGTCTGTATTTATCGGATAATCAATGTCACAATTCTCTTAACAAGGTAATTTATATACACAGTGACTAATAGTACATTGACAGGAAGTGCCATAGTTTAGTTGAGATTTTCAGCCAAGTCTTACCTGCCCTCTCAAGTCCTCAGTATGATACAAAGAAGAATGGAGCATTCTCCCCTGTGTTTTGACCTTTACTAGGATCATTAGAACACAATCACATTCCTGTTTGTGGGATCTTGCTGTGCACAAATTGGCTGCCGCATTTCCTACGTTACAGCGGTTGCAACTCTTCAAAGATCAGAAAAGTATCTGTCCTGTGCCACCCTTCATTCTCAGGGATTTAACCCGTCACCATCTAATACTAAATCATCCAGCAGAGGGCAGTAGAACGCAGCTGCTGATTGGCTGTTGCCAGGGAAATTTGCATACGTCCGTGTGCTCACCCTAACTTGAAGGTGGTTTGTGGAGGAGCTGTTGTCAAGTGACACTTAAACCCAAAACACTTCTTCAGTGTTTCCCTCCCTACCACCTCCTCTAACCAAAAAAAACCCAACCACTGAAAGGATCCCAGCCGAGAGGAAGGCCCGAGGGCAGGAAGACGTCGAAAGAAGTTGAACCGTGACGTCACAGCCTGCAGGTAAGGGACTGGTTGGTGACTGGTAAGTAGTTTTTCTTTTATTTTCCCTCAGGTTTTATTGTGCGGGGCGCAGAGTTTGCTGAGTGAGTGCTTGCTGAGAAGGGGAGTGAATAACAAGTAAGCTCTTTCTTTCTTTCTCTTTTTTTATCTAGAGGAGATGGCAGGGAAGGCAGTGCAATGTTCCTCCTGCAGAATGTTTGAGGTGAGGGACGCCATCAGTGTCCCTGCTGATTTGATCTGTGGGAAGTGCACCCATCTCCAGCTCCTCAGAAACCGCGTTAGGGAACTGGAGCTGGAGCTGGATGAACTTCGGATCATTCGGGAGGCAGAGGTGGTCATAAATAGAAGCTTCGGGGATGTAGTTACTCCGAAGAATCCAGATAGATGGGTGACGGTGAGAGGGGCTGGGAGGAAGCAGTCAGTACAGGGGTCCCCTGCGGTCGTTCCCCTTAGTAACAAGTATACCGCTTTTGATACTGTTGGGGGGGACAACTTACCAGGGGTAAGCCATGGGGTACAGGCCTCTGGCACAGAGTCTGTCCCTGTTGCTCAGAAGGGAAGGGGGGAGAGGAGTAGAGCATTAGTCATTGGAGACTCCATAGTTAGGGGGATAGATAGGAGATTCTGTGGGAACGAGAGAGACTCGCGGTTGGTGTGTTGCCTCCCAGGTGCCAGGGTGCGTGATGTCTCGGATCGTGTTTTCGGGATCCTTAAGGGGGAGCAGCCCCAAGTCGTGGTCCACATAGGTACCAACGACAAAGGTAGGAAAAGGGATAGGGATGTAAGGCAGGAATTCAGGGAGCTAGGGTGGAAACGTAGATCTAGGGCAAACAGAGTTATTATCTCTGGGTTGTTACCCGTGCCACGTGATAGCGAGACGAGGAATAGGGAGAGAGAGGAGTTGAACACTTGGCTACAGGGATGGTGCAGGCGGGAGGGTTTCAGATTTCTGGATAATTGGGGCTCATTCTGGGGTCGGTGGGACCTCTACAAATGGGATGGTCTACACCTGGATCAGAGGGGTACCAATATCCTGGGGGGGAAATGTGCTAATGCTCTTCGGGAGGGTTTTAACTAGTTCAGCAGGGGCTTGGGAACCTGAATTGTAGCTCCAGTATACAGGAGGTTGAGAGTAGTGTGGTCATGAGTAAGGTTTCAAAGTTGCAGGAGTGTACCGGCAGGCAGGAAGGTGATTTAAAGTGTGTCTTCTTCAATGCCAGGAGCATCCGGAATAAGGTGGGTGAACTTGCGACATGGGTTGGTACCTGGGACTTCGATGTTGTGGCCATTTCGGAGACATGGATAGAGCAGGGACAGGAATGGTTGTTGCAGGTGCCGGGGTTTAGATATTTCAGTAAGCTCAGGGAAGGTGTTAAAAGAGGGGGAGGGGTGGCATTGTTAGTCAAGGACAGTATTACGGTGGCAGAAAGGACGTTTGATGAGGACTCGTTTACTGAGGTAGTATGGGCTGAGGTTAGAAACAGGAAGGAGAGGTCACCCTGTTAGGGGTTTTCTATAGGCCTCCAAAAAGTTCCAGAGATGTAGAGGAAAGGATTGCAAAGATGATTTTGGATAGGAGCGAAAGCAACAGGTTAGTTGTTGTGGGGGACTTTAACTTTCCAAATATTGACTGGAAACGCTATAGTTCGAGTACTTTAGATGGGTCTGTTTTTGTCCAATGTGTGCAGGAGGGTTTCCTGACACAGTATGTAGATAGGCCAATGAGAGGCAAGGCCATATTGGATTTGGTACTGGGTAATGAACCAGGACAGGAGTTAGATTTGGAAGTACGTGAGCACTTTGGTGATAGTGACCACAATTCGATTATGTTTACTTTAGTGATGGAAAGGGATAGGTATATACCGCAGGGCAAGAGTTATATCTGGGGGAAAGGCAATTATGATGCGATGAGGCAAGACTTAGGATGCATTGAATGGAGAGGAAAACTGCAGGGGATGGGCACAGTGGAAATGTGGAGCTTGTTCAAGGAACAGCTACTGCGTGTCCTTGATAAGTATGTACCTGTCAGGCAGGGAGGAAGTGGTCGAGCAAGGGAACCGTGGTTTACTAAAGCAGTCAAAACACTTGTCAAGAGGAAGAAGGAGGGTTATGTAAAGATGAGACATGAAGGTTCAGTTATGGCGCTCACCAACTCCAGTTTTTCTCCACGTGCCCTTGATCACCAGACTCAATCTTAGCCTCTGCCTCCTGAACAGCATTGAGGGGTCTGTAACTTCGTGGCTCGGCATATCCCCCACTCTACCATTACCACCAAGCTCGAGGGTCGCCCCTGGCTCACTGAAGAGTTCAGGAGGGCATGCCAGGAGCAACACCAGGCAGAACTAAAAATGAGGTGCCAAGCTCGCAAAGCTACAAACACAGGACTAATTGTGTGCCAAAGAGCCTCAGCCGCAAGTAATAGACAGAGATAAACAACACCACAAGCAACGGGTCAGACCTAAGTTCTGCCGTCCCAGCGCATCCAGTTGTGAATGGTGGTGGATAATTAAACAACTAGAGGTGGCTAATATCCCCATCCTCAATGATGGGGGACCCAGCACATCTGTGCAAAAGATAAGGCTGAAGCATTCGCAAAGATCTTCATCCAGAAGTGCCGATGGATGATCAACCTCGGCTTCCTCCGGAGGTCCTCAGAATTACAGACGCCAGTCTTCGGACAATTCAATTCACTCCAATCGCACCCCATCAATCTGCTGTCAATGGAAGAGGCCATCACCAGCGCTATCAAGTAGCACTTGTTCACAATAATTCCAGAGGTGGGGTGAATGTGTCTGCCCTTGACATCAAGCCAGCATTTGACCGAGTATGACATCACCTGAAGTCAATGGAAATGATGGGGGAAACTCTCTGCTGGTTGGAGTCATATGCCTGGCAGAAAGGATTGGAGGTCAGACATCTCAGCTCCAGGACATCACTGCAGGAGTGCCTCAGGGAAGTGTCCTCGGCCCAAGCATTTTCAGCTGCTTCATCAATGACCTTCCCCCATCATGAAGTCAGAATTGGAATGCCGCTGATGATTGCACAATGTTCAGTACCATTCTCAATTCCTCAGATACCCAAGCAGTCCATGTCCAAATGCAGTAAAACCTGGACACTATCCGAGCTTGGGCTGATAAGGGGTAAGCAACATTTATGCCACACAAGTGGCTGGTGACTATCTCCAACAAGTGAGAATTTAACCATCTCCTCTTGACATTCAATGGCATTACCATTGATGAATCCCCCACAATCAAAATCCTGGGGGATATTATGGACCAGAAACTGAACTGGACCCAGCCATATAAATACTGTGGCTACAAGAGCAGGTCAAAGGCTAGGAATCCTACAGCGAGTAACTCACCTCCTGACTCCCCAAAGCCTGTCCACCATCTACAAGGCACAAGTCAGGAGTGTAATGTAATACTCTCCACTTGCCTGGATGAGTGCAGCCCCAACAACACTCAAGAAACTCGACACCATCTAGGACAAAACAGCCCGCTTGATTGATACCCCTTCCACAAGCATCCACTCCCTCCACCACCAATGCACATCTGCAGCCATGTGCATCATCTACAAGATGCACTGCAGAGAGTTACCAAGCTTCATTAGACAGTGCCTTCCAAACCCACGGCCACGGCCAGCTAGAAGGACAAGGGCAGCAAACACATGGAAAACCCCATCACCTGGAGGTTCCCTTCCACGTCGCTCACCATCCTGATTTGGAAATAAATAGCCATTCCTTCATTGTCACTGGGTCAAACTCCTGGAACTCCCTCCCTGACGGCACAGTGGGTGTACCTGTAGAATTCTTGCCTTTATTATCCGAGGCATAAAATATAGGAGTCTGCACGTTCCCCCCGTGTCTGCGTGGGTTTCCTCCGGGTGCTCCGGTTTCCTCCCACAAGTACCGAAAGATGTGCTTGTTAGGTAAATTGGACATTCTGAATTCTCCCTCTTTGTACCCGAACAGGCGCCGGAGTGTGGCAACAAGGGGATTTTCACAGTAACGTCATTGCAGTGTTAATGTGAGCCTACTTGTGACAATAATAAAAATTATTATTCATTTTAAGGTTATGCCCAATTGTTCTGTACTCCCTATTGTTAGGATACTGTTGTAAAATCTTTGCCTGTTCTGTATTTCCTTTTTAATTCCTATGCTGGCTGCCTTTAATCCAGGGTGTCGTTACACTCTCTTTATTAACTTGATGACCTCATTTAATCTCCTTAAACACTTCAGTGAAATCATCGTTTTGGCTTCCGGTTGCGGCGATGACCAGCCAAGCCGCACGTTTCGGCGGCTCCAGCTGAGACGGACCTTCGGGCTCTTTTAAGAGCCTCAACGGTAAATTGTTTTGCGACGAAACCCGGTGTGGGGTGAAGCAACAGGGAGTCCCCCCCCCCCCCCCGCCCCCCAGTGGGAAAGAAAAAGATCGGCGGCGGTGGCCAGATCTCGGACGGTCCTCGAGGGCAGCGGCAGAGGAAAGAAAGGAGCAAGATGGCGTCGGAGGGAGCCCAGGCGACATGGGGACCGGACCAGGATGAATTTTTAAGACGGTGTGTGGAGCTGCTAAAAAAGGAGGTGCTGGCCCCGATGCTACAGGCAATCGTGGGGCTTAAAGAGCCACAAAAGGCCCAGGAGAGAGAGCTCCGTGTGGTGGAGCAGAAGGTAACTGACAACGAGGACGAGATCCTGGGCCTAGTGGTCAAAATGCAGACGCACGAGGCGCTTCATAAGAAGTGCATCGAAAGAATTGAAGTCCTGGAAAATAGATCAAGGAGAAAGAACCTCCGGATGCTGGGTCTCCCCGAGGGAGTGGAAGGAGCTGACGGCGGGGCTTTTGCGAGCACGATGCTACGCTCGCAAATGGGAGCTGAGGCCTCCTCGGGCCCCTTGGAAGTGGAAGGAGCCCACCGGGTCCCTACGAGGAGACCAAAGGCTGGAGAACCACCTAGGGCGATGGTCGTGCGATTTCCCCGCTTCAACGACAGAGAGGTTGTTCTGAGCTGGGCCAAGAAGGTACGAAGTAGGAGATGGGAGAATGTGGTGATACGAGTGTATCAGGATTGGAGTGGAGAAGGAGGGCGAGTTTCAATCGAGCCAAGGAGGTGCTGCATAAGAAGAAAGTGAAGTTCGGTATGCTGCAGCCGGCACGATTATGGGTCACGTACCAGGATAGACATTACTATTTTGAAACGTCGGAAGAAGCATGGACCTTCATTCAAAAAGAGAAACTGGACCAGAACTAAGGGACTGATGTTGGAGGGGAAATGACAATGCTGATGTATAGAGGTGTAAATTGGGGAGGGGGGGACACTGAGAAATCTGGGCGCCGGTGGGGGGGAAAAAGAGACACAGGCGGGGGATGGGGAATGGGAATGGGGCTGTAGGGGGAGCTGTGCCATGGGGGGGCGGGATGGTTCTAGAAAGCGCGGGGTTTCTTTTTCTTTTCCCGCGCCAGAGAGATTATGGCGGGATGATAGGCGCAAGGAAGATGGGAGTTCCTCACAAGGGGGGGGTCAAGGAGAGAGCGGGAGAAGCCGGGGTCAGTTGAAGTCAGCTGACTTTCGGAAGCAATATGGGGGGAGTAACCATGCTAGGTGGGGATCTAGCGGGGGGGGGGGGGGGGATGGCGGGGGGGGACAACTGAGTTGCTGCTGCTGAGATCGAAAGGGAGCTGGTAAGAGAAAAGGTGGTCGGGGCAGGAATGCGCCGCCTGGGGGACGGGTGGGTGCGCGGGACCGGGACGTGGGACTGGCCCAGCGAGGGTGATGGCTAGTCGACAGGGGAGGGGGGCGGGCAGCCCCCCAGTCCGGCTGATCACGTGGAACGTGAGAGGCCTAAATGGGCCGATTAAGAGGGCCCGAGTGTTTGCGCACTTAAAAGGACTGAAGGCAGACGTGGCCATGCTTCAAGAGACGCATCTGAAGGTGGCGGACCAGGTTAGGTTAAGGAAAGGATGGGCGGGACAGGTGTTCCACTCAGGGCTGGACGCAAAGAATAGAGGGGTGGCCATATTGGTGGGGAAACGGGTGTTGTTCGAGGCTAGGAACATTGTAGCGGACAGCGGGGGCAGATATGTGATGGTGAGTGGCAGACTGCAGGGAATGGAGGTCATGCTGGTCAACGTATATGCCCCGAACTGGGATGATGCGGGATTTATGAAGCGGATGCTGAGACGCACCCTGGACCTGGAGGCAGGAAACCTGGTAATGGGGGGGGGACCTCAACACCGTGCTAGACCCAGGGTTAGATAGATCTAGATCCAGGACCGGAAGAAGGCCGGCAGCGGCCAAGGTGCTTAGGGGGTTTATGGACCAAATGGGGGGAGTGGATCCGTGGAGATTTGCTCGACCGCTGGCCAAAGAGTTCTCCTTTTTCTCCCATGTCCATAAGGTATACTCCCGGATAGATTTCTTGGTTTTGGGAAGGTCACTGATTGAGGGTGGAAGGAACGGAGTACTCGACCATAGCTGTTTCAGACCATGCCCCACATTGGGTGGATCTGGAACTAGGAGAGGAGAGGGAACAGCGTCCACTCTGGCGACTGGATGTGGGATTATTGGCGGATGAGGGAGTCTGCGGAAGGGTGCGGGGTTGTATCGAAAGGTACCTGGAGGCCACTGATGATGGGGAGGTCCGAGTGGGGGTAGTATGGGAAGCGCTGAAGGCAATGGTCAGGGGAGAGTTGATCTCCATCAGGGTTCACAAGGGGAAAACAGAGGCCAAAGAGAGGGAAAGATTCCTGGGGGAGATTTTGAGTGTGGATAAAAAATATGCGGAGGCCCCGGACGAAGGACTATATAGGGAGAGGCGAAGACTCCAGACGGAGTTTGACCTGCTGACCACCGGGAAGGCAGAGGCACAGTGGAGGAAGGCACAGGGGATGAGATATGAATATGGGGCAAAGGCAAGTCGCCTGTTGGCCCACCAGCTTCGTAAGAGGACAGCGGCGAGGGAAATAGGGGGATTTAGGGATGAAACGGGAACCACGGTGCGGAGAACAGGGAAGGTAAATGAGGTGTTCAAGACCTTTTATGAGAGGTTATATAAGTCCCAACCCCCGGAGGGAAAAGAGTGGATGCAGCAGTTTCTGGAGCAACTAAGGTTCTCGAGGGTGGAGGAGCAGGAGGTGGCAGGCCTGGGGGCGCCAATTGGGGTGGACGAGGTGACCAAAGGGCTGGGGAACATGCAGGCAGGGAAGACCCCGGGACCTGACGGGGAATTTTACAGGAAATATGTGGACTTGTTGGCCCTGCTGCTGGTAAGGACCTTGAACGAGGCCAGAGAAGGGGGGACCCTACCCCCGACAATGTCGGAGGCGACGATATCACTAATCCTGAAGCGAGATAAAGATCCGCTGCAATGCGGGTCCTATAGGCCTATCTTGCTCCTGAATGTGGACGCCAAGTTGTTGGCAAAAGTGCTGACAATGAGGATAGATGATTGTGTCCCAGGGGTGGTGCACGAAGATCAGACAGGGTTCGTAAAGGGGAGACAATTGAATGTCAACGTGCGACGGCTATTGGGGGTGATAATGGTGCCACCAGCAGAAGGGGAGGCAGAGATAGTGGCAGCAATGGATGCAGAGAAGGCATTTGATAGGGTAGAGTGGGAGTATTTATGGGAGGTGCTGAGGAGGTTTGGGTTCGGGGAGGGGTTTGTCAGCTGGGTTAGACTCCTCTATGGGGCCCCAATGGCAAGTGTATTCACAAATTGGCAAAGATCGGAGTATTTTCGACTACATAGGGGAACAAGGCACGGGTGCCCTCTGTCCCCATTACTGTTCGCGCTGGCAATTGAACCACTGGCCATAGCGCTGAGAGACTCCAGGAAATGGAGAGGGGTGGTTAGAGGGGGAGAGGAACACCGAGTGTCACTCTACGCAGATGACCTACTGCTGTATGTGGCGGATCCAGTGGGGGGGATGACAGAGGTTATGCAGATATTGAGGGAGTTTGGAGATTTCTCAGGATATCGGCTTAACATGGGAAAGAGTGAGCTTTTCGTAATACACCCTGGGGACCAGAGTAGAGGGATAGATGGCCTACCGCTAAGGAGAGTGGAAAGAAACTTCCGATATCTGGGGATTCAGATAGCCAGGAGCTGGGGAACCTTACACAAGCTCAATCTGACTCGGCTGGTGGAACAAATGGAAGAGGATTTCAAAAGGTGGGATATGCTGCCGCTGTCACCGGCGGGCAGAGTGCAGGCGATTAAGATGATGGTCCTCCCGAGGTTCCTATTTGTGTTTCAATGTCTCCACATATTGATCATTAAGGCCTTTTTCAAGAAAATAGATAGGAGCATCATGAGCTTCGTGTGGGCAGGAAAGGCCCCGAGGGTAAGAAGGGGGTTCCTGCAGCGTAGCAGGGACAGAGGGGGACTGGCGTTGCCGAATTTGGGCGACTATTACTGGGCCGCCAATGTGGCGATGATCCGTAAGTGGATGATAGAGGGAGAGGGGGCGGCGTGGAAAAGGCTGGAGATGGCGTCCTGTAAAGGAACGAGCTTAAAAGCGCTGGTGACGGTGCCACTACCGCTCTCCCCGAAAAGGTTTACCACGAACCCAGTGGTGGCGGCAACACTAAGTATCTGGGGGCAATGGAGGTGACAGAGGGGTGTGTTGGGAGCCTCGGTGTGGTCCCCGATCAGGAACAACCATAGGTTTGCCCCAGGGAGGTTGGACGGAGGGTTCCAGAGCTGGCACCGGGTAGGAATTAGGAGAGTGGGAGACTTATTTATAGATGGGACGTTTGCGAGCTTGGGAGCGCAAGAGGAAAAGTACGAGCTGCCTCCGGGGAACATCTTTAGGTACATGCAGGTGAGGGCGTTTACGAGACAGCAGGTGAGGGAATTTCCGCTGCTCCCGACACAGGGGATCCAGGATAGAGTGCTTTTGGGGGTGTGGGTCGGGGAGGGCAAAGTGTCCGAAATATACCGGGAGATGAGAGAAGAGGGGGAGGAGCTGGTAGAAGAGCTGAAAGGAAAATGGGAAGAAGAGCTCGGGGAGGAGATTGAGGAGGGTTTGTGGGCTGATGCCCTAAGTAGGGTAAATTCCTCTTCCTCGTGTGCCAGGCTTAACCTGATCCAATTTAAGGTGCTACATAGAGCACATATAACGGGAGCGAGGTTGAGCAGGTTCTTCGGAGTGGAGGGCAGGTGCAGGAGGTGCGAGGGAAGCCCGGCGAACTACACACATATGTTTTGGTCGTGTCCGGCAATGGAGGGGTATTGGAGGGGAGTGGCGGGAGTGATCTCGAAGGTGGTGAATGTCCGGGTAAAGCCAAGCTGGGGGTTAGCTATATTTGGAGTAGCGGATGAGCCGGGAGTGCAGGAGGCGAAAGAGGCCGATATTGTGGCCTTTGCGTCCCTAGTAGCCCGGCGAAGGATTTTACTCATGTGGAAGGAAGCGAAACCCCCCGGCGTGGAGGCCTGTATAAACGGTATGGCAGGGTTCATAAAACTGGAGCGGATGAAGTTTGCGCTGAGAGGATCGGCTCAAGGGTTCACCAGGCGGTGGCAACCGTTCCTCGACTATCTAGCGGAACGTTAGGGGGAAAATAGATAGCCAGCAGCAGCCCAGAGGGGGAGGGGGGGTGGGGGGTGGGGGGGAGGGAGGGAGGGAAGGGGGGGGGAAATTGTTTTTGTTCTAGATGGGGTGAAGGGGCAGGGGGGGGAGCACTATTTTGTGTTATTTTGTTAGTTCACTATTTTATTTAAACAATGTTTTTTTTTAATTATTAATGTTTATTGTCCCATTTTGCCAAAAAACTGCGAAAATGTCCATAACCAATTGTTTCGATAGCGGCTTCAACTTGCGGTAGTTTTGTCGGTCTGTTATCGTAATCTCCTTGCTTCTCGCTCAGATTCCAAAAGTGTGAGCACATCTCCCTCACGAACTGGCCCTTTCACATTCCGAATGATGGATCGGTTGCTGTCATCCATAAATTCCACATGGACCTGAGTGCACTGTCCCTGAGAACCAGTCTTTCCAAGAACAGTGGTAACCCGGGCCAGTGTGACGGTCTGAGTCCGTGGACCCTCCATGATGGCGGCGGTAGAAAATTTAAACAATGTTATCTATCAGTTATCATGTTACCGTTTTTGTTGATTTGTAAGGGGGAAAAATTGTGTTTGAAAACTTTAATAAAATATATATTTTTTTTAAAAATCATCGTTTAATTTTCTATTAAATATTTCCATTTAATCATCGACATATATTCCAGGAACTATAAATCGCGGCAACTCGTTCCTAAGGGAATTGAAAAGTAAATGCCTGTGTAATGAACATGTGTGAGAGTGAATTGCAATTCCCCGGGCAGTCTCAGCAACAAAATAGCCACAAGAAAGGATCGAGAAAAACAAAAACCAGAGGAGGTCACATCTTGCAAACGTCAGCTGAGTGTTGGATGCTGTGTGACTTTCCGCTGCACAGAACTCAGCACAACAAATTTGCATGAAAAATACAAAACAAATTTACATTAATCTAGGCCTAAAATGTGGGGAAAGATTACAAGGCACTTCCCAGGAGTGCAAATCCGACAGGGACTCACATGAGATATTCGGAGCACTGGTCAGCAGGTTGGCCATGATGTGGAGATGCCAGTGTTGGGCTGGGGTGGGCACAGTAAAGTCATACAAAACCAGGTTAAAGTCCAACAGGTTTGTTTGGAATCACGAGCTTTCGGAGTGCAGCTCTTAACCACTGTGCTACCGTGCCGGCCATACATTTATAAATAGATACTTTGGTTACATACTTGAAAGAGCACCCTACATAGGCCCAATCCCCTGCCGTATCCCAGCAAACCCACCTAACCTTTGCACACTAAGGGGTGATTTAACCTGACCAATCCACCTAAATTGCGCATCTTTGGACAGCGGAAGGAAACTGGAGGACTCGGAGGAAACCCACGCAGATACAGGGAGAAAGTGCAAACTCCACGCACACAGTAATCCAAGGCCGGAATTGAACCTGGGGGTCCTTGGCACTTTCAGGCAGCAGTGCTAACCACTGTGCCACCCGTGTGAATGTGAAGATATTAACGTGGGTGCAGAAAATAATCACAAGAATGGCTCCAGGGTGAGATATCCCGGTTACCTGGAACGATTGGAGAAGCTGGGGCTGTTCGCCTTGGAAAATAAAAGATTAAGAGGAGACTAGGCAGAGGTGCTGAAAATCATGAGGGATGTAGACAGAGAGATAAGGACTAAGATTAGGGCGGAAGGATTGGAGCGAGAACCAGAGGATGCTGATTTTAAGGCAGTTGACAAAAGAAGCAACAGTGGAATAAGAAAAGGGTTTTATACACAGCGAGTGGTTACTATCTGGAGTGCACTGTCTGAAGGTGTTTGACTAACTTGCTTGAGTTTTTTGGACGAGAGAGAGTTGATGAGGATAATGCGGTTGATGTGGTGCACGTGGATTTCCAAAAAGCATTGAGACGATGGGGAAAGGCAGGAGAATGGTCCGGGGTGAGCTGCTCTTTCAGCTCAGTGATGGGCCGAATGGCCTCGTTCCATGCTGTAGCCAGTCTATGATTTGTATGATGAGAACAGGGGATTAGTTTTGGATTGTTCTTGCTCAGGGCCAGATATGCTGTAAACGTCTATGATTCTTTGGAATGACTTCACAAAACTATTAATCACTTTGGTGATTTTGACAAGTCAAAACTATCAAAGTGAGAGGAATGCAGTGATCAAGGAGGCAGTTGTAACATCTGGCTGAACTCTTTGTCTATTTATCCACACTCCTGAAACATCCCTATTAAGGGCGGTGCAGGGAAGTTGTCAGTTTGCACACAATGCTGAATAATGGGACACAAGCTCATCACATGACTTGGTCGTAGCCTCACACTCAAACGTGACAAGGGACAAAGAAAATATGGCCTTAAGGCGGTGATGTAAGACATCAAGGTCGAACAATTACTGGTACGAACTAGCCAATTCCCTTGCAATTAAAATTATCGGCTCCATTCCATACATTCTCGATTTCGCACTGTGTAACCATCTTTGATTTTGTAAGTTCTTCAATTCGATTTTGCAACTATCATTCTATTAAATTTTAATGTTTGTTAGCTGAATCTACTGTGTTACATTTAACATACCAAACATGTTCAAGCATTGATATGTATTTTATATAGACTTTGTAAACTTACAAAACTGCTCTGTAGTGGGCAGCACTGCAGCACAGTGGTTAGCACTGTTGCTTCACAGCGCCAGGGTCCCAGGTTCAATTCCCAGCTTGGGTCACTGTCTGTGTGGAGTCTGCATGTTCTCCCCGTGTCTGCGTGGGTTTCCTCCGGGTGCTCTGGTTTCCTCCCACAAGTCCTGAAAGACGTGCTGTTAGGTAATTTGGATATTCTGAAGTCTCCCTCTGCCCGAACAGGCGCCAGAGTGTGGGGACTAGGGGCTTTTTCACAGTAACTTCATTGCAGTGTTAATGTAAGCCTACTTGTGACACTAAAGATTATTACTATTATTATTAATTGACTTATGTGCAGCACAGTGGCGGAGTGGTTAGCACTGCTGCCCCCACGGCGCCGAGTTCCCAGGTTCAATCCCGGCTCTGGGTCACTGTCCGTGTGGAGTTTGCACATTCCCGCAGTGGGGATTCACCGCCACAACCAAGAGATGTGCAGGCTAGGTGGATTGGCCATGCTAAATTGCCCCTTAAGTCGAAAAAATGAATTGGGTACTCTAAAATCAAAAAAAAACATTAATTGACTTACACCAAGCACTGACAGATATGACAATGACATACTGTAGCAAAACGGCGGGTGGGTTAGCTCAGTTGGCTGGATGGCTGTTTTGTGATACGGAACAAGGCCAACAGCATGGGTTCAATTCCTATATCAGCTGAGGTATTCATAAAGGCCCTACTTTCTCAACCTTGCCCCAGGTTAAATCAGCGCCAGTCAGCTGTCCAGGGGAGCACAGCTTCCTGGATCTGTTTGGCATTTACATTCATAGCAAAAACACATTGGTACGCGTCTGTTTTAATCAAGTCCTATGGATCGTGTGCTGTCTTAGCTCAAGTACAAGCAGACATGAAAATTATTCTCCTTTACATTATATATATTTTATATTAGCACTTGGTAAACTTCTTTAGTTTTAAGGTAATAAGCAACTTTGTCACTCTCCCCTTTGTTTTAAAAGAAAAGTAATTCATTCCAAGTAACCACAGAAGAAGTGACAGTGACTTTCAAATAACCTGTCCAAAGTCACTGATAAGAGTCTGATTTAATACCAATTTCATTAGGTTTTGAGACGATAAGCTCAAGATATCAATTAAGGGGATGTGACAGCATGTTTCCACCATTCTGAACGTCTAATGATGACCATGAAACCATTGTCAATTGTAAAAACCCATCTGGTTCACAAAGGAAATCTGCCATCCTTACCTGGTCTGGCCTTCATGTGACTCCAGACCCACAGCAATCTGGTTGACTCTTAAAAATGCCCTCAGGGCCCAAGCCAGTCATGCCCACATCCCATGAACGAATTATAAAAAATGTCAAAACATTCTTTTATCTTAGTAAGAAGTGACAGAAACAAACTTTAATGGGAGGGATGGTCCTAAAAGTTATTCAAAGTAAAGGGCTAGTCATGGGACAGTGGATGACATTAACCCTCGAGAAACCAATTAGAAACTGTTTCTGCACCCCTTAAGCCCCTTAAGCGAATTAACAATTAGCTTTTAGGCCAATTAGAATGCATCATTGATCACACTATGAGCTGTGGCTTGGAATGAGGCAAAAGCTTTCATTGGGCAATAGGGTGGCAGGGTGGCGCAGTGATTAGCACTGCTGCCTCACGGCGCTGAGGACCCGGGTTCAATCCCGGCCCCGGGTCACTGTCCGTATGGAGTTTGCACATTCTCCCCGCGGCTGCGTGTCTCTCACCCCCACAACCCAAAGATGTGCAGGGTGGGTGGATTAGCCACGCTAAATTGCCCCTCAATTTATTTTTTAAAAGCTTTCACTGGGCGAGGTGCTCAGCAAATAGCTGCTGTCCAGGGCGACGCCGGGGTTACGGAGAGAGAAGAGTGATCGACTCGGAAAACAAGAGCCGTCATCCGCCATTCAAGTCCCACCCTGTCTTTAGTAGGTACAACTTATTAAAGAATTCTTGAGTTATTTCACCAAACTGTCTCCTGATGCCTAAAGGGTTGACGTCTGAAATGAACATAATTAGAATTTAAATTCAAATAATACCTAGAACTTACAAATTGTTGACCCCAGACATTTGAGACTTTAACGGGGACATGTGATTTTGTGACAAAAATTGCCCCTTAGTGTCCAAAGGTTAGGTGGGGTGACAGGGATCGGATGGGGGGTTTGGGCCGAGGTAGGGTGATCTTTCGAAGGGTCGGTGCAGACTTGATGGGCCGAATGGAGGGATTCTATGTCTGTTCTATGTCTATGTCAGGGTGCGATTCTCATTTTCAGCCCTTTGCAAGATTTTGTTCCACCATTTTATGGCCCCATTTACGTCTGAGCAAATGGGGCCATAAAATCTGGGTGTGATGAGCGGTTACTGTAATACTGTACCCTTGTCATCATGTAAGGTGATGTCCCCTTTAAGACCGGGCTTGGAACCCTGGGGGACTCCGCCTCCGGCTCCGCCCATCTGGGAGCCGTATATAAGGGGCCGCCTTGTGGGCGGCACCACTGTTAGCACACGTCTCGGCACCAGACTAGTTCTTAGCTTATTAAAGCCTTCTTTACCGTTGCGAAGATGGGTGGGGGAGGTGGCCTTAGGTAGGGTGTTCTTTCAAAGGGTCAGTGCAGACTCGATGAGCCGAATGGCCTCCTTCTGTAGGGATTCAATTAATTCAGACTTGAATCTGAAGATTAGTTGCATTCGCCACAGATCGGGCCATATTTGGGTTTTAGTTGTTAAAAGGTTGAAAAAGTCCCACCAGAAATCAAACCCTCAGCAATCTTAAAGTTTTCTCTCACCGTTCCTGAATTGATCAGCTACCGAACTCCACATCACCCCCTCTCTCTCATGGCTCATGAGATATATGAATCGCGGGCTCTCCCATGTACGCGATGAATCCCCAGAGCTGATCTCAACCAGAGTGCCAGGCAATATCCTCCGTCTCCACAGGAAAACAAGGTGTTGATTTCTAATCAGTACCTCCCTCACCCCCACCCCATAGGGGATTTCATGTGTTAGTCTGCGCACCGCTTGACAACTCTGTCAGGCCCATGTATGAGGAATGACCACTCGCCTATACTAGTACAGTTGTGGAATTCTCCGCCAGGACAAAGCCACTGGGTCAGATTTCCCCAGTCTTGCGCTTCGAACATTGGTTCCCTTTGAATGTAAGGGGAGGATTAGGACCAGTTATGTTGCAGAGTTGTATTCCAATCTTTCTTGCCTGCCTCAGTGGTAGAACTCTCACCTCTGGGTCAGAGGGTGCCAGTCCCACTTGAGCACAATATTCTTGGACATTCCAGTCCAATATTGAGGAAGGGCTACACTGTCAGAGAAATTGGGTGGGATTTTTTGACCCCCCCCCCCCAACCCCGCCATTGGCTGGGGGTGTCCTGCCTCTGTCAACAAGGTGGCTTGAACCCTCCGCTGCCAGCCGGAAGTACCGGAAGATACTGTCGGCAGGAACAGCTGGAAAATCCCGCCCATTGCCCTTCAGGTGAAATATTGAGTCGCGATTCAGTCTGCCCTCTCGAGTGGATGTCAAAAATACTTTGGCTATATTTCAAAGGAGAGAAAGGGAGTTCTCCCCAGCGTCCTGACCAATTCTTAGCCCTCAACCAACATCATTCATATCAGATAATATATCTACTTGCTGTTTGTAGGAACTAACTGGGAGGCACATTTCTTACATTATAAGACGGGTTGAGTTCTTGTGGCACAGTTAGTGTCCCTGCCTCTGAGACAGAAAAATGGGTTCAAGTCCCACTGCAGCGGACCAAGGCAAGGAAGTGCATGACGTGACCAAACAGGCGAGCATCAGCTCATAAACCCATCGAACACACCACAGTGGCCGGTGATAAGAGTGGGAGGGATTCCTGGTCAGCCTCACTTACAGACTCAACCATCACCATCCATAACTCCAGGTTACCACATGCATGTAAAAGTGCATGTTACCGCAGCAATGTGGGCTCCTTGGGGGGGCAGATAGCCATGTGCCAATAGATTGGGGTTTGATCCTCATTCCGGCTCGGGCCGATTCAGGACCGCCTCCTTGCCCTCCCCATGGCGGAGGTGGTGGCGCTGTGGGTCAGACCTGCCTTTGAAATGAAATGAAAATCACTTATTGTCACAAGTAGGCTTCAATGAAGTTACTGTGAAAAGCCCCTAGTCGCCACATTCCGGCGCCTGTTGGGGGAGGCTGTTGCGGGAGACACGGGTTCGATTCCCGGCTTGGGTCACTGTCTGTGCGGAGTCTGTACGTCCTCCCCCGTGTCTGCCCGGGTTTCCTCCGAGTGCTCCGGTTTCCTCCCACTGTCCAAAGATGTGCAGGTTAGGTAATTTGGACATTCTGAATTCTCCCTCTGTGTACCCGAACAGGTGCCGGAATGCGTCGACTCGGGGATTTTCACAGTAACTTCATTGCAGTATTAATGTAAGCCTACTTGTGACACTAATAAAGATTATTATTATAAAATTCAAGATGAAGAAGATAATGGTGGAGGCAGAACCAAAGGGTAATTCATTAATCTTTAAAAATTTTCCCAATTTAGGGGCAATTTAGCATGACCAATCCATCTCGCCTGCACATCTTTGGATTGTGGGGTGAGACCCACCCAAACACGGGGAGAATGTGCAAACTCCACATGGACAGTAACCTGGGGCTGGGATCGAACCCGGGTCCTCGGCGCCATGAGGCAGCAGTGCTAACCACTGTGCCACCATGCCACCCCCCAAAAGGTATTTCATTGGTTGCAAAGCTTTCGGCCATATCATGGGGTTTTCAAACATAATAAATAAATGTCAAAGCAGGGCTATCCAACCCACAAACCTGAGTCAGAAAAGGAGAAAATAAAACATCATCCATTCAATTATCCAGTGAGCGAAATTCACGTCAGAGGGAGGAATTCAGGGAACCCAGTGAACTGCAATTTGTTGGATGGAAACATTCACTGCTGAATGTTCGAGGGTAAATTATTTCCAACTAAATGTCAACGGAAATGTTTCTTGCGAAACCCACAGCATTTAGCTCTGGCATGCAGCAGTAAAGGTAACACGCACAAAGAATACATTGTGAACTGTGAACCACGGAACATTCAGGACGAGTCAACTCATACGAAATACGAAAAAATGCCTTGAACACGTTTTGGATTGGATTGGATTTGTTTATTGTCACGTGTACCGAGGTACAGTGAAAAGTATTTTTCTGCGAGCAGCTCAACAGATCATCAAGTACATGGGAAGAAAAGGGAATAAAAGAAAATACATAATAGGGCAACACAAGGTACACAATGTAACTGCATAAGCACCGGCATCGGATGAAGCATACAGGGTGTAGTGTTGATGAGGTCAGTCCACAATAGGGTCATTTAGGAGTCTGGTAACGGCGGGGAAGAAGCTGTTTTTGAGTCTGTTCGTGCGTGTTCTCAGACTTCTGTATCTCCTGCCCGATGGAAGAAGTTGGAAGAGTTAGTAAGCCGGGTGGGAGGGGTCTTTGATTATGCTGCCCGCTTTCCCCACAGCGGAAAGTGTAGATGGAGTCAATGGATGGGAGGCAGGTTTGTGTGATGGACTGGGAGGTGTTCACGACTCTCTGAAGTTTCTTGCGGTCCTGGGCTGAGCAGTTGCCATACCAGGCTGTGATGCAGCCCGATAGGATGCTTTCTATGGTGCATCTGTAAAAGGTGGTAAGGGTTAATGTGGACATGCCAAATTTCCTTAGTTTCCTGAGGAAGTATAGGCTCTGTTGTGCTTTCTTGGTGGTAGCGTCGACATGGGTGGACCAGGACAGATGTTTGGAGATGTGCACCCCTCGGAATTTGAAACTGCTAACCATCTCCACCTCGGCCCCTTTGATGCTGACAGGGGTGTGTACAGTACTTTGCTTCCTGAAGTCAATTACCAGCTCTTTAGTTTTGCTGGCATTGAGGGAGAGATTGTTGTCGCTGCACCACTCCACTAGGTTCTCTATCTCCCTCCTGTATTCTGAATTGCGTTTTCCAAAAGCAACAGCCAACACAGTGGGGAAGATCGTATTAGACCTTGTGAGGACGTAGACAGGCTGATGGAATGGCCGGGCACATGACAATATGAACTCAATGCAGGTAAGTGTGAATTGTGGAAAAGAATGACTGGAAACCTCTTGTGGGGCAATCTGGAATGGGAGGTGGTAGTTTTAAGATAAGGGGTAGCAGATTTAAAACCGAGATGAGAAGAAATTTATCTCTCATCGGGTCGTGATACTGTGGCATTCACTACCCCAGAATGCAGTGGATGCCAGGTCATTGAGTAAATTTAAGGAAGAGATGGACAGATTTTTGATTAGTAATGGGTTGAAGGGTTATGGAGAACGGGCGGGAAAGTTGAGGCCGAGAAGAGATCAGCCATGATCATATTGATGACGGAGCAGGCGCGAGGGGCTGAATTGCCTACGTTGTTAAGTTCTGGTGCTTGGCCAATAGGAATGTTACACAGAAGAACATCTACTTCTTGACTGGTTAAAGCATTTTATTATAAGGTAAAGATAACTATAAGAAATATATTAGAAACTACTAATACTGATATTCTAGAGCTACTGCAAGTATGACTCTCCACTAACACGACTAACTCCCAACTCCTCGAGGTACCAAGTCACACTGCCACCTGCTGGTCGGAGGTCATTTGCATCATTATATACATTTTTTTAAATAAACTTACGTACCCAATTAATTTTTTCCAATTAAGGGGCAATTTGGCATGGCCAATCCACCTACCCTGCACATCTTTTGGTTGCGGGGGCGAAACCCACACAAACAGAGGGAGATTGTGCAAACTCCTCACAGACAGTAGTGACTCAGAGCTGGGATCGAACCTGGGTCCTCAGCGCCGTGATGCAGCAGTGCTGAGATGTGGTAAGTTCCTGTCATTATCTTGACAAAGATAACTTTACAGTATTTTACCCGTACAGGGGGATATTTTCCAATTGGAAAGTTGGCATTACTGCACCACACCAATCACTGTCTGAGGATGTCCCAAAATACAATACAGGTAATCAAGTATTCTTGAAGTGAAGTCACTAATTTACTGGAGAGAAAGATTCAGGAATAAAGGATAGTAGTAAGGGAGCAATGAAGGATCCCACAACGAAAAATTATGACAAGCCCTTCATTTTAATCTGCTTGTCGCAAGTCCTTTTAAAGGCTAAAATCTAAATGACTACGGTTGTGCGCTGTTCGTTAATTAGTAGAAAAGCCAAATTTAACATATTTATTTGGGTTAAATAGCAGTGCAATCTAAAGGAAGAGATAGGATGGCTTTACTCATTGTTATATAACTTGGGTGGCATGGTAGCAGAGTGGTTAGCACTGTTGCTTCACAGCATTAGGGTCCCAGGTTCGATTCCCAGCTCGGGTCACTGTCTGTGAGGAGTCTGCACGTTCTCCCCGTGTCTGCGTGGGTTTCCTCCGGGTGCTCCGGTTTCCTCCCACAAGTCCCGAAAGACCTGCTTGTTAGGTGAATTGGACATTCTGAATTCTCCCTCCGTGTACCCGAAATGGCGCCGGAGTGTGGCAACTAGGGGCTTTTCACAGTAACTTCATTACAGTGTTAATGTAAGCCTACTTGTGACAATAATAAAGATTATTATTATCAGAGACAGAGAAATCTGAGGAGGCCATTTGGCCCTTCGATTTGATCTTCTATTCAGTTCAGCCTCATCTGTAGCACTTTGGTTCCGTAACCCTTAAAACCCTGACTGAACGAAGATCTAGCAACCTCAGCCCTGAAACTTTAACTTGGTCCCAGCCTTAAGAGATGTTGGTGCTGAGAGGGTTCCAGTATTCCACTCTCCTCAGAGTGATGAAACCTTCCTGACATCCCCCCCCCCCCGAGAGGCCTGGCCCAGAAATGTAAAATTAAACCGCTTTGCTCTGGATGCTTCACCCAGAGGGAACCATTGCTCTTTCTAAATCTCCCATCAATTCATTTAATTATCTTCAAACACCTCATTCCGAACACCCCCTAAGCTTCTGTACACTTGGGAGAAAGCTGGTCAGCTGGACAAAGTGAGATGCTCTGCTGTCTTTTTGCGACACAAGATGGACGCTGCCCGTTTGTATTTTTGGGCTGTCCTTGGGTTGCATTATGGGTCGGTTCAGTGGTCTTCAATCCTTTCATCCATGGGCCACTTAGGCAGGGCAAAAATACCCCATCGACCACCTCTTACCGCAGCATGTCTTGCTTACCGCCCCAGAGAAACTCATCGGAATTCATTGGAACTTATGGAAATTATAAATAATACACTTCCTCTTTGCTCCTAAACTTAATAAATTTAGGTGCATTTCTTTGAATAAAAATCGCAAGTAAATTATTCATTCATACCAGAGACAAAAGTATAGACATTTTCGAGGAGATGTAGCATTGCTGCCTCATAGCGCAAGGGAGCCGTGTTCAATTCCGGCCTCGGGTGACTATGTGGAGTTTGCACGTTCTCCCTGTGTCTGTGTGGGTTTCCGCTGCGTGCTCCGTTTCCTCCCACAGTCCAAAGATGTCGGGCGTGATTCTTCAATAATGGGGCTATGTCCCCACGCCGGCGTGAAAAGCAGCGCCAACCACTCCGGCGTCAATGGTCCCCGATAATGGGGAATGCTCCCCTTCCTAGGGACCTAGGATGGTGCCGGAGTGGTCCCCGCAGCTCCAGCCGGAGCGGAACGGCCGGCGCAAGTTCGCGCATGCGCAGAACGGCCGGTGTGATTCCGCACATGCGCGGAGGTTCTCTTCTCCGCGCTGGCCCCCGGGCAATATGGCGGAGCCTTACAGGGGGCCCGGCGCGGAGTAAAATAGGCCGCCACAGAACCAGTTCGCCCGCCGATCGATAGGCCCCGATCGCAGGTCAGGCCACCATAGGGCCCCCCCCCCCCGGGGTCTGAGCCCCCTGCCCCCACACCAGGCCGCCCCCCGCCCACACAACTTCCAGGTCCCGCCATGTGGGACCATCAGGGCCTGAAGAATCACCGGGGGGGGGGGGGGGGGGCGCACTGTCAATGGCCCCGACCAACGCGGCGGGAAACCCACGGGCGCCCGAGAATCAGCGCCAGAGAATGAAGAAGCCGGTGAATCCAAGCCGTCATATGCAGGTTTGGTGGATTGGCCATATTAAATTGCCCCTAAGGGCGGCACAGTAGCACAGTGGTTAGCACTGTTGCTTCACAGCTCCAGGGTCCCAGGTTTGATTCCCGGCTTGGGTCACTGTCTGTGCGGAGTCTGCACGTTCTCCTCGTGTCTGCGTGGGTTTCCTCCGGGTGCTCCGGTTTCCTCCCACAAACCAAAGAAGTGCAGGTTAGGTGGATTGGCCATTCTATATAGGTTAGGTGGGGTTACTGGGTTATGGGGATAGGGTGGAGATATGGGCGTAAGTAGGGCTTAAGTAGGGTGCTCTTTCCAAGGGCCACTGCAGACTTGATGGGCCGAATGGCCTTCTTCTGCACTGTAAGTTCTATGATTCTATGATTCTTAGTGTCGAAAAAGCTAGATGGGGTTACTGGGTTACGGGTATAGGGCCGTGGAATGGGCCTAGGTAGGGTACTCTTTCCAAGGGTCAGTGCAGACCTGATGGGCCGAATGGCCTCCTTCTGCATGATAGAGATTCTATGATTCTATGTTAATGCTACAAAGAATACATTCTATAAAATCATATAACTCTTCTTCTGAGAAACGTATCTTATGTCACATTCATATTAAACAAAATCAACAGTAACCTAGATCTTGCTTATTATAAAGCGACGTCGTTGCTGCTCTTGCTAATGACACTTTATGCATCGCACACAGGAACCAGACTGATCATGGGGTTTGGTGTGAGGGTTCCAGCCTGTCCTCTCATGTGGCCTTGACCGTGGGGCTGCTCGGCTGTAGCCCGTACTCTGGACCAGCCCGCGGACCACCTGGAGGAACCTCGTGGACTGGTGTTCCGCAGGACACACTTTCACCACCGCCAAATCGGTGCAAACAGCTGGCTAGCCATTAATATATCTTCCGCTGATGGGAAGCTCTTTCCTCCTGAAAGAATCTGGAGTGTACAACAATTCCACAAAGAGGTTAGGGCAGAACACTGGGCTTAGGTGCTGGCTTACCTGGTAGGAATGGTCACCAAAGGAATCAGATCCATTTCTATCACCTTTGGCAGACCCTCTCTGTGCCATGCTTTGGGCTGCACCCCACTCCCCTGCTCCCCACTTCAGAGGTACTGAGGCCAACTGGATGAGAGACCCTCCCCATTCCTCAACTGTGTCATCAACACATGTTTTGAATACACCGAGATGGAAGGGGGGGGGTCAAACATTAAAGGTCCGTGAAATGAATCGACAAAAGTAATATTTCTCAATCTTTAATAACTGTTAAACGTCACGTATCACTTAAGTATTTCAGTCCGGTGTTTTAAAATTTCGCTGATCCATCACCTGACCAGACATGTGTTTATTGTCAAAGTTCCTGATTCCAGATGTTAGGCCAGAGGCTGAGGAATGAAGAGCCCTCGATTTACTGTAGAAATCTATTAATTATTCAAGTTTAAAATGTAATAATGCTATTAAAAGATTAAACAACTCACCAGGGGTTCAACCCACAGCAGAAGGGCCAAGGTTTTATCATGTATTGATTTAGCCGATCACAGTTTGGTCAAGGGGTTGATCCAATTGGCTTCATCGTTCCTGGGTGTGGGAGGGAAGGATATCGGTCAGGAATGCTCACTGTCCTGTGACTGCTGCAGAGGGTGAGTGTTTGCGTGTTTGCGTGTGCGTGTGGTGCTTCTGCGTGTACATGTGGTGTGCCAGAGGGAATGTTTCCACTTGCGTGCTAATACAAAGATTGGTGGGGTGGTAAATAGTGAGGAGGACAGCCTTCGATTACAAGAGGACGTGGGCGGGCTGGTCAGGTGGGCTGATCAGAGGCAAATGGGATTCAATCCGGCTAAGTGTGAGGTGATACACTTGGGAAGGACAAACAAGGCAAGGGAATACAGGATAAACCGCAGGAACTTGGGAAACACCGAGGATCAGAGGGACCTTGGTGTGCACGTATACCCGTCTCTTAAGGTAGCAGAGCAGGTGGGTATAATGGTTAAGAATACATACATGCCTTTATTAGCTGATGATGTGGAGACACCGGTGTTGGACTGGGGTGAGCACAGTAAGAAGTCTTAAAACACCAGGTTAAAGTCCAACAGGTTTGTTTTTGAATCACTAGCTTTCGGAGCACAGCTCCTTAAGACTATAAGACCATAAGACATAGGAGCAGAATTAGGCCACTCGGCCCATCGAGTCTGCTCCGCCATTCAATCATGGCTGATATTTTCTCATCCTCATTCTCCTGCCTTCTCCCCTCACCCCTGATCCCTTTATTGATCAAAAACCAATCTGTCTTAAAGGCACTCAGTGAATTGGCCTCCACAGCCTTCTGCGGCAAAGAGTTCCACAGATTCACCACCCTCTGGCTGCAGAAATTCCTCCTCATCTCTGTTTTAAAGGATCGTCCCTTTAGTCTGAGATGGTGTCCTCTGCTTCTAGTTTTTCCTACAAGTGGAAACATCCTCTCCACATCCACTCTATCCAGGCCTCGCAGTATCCTGTAAGTTTCAATAAGATTCCCCCCTCATCCTTCTAAACTCCAACAAGTACAGACCCAGAGTCCTCAACTGTTCCTCATATGACAAGCTCTTCATTCCAGGGATCATTCTTGTGAACCTCTTCTGGACCTTTTCCAAGGCCAGCAAATCCTTCCTTAGATACGGGGCCCAAAACTGCTCACAATACTCTAAATGGGGTCTGACCAGGGCCTTATACAGCCTCAGAAGTACACCCCTGGTCTTGTATTCTAGCCCTCTCGACATGAATGCTAACATTGCATTTGCCTTCCTAACTGCCGACTGAACCTGCACGTTAACCTTAAGAGAATCGTGAACAAGGACTCCCAAGTCCCTTTGTGCTTCTGATTTCCTAAGCATCTTCCCATTTAGAAAATAGTCTATGCCTCCATTTCTCCTTCCAAAGTGCCTAACCTCACACTTTTCCACATTGAATTCCATCTGCCACTTCTTTGCCCACTCTCCTAGCCTGTCCAAGTCGTTCTGCAGCCCTCTTGCTTCCTCAATGCTACCTGTCCCTCTACAGATCTTTGCATCATCTGCAAACTTAGCAACAGCGCCTTCAGTTCCTTCTTACAGATCAGTAATGTATATTGTGAAAGGTTGTGGTCCCAGCACAGACCCCTGAGGCACACCACTAGTCACCAGCTGCCATCCTGAAAAAGACCCCTTTATCCCCACTCTCTGCCTTCTGCCAGTCAGCCAATCCTCTATCCATGCCAGGATCTTACCCTTAACACCATGGGCTCTTAATTTATTTAACAGTCTCCTATGCGGCACCTTGTCAAAGGCCTTCTGGAAATCTAAATAAATCATGTCCACTGGTTCTCCTTTGTCTAACTTCCTTGTTACTTCCTCAAAGAACTCTAACAGATTTGTCAGACACGACCTCCCTTTGACAAAGCCGTGCTGACTCAGTCCTATTTTACCATGCACTTCCAAGTACTCCGCGATCTCATCGTTAATAACAGACTCTAAAATCTTCCCAATGACCAAAGTCAGGCTAACCGGCCTATAATTTCCCATCTTCTGCCTCCCTCCCTTCTTAAACAGTGGTGTTACATTAGCCACTTTCCAGTCTTCTGGGACCCTTCCTGAAAGATCATCACCAATGCCTCCACAATCTCCTCAGCTATCTCTTTTAGAACCTGGGGTGTAGTCCATCCGGTCCAGGTGACTTATCCACCGTCAGACCTTTCAGTTTCCCCAGAATCTTCTCCTTAGTAATGGTCACTGCACTCACCTCTGCCCCCTGGTGGGAGCTCTGGCATCCCACTGGTGTCTTCCACCATGAAGACTGATGCAAAGTAACTATTCAGTTTGTCTGTCATTTCTTTGTTTCCTATCATTACTTTTCCAGCCACATTTTCCAGTGGTCCAATGTCTATTCTTGCCTCTCTCTTACCTTTCACCTTTATAATACCTTTATACCTTTACCTCCCTCAGGTGAATTTATTAGCTGAGGCATAGAGTTTAAGAGCAGGAAGGTTACGCTGGAACTGCATAAAATTTTGGTTAGGGCACAGCGAGAGTATTGTGTGCAGTTCTGGAATCCACATTATAGGAAGGATGTGATAGCACTGGAAAGGGTGCAGAGAAGATTTACCAGGATTCTGCCTGGGCTGGAGAGTTTGAGTTACGAAGAGAGATTGGATAGACTGGGGTTGTTTTCCTTGGACTAGAGGAAACTGACGGGGAAATGATTGAAATGTATAAAATTATGAGTCGTATAGATAAAGTAGACAGGAAGAAACTTTTCCCCTTGGTGGAGGGGTCAATGACCAGGGGACGCAGATTTAAGGTAAGAGGCAGGAGGTTTAGAGGGGATGTAAGGGAAAACCTTTTCACCCAGAGGGGGGTGGGAGTCTGGAACTCGCTGCCTGAAAGAGTGGTGGAGGCAGAGACCTTCATAGCATTTAAGAAGTATTTAGATGTGGACTTGCGATGTCAAGACATGCAGGACTATGGGCCAAGTGCTAGAAAGTGGGATTAGAATAGTTAGGCGGTTGTTTTTGACCGGCACAGACCCAGTGAGCCAAAGGGTCTTTTCTGTGCTGTATGACTCTCTGTGCACACGAGTGGTTGTACACCAATGCGGTTCAAACAGGGCAGCCTCACACAGTTGAATAACCTGCCAATAGATTTATCTCCTGGCTCGATGGTAATCAAAAGAACAAAGAACAAAGAAAAGTACAGCACAGGAACAGGCCCTTCGGCCCTCCAAGCCCGTGCCGACCATGCTGCCCGACTAAACTACAATCTTCTACACTTCCTGGGTCCGTATCCCTCTATTCCCATCCTATTCATGTATTTGTCAAGATGCCCCTTAAACATCACTATCGTCCCTGCTTCCACCACCTCTTCCGGCAGCGAGTTCCAGGCACCCACTACCCTCTGTGTAAAAAACTTGCCTCGTACATCTCCTCTAAACCTTGCCCCTCTCACCTTAAACCTATGCCCCCTAGTAATTGACCCCTCTACCCTGGGGAAAAGCCTCTGACTGTCCACTCTGTCTATGCCCCTCATAATTTTGTAGACCTCCATCAGGTCGCCCCTCAACCTCTGTCGTTCCAGTGAGAACAAACCGAGTTTATTCAACCGTTCCTCATAGCTAATGCCCTCCATACCAGGCAACATTCTGGTAAATCTCTTCTGCACTCTCTCTAAAGCCTCCACATCCTTCTGGTAGTGTGGCGACCAGAATTGAACACTATACTTCAAGTGTGGCCTAACTAAGGTTCTATACAGCTGCAACATGACTTGCCAATTCTTATACTCAATGCCCCGGCCAATGAAGGCAAGCATGCCGTGTGCCTTCTTAACTACCTTCTCCACCTGTAATGCACTGACCTGTGGATCTGTACACCTAGATCTCTTTGACTTTCAATACTCTTGAGGGTTCTACCATTCACTGTATATTCCCTACCTTAGACCTTCCAAAATGCATTACCTCACATTTGTCCGGATTAGAGTTAGAGTTAGGGCGGAGCCATTGGATATAGACTGTGGCTGAATATAATACTGCAATGCTTCGTGGATGCTGAGATTTCAGCTGCTAGGTCTGTTCAAAGCCCAGATAAATCGAGCACAGAAAAGCTGCTACTGAGTGACAAGGCATGTAATCTACTTGCCAATGGAGTGACCACCCTGTGTAGCCTTGAGCAGTAGAGAAGTGGGAGACATTCATAATGTGCAAGCCACATGTGCATAAACGAACATTCATTGCTTCCAGACCAGAGTCTGGGCGGTCTATAGAATCCCTCCAGTACAGAAGGAGGCCATTTGGCCCATTGAGTCTGCACTGACCCTCTGAAAGAGCACCCTACGTAAACCCACTGCCGTGCCCTAGGTCCCTAACTTGACTGCGACGTATTCAGGATTTCTGATCTAGATGATTAATCTTACTAGTCTGTCTAAGCCTAAGCCACTGACAGAGGGAAAGTTATCTCGCTGGACAGAACCATGAGCGGCTCTCACTCTGGGGAGATTACCGTCAGGGTGCCAAGTAGTCAGACAACTCTCAATTACTTTCTAATGGGAATTTTCCAGATGAATTGCTGAAACTAAATCGATACTGTTTCAGCATAGCTTCTTGTCTCTATGGCTTCCTAATGAGCTTCTAGGAACTTTAGGCTTATTCAATATAACACATCCACAGTTACATTTTTAGTGGGGTTTTAGTATAAACATATAAAGTATAAGACAAATTTACAGTGCTTACAGAATGTAATTCTTCGAACAGATTTTCATTACTAAAAGAGAAATGTAATAATCTCGGATATCCAAAGGCTATCTCTATTTCAAAAAACTTCTAGCAAATTAGGAAAGACATGCTTACAAGTCCAAATGGCTCGTTCGATGAACAGGCGAAGAACATAACCTTCAACGTCTCTCTTGTAAGGAGAGATGCATGGGTACTGTCTCTGTTATCTTGTAGCCCTTTCCGTGTCGCTTTTGCTAATGGTGTTTCTTAGTTCAGAAGAATTAATGTTTATCAGCCCAAAATGGTGGAGTACAATTTATGCTCTTTGTATTATATTCGTTGTTTGGGGTGGTTAAACTATTTAAGTCTTATTCATAATTATGTTTGTTACGTTTCTATCCCAATGGGTATTAGGGATCCTGAATGACAATCACATGATTTTATTAGGTTTTATTGATCCTGTTTAAATGCACCACCACATACACCAGTTTCTACTTGTGGCTTACTGAAAAGTTTCTTACTGAAACTTTTATTTTATCCAATTCTGTCGTCAGTGTGATATTCATCACACCACCTAACCTGCACATATTTGGACACTAAGAAGCAATTTTAACATGGCCAATCAACCTAACCTGCACATCTTTGGTATTGAGAGTTGCAATGAGGAAATAAGAACCTTACAAATGGATACAGATAGGTTAGGAGAGTGGGCCAAAATGTGGCAGATGGAGTTTAACATGGATAAGTGTGAGGTCATGCATTTTGGTCGCAGAAATGGAAATGCAACTTATTATCTAAGAGACTTCGGGGTGCTCCGATGCAGAGGGGTCTGGATGTCCTCATGTACGAAAACGAGCATGCAGGTGCAGCAGAGAATAAGGAAAGCAAATGGAATGTTGCCATTTACAGCAAAAGGAATTGAGTATAAAGGTAAGGTAGTGTTGTTGCAACTAAAGAAGGCATTGGTAAGACCGCACCCGGAGTAGTGTGCACAGTTTTGGTCCCCTTATTTAAGGAAAGGTGTAGTGTCATTGGAGGCAGTTCAGAGGAGGTTCACTAGACTGATTCCAGAGTTATGGGGTTTGTCGTATGAGGAGAGATTGAACAGGTTAGGCCTATACTCTCTAGAGTTTCAAAGAATGAGGGGAGATCAAATTGAGGTATATATGGTGATAAAAGGTATGGATAAAGTAGACGTGGAGCGAGATGCTTCCTCTTGTGGGGCATTCTAGAACAAGGGGCGTCATTCTCCGAACCCCCGCCGGGTCGGAGAATGGCCGTTGGCCGTTGTGAATCCCGCCCCCGCCCCCGCCGAAGTCTCCGGTACCGGAGATTGGGCGAGGGCGGGAATCGGGCCGCGCCGGTTGTCGGGACCCCCCATTCAATTCTCCGGCCCGGATGGGCCGAAGTCCCGCCCAGAAATTGCCTGTCCCGCCGGCGTAAATCAAACCTGGTATTTACCGGCGGGACCAGGCGGCGTGGGCGGGCTCCGGGGTCTGGGGGGGGGCACGGGGCGATCTGACCCCGGGGGGTGCCCCCACGGTGGCCTGGCCCGCGATCGGGGCCCACCGATCCGCGGGCGGGCCTGTGCCGTGGGGGCACTCTTTCCCTTCCGCCTCCGCTACGGCCTCCACCATGGCGGAGGCGGAAGAGACTCTCCCCACTGCGCATGCGCGGGAAACTGACAGCGGCCGCTGACGCTCCCGCGCATGCGCCGCATTTCCGCGCCAGCTGGCGGGGCAACAAACGCCATTTCCGCCAGCTGGCGGGGCAGGAATCCCTCCGGCGTCGGCCTATCCCCTCAATGTTGGGGCTAGGCCGCCAAAGATGCGGAGCATTCCGCACCTTTGGGCCGGCGCGATGCCCGTCTGATTGGCGCCGTCTTTGGCGCCAGTTGGCGGACATTGCGCCGTTGGGGGAGAATTTCGCCCCAGAAGTCACAGTCTCAGGATAAGATTTGGCAAATTTAAAACAGAGATGAGGAAAAACTACTTCTCCCAAAGGGTTGTGAATCTGTGGAATTCGCTACCCCAGAGTGCAGTGGATGCTGGGGCAGTGAGTAAATTTAAGGAGGGGTTAGATTGATTTTTAATTGGTCATGGATGGAAGGGTTGTGGAGAATGGGCAGGACGGTGGAGTTGAGGTCAGGATGGGAGCAGCCAAGATCACATTGAGGGTGTTAGGCTCGGGAGGCTAAATTGCCTAATCCTGCTCCTAGGTCATGTGTTCTAGGGAGGAGTGCTTGGCTGATTTTGCAAATCAGCTCTTGGTCTGTAACATTGTCGGTAGCAGATGAGGAACATATCAGCCATGATAGAATGGCGGAGCAGGCTTGATGGGCTGAATGGCCTAATTCTGCTCCTATATCTTATGAACTTATGTGGGAGGAAACCGGTGCACCCGGAGGAAACCCACGCCGACACGGGGAGAAAATGCAAACACCACACAGACAGTCACCCAATGCCAGAATCGAACTAGGGTCCCTGGCGCTCTGAGGACGAAGAGGTGGCTCAGATCTGATGGGCTGAATGGCCTCTTTTGACACTGAAGCATATAATGCTGGAAGAGATTGCAACAAAAGTGTAGCCAAATTAAGAACAAGAGAGAGGTGACTAGGTGCGGGGGACAGGGGAGGAGTGTCTTTGCATTGAGACAAAAATGTATGGGACATTAAAAAAGGGATTAAAATGGAGGAGAAAGGTCTCTATGTTTTGAGTTTAACTGGTTTACTAGCTTGGAAAGTAGCAAATCATTTCCTTTCCATTCACAGCAGATCCAGTGTGAGGTCGGGTAGAGTCATGAATCCCTTCTCCCGAATCACATTCAAGGTGACTTTGGAGTACCGGCTCCATTCCTCTCACTGGGGTCTCTGTCCCCCACCTTCAGCATCTTGGTACATTGGCGTTTCCATGCAGACGCTCCGACAATGGATGAACGGACATCGCGCGACTATCGCCAGGCAGGAATGTTCCCTTCCAGTCGGGGAATTCTTCAGCAATCAAGGACATTTAGCCTCTGATCTTCGGGTAAGCGTTCTCCAAGGCGGCCTTCAGGACACGCGACAACGCAGAATCGCCGAGCAAAAACTAATAGCCAAGTCCCGCACACATGAGTACGGCCTCAACCGGGACCTGGGATTCATGTCGCATTACATTCATCCCCCACCATCTGGCCTGGGCTTGCAAAATCCTACCAACTGTCCTGGCTTGAGACAATTCACACCTCTTTAACCTGTGATTATCCCTCTCTCCAGTTGCTGTGTCTGGACCTGTAAAGACTTAATTACCTGCAAAGACTCGCATTCGAAGTATCGTATTGCATCTTTGACTTTGTCTATATAAATGTTTCTGGAACCTACCTCTTCATTCACCTGGGGAAGGAGCAGTGCTCCGAAAGCTAGTGATTTGAAACAAACCTGTTGGACTTTAACCTGGTGTTGTAAGACTTTTTACTGTGCTCATCCCAGTCCAACGCCGGCATCTCCACATCATTCAGCCTCTTGGTTTGACCTCCCAAGTAGTTACCTTTCTGACTCAGTCCCCTTCCTGCCAATTTGGTCAAATCTAGAGTTTTGAAAAATGAGGGGAGATCAAATTGAGGTACACAAGATGATAAAAGGTATGGATAAAGTAGACATGGAGCAGATGCTTCCTCTTGTGGGGCTTTCTAGAACATAGAACATAGAACAATACAGCGCAGTACAGGCCCTTCGGCCCACGATGTTGCACCGAAACAAAAGCCATCTAACCTACACTATGCCATTATCATCCATATGTTTATCCAATAAACTTTTAAATGCCCTCAATGTTGGCGAGTTCACTACTGTAGCAGGTAGGGCATTCCACGGCCTCACTACTCTTTGCGTAAAGAACCTACCTCTGACCTCTGTCCTATATCTATTACCCCTCAGTTTAAAGTTATGTCCCCTCGTGCCAGCCATTTCTATCCGCGGGAGAAGGCTCTCACGGTCCACCCTATCCAACCCCCTGATCATTTTGTATGCCTCTATTAAGTCTCCTCTTAACCTTCTTCTCTCCAACGAAAACAACCTCAAGTCCATCAGCCTTTCCTCATAAGATTTTCCCTCCATACCAGGCAACATCCTGGTAAATCTCCTCTGCACCCGCTCCAAAGCCTCCACATCCTTCCTGTAATGCGGTGACCAGAACTGTACGCAATACTCCAAATGCGGCCGTACCAGAGTTCTGTACAGCTGCAACATGACCTCCCGACTCTGGAACTCAATCCCTCTACCAATAAAGGCCAACACTCCATAGGCCTTCTTCACAACCCTATCAACCTGGGTGGCAAGAGGTCATTGTCTCAGTATAAGAGGTAACAAATTGAAAACAGAGTTGAGGAGAAACTACTTCTCCCAAAGGGTTGTGAATCTGTGGAATTCGCTACCCCAGAGTCCGGTGGATGCTGGGACAGTGAGAAAATTTAAGGAGGAGTCAGACAGATTATTAATCGACAATGGGTTGAAAGGTTATGGAGAACGGGCAGGATGGTGGAGTTAAGGCCAGGATAAGATCAGCCAAGAACGAATGGCGGAGCAGACTCGATGGGCCACATAGACTAGCTCTGCTCCTGTATGTTATGAACTTTAACCCCCCCAGCACAGGAGCACCCAAGAACAAGGATTACACATTGAAGGGAGGGCAAATTTACAACAAATTTGCAAAAACAATATTGACTAAGTGGCCAATCTATGGACCACACTCCCACGGTGGTGGAACCGGCAATATGGGTTCATCTAGATCTAAATGGATTTCATCGTTGGTCTCAGAGTTTTGTCTCATCAATGAATGAAGCCTGTGCTTGTTTCAAGAAGCGGTTATAGTATAAGGTGGCACGGTGGCACAGTGTTAGCTCTGCTGCCTCACAGCGCCAGGGACCCGGGCTCGATTCCGGCCTCGGGAGACTGTGCCGAGTTTGCACTTTCTCCCCGTGTCTGCGTGGGTTTCCACGGGGTGCTCCGGTTTCCTCCCACAGTACAAAGATGTGGACGTCAGGTGGGTTGCCCATGATCAATGCACGGGGTTGCGGGTTAGGGCAGGGGAGTGAGTCTAGGCGGCGAGCTCTCTTTGGAGGTTCGATGCAGACTCAATGGGCCAAATGGCCCCCTTCTGCACTGTAGGAATTCCAAGTAAAACTGCCACATCAATACTGCATTTAGACCCCGATCATTTGAATCAGCATTGGGTTGCTAAATTGCTGCATCATTTATGACTTCTTCCAGCTAATGTCATTTCCTTAACATCTATTGATCGATGGGCTTCAGCAAAACAATGCAGTTCCTGTACTTAGCATTTAGTGCTGATGGGACACTGTCTTAATGGTACAGATCTTGGACACTAAGAGCCCCTCAAAAAGGAAGCTGCAAAGATTTGTACATTCCTAAGCAGTGGTTCAATTTTGAGTAACCAGGTGGGATTTGCTTCTCTTAATCCCCCTCCTGCCCAACGAGTCAGCGGATGAACGAGAAACCTGAATCTGAAGGGGAGATTTATCGCACAGTCAACAAAGTTTTGTGCAATAACTCACTGGGGGTACTGGGCCAAATTTCAAACTGATAAAGAAGCATTTTGCAATTGTGAGGCAGAAAACATAAATGAAAGCCAGAGCGAATCTTGAAAAGGCCCGAACAGGAGGATTCGAAATGCCGAGAGGGAGAATGGGAGAAAATGAACCAAAAATTAGACAGGCATCGGCAATCAGAGGATGAGTGAAGGTGGGGGTCAAGGGGCGAAATGTTGTAAGGCACCACCTGGTGGAAAGTGAGGGACTGGCAGGGATATCAGTTTATCCCAGTTTTCAGAGAGTTTGTACACTGGAATAGTATACGCACCAGATGTGAGGGTACGGAACATTTAATTGGATAACAGACTGATTTTTAAAAACATTTCCAATTAATGGACAATTTAGCGTGGCCAATCCACCTACTCTATGCATCTTTGGGTTGTGGGAGTGAGACCCGTGCTGACACGGGAAAAAAAAGGAATGAAGATGCCGCTTCAATGACAAACCATTGAATCCAGCAGATGACCTTTGTAGAATCTCAGACTAAAGGGACGATCCTTTAAAACAGAGATGAGGAGGAATTTCTTCAGCCAGAGGCTGGTGAATCTGTAGAACTCTTTGCCGCAGAAGGCTGCGGAGGCCAAATCACTGAGTGTCTTTAAGACCGAGATAGATAGGTTCTCGATTAATAAGGGGATCAGGGGTTATGGGGAGAAGGCAGGAGAATGGGGATGAGAAAAATATCAGCCATGATTGAATGGTGGAGCAGACTCGATGGGCCGAGTGGCCTAATTCTGCTCCTATGTCTTATGGTCTTATTGTAGATACAGAAAAATCAATCAAACTGGCTGTACAGTCATTAATCAGTGGGTAACGTGGGACAGGAAGTTGTAGTTTCAACTCCCATTCCTTTGCAATACTGAAGGAAGGTAAAGTCACCACAGTCCCAGATGGCCAGAGTCTGCTTTGATCTGCTGCACTGGTGGAAGAGCTGCCCTTCAGGTGCGGTGTCACACTAAAGCCGTGACTGCTCCCTCAAACGGACTCAAAAGGTCCCATGGTGGTATTTTGCTGGAGAATTCTTCCTGGTGTCTTGGCCAATGTCAACCAGCATCACTGGACCAGATAGGATACGGTGGTCAGCACTGCAGCCTCACAGCTCCAGGGTCCTAGGTTCAATTCCCGGCTTGGGTCACTGTCTGTGCGGAGTCTGCACGTTCTCCCCGTGTCTGCGTGGGTTTCCTCCGGGTGCTCCGGTTTCCTCCCACAGTCCAAAGATGTGCAGGTTAGGTGCATTGATCATGCCAAAATGTCCCTTAGTGTCCAAAAGGTTGGGTTACGGGGATAGGGTGGAGGCATGGGCTTAAGTAGGGTGCTCTTTCGACTTCCGGTGACGGCGGGCGGGAGGCGGCCGCACACTGGAGGGCTCCCGTTCGGGAACGGCATTTTCGGGGCTTTAAGCCCGGTCCCAGGGTCCACGGAGGCGGCAGAAGCAGGGAGAAGGCACAGAGGAGGCACAGTGAAGACACAGGAGGAAAGAAAACCCAAACAAACATGTCGAGGGTGAGCAAAAGAACGGCCGAAAAAAAACAGCTGAAGGTCCGTCGGGGAGTGGAAAGGTCACCGTGGGGTCACCAAGGAAAATGGAGGCTGGAGCACCAGGGAAGGCCGCACTGCTTACGGCTGAAGAAATAACTAAGGTGATGGCTGCGGAATTTGAAAAGCAGTTGGCGCAGATTGCGAAATGCATGGAGACGGTGAGGAAGGAGATGAGGGAGGTTTTGAGTGTGCTGGTGGAGGAGGCGGTTTCCCCGGTGACGATGGCGGTGGCGAGCGCAGTGGCGGAGGTGCGAGAGCAAGGGGAGGCGCTGAAGGAAGTGGAGGAGACATTATTGCAGCACAGTGATCAACTTGCCTCGATGGGGAAAGAGATGCGGAAGGTGATGGATACTAACAAGGATCTGAGAGGAAAAATGGAAGACCTGGAAAACAGATCCAGGCGACAGAATTTGAGGATTGTGGGGCTGCCCGAAGGAATTGAAGGACCGAAGCCGACTGAGTATTTTGCCGCAATGCTGGCAAAACTATTGGGGGAGGGGGAGGATCCCTCCCGATATGAACTGGATTGGGCTCATCAGTCGTGGAGGCCTATACCAAAGGCGAGTGAGCCGCCAAGGGCAGTGACTCTGTGCTTCCGTAGGTACAGTGTGAAGGAGAACGTCCTGAGCTGGGCCAAGCAGAAGCGGGTGGTGCAGTGGGCTGGAGCTGGTATACGTGTATACCAGGACTTTACGGTGGAGCTGGCGAGGAGGCGGGCTACCTTCAACCGGGTGAAGAGGGCACTGTACATTAGCAAGGTGCAGTGCGGCATTGTATATCCAGCGAAGCTGAGGGTGACTTACAAGCTCAGGGACTTTTATTTTGGAACGGCGGAAGCAGCGGAGGAGTTTGCGAAAGCAGAAGGACTCTGGCAGAACTGACAAATTGAGGAATGGCCATGTGCCGATGTAGCCTCATAACTGTATTTTCTTCTTTTTGGTATCACTGCGTGCGGGTGTAGAGACTAAAGGAGCCAATGTGGTATATATTTGGACAAGGGAAGGGACGGGACTTTCACTCGAAATGAGGGTTCTTTGGGGTGTAGGTGGATATGTGGGGTTTGTGTGCTAAAAGGGGATCTTTGGGCTTTCCTAGGGCCGGGCAAGTGGGAAAGGGACCCGTGCGGGGGCCTCCACGCTGGCCGGTTTAAGCCGGCCAGTGAACGGGAGTGAGGTGGGGGGAGGGGCTGCGGCCATCGGAGCCTGGTAGAACAGGGTCAGAGTGGTCTAGCCGGGGTGGAAAGTTGGGGGGAAGGAACCGAGGTTGGGGGAGGAGTTTTACAAGAGGCAGTGGACGGGAGGAGCTGGAGACCTGGGGGGGGGGGGGGGGGGGGGGCGGGGGCTGTGTAAGATTAAGGGTGACTACAGGTAATCCCCGATTCCTTTTTGCCATTTGTTTATGTAAACATGCGGGTTGAGGTTTGGGGGTTGGTGGGTAGATGCGATTGTTGTTATTATGGGGACTGACATATCTTGCTGATTATTGTTTATTGTTGATGGATGTAAATGTGGGAGAAAATGTGAAAAAGGAGAATTTTTTTAAAATTTTAAAAATAAAAAAAAAGTAGGGTGCTCTTTCCTAGGGCCGGTACAGACCCGATGGGCCGAATGGTCTCCTTCTGTAAATTGGATGATTCGATGATTCTATAACCTGTTCATTACCTCAGTGACATTTGTGGGAGCTTGGTGTGGCGTGCGCAAATTTTCAGCTGCGAATATGCTGAAACTGTAACGCGCTTTAAGTCAGTCGGAAATTGTGAAAGGCTCCACATATATGCAAGTTCTTTCTTCCCAAACAGCTGTCCATCACTGTACATCTGGAAACAGAATTTTCTGCTGGTTTAAGAGTGCACATATGGGAAAGATAAACTTTTGTGATTGATATTTTAGACAATATAATCCAAAGGTTTTGCAGCCCCGGTTCCAGGGTTCCAGGAACAGAGGGATGTGTTGTTTTCTTGCACATTACCCAAAAGGAATTTTCCATCGCTGAGCAACCTCTGGCACGGTGTCTGTGGGTGTGAATCACATGGTGCAAATCCCAGTGCCTCTCGGATACGCCCTCAATGCACCACACGGATTGCTCTCCAGTGCGCAGAATTGAAAAAGCAAGCATTTCCTTGCTGGTGCAATCTGTAACGAATCATTTTAAACAGCTGATAGGAAAAAAGTCAGTTCCCCCCTCACCTTCCTCGGAAGGTTTAATCCCCCGCACACGGGGCCTACGGGGTGAGAATGCTCCTCTTTCCCCTGCTCCTTGCGGAGTACCAACTCTCCCCACTGGGGGCAGCGGTAAGAGCCCGACCAGAGAGGAGCCCGGTAGGGGTCTGCTGGGGAGTGTAAATATACTGCCCGGGATTCTCCGGTCTCCGACGTCGAAATCGCGTTCGGCGAGCAGCCGGAGAATCCTCGTTTGTCTCGAAATCGGGGGCGGCGCCGCTTTTGTGATGCCCCGCCCCCTCCAAAGCGGCATCATCGAGGAGAACGCCGCACGCCACCTGAGGCCCTCCCCGATGCTCCGCTCCCGATGGGCCGAGTTCCCAACGGCGTGGAACATTTATCCTTTTTTTTTTCCAGCTCAGATTCAGTCGGGGGGGGGGGGGGGGGGAGCCATTCCGTGGGCAGGGGGGGGGCTTTGGGCACCCGGGTCCGCATGTTACGCAGAGCGACCACTGCAGGCCGCCGCCATGCACATGCGCGGTCACGGACCCAGCAATTCTCCGGCTGTGTCCACAGGTAAAGCCGGGAGCTTTACGCTGCGTGCCTGCTAGCCCCCCCCCCCCAACCAGACGGAGGATCGGTGCAGCTTTTGTGCCGTTTTGTCTAGCGTAAAACGCCACTGTTCCCACGCCGGTGTCAACGGATTGTCTACAAATCATCGAATCCAGCCCACTGTTTGTGAATAAAACTTTGTTCTTACTTTCACTCCGTTTGGACTCCCATGTTCTTATTAAACTGGCGATAAGGACAGGGTTCATACCATCCGTTTACAGTCACTGGACCCAAACCTTGCTCGCATAAATCTCACTAAATAGCAGAATAGGCACGAAGGGCCTACTTCTATTTCTGTGTGCTTCTCTGTCTGGTCTTCCTGCATCTCCAGTCCCCCCGGAAAAGTGTGAGGTAATGAACTTGGGGAGGGGTAATAAACAAAGGGATGGCATTATGAATAGTCGGACCTCGGTCATGGTGGAACTGTTTAAAACGCTGGTAAAGTCACAACTGGAGTACTGCGTGCAATTCTGGTCACCACATTAGGAAGGATGTGATTGCACTGGAGAGGGAGCAGAAGAGATTTATGAGGATGCTTCCGGGACTGGAGGGTCTGAGATATGAGGAAAGATTAGACAGGCTGGGGCTGTTTTCCTTGGAGCAGCGAATGTTGAGGGGGGAATTGATAGAGATGTCTAAGATTGTGACAGGCAAAAATAGAGTAGTTAGTGTGGTGAATGTATTATGCCAATAATCCACCATTGTATTTGTATCTGTGCTGTGCTGTTGCCCTTGTCAGCTCCTCCTATGGGCCATTGTATGGCATTATCCATAGGGGAACATGTTGGGGCCTGTATGGGCTCCGCCCATGGCTCCTCCCCTTGAAGGGAGGTATAAAGAGCAGTCGACCTGTAGGCGGTTCTCAGTATTGCCTCAGTCGCAGGCAGGCACTGTTCTAAGTTGATTACATCCACAGTTTACCTCTACTCCCGTCTCGAGTGAATTGATGGTCGCATCAATTTAATCAACTTAAACGCAACTATGGAATCGACCCTCAAACCTGACCGACTGGAACTCAATCCGCAGGCCACTGACGTGAAAGAAATTTTTTCGCACTGGCGCCGCTGCTTCAAGGCCTATCTCGCAGCCTCCTCCACGCCTTCCGTCACCGACGAACAGAAGCTGAGCCTCCTCCACGCACGGGTGAGCCATTGATCTCTGTTCAACTCGACGAGGCCCCCCTCCTACGCAGACGCCATCGCGATGCTCGAACGCCTCTATGTACGGCCCGTGAACGAGGTCTACGCGCGACACATCCTCACCACTCGCCGCCAGCGCCCTGGGGAATCGCTAGAAGACTACCTACGCGACCTCAAAGCCCTCGCACGCAGCTGCAACTACCAGGCCGTTACGGCCACTCAACATATGGAACTCGCCGTCCGAGACGTCTACGTGGCGTGAGTCCGGTCCAACTACGTGAGACAGCGCCGACTCGAAAAGGGGGCCCTGGAACTGGATCAGGCGGTAAAGTTAGCCTCCTCTCTGGAAGTAGCGTTCCAGAGCCTTAACACAGTCCCAGCTGACCACGCGACGCCCTCGTGGACCCCCGACCAAAGACTACCCCAAGCCTGTGCCGTGCGGCCGCCCGCCCACCATGGGGGGGCTACCCTGCTTTTTCTGCGGCCAGTCCCAACACCCCCGGCAGCACTGCCCGGCCCATAACGCGAACTGCAGCAGTTGCGGGAGAAAAGGACATTTCGCCAAAGTTTGCCTGGCCAGGTCCAAGAACTCTAACTCACAGGCCCGATCCTCAGACTGACAGGACCGCAGACCCCGCAGTGTGGCAGCGTGTCAGCCGACTCCGCCCCCTGTAGACACGTCATCAGCCTCGTGCTATCCGTGGGGGCAGCCATCTTCCAGCCCTCCCAGCACGTGCGACTCACGGGGGCCGCCATCTTGGCCATTCTCCTCCAGGCGGCCGGCCACGTGCGATCCATTGGGGCTGCCATCTTGGACGCCATCTGCTACGCCGCTCGACGCGTATGATCAACAAGGGCAGCCATCGCAGAACCGCCCCAGCACCTCCGACCACGCCGGCTACCCGCAACTCAGCGCGGTCATCCTGGATCAGTCGCGACCCAAGCACCTCCGGAGCTCCATGATGACCGTCCGGGTAAACGGGCACGTGACGCCTTGTCTTTTCGACTCCAGGAGCACAGAGAGCTTCATTCACCCGGACATGGTAAGACGCTGCTCGCTCCCAATTTTCCCAGCTCACCAAACCATCTCCCTCGCCTCTGGGTCGCACTCGGTGCAAATCCGAGGGTGCACTACCGCAACCCTCGCAATGCAGGGCGCCGAGTACGGCAATTTTAAATTATATGTGCTCCCAGACCTCTGCGCTCTTCTCCTATTGGGACTAGATTTCCAATGCAACCTCAGGAGCCTAACCCTGAAGTTCAGTGGGCCCCTGCCCCCACTCACCATATGCAGCCTCGCGACCCTAAAAGTCGACGCTCCCCCACTTTTCGCAAACCTCACCGCCGACTGCAAACCAGTCGCCACCAGAAGCAGGCGGTATAGCATACAGGACAGGACTTTCATCAGGTCCGAGGTCCAGCAACTCTTGCGGGAGGGGGTCATTGAGGCCAGCAATAGCCCCTGGAGAGCTCAGGTGGTAGTTGTCAAGACCGGGGAAAAGAACCGGATGGTTGTAGATTTCAGCCAAACCATAAACCGGTACACGAAACTCGATGCGTACCCCCTTCCCCGGATTGCAGACATGGTAAACCAGATCGCACACTACCGGGTGTTCTCCACGGTGGATCTGAAGTCTGCATACCACCAGTTCCCAATCCGCCCGGAGGACCGCCACTACACGGCTTTTGAGGCAGACGGCCGCCTTTTCCATTTCCTCCGGGTCCCCTTTGGCGTCACAAACGGGGTTCATAGATTATCATAGAATTTACAGTGCAGAAGGAGGCCATTCGGCCCATCGAGTCTGCACCGGCTCTTGGAAAGAGCACCTTACCCAAGGTCAACATCTCCACCCCATCCCCATAACCCAGTAACCCCACCCAACACTAAGGGCAATTTTGGACACTAAGGGCAATTTAGCATGGCCAATCCACCTAACCTGCACTTCTTTGGACTGTGGGAGGAAACCGGAGCACCCGGAGGAAACCCACGCACAAACGGGGAGGATGTGCAGACTCCGCACAGACAGTGACGCAAGCCGGAATCGAACCTGGGACCCTGGAGCTGTGAAGCAATTGTGCTACCCACAATGCTACTGTGCTGCCCCGGGTTTCGGTGTTCCAAAGAACAATGGACCGAATGGTGCACCGGTACGGGCTGTGGGCCACATTTCCGTATTTGGGCAATGTCACCGTCTGTGGCCATGATCCGCAGGACCATGAAGCCAACCTCCACAGATTTCTCCAAACCGCCCAAACCTTAAACCTCACGTACAACAAGGAGAAATGCGTTTTCCGCACAACCAAACTAGCCATCCTCGGCTACATCGTGGAAAACGGGGTTCTAGGACCCGACCCTGACCGTCTGCGCCCCCTCCTGCAACTCCCCCTCCCCCACTGCCCCAAGGCCCTGAAGAGGTGCCTCGGGTTCTTTTCATATTATGCCCAGTGGGTCCCCAACTATGCGGACAAAGCCAGCCCACTAATCAAGGCCACCATCTTCTCACTGGTGACTGAGGCCCGCCAGGCCTTCAGCTGCATCAAGGCGGACATCGCCAAAGCCGCAATGCGTGCGGTGGACGAGTCCGTCCCCTTCCAGGTGGAGAGCGACGCATCAGAGGTCGCTCTTGCCACTACCCTCAATCAAGCAGGCAGACCGGTAGTGTTTTTTTCACGCACACACACCACCTCCGAAATTCGGCACTCCTCGGTCGAAAAAGAGGCCCAAGCCATCGTGGAAGCCGTACGGCACTGGAGGCACTACCTCGCTGGTAGGAGGTTTACCCTCGTCACCGACCAACGATCGGTAGCCTTCATGTTAGATAATACGCAGCGGGGCAAAATCAAGAACGATAAGATCTTGAGGTGGAAGATCGAACTCTCCACCTATAATTACGATATAGTATATCGTCCTGGGAAGCTCAACGAGCTCCCAGATGCCCTGTCCCGCGGCACATGCGCCAGCGCGCAAGATGACCGACTATGGGCTATCCACAATGACCTCTGCCACCCGGGGGTCACCCGGCTTATCCACTATATCAAGGCGCACAACCTGCCCTACTCCACCGAGGAGGTCAGAGCTATGACCAGGGACTGCCAGATCTGTGCGGAGTACAAACCGCACTTCTATCGACCAGATAAGGCCCGCCTGATGAAGGCATCCCGGCTCTTTGAGCGCCTCAGTATCGATTTCAAAGGGCCCCTCCCCTCCAATAACCGCAATACATATTTCCTCAACATTATTGATGAGTTCTCCTGCTTCCCCTTTGCAATCCCTTGCCCCAACATGACCTCGTCCACCGTCATTAAAGCCCTGCATTGTGTCTTCACCCTGTTTGGTTTCCCCAGTTATGTCCACAGCGACAGGGGCTCGTCGTTCATTAGCGATGAACTGCGGCAGTACCTGCTCAGTAAGGGCATCGCCTCGAGCAGGACTACCAGTTATAACCCAGGGGAAACGGGCAGGTGGAGAAGGAAAACGCGACGGTCTGGAAGACTGTCCTACTGACCAACGCAGTCCAGGAACCCCCAGTTTCTCACTGGCAGGAGTTCCTCCACGATGCGCTCCACACTATTAGGTGCCTACTTTGCACGGCCGTAAACGAGACCCCTCATGACCGCCTATTGGTTTTCCCCAGGAGATCCACCTCAGGGGCCTCGCTTCCATCCTGGCTGAAGACACCGGGGCCAGTCCTACTCAGAAAACACGTCAGGAGCCATAAGACCGACCCTCTGGTAGAGAGGGTCCAGCTCCTACACTCCAACCCCCAGTAAGCTTATATCGAATACCCCGATGGCCGACAGGATACGGTCTCCCTCCGGGACCTGGCACCCGCCGGTTCCACCACCACCACCATCACCGCCCCCCCCACTATATCCCACCCAACCTACCATGACCAGCGCCCCTGCCCCTATATGGCTCCCGCACTCCCTCCCGCCCGCCATCCCCCCTTCACCGATCCACAGGAATGAAGCTCCAGAGGTGACGCTCCCGGAGTCCACGTCTGTACCCGCACCGGCGCCCTCACTACCGATGCCAGCACGGACGAGCTCTACACCCGGGCCAGCACCGACGCCAGAGCTTCGCCGATCATGGCGCACGGACCGGCTGAACTTATGAACCCATCACCCCCACCGGACTTCATTTTTTTTAACAGAGGGTGAATGTGGTGAATGTATTAATGCCAATAATCCACCATTGTATTTGTATGTGTGCTGTTGCCCTTGTATTTGTATCTGTGCTATGCTGTTGCCCTTGTGGGCTCCTCCTATGGGCCATTGTATGGCATTATCCATAGGGGAACATGTTGGGGCCTGTATGGGCTCCGCCCATGGCTCCTCCCCTTGAAGGGAGGTATAAAGAGCAGTCGACTTGTAGGTGGTTCTCAGTATTGGATCAGTCGCAGGCAGGCACTGTTCTAAGTTGATTAAAGCCACAGTTTACCTCTACTCCCGTCTCGAGTGAATTGATGGTCGCATCAGTTAGGAAGGCACTTTTTTCTATTAACGAGGGGGTCAATAACCAGGGGGCACAGGTTTATGACGAGAGGTAGAAGTCTAAGAGGGGAGGTGAGGAGAAACCTTTCCTGCCAGAAGGTGGTGGGAGTCTGGAACTCGCTGCCTGAAAGGATGGTTCAGTCAGAAACTCTCTCAACATTTAAGAAGTATTTAGATATTCATTTGCACTCCCATAACCTCCAGGGCTATGGGTCAAGGGCTGGAAAATGGGATTGGTGTCGATAGATTTTTGTTGACCGGCAGGCTCTTTGTGGACAGGATTGGCCGAATGGCCTGTTTCTGTGCTGTAAACGTCAATTAATCTATCAATACACTAACATGTTCGACACATCCCAACCCTCGGTTTTCCAGGGAACTAAGGATGGTCAATCAGGCATGCTAGTGCCTTCCGCAATTGGGTATTGAATGAAAATAAAAGCATGCATATAAAAGTGTATTACTGATGGGGCCAGGCCTTTGTTGCCAGTTGGTTATTTCTTACACAACCATCAAAAGACAAAGTGCTGGAGAGCCAGCTCCGGCTGGAGGTTTATTTGTGGCTGATGTTGAGGAGAGGGACAGGAGGGGCGCTGACAAGCAGTTGTTGAAGGAGCTAGGGTGGCTCTTCATTCACGACTGACGCAGTAGGCACAAGAGGAGTCTAAGGTTTGCAAGGCAACTGTATGAGAGATGCAGTGGCATTCGTCAAGGTTCATCCCGAGCAGCTCTGTGACACAGGACTCTGTGCTCTACGGACTGTTTCCAGGGACACACACCGAGACAAACATCAACTGCTGCTGGAAGGTCATCAACTCGGTGAAAGACGCTCTTTGGTCTGCCCGAAACTTGCTGATCTTCCAGTGCAAAGAGCTGTCCTCGACCGACTGGCACATTCCAAGGTCCAGGACTACGTGCTGAGGGACGCACTCAAGCTTGGGGCAGCTGCCGCCAAGGCGCAATGGGGAAAGACCTCTGTGTAAGGTCTTACCAGCAAATGTACACCGAGGGGCGGGTAACAGTGTAAACCCCCCTCGGTCTGGGTCATTAACACTCCCATGCATAAAAGAAACATGGCAATGTAAATTTTTAAGAAGGAATTGTATCGTACAGAGCGATATGTGTGTAAGGTTATCAAAATTGAATGGAAGAAAGTCAAGGGAATGTGTAACTCTGATGGAAATGTACAGTCAAGACAATTCGAAATGTTCTGTAAAGTTTATGATAGATTTTATGAATAAAGTATATTTTTTGAAAGAAAAAAAAGTTTGGGAATATGCCGAGCAAATACTTAGCCTTTGTGACTAAGAAAAACGCAAACTCTAGGGCTCTCAGCTCTTGTGCGTCACTCAGGGAATGGGTGGTCAATGAGGGTATTAATGGGGCATTTAGGGATTTTTATACTGAATTATATAACTCGGCCCAGTGATATTATGACAAGGATGGAGCACGCCTTCTCTTCCCTTGAGTTCTCTGTGACTTCGGAAGATCAACATTTGTCCCTTAATACTCTTACATCTAAAGACAAGGTGGCTGCAGCCATTAAGGAGCGTCAATCGTGTCCAGACCCAGACCCAGAAGGTTTTGGGTGTGGGCTTTACAGGGAATTTAAGGATCTGTTGATCGAGCCATTGGTGGGTATGTACTGTCGTACCTTTGAGGCAGGACTGTTACCACCGACTCTCTGGGGGGGGCAACATCTCCCTGATTTTGAAGACAGCAAGGAATGTGTCTCGTCTCTTACAGGCCAACCCCGCATCTGAATGTTGGTCTGAAGTTCTTGCCTAAGTTATTGGCGAGGCAGTTAGAGGGAATCATTCCAATCATTGTTAAGGAGGATCAGACTGGGTTTATAAAGGGCAGGTTTTCCAGTAATAATGTTCGAAGATTATTGAATGTGATCCAAACTTTCCAGAAGTGGACTCTGGATGGACTGGCGATCTCCTTGGATGCGGTGAAAGCCTTTGATGGGGTGGAGTGAAATTATCCGGTGTATACCTTATGGGGATTTGGGCTGGGCGAGGAATGTTTTATTTGGATTCAGGCGCTACACCAAAGATCCTTGGTGGCAGTGCTCACAAATGATTTTAGATCTGAGAACCTTGGTCTGCAGATAGGGACCATACAGGGCTGTTCCTTGACCCCTTTGCTATTTGAGTTGGCCATGCAGACACTGGCAGAGGCTATGAAGCTGGACCCAATGATATCAGGGCTGGACTGTGGGAGAAGCAGTATAAGATTACGTTTTATGCGGGTGATGTGCTGCTGTCTATATCATAGCCTGATGTCTCGCTTCTCGCTATTATTGATGTGGTGGATAGACTTAGTGCCTTCTCCGGTTATAAGAATAATCGCAGACGATGCTGGTGGGAGAGCTGAGGGGCAGACTGTTAGGAAAGAGTTCATCTTCCCCAGTGCTTAAGTTAGAATTGGAGCTTTAATTGTATAATAGACCACTGACTGCACCTATATATAAAGGGGATGCAGCTGGCACTGTGGTGGCTTGATGGAGAAGTGATTGTTGGACGCAATAAACTTGAAGTCAAAGAAGTCAAGACTGCAGTGTTACCTTTGGAACCTAACACAGACTCTCTCCCCTCCCCCTATACGCCTTGCCACTTTTCCTTTTAGCTAGACCCCCTTGGGATTTAAGTACCTGAATGTTAAGATTACTCCTTCTGCTATGCAGATGTATAGGGCCACTTTCTCACAGTTGATTGCTTCCATTAGGTGGGATTTGGGCCGTTGGTATTCCCTGTCAATCTGATAGCTGGACAGGATTGCTTTGAATGTATTATCTAAATTGCTATACCCCTTGCAGGTGTTGCCAATCTTGTTGTCACCTAGAGTTTTAAAAGAGATTAACGGAATTCAGTTCATTTATTTGGAATAAGAAGGAGCGGCATGGTGGCGTTAGCACTGCTGCCTAACAGCGCCAGGGACCCAGGTTCGATTCCGACCTCGGGTGACTGGCTGTGTGGAGTTTGCATGTTCTCCCCGTGTCTGTGTGGGTTTCCTCCGGGTGCTCTGACTTCCTCCCACAGTCCAAAGATGTGCAGGTCAGGTGGATTGGCCATGCTAAATTGCCCCTAGCTGGTGTTACAGGGATAGGGTGGGATTGGGCCGAGGTGGGCTGCTCTTTCAGAGGGTCAGTGCCCTGTCGGGTTTCTATCAATCCTGATCTAAAGTTGTGCACAAGGGTGTTTAATGTGTAATACAATTCCCCACTTTCCCGATGGCACTGCACCCCCACACATCCCCCCCACTCCCCCCTCACCCCCTACCTACCCCCCACCCCAACCACCCTCCCCCATTTCCCTCAGTGATCCTCAATGTGCTTGGCCTTCCTAGCTCTACCACTATCTCCAGCTGGCTCCTCAGGATGCGCATCTCAGTTGAAGGCAGCCAGCTGCTTACCTCGTCCCATGGCCTTCGATGTCCCTGGCGTGTGTCCTCTGGAGGTTCAGGGGCCGGAGGGCCCAGCACACTTGTTGGCGGCACATGCACAGCTGTGCCGCCCTGTCCCGTGTGCTGACCCCGAGATGCAGCATCATCAGAGGGGTGGAACACATGGGGAGCTGATGGCCACCACCCACATTCCATGGGATGGGTCTGGGTTGGCACCCAGCGCCCTCTCCATACCCATCGGTGCCCATAAGGCCCCGGGGTTTACCTCGGGATGGAGGGGCAGCTGGTTCGAGCCCCGGCTGCCCCTGCATTGCCTGGCTGTGCCAGGCCAAGCAGTTCCCCATGGTCTGCACCATCCTGTCGACGCACTCGGCCATGCTCCTCAGTGATTGGGCCATGCTCCACAGCACCTCGGCCATGCCCATCTGAGAGCGGGGCATGTCCCACAGAACCTCATCAAGGTCAGCCTGGTACTGGGGGACATCCTCCAGCGAGGCAGCATTAGTCCCAACATCTTCTGACTAATCAAATAGGAGCCGTACGTATCAGCTGACATTTTTGAACTCATTGTTGAGTTTAGAAGGCTGCCAAGTGCCTTATCAAAATATGGCACGAGAGGGCAGCACGGTGGTGTAGTGGTTAGCACTGGGACTATGGCGCTGGGGACCCAGGTTCGAATCCCGGCTCTGGGTCACTGTCCGTGTGCAGTTTGCACATTCTCCCTGTGTCTGCCTGTGTTTCACCCCCACAAGCCACAGATGAGCAGGTTAGGTGGATTGACCACGCTAAATTGCCCCTTAATTGGAAAACAATTAATTAACAAGACATCGACCTCTCTCGCCCCCTGGACTCCCGGGTCTTCCAAATATCGCTACCTCTGGGCTCGGAACCACCTCCACCCCCAACACCTCAGATATTACGTCTGCAAACCCCTGCCAGAACCCCTTCAGTTTTGGACACGCCCAAAACATGTGGACGTGATTCGTGGGCCTCCCCACACACCGTGCACTCCCTGCCCCCTGCTCCCTCAAAGAACCTACTCATCCTAGCCACCGTTATATGCGCCCTGTGAACTACCTTGAACTGGATAAGACTGAGCGTCGCACACGACGAGAATGCATTCACCCTCCACATGGCCTCCTCCCACGTCCCGACCTCCAACTCCCCCCAGCTCCATTTAACTTCTCCTATCGGGGCTCCCTCCCAGTCCATCCGCTCCTTATAAATCTCGGACACCTTCACCTCCTCTACCCCTCCCTCGACAGCACCTTATCCTGCAGCCCTAAGGGCGGCAACCCAGGTAAGGACTGCATCTCCCTCCTCATGACATTCCGGACCTGGGAGTATCTAAACCCATTCCTGCCGGGCAACTCGTATTCCTTCCCCAGGTACTCTAAGCTCACAAAGCTGCCCCCGACAATCAGGTGCCCAAACCGCTCAATCCCTGCCTGCTGCCACCCCGAAACCTTGCGGTTGTCACAAATCGGTGCCCACACTAAGGCAGCTTCCAGCCTCAGATGCTGCCTCCACTGCCCCCATACCCTCACGTCCAACACCACCACTGGGCCCATGGAGTACCTGGCCGGCGAGAGCGGCAGAGGCGCCGTCAACCATGCCCCTAAACCCATTCCCCTTCAAGGGGCCGCCACGCCAACCCCTTCCCCACTACCCACTTCCTCACTATAGTGGTCAGCCGCCCAGAAGTAATTCATTATATTTAGCAACGCCAGCCCCCCCCCGAACCAGATGAGTTTTTATAACAATCAACAACGGTTTCATGGTAATCATTCGACTTTTAATTCCATATTTTTATTATTGAATTCAAATCTCATCATCTGCAGTGGTGGGATTCGAATGCAGGTCGCAGAATCTTACCCTGGGTCCTTTGATTTCTAGGTCACCAACAATACCACTACACCACCAACTCCCCTATTCGGAGACTGTGACCCTAGACTTCAGAGCCAGGGCAACTATTATCTTGGGAGGCGGGAATGGCAGAGTGGATAGAGGAGGAGTCCAGAAATGACTTCTTCATGGAGGGTGTTCCTGGATTGATTGTCCCTGCCACCAGCCCTCCCCCCCCCCACCCCTCCCCACCCCATCCCCCTCCCCCTCCCCCTCGCCCCTCGCCCAACACCAATGACGTAATGGGAATCCCTCCATCAAGATCAATGGAGAGATCCTCCCAAATGTGGAACATTTCCCTTAGCTGGGAAGCCACCTCTCATCTAAGGCATGGATGCAGAGATCCAACATCATATCCAATCCACAAGCACCTCCTTCAGACTCTTAAGGACAAGAGTCTTTGATGACCCCGACATCCGGGATGATACCAAGATCTTTGCCTACGAGGCGGACATCCTCCCAACTCCTCTACACGGAAGGACTTCCGGTTGCGGCGATGCGGAGCTATGCCGCACGTTTCGGCAGCTCCCGCGACAACGGACTTTCGGGCTCTCGAGAGGAGCCCCAATGGAGCTTTTTTTAATTAATCCCGTGTGGGAAGGTGCAGTAAGGTACCCCCTTACGATGTATGGCTGAGATCAGCGGTGGAACGACGAGAAAAGAGGCCCTGGAGCAGAGACCAAAACGAGGGCAAAAAAGCAAGATGGCAGAGGGCGGAGAACGAGCAGCGTGGGGGCCGGACCAGCAGGAGTTCCTCAAGCGATGTGTGGAGGAGCTGAAAAAGGAGGTGCTGGCGCCAATGCTGTTGGCGATCGAGGGGCTGAAGGAGACCCAGAAGACCCAGGCGCTGGAGCTTCGCGAGGTAAATGATGAAGTGAATACCAACGAGGACGAGATCCTGGGCCTGGCGGTAAAAATGGAGGCACACGAGGCGATGCACAGGAGGTGGGACTGATTAATTCCTCTTCCTCGTGTGCCAGGCTTAGCCTGATACAATTTAAGGTGGTTCACAGAGCGCATATGACGGGGGCGAGGCTGAGTAGGTTCTTTGGGGTGGAGGACAGATGTGGGAGGTGCTCAGGAAGTCCGGCGAACCATGTCCATATGTTTTGGTCATGCCCGGCACTGGAGGGGTTCTGGAGGGGAGTGGCGGGAACAGTATCTCAGGTGGTGAAAGTCCAGGTCAAGCCAAGCTGGGGGCTAGCAATATTTGGAGTAGTGGACGAGCCGGGAGTGCAGGAGGCGAAAGAGGCCGGCATTCTGGCCTTTGCGTCCCTAGTAGCCCGGCGAAGGATCTTGCTAATGTGGAAGGAGGCGAAGCCCCCCAGCTTGGAGGCCTGGATAAATGATATGGCTGGGTTTATCAAGTTGGAAAGGATAAAGTTCGCCTTGAGAGGGTCTGCGCAGGGGTTCTACAGGCGTGGCAACCGTTCCTAGACCATCTCACGAAGCGTTAGAGGAAGGTCGGTCAGCAGCAGCAACCCTGGGGTGGGGGTGGGGGGTGGGGAGGGGGGGGGACATCGTTCGTGTTGGGGGGGGGGGGGAAGGGGGTTTCTTTGGGGGGCATCTGAGCAAGATAACACATGAATGATCAGGAAACTGACATGTACGGGAGGAATCCAATGTACAAAGTTCTGTATCGTATTGACTTGCCATGTTCATGTCTTGCCACGCAAGTTCTCTTTCGACAGATTCTCCGCATCAGCTGGGAGAACACGTGTATTATCATCACCGACCTTGAAGGAGCCAAGAAAACCAACATCGAGGCCATGATCATCCGAAACCAACTCCGTTGGGTCAACCATGTCAGAGTCCCGACTGCCAAAGCAAATCGTCTTAGCCCAGCTCACGTAAGGGTCCCGAAAAAGAGGGGGACAAAGGAAGTGCTTCAAAGACACCCTGAAGGCTTACCTCAAGAAATGCAACATAGACGTCAACTCCTGGGAGACCTTTTACTTGGAGGAATCTCCTGACTGAAGGGACACAATTCTTCACAATTCTGGTCACCGCATTATAGGAAGGACGTGGAGGCTTTGGAGCGGGTACAGAGGAGATTTACCGGGGTGTTGCCTGGTATGGAGGGAAAATCTTATGAGGAAAGGCTGATGGACTTGAGGTTGTTTTTGTTAGAGAGAAGAAGGTTAAGAGGAGACTTAATAGAGGCATACAAAATGATCAGGGGGTTAGATAGGGTGGACAGTGAGAGCCTTCTCCCGCGGATGGAAATGGCTGGCACGAGGGGACATAGCTTTAAACTGAGGGGTAATAGATATAGGACAGAGGTCAGAGGTAGGTTCTTTACGCAAAGAGTAGTGAGGCCGTGGAATGCCCTACCTGCAACAGTAGTGAACTCGCCAACATTGAGGGCATTTAAAAGTTTATTGGATAAACATATGGATGATAATGGCATAGTGTAGGTTAGATGGCTTTTGTTTCGGTGCAACATGGTGGGCCGAAGGGCCTGTACTGCGCTGTATCGTTCTATGTTCTATGATTGCCGAAGAAGAAGATTTATAGGGCAGCAAGGTGAAGCAGTGGTTCGCACTGCTACCTCATGGCGCCTAGGACCCGGGTTCGATCCTGGTCCTGGGTCATTGACCGTATGGAGTTTGCACATTCTCCCCATGTCTGCGTGGGTCTCACAAGCCAAAGATGTGTGGGGCAGGTGGATTAGCCAGCCTAAATTGCTTCTTCATTGGAAAAAAAAGAACTGGAATTTATTTTTTAAAAATATTTATCTCTCAACCAACATCTTGAAAATGAAATTAAATGAAAATCGCTTATTGTCACAAGTAGACTTCAAATGAAGTTACTGTGAAAAGCCCCTAGTCGCCACATTCCGGCGCCTGTTCGGGGAGGCTGGTACGGGAATTGAACCGTGCTGCTGGCCTGCCTGGGTCTGCTTTAAAAGCCAGCTATTTAGCCCTGTGCTAAACCAGCCCCTTCCTAAAAGAAAACAGATGATCTGATCGTTAAACATGCTGTTTCTGGGAGCTAGCTGCGTGTAAATTGGCAGCATTGTTTCCTACGTTGCAGCAATGGCTTTATTTCAAAAGTATTCCATTGGCTGGGAAGCACATTGGGACATCCTGTGATCATTTAAGGCACTACATAAAAGTAAGGCTTTTTTTTTAACCTGATAGACAGGGATTGCCAATTTTAGCCATATTTACGTTTCTAGCTGGGAACACATGCTGAGTCGCTAATTCAGTGTTCAAAAAAAAAAAGTAATAATTGAGTCTGTAGTTAAAACGAGATGGTATATTATGGAATTGACTTGTCATCAGAGCAATCTCTTAACACGTGCAACACAGGCTAACTTGGTATCAAAGGGGCTGCTGAAAATGAATTTCAGATCACTGAAGTGAGACGTGATTCATGTCATTTTATTTTTGGCCTCTGGGCTTTATAAGTCTGGCACTCATTTCTCCCATCAAGAAATAAAACACAACAACATTTGTGTCACAGATGCCAAAGATGAGAGTCAATTCACATTGTGGTAATGTATCTCGCTGCAGTCTATCTGCAGACACCACATGTCCCTCATAAATGGACTGTACACAAGGTAGTGTTCCTGGAACATAGAAAACAGGAGAAAGATTGGGCCATTCGGCCCTTCGAGCCTGATCCACCATTCATTATAATCAGGACTGATCGTCCAATACAGTAACCTGTTCAATGCTTTCCCCCCATGTCCTTTAATCCCTTTGGCCCCAGGAGCTTTCTCTTAACTCCTTACTGAAAACATACGGACCAAAATTCTCTGTTTGCGAGACTGAGGGTGGGATTCTCCGGTGGCCGACACCGAAATCGCGTACGGCGATCGGCCGGAGAATCCCCGTTTGCGCCAAAATCGGGGCACGCCGCTTTCGCAATGTTCCGCTCCCTCGAAAACAGCGTACTCTTGGTGCACCGCACGCCGTATGGATGTCACCCGAGGCCCTCCCCCGATAGAACGGGTCCCCGACGGCATGGGTCACTCGTGCTATTTTTGTTCATGAACCCGATGTGGTGGCTGCGGACTGAGTCCAGCGCAGCCACAGTCGGTGGGGGGGGGGGGGGGCTCCGTGAGCAGGGGGGCTTTGGCGTAGGCTGGGGGCACTGATTGGGGGGAGTGGTCCAGAGGTGGCGAGGGGGGATACTGGGGGACAGTATGTGGCAGGCCGGGTCCACGCGCGGCCGCCGCATGTTGCACGGCACGGCCGCTGCAGGTCACCACCGTGCGCATTCACGGCCACGCTCAGCAGCTTTACGCTGCGTGCCTGCTGGCCCCCCTACCAGACGGAGGATCGGTGCAGATTTTGTGCCGTTTTTTCTGGTGTAAAAAGCCACTGTTCCCATGCTGGCGTCAGCTCTGTCTTCAAATGGGAGAATCCAGCCCTAAGTGTTGCCTCCGGGACTGAATTGCGTTCTTGTTCCTGTTGACGGAAATCCTTGTTCCTGTTGACGGCATTATTCGGGAAGCGAATCAGGTTCTGCAAATAGGCCAGTACTCTGCCCACATGAATCCAAAGCAATTCCCATACCCACTGCCATCTGATTCGCTGGGGGATGAATTAGCACTGGAGAGCCCGACAAGCTGGGGCTGCTTCTAAATCCCCACACACTCTCATTCCACCAAGAAGATGGTTCCAAGACCTGCGCCATGATTCACAGGGTCAGAGATTGATTGAATGCTAGACGCAGTGGAAGAGAGGAGGGATACCTTCTTCCCCAGGGTGGGCAGGAAACTTAAGCCCGCCATTGTCAAAGGGGGCTGGGAGGAGGTGGCAGAGGCAGTGAGTGCTGCCAACCTCACCAGGAAGACTGGAACTCAGTGGCGAAAGAAGATGAATGACCTCCTTAGGGTAGCTCAGGTGAGTCACCACCTCCATGCCCCTGGCATCGCTCCCAGGCTCCACTCCCCGAGAAACCCATTAAAACCCTCACATCCCACCCTCCACCAAACCCCGACATCTGTATTGTCCTCTTTGGCCAGGCGCCTTGCACACACATGCCACCAGCTGCAGATTCCCCTCCCTGCATCTCACCAGTGGCAGCCCATAATCGACAGGAGCACCAGAAAACCGGCCACTTTCACACTGCTTCTTGCGGGATCTTGCTGCGCACAAATGGGCCTTTCCGACAACAGCGTCTACACCACAAAAGTATTCAATTTGTTACAAAGCACGTTGGGATATCCTGAAGTCACTTCACAAGTCTTTCCTTCTTGGCAACATTTTCTGACCCTGCTATAAATATCCATAATGCATGGCAGTGTGTATAACATGGAAACACGTCAGGGAATGTTGTAACGGAGTGAATCTCTATGGCAGTCAGCACGGTTGGCACTCAATCTAAGCAGCGCCACTACCAACAGAATAAAAGGAAAAGATCCCATTTTCCCACATGTTTTCAATTGAAGAGTGATCACGGGTTGCCAAGTCATTCGAGGGGAATGCGATGATCAACTTTCACTGCTGTTTGCTTTTAATTATGATCCAACTTGGCAAAAGAACCATTGCACAATTCAAGTGGTTGCAGCAGTAGTTAGCTATCAGCACGCGGATCCATGTTTCCAATACACTTTAGCTTCTATAATGACCCAAGGCCTCCTTTATTTTCTTTAAGTTCATTTGGAGGAAGTAGATGTTGCTGGCTGGGCCAGCATTTATTGTTCATGGCCTATTGCCCTTGAACTGAGTGAGTTGCGAGGTTATTTGAGAGTTAACCACATTGTTGTGTGGCTGGAGCCACATGTAGGGGAGACCGGGCAAGAATGGCAGATTTCCTTCCTTGAAGGGTATGAGTGAACCAGTCAGGTTTTTCATAGAACCATAGAATTTACAGTGCAGAAGGATGCCATTTGGCCCATCGAGTCTGCACCGGCCCTTGGAAAGAGCACCTTACCTAATCCCACACCTCCACTCTATCCCCGTAACCCCACACAACCTTTTTTTGGACACTAAGGGCAATTTAGCACAGTCAATCCACCTAACCTGCACATCTTTGGACTGTGGGAGGAAACCGGAGCACCCGGAGGAAACCCACGCACACACGGGGAGAACATGCAGACTCCGCACAGACAAAGACCCAAGCCAGGAATCGAACCTGGGACCCTGGAGCTGTGAAGCAACTGTGCTATCCACTGTGCTACCATGTTGCCCACATAAATTTAGAGTACTCAATTTTTTTTTTCCAATTAAGGGGCAATTTAGTGTGGCCAATCCACCTAACCTGCACATCTTTGGGCTGTGGGGGTGAAACCCACGCAGACATGGGGAGAATGTGCAAACCACACACGGACCCATTCCCACTATTACAGCCTCAGAGGTAAGAGCTGCCTTCTTGAAAGTGAATCTGCGGAAAGCGACAGGCCCCGACGAAGTCCATGGGCGAGCATTCAGAGTCTGCGCAGACCAGCTGGCGAGTGTATTCGCAGATATCTTCACCACCTCACTCCTCCGCTCTGAGATTCCCTCCTTCTTCAAGAAGACCACCATAATACCAGTACCAAAGAAGAACAAGGTAGCCTGTCTCAATGACTACCAACCGGTGGCCCTGACATCTGTTATCATGAAATGCTTCGAGAGGCTAGTCATGAGACGATCACTGCCAGCCTCCCAGACGGTCTCGATCCACTGCAGTTTGCCTAACACCACAACCGGTCCACAGCAGACGCTATCTGCCTGGCTCAGCAATCAACTCTCGAACACTTGACAACAAGGACACCTACATCAGACTGCTGCTCATAAACTACAGCTCTGCCTTCAACACCATTATCCCAACAAGACTAATAACCAAACTCCGCAATCTTGGACTTGACCCCTCCCTGTGCAGCTGGATCCTTGACTTCCTCACCAACAGTCCGCAATCTGTCAGGATAGGCAACAGCAGCTCCTCCACAATGGTCCTCAACACCGGGGCCCCGCAAGGATGTGTGCTCAGTCCTCTACTGTACTCCCTCGTCACACATGACTGTGAGGCAAGATTTAACTCCAACTCAATCTTAAGTTTGCGGACGATACAACTGTGGTGGGCCGTATCTCAAACAACGACGAATCAGACTACAGGAAGGAGATAAATCACTTGGTTGCATGGTGTACCGAAAACAACCTCTCTCTAAACGTCGGAAAGACCAAGGAACAGATCATCGACTTCAGGAAGCGTAGCACGACACACACTCCCTTCTGCATCAATGGTTCCGAAGTGGAGATGGTCGATAGCTTTAAGTTCCTGGGGGTCACCATCACCAACAGTCTGTCCTGGTCCACTCACGTTGATGCAACAGTCAAGAAAGCCAACAACGTCTCTACTTCCTACCGAAGTTAAAGAAATTTGGCATGCCTGTATAGACTCTTACAAACTTCTACAGATGTGCGATGGAGAGCATCCTATCCGGCTGCATCACAGCCTAGTATGGCAACTGCTCGGCCCAAGATCGCAAGAAGCTGCAGACTGTGGTGAACTCAGCCCAACGCATCACACAAACTTGCCACTCGCACATTGATTCTGTATACACCTCCCGCTGCCTCAGGAAGGCAGACAGCATTATCAGAGACCCCTCCCACCCAGGAATTGCCTTCTTCCAGACCCTTCCATCAGGCAAACGGTACAGAAATCTGAAGACTCGCACATCCAGACATAGGAACAGCTTCTTCCCCACAGCTACAAGACTCCTCAACGACTCCCCCTCGGAATGATCTGTTCCCTGTAACAACACTATTCACGACGCCCACTGCCGCTCTTGCTCATGTATTTGCTTTGTTTGGTCCCTTGTTCCGCACTGTAACCAATCACTGTTTGTCGATGTACCATTTGTCAATGTTCACTGTTGATTATTCTTGTGTCTACTATGTATGTACTGTGTACGTTCGTTGGCTGCAGGAAAATACTTTTCACTGTACTTTGGTACATGTGACAATAAGTCAAATCAAATCAGTCAGTGACCCAGAGCCGGGATTCGAACCCACGTCCTCAGCGCCGTAGTCCCACTGCTAACCACTGCACCACATGCCGCCCATTTTATGACAGTCGACAATGGTTTCATGGTCGTCATTAGACTTGAACAAGATTTTTTTATTGAGTTCAAATTTCACCATCTGTCAAGGTTGAATTCGAACCCGGGTCCCAGAGGGTCTCTGGATTACTAGTCCAGTGACAATACCACTGGTAAAGTTACCATAATCCTAGATGGCCATCAGATGCTTTCCCTCCCCTTTGAGGGGGGAGAGCTGACTGGTGGTGATTTAACCTGAGGTTCACCACACCTCAGGCGAGGGGCAAGGTTGGAGGCGGGACCTTCATGAATAACCTCAGCCAGTACGGGAATTAAACCCGCGCTGTAGGCCGCGCTTTGCATCGCAAAGTAGCTGTCCAGCTAACTAGCTGAACCCTCCCCCTACAATACCACTGCGCCACAACCTACTGACACTCCTTGCCTCACTTCCACTTTCTCTAACTTTGTGTCTGCTACAATTTACATTTATATAGCAGCTTGAACCGAGTGACATGTCCGACCACTCCATAGGAGTGTCATCAGACAGCATTTGACACGGACTCACTTAAGGAGATGCGAGGATAGGTGACCAAAGTTTCAGGAAATGAAATAGGTTTTGAGGAATATCTTAAAAAGACAGATTGGGGCAGAGGTTAGGGAGGGAATTCCACAGTTTCAAGTCCAGCTAGCTGAATAGTCCACTGACAATGGTGGAGTGATGAATATCAGAAATGCCCAAGAGGTTAGTATTGGAGGTTGGAGGAGGCTACAGAGATAAAGAAACAAGGGTGAGTTTGCCATACTTCCATTCAAAAAGGCAGATGGACTTTCAGTTTAAATTCCTATCTGAAAATTGTACCTCCAACAGTACAGCACTTCCTCACTAATCCACTGGAGGGTCAATAAAGCGAAGCCGAGCAGTATCTCCGGCAGCAGCGCTCCCCTCCCCGATTAACTCAATGCATTCTATGCTCGGTTCGAGCAGGTAATCAACAATCCACTGTCGAGTGCCCCAGCAGCCCATAACTCACCCATACCCACCATCACAGCTTCCGAAGTCAGATCGGCCTTCCTGAAAGTGAACCCTCGGAAGGCGACGGGCTCGGACAGGATCCCTGGTCGTGCACTAAGAGCCCGTGCTGATCAGCTGGCAGAGGTGTTCGCAGACATCTTTAACCTGACCCTCCGAGGTCCCCACCTGCTTCAAGAAGACCACCATCATACCGGTGCCAAAGAAGAACCAGGCAACATTCCTCAATGACTACCATCCGGTGGCCCTGACTTCAGTCGTAATGAAGTGCTTCGAGAGGTTGATCATGAGGCGCATCACCTCCATACTCCCAGAACGCCTTGATCCACTGCAATTCGCATACCGTCGCAACCGGTCCACAGCAGATACCATTTCCCTGGGCCGACACTCAACAAGGACTCCGACATCAGACTCCTAATTATTGACTACAGCTCCGCCTTCAACACCATAATCCCAGCCAAGCTCATATCAAAGATCCAAAACCGAGGACTTGGCTCCCCAAGAAATTCGTCATGTCCACATTAACCCTTACCAACTTTTACAGATGCACCATAGAAAGCATCCTATCTGGCTGCATCACAGCCTGGTATGGCAGCTGCTCGGCTCAGGACCGCAAGAAACTTCAGAGAGTCGTGAACACCGCCCAGTCCATCACACAAATCTGCCTCCCATCCATTGACTCCGTCTACACCTCCCGCTGCCTGGGGAAAGCGGGCAGCATAATCAAAGACCCCTCCCACCCGGCTTACTCACTCTTCCAACTTCTTCCATCGGGCAGGAGATACAGAAGTCTGAGAACACGCACGAAGAGACTCAAAATCAGCTTCTTCCCCGCTGTTACCAGACTCTTAAATGACCCTCTTATGGACTGACCTCATTAACACTACACCCTGTAAGCCTCATCCAATGCCGGTGCTTATGTAGTTACATTGTATATGTTGTGTTGCCCTATTACGTATTTTCTTTTATTCCCTTTTCTTCCCATGTACTTAATGATCTGTTGAGCTGCTCGCAGAAAAATACTTTCCACTGTACCTCAGTACACGAGACGATAAACAAATCCAATCCAATCCATATAGACTTTTGTGCCATCCATGTGGTCTAGGTACACCCATGGTGGGAGTTCCAGGACTTTGACCCAGCAATAGTAAAGGAACAGGGGTCTATTCCAAGTCATGATGGTGTGTTACTTGGAGAGGTTTTGCAGGTAGCGATTCCCCATAGATCTGCTGTCCAATTCCCAGCCTCTGACCTGCTTTTATAGCCTCTGTTAAGTTTTTGATCAATGGTAACACAAGGATGTTGAGAGAAAGGAATGGCAATATCAATTCATGTCAAAAGGAGATAATTAAATTCTTTCCTGCAGGAGATGGTCATCACCTGGCAGTCGTGTGGCATCATTATTACTCGATACTTACCAGCCCAAGCCTTGCTCCGTGCGGGGTTGAGATTAAGGAGAGATTTGATGGAGATCAATACAAATCTTGGGAGATCCCAGTAACCTTTTAAAAATGTTTAACTCCAGGTTATTAACTGAATTATGTCACAAGGTTTCATGTTTTAAACAAAAAGTTGAACAAGGATTAACATTTTATAAACACATAATTTGAACCTGAAAATCTCAACAGACCACTTCTCATTCTCTTGCTTGCACCAAAAAGTTCCCTTATACTTTACAGGCTCTTGGGAGTTCTTTCATCCCTCTAGGACTAAAAGAAGGTTTGCCTCAGCTTTCAGGAATTCACCTCGATTCTTCTGTGTTCCTGCTATTCTCCAAAGTACCAACCCCTCAGGGACTTCAGCGGTTAAAGAAGGCAGCTCATCAGCACCTTCTCAAGGGCAACTCGGGATGAGCAAGAAATGCTGGCCTAGCCAGCAAGGCCCACATCCCGTAAATGAATTTTAAAAAAGAACTCCCTGGATTAATGGCATCAGGATTCACCCCACATAACAGGAAACGGCTGAAGGCAGTGAATACTGCACAGGCTCTGGGTGACAATAGTACTGAAGGATTGTGCACCAGAACCTGCTGTGCCCCCAGCCAACCTATTCTAGTACAGCTACGACACTGGCATCATTTTGGAAAGAAAAATAATGATTGTTTATTGAAACTCGAGTCATATTACAAAAGCTGCCTACTTCAACTTCTGTCTCATTGCTGATCTCTATCCTGCTTCAGTGCTGTTGAAATCCCCACTCATGATTAGTCAGCTTCACTATGTCCATTGATTCCTGGCCAGACTGCATCCTCCATAAATTGCACCACCTCTAAGATTCTCTTCCCTGTATCCCAATACCAGAGCCTTGCTTGTGCCATGTGAGAGTACCTTTAATAAATGGGTGTTTAAGAAATCTACCTTTAAGAAATGGGTGTTTATCAGTGATGTCAGAGTGTGGGTGGTGCTGGTCTGTCTGTCAGCTTTTTACTTTCATTTTAGGCTGGTTGTTGCAGGGTGTGTTTCAGTTTCCTTTTCAGAGCTGGACAGCTGCAGTCACAGCCAGAACGGGTATTAGTCCCTCTCTCTGTAATCTAAAAACTGTAAATCGATCCTTTGGTGATTTAAAACTAATAACTGCTCTCAGTAGTGACTTTAACCTGATGTGCTTCTGTTAAATGTTCTTCTTTATAAGTCTTATGGATGTTAAAAGGACAGCTTAAGGATTGCTTAGTGTTGTATTCATTTGGGGGTTGTATTTGAATTAATGGTTGCTAAGATGTTCACTGTATGTTTTAAAAAGATTAACTTAAGTTAATAGAATAAACATTGTTTTGCTTTAAAAAATACTTTTCCATTTCTGCTGTACCACACCTGTATAATGGGCCACGTGCTCTCCATACCACAATCTATTAAAAGTTGTGGGTCAGGTGAACTCCATGATATATGTTAGGGTTCTCTAAACCCTGGCCCATAACAAATTTGAGGCACGAGGGGGATAAAAACCTATCTATTGGATTGGCTTAGTGAACTTAAAGACAGTGAGGGGTGAGCATATTGTGGTTGCTTTTCAGGTGTGGTACTGTAGTTTAAGTAGGGTGTGTGTTGTGGACGTCTTTCAGAGGCTCAGAAGCTTTTGGGGGTGGAAACGGTCACACGCAGTACCTTACGGGCAGAGACTAAAAACAGACCGTTAGATTTGGCAAAAACATTGCAGTTAACATTACCTGACAAAATGCGAAAAGATGAGGTAATTATGGCGGTGGCTAAGCATTTAAAGCTGCCTGAGATACAGTTTAACTCATTGGAAATGGCAAAAATTCAGTTACAAATTAAACAAATGGAACATGAGAAAGAATTAAAGCAGCTTGAATATGAAAGAGAGAAAAGAAAGAGAGAGCGGAAAAGAAAGAGAAAGGATAGAGAGGAAAAAGAAAAGGAGAAAAAAGGAGGAAAGAAAGAATAGCCCAAGCAGAACAAAAAGAACGAGAAAGGGAGAGACAGATTGGGAAAAAGATAAAGAGAGAGAGTTTGAACTTCAGAAAATGGCCATGAAACATGACAGTCAGTTAAAATTGGCAGACGTAAAGGGAAATGTACAGTTGGATGATAGTGATGAGGATAGTGAGAAAGAGCGTCAAAGTCGAAGGCTTGGTGGGAATCTATTTAAATTTGTCCAAGCATTGCCAAGGTTTTGCGAGAAGGAGGTTGAAGCCTTTTTCATTTCATTTGAGAAGGTAGCTAAACAATTGAAATGGCCACAGGACATGTGGGTATTACTGATTCAAACAAAGCTGATAGGTAGGGCTATTGAAGTGTTTGCTTCACTACCGGAGGATGTATCTGGGACGTATGAGGCGGTGAAAAAATCCATCTTAGGTGCATATGAACGAGTGCCTGAAGCCTACGGACAAAGGTTTAGAAATTTAAGGAAAGAATTTGGTCAAACATACATGGAGTTTGAAAGGATCCAACAGAGTAATTTTGATAGGTGGATAAGGGCTTTGAAAATAGACCAAACGTATGAAGCTCAGAGAAATTATACTTTTGGAGGAGTTAAAAAATTCAATTCCTGATGTAGTGAGAACTCATGTGGAAGAGCAGAGGGTTAAAACTGCAAGGTTAGCAGCAGAAATGGCAGATGATTATGAATTAGTTCATAAATCAAATTTGGTTTCCGACATCAGTTTCAGCGTGTGAGGGATAGAAACTGGGGACATGAGAAATACTCAAGCGGTAAAGGTAAAGGTGATCTGATGGGACATAATAAGGAGAGTGTACCTCAGACTAAAAAAGAAATCCAGGACGGTGGAAAAGAAATGAAAAATTTCAAATGTTTTCATTGTAATTAACTAGGCCATGTAAAATCACAGTTTTGGTGGTTGAAGAAAAGCACTGGGAAGGCTGATGAGGTGAAACAGGATAAGACAGTGGGGTTTATTAAAGTGGTAAAGGAAAGCCCAAGTGAAGCAAAGGAGGTGCAAAAGATTGTACCGCCTGATCAAGAGGTGATTGATAAGAAGGTGCCAGATCTCTTTAAAGAATTTACTTCTGTGGGTAAAGTTTACTCATGTGTATCAGGAGCAGGTTAAGAAGTTACAATTTTAAGAGATACGAGAGCTAGTCAATCTTTAATGGTAAGAGATGAGGAGTTATGTAGTTTGGGAAGAATGCTGCCAGAAAAGTTGGTAATATGTGGAATTCGGGGTGAGAGGAGTAGTGTTCTATTATATAAGGTAAGGTTGGAAAGTCCAGTGAAGAGTGGTGAAGTGGTAGTAGGAGTTTTAAAAAATATATTTTTTATTCTCCTCCTTTTTCACATTTTCTCCCAAATTTACACCCACCAACAATTAACAATCATCAGTAACAAATATGTCAATCTCCATATCAATAACAACGATCCCATCCTCCCAACAAACCCCAAACATTAGCCTGCATGTTCACACAAACAAATGACAAAAAAGAATTAGGGATCACCCATAGTCGCCATTAATACACACAGCCACCCCCCCCCCCTCCCCACAACCCTCCTACCCACCCGCCCCAACTAATGTTCGATGTTATCCAGTTCTTGAAAGTGCATAATGAATAATGCCCATGAATTGTAGAATCCCTCCATCCTTCCCCTCAGTTCAAACTTAACCTTCTCAAGAGTCAAGAGTTCCAACAGGTCGCCCCGCCATGCCAGCGCACAGGGTGGGGAGGTTTCTCTCCAACCTATCAGGATCCGCCTTCCGGCGATCAACAAGGCGAAGGCTACAACATCTGCCTCCGTACCCATTTCCAACCCTGGCTGGTCCGACACCCCGAATATGGCCTCCTGGGGGCTCGGGTCCAGTTTCACGTGCAGCACTTCAGAAATTACCCTGAAAACCTCCTTCCAGTAATCCTCTTTCTTTGGACAGGACCTGAACGTGATTAGCAACACCCCCGCCCCCCCGCCCGCAACGCTCACACGCATCTTCTACTCCTTCATAGAATCGGCTCATCCTCGCCCTCCTGAGGTGTGCTCTGTATACCACCTTCAGCTGCATCAGCCCCAAGCTCGCGCACGAGGTGGAGGCATTCACTCTCCGGCGCACCTCACACCAGAACCCCTCCTCCATATCCTCTCCCAACTCTTCCTCCCACTTTGCTTTGATCCCTTTCAGTGGTGCATCTCCTCTGCCAAAATAGCTCCGTAAACCGCCGACACGACCCCCTTCTCCAGTCCCCCTGTCATCAGCACCTCCTCCAGCAATGTGGAGGTCGGCTCCACCAGGAAGCTCTGTATCTCCTTTCTGGCAAAATCTCAAACCTGCATATATCTAAACATATCCCCCTGCTCCAGCCCATACTTCGCTTCCAGCTCCTTCAATCCTGCAAACCGACCCCGAAGAAACAAATCTTTTAGCGTCTTAATCCCCTTCTCTTCCCATTTCCGAAAATTTCCATCCCACTGCCCTGGCTCAAATCTGTGGTTCCCCCGAATCGGCATTTCCCTTGACCCTGCCCCCAACCCGAAGTGTTGGCGAAACTGCCTCCAAATTCTCAATGAAGCTATTATTACCGGACTCCCTGAGTATTTTCCCAGGGCGATCGGGAGCGGCGCTGTTGCTAGTGCTTTCAATCCCGACCTCCTGCACAAACACTCCTCCATTCTGACTCACTGGGAATCAACCCCTCTGACCCAGCTCCACACCTTCTCCACATTCGCCGCCCAGTAGTAACACATCAGGTTCAGAAGACCCAAACCCCCTGCTGCCTTGCCCTCTGTAGCAGCACCTTTCTAACTCTGGCCACCTTCCCCCCCCCCCCCCCCCCCCCATATGAACAAAGTAATCTTTACCTCAATCTCTCTGAAAAAAGCCTTTGGCAGGAAAATCGGCAGGCATTAAAAAAAAACAGAAATCGCGGGAACACATTCATTTTAACCGCCGGTACCCGACCCGCCAGTGACAGAGGGAGACCATCCCAGACCTTGCCAGATCAGCTTGCACTCTCCCCACCAAACTAGAAATGTTGTACCTCCGGAGCCGCCCCCCCACTCCCGGGCAACCTGCACCCCCAGGTACCTAAAATGAGTCCCTGCCCTACGGAATGGCAGTCCCCCCACCCCTGCCCCCACCAAGTGGTAGTAGGAGTACTAGAGAAACTATCTTGTCCAGGAATGCAGTTTATCTTGGATAATGATATAGCTGGATCGCAGGTGGGAGTGATGCCTACTGTGGTTGATAAGCCAGTGGAAAATCAGACAACTGAAGTGTTGAAGGACGAATATCCTGGGATTTTTCCTGATTGTGTAGTAACAAGGTTGCAAAGTCACAGGTTAAGACAAGAGGAGAAATCAAAGACTGAAGATGAAGTTGAAGTGCAATTATCAGAAACAATTTTTGATCAGATGGTTGAAAAAGAACAAGAACAGGTGGAGGATGAGGCTGATATTTTTAGTTCAGGAAAATTGGCGGAGTTACAACAGAAAGATGTAGAAATAAACTGGATGTATCAGACAGTATACACAAAGAGGAATCTGCGTGTATACCAGAATGTTATTTCCGTAAAAGTGATGTCTTGATGAGAAAATGGAGACCTTTACATATGCAGGTGGATGAAAAGTGGGCAGAAGTTCATCAAGTAGTATTGCCAGTAGAGTATAGAAAGAAGGTGTTGCGAGTTGCACGAGGTACCAGTGGGAGGTCATTTGGGAATAAGGAAAATTCAAGCTAAAATCCAAAAACATTTTTATTGGCCTGGACTACATAAAGATGTCGTTAAATTTTGTCAATCATGTCACACATGTCAAGTGATAGGGAAACCTCAAGCAGTGATAAAATCAGCGCCCTTGATACCCATTCCAGCATTTGAGGAACCTTTTACAACCTTTTTGCGTAGAACCGCTTCCTAAAACAAAAAGTGGGAATCAATATCTTTTGACTATAATGGATTTGTCTACTAGATTTCCAGAGGCCATTCCAGTACGTAATGTTACAGCTAAGAAGATTGTGGAGGAGTTACTTAAATTCTTTACTAGATATGGACTACCCACAGAAATACAATCGGATCAAGGATCAAATTTTACCTCCAGGTTATTCAAAGCAGTTATGGGTAGCTTAGGAATAAAACAATTTAAATCAACTGCGTACCATCCAGAATCTCAGGGAGCGTTAGAAAGGTGACATCAGACATTAAAGACAATGTTGAGGGCTTATTGTCAAGATTATCCAGAGGATTGGATAAAGGAATTCCATTCGTACTGTTTGCAATTAGGGATGCACCTAATGAGTCAACCAAATTTAGTCCTTTTGAACTAATTTTTGGTCAGGAGGTAAGAGGACCACTTAAATTGATTTAAGGAAAAATTGCTGAGTGAGAAATCGGAAATTACATTATTGGATTAAGTGTCAAATTTTAGGAACGATTAAATAGAGCAGGTGAATTGGCTAGATAACATTTAAAAGTTGCACAAAAGGTGATGAAACGGGTAGCGGACAAGAAATCCAAAGTTGGTAGTTTTGCCATTGGAGATAAAGTTTTAGTGTTGTTACCGGTGGTAGATGAACCGTTAAAAGCAAGGTTTTGTGGACCTTATCAGATTGAAAGAAAATTAAGTGAGGTGAATTATGTGGTACAAACACCAGATAGATGGAAGACTCACCGAGTGTGTCATGCAACATGCCTCAATGACTACCGACCAGTGGCCCTGACTCCAGTCGTAATGATGTGCTTCGAGAGGTTGATCATGAAGCGCATCACCTCCATACTCCCAGAACGCCTTGATCCACTGCAATTCGCATACCGTCGCAACCGGTCCACATCAGACACCATTTCCCTGGCCCAACACTCATCCCTAGAGCATCTCGAAAACAAGGACCCCTACATCAGACTCCTATTTATTGACTACAGCTCCACCTCCAACACCATAATCCCAGCCAAGCTCATATCAAAGCTCCAAAACCTAGGACTTGGCTCCCCACTCTGCAACTGGATCCTCGATTTTCTGGCCAACAGACCACAATCAGTAAGAATGAAGTACGAAGTCTTACAACACCAGGTTAAAGTCCAACAGGTTTGTTTCGATGTCACTAGCTTTCAGAGCGCTGCTCCTTCCTCAGGTGAATGAAGAGGTATGTTCCAGAAACACATATATAGACAAATTATGTCTATATGCCTAGTAAGAATGAACAACAACACCTCCTCCACAATAGTCCTCAACACCGGCGCCCCGCAAGGCTGCGTACTTAGCCCCCTACTCTACTCCCTGTACACACACGACTGCGTGACAAAACTTGATTCCAACTCCATCTACAAGTTTGCTGACGATACGACCATAGTGGGCCGGATCTCGAATAACGACGAGTCCGAATACAGGAAGGAGATAGAGAATCTAGTGGAGTGGTGTAGCGACAACAATCTCGCCCTCAATGCCAGCAAAACTAAAGAGCTGGTCATTGACTTCAGGAAGCAAAGTACTGTACACACCCCTGTCAGCATCAACGGGGTCGAGGTGGAGATGGTTAGCAGTTTCAAATTCCTAGGGGTGCACATCTCCAAAAATCTGTCCTGGTCCACCCACGTCGACGCTACCACCAAGAAAGCACAACAGCGCCTATACTTCCTCAGGAAACTGAGGAAATTCGGCATGTCCACATTAACCCTTACCAACTTTTATAGTTGCACCACAGAAAGCATCCTATCGGGCTGCATCACAGCCTGGTATGGCAACTGCTCGGCCCAGGACCGCAAGAAACTTCAGAGTAGTGAACACCGCCCAGTCCACCACACGAACCTGCCTCCCATCCATTGACTCCATCTACACCTCCCACTGCCTGGGGAAAGCGGGCAGCATAATCAAAGATCCCTCCCACCCGGCTTACTCACTCTTCCAACTTCTTCCATCGGGCAGGAGATACAGAAGTCTGAGAACACGCACGAACACTCAAAAACAGTGTCTTCCCCACTGTCACCAGACTCCTAAATGACCTCTTATGGACTGGCCTCATTAATACACCCTGCATGCTTCATCCGATGCCAGTGCTTATGTAGTTACATTGTATATGCTGTGTTGCCCAATTATATGTATTTTCTTTTATTCACTTTTCTTCGCATGTACTTAATGATCTGTTGAATTGCTCGCAGAAAAATATTTTTCACTGTACCTCGGTACACGTGACAATAAACAAATCCAAGCCAATGCAAATATGCTTAAAAGGTACTTTGAAAGGGGAGAGAAAGAGGTTTTAATGATTCTAGCTCAAAGTGACGAACCAAATCCTGATGACTGACCTCAAATTAAATTGGAAAATGAGGATGTTCTTAAAAAATGGGATAAATTGTTGAGTTACCTTCCAGAGGAAAAACAAACTGACCTGAAAGAGTTATTGATATCACATGGGCAAGTTCGTGGAGATAAATTAGGAAGTACTAAAATGGCTGTACATGATGTAGATGTGGGAAATGTTGTTCCAATCAAACAACATCCATATAGACTTAACCCTTTAAAATTGGCACAGGTTAACAAAGAGATTGCGAGAATGCTTAAAAATGGCATAATTGAAGGGTTGCAGCCAATGGAGCTCACCTATAGTGATGGTACCAAAACCAGGCTGTACCCAACGGTTGTGTGTGGACTATAGAAAGGTTAATGCAGTTACAAGAATGGACTCTTATCCTATCCCACGTTTGGCATTGAGAAAGTGGGACAATCAGCTTTTATTTCCAAATTGGATTTACTTAAAGGTTACTGGCAGGTACCTTTATCCGAAAGAGATTTCAGCTTTTGTGACTCCAGATGGTACATACCAATTCAAAGTAATGCCATTTGGCATGAAAAACGCCCCAGCCACATTTCAATGGTAAACTAACAAAGTCGTTTCAGGATTACCCAATTGTGCGGTATACATCGACGATCTGGTAATTTTCAGCCAGACATGAAAAGAACATTTGAAACATCTGATGAAGTTATTCGATCGACTTCAGGAGGCGGGTTTGGTGATAAACCTAGCCAAAAGTGAATTTGGAAAAGCCCAAGTCACTTTCCTTGGCCATACAATCTGACGGGGTTGAATGGTCCCACGGGATGTGAAACCAAAAGTTATTGGGGAGTTTCTGATACCCTCGACACAACGTGAAATAATGCGATTTCTTGGTAGGAGTGGATTTTACAGGAAATTTCAGCAGTATGGTCGCTCCACTGATGGACTTGCTCAAGAAGTGTAACAAATTCCAGTGGGCAGCGGAGGGTCAACAGGCATCTGACGGCCTGAAGGCTGTGTTAACCACTGCTCCTGTGTTAGCCATCCCAAATTATACGAAACCATTCAAAGTAGCGGTTGATGAGAGTGATGTGGGTGTAGGTGCGGTGCTTCTACAAGACGACGACGATAGGCTAGAGCAGCCTATTGGTTATTTTTCAAAGAAATTGAATTCTCACCAGAAAAAGTTATCAACGATTGAGGAGACGACGTCGAGTTTGATGCTAGTTTTGCAACATTTTCACATTTCTGTGACCAGCAATCCATCTGATACCATTACATATATTGATCATAATCAGTTGACACTTTTGGAGCGATTCTGGAATAACAATGCAAGGCCGTTTCACTGGAGATTATTGTTACAGCCATTTAATTTTAAAATAGTACACGTGGCAGGACGAGAAAACGTGACAGCCAATGCTTTGTCACGAATGTGATGAACAGAAGCAGTTTCAGTTGGAGGAGGAATGACGAAAAAAAAATGGACTACATTATTATACTTGTTTGCGTGTTGTATTTTTGAAATGAAAAAGTATATTTACTGTATGCATTTCTTAAAGGATAGTGAAAAGGTGACAAATGAAACCATTTTGAAGTTGATGGTTGTTTTTTTCTTTGGGGGGGGGAAAGAGGGAGGTGTCATGTGAGTGTAGCTTTATGAAATGGGTGTTTAAGAAATGTACCTTTAAGAAATGGGTGCTTATCAGTGATGTCAGGGTGTGCGTGGAGCTGGGCTGTCTGTCAGCTTTTTACTTTCATTTTAGGCTGTTTGCTGCAGGGTGTTTAGTTTCCTTTCAGAGCTGGATAGCTGCAGTCACAGCCAGAAGGGGTATTATAGTCTCTCTCTCTGTAATCTAAAAACTGTAAATCAATCCTTTGGTGATTTAAAACTAATAACTACGTTCAGTAGTGACTTTAACCTGATGTGCTTCTTTCAAAAGTTATTTTTAAGTCTTATGGATGTTAAAAGGAAAGCTTAAGGATTACTTAGTGTTGTATTCTTTGGGGGTTGTATTCGAATTAATGGTTGCTAAGATGTTCACTGATTTAAAAAGGTTAACTTGAGTTCATAGAATAAACATTGTTTTGCTTTAAAAAATACTTTTCCATTTCTGCTGTACACATCTGTAGAGTGGGCCGTGTGCTCCCCATACCACAATCTATTAAAAGTTGTGGGTCAGGTGAACTCCATGATACACTTTGGGGTTCTCTAAACTCTGGCCCATAACACTTGGCCATCAGCATTTTGGCTGATTTATCTTGGCTCCTGTCCTACAATTATAAAATTACAACCATGTGTTTAAATCCCTTCATGACCGAACTTTTCCCTTACTTTATGATCATATCCAGTTGCACCAAGATCTGTGTGTTCCTCCATCTGCTCGTTGGAATACAAGTGAGCCAGTCACCATTCAACATTCCAGTCTTTGACCCTCTCTTACAGCCAATTTAGTTACACGGCTGGTCCAATTGAGTTTCCACGAATGTTGAAGATAGACACTCAACAATGGCAAGCCATTGAATGTCAATGGGACTTGGTTAAACTCTCCCTTGTTGGAAAAAGTCAATTTTGATTACCTCTTCTTCTACTGCCCTGCCAAGTCTGTTCCCACTAATGTATTGTTTCAAGGCAGCATGGTGGCACAGTGGGTTAGCCCTGCTGCTTTATGGCACTGAGGTACCAGGTTCAAATCCCGGCTCTGGGTCACTGTCCGTGTTGAGTTTGCACATTCTCCCTCTCCCCGTGTTGGCAGGGTTTCACCCCCACAACCCAAAGATGTGCAGGGTAGGTGGATTGGCCACGCTAAATTGCCCCTTAATTAGAAAAAAATGAACAGAGTACTCTAAATTAAAAACTAACGTGTTTTTCCTTCAAAAGATTAAATCTCCTTAAAGGTGATCCAAAGTTTGCAACAAGCTTTACTGGGACAAACCTACAGCAACACTCGTATTCACTCAGACCATACATTATTCCATGAGGACAGCTTTGAGGAGTATATGCAGGACAAAGCAACGGTGTGATCTTTCTCACCACTTCCTCCCAGCCACTTTGCCAAGTGGGCAATTGACACACACCATGTGATGTGCCAGAGACCAAGTCAGCATGAATCAGTGCCGCCAGAAATGGAGAAAACTACAGCCGAATTCTATCCAAAAAATATACAGACCCAGGTGGCACGGTGGTTAGCATTGCTGCCTCATGGTGCTGAGGACCCAAGTTCAATCCCGGCCCCGGGTCCATGTCTGTGTGGAGTTTGCACATTCTCTCTGTGCCCTAGAATGAACATCCACTGTGACAAATGCAGAAAAAATGATAAATGCTGGACAATGAGTTTAATAGCAAAAGTATGACAGCTGTATTTCTGTTCCTCTTAAAATATTTTTAACACAAGGTTTCTCAAAAAAGCTTTAATAGAAAATAATCTTTACAGAAGACATTTTCACCTGATGTAGTGTATATCCCATTTCTAATTTTCAGTAGTTCACACACACATGCATTGTTTTAGGCAAAGTAGTCATTATAGTCCATAGTGGCATGTTGAAATACAATTATGGCAGAATGTCTATTTTCCACTAAGCGCCACCCTTTGTGAATAATGTTTAATGTTATTTTATTTAATTTCCCCTGGAAATGAAAGTGCAGAAGAAATTTGGAAGAAAAATAACAGTCCCATAGAACAGAGGTATCCATCCAAACAGTGATCCAGAAGCTGCCTCCAGGTTCTGAGCAAGTCGTTTGTGCTCAAATGTTCTTACTCTGTTTGGTCCTGTTTAAATGGAGAACCTGGAGGCTGGTTCCAGGTTATTGAGGAGGGAGTGGCGGCGAAAAGGAATGGTTGTGCCGTCCCCCTCATGGGTCAATAAATTCGGAATCAAAACACCTCAAACCTGCTGGCATCAGCAGCTCAGGATACAAGTTAATGGGAATGTTGTTTTTAACGTTATTTCTGATCTGGCGAGACTCAAGGCACACTAAGATTGAATGACCCCTGGGAACAGTTTCTGAGGTAAATGTTTTGGTAAAGTAATTGTGTAGTTATAGCAATACAAAATGGATTAAGCACATATATCCCATTGAAAAATACAGCAACATTAACAAATCCACCCAGACACACAACAGAAAGCTTAAATAAATAAATGTTGAAGATTATAGACATCCAATTCACAATACAATCTCAATTAACGCTGGTTATATACTGCTTTGAAAAATGCAATGTTCTAAACAGTGGGTGGAAAAATAATTATACAGCTAGACTCAACCAATTGTTATATAATAATGATCCTTCCCAGTAGTTCTTGCTAGTTTCTCAGGCTCTCTGCATCACTGGGATTAGCAAAAAGTAGTCAAGTGAATGGAAGTTGGGGACTGGGGAATGCTCCCAGATAAGGACATTGTCCCAGGTATAGAGAAGAGGAGCCATTGCAGTAAACCCCATAACCTGCATTCACATAAATCAATAGGCAATGTGTATTTACAGATTAAATGAACTCAAAACAGGAAGTACTGGTTCTATATTTAAAATAAAACGAATTCCTAGCAAACTTCTGATTAGGCGATGGTCCTGGTACCACATTTCATTCAAAGATCAAAATTAGTAATTTACTTATAAAACACACTGTGGCATGGCATTAGGCACGCTGTGGTACATAAATGTAAGTTTTCATGAAAACCCACATAGTAGTTATAAAAACACTTTTTGGTTTGAAACTATGTATATTTTGACTCAAAATATATTAAGCTCAAGAACCCCTAATTAGATTACGCAATTGGAATGTGCAAATATTCTTCAGAAAACCTTTGGTCCAATATAATTTATATAGCTGTGGTCAATGTTATTGCCACCCTTATTCATTGCAACAGGGAATTGTAACACAGCCAATATGCTTCAGTTTACAATACCCTTAATTCATAAACTCAGATTACTACCACCAGCACTAAACCAGAGTGCCATAAATTTCAAATATTCCCTTTTTACAAGCCAATTTTAAGGAACAACATCTGGTGCTTCATTGTTTAAATGAAGTAGATATTGAATTAAAGTAATTCCTTCTCCCGCTATTACACTTCACCCAGCGGCATTGGCAAATGGTCAATCAGATAATAAGTGCGTTGATTTGTTTTTCAGTTTCTATTGAGGGGGGGGGGTACATTCTGATCTCAACCCCACCCGCTCTCCTGTATATTTCCATCAAATGCTGTCTTTCAGCAGACATTACAGAGAAAGAGGTGGCAAAATCGCTCAAGTCGTCAATGCGCTTGGGAAAATGGATCTGTGACAGGGTTGATAAAGGCAATTCCACGCTTTTCTCTTTCCCAGCAAACTGTGCTTGTGAGTGGTGGGAGGGGGAGCAGGATGGTCTGGGGAGTGCTCTATTTCATTGGCTGGGTTTTTATTTGGCCTTATGTCTATGATCTGTTCAGAGTTTATAAAACCAAAAGCACTCAATAAAACTAAGCTGTCATAGCACGAATGGACAGAAGTCACAGGACGAATCAATCATTTCAATTAAAAAACTGCATTATCTCCATTTTCGGCTACAAAGTTAATTGTCCATTTGACATTAAAAAGGGAACAATGAACTGCTCCACTGCCCACTGATCCCTATAGTTACGTTGGCACTAAAGTCTTCCTTTCTTTGCATCACCTATTGCGCCCCAAATGTCAAAGACAAACTCGTCCGGAAATGCAAAGTCTCCAAGAGCTTCGTCAAGTGCAACTGCAAATTCATCGGGATTTTTCTTGTCCTTTCCGACTTCAACCATGGTTGCAGCTAGAAAGAAAATCAGATTTTAACAGCTTGCATTTAGCACGTTAAAGGGGCTACATAAAACATCCATGCTTCTTCACAGGATAGTGGTTCTGTCACCACCTGATGCAAACTCAGTCCGGCAGCTATGTGTCAGACATTGAAGAAACCCTCGCACCCAGAGTACATTTGATGTCTTTACTTCGCTCAGTTCCTTCCCGGTGACATCATGTGAAGAAATATCGATGTGGTAGATGATGATGAACAGGGGTTTGCTCTGAGTATTTAACCTGAAGCCAACCAAGGTTCAGGACTCCCAAAGGCACTTCTACCTGACAGTACCCCACCTTGAAAGGTCTAACCTGCCAGTGGGACAAAACATATCCAGGGATGGTTATAGAGGAATATGCATTGCTGGCATATGACAATATCAGGCTGTTCCAAAACTAAAGCTCTTGGGAGCACACCAGTCAGTTACACAGTTCTTAATACTCTCTATGGTGGTTGAGCACATTATCCCCGTCCAAACAATCAGCCCATCTGGTCGATACTAATATTTTAGGCTCTACATTAGCTTCCTCTCAATCTACTTCATCTAACCCTTTCAGTTTAATCTCCTGTTCCTTTCTTCCTTGTGATCTAGCTTCCCCTTAAAATGTGCCTATGCTTTTCACCTCAACCACTCCTTTGTGGTAACAAATTCCACATGCTCCCCACTCTCTGGGGAAGGGACTCCTTGTTGAATTTAGTGAATTATTTATATTTGAAATGAATGAAATGAAAATCACTTATTGTCACAAGTAGGCTTCAAATGACGTTACTGTGAAAAGCCCCTAGTCGCCACATTCCGGCGCCTGTTCGGGGAGGCTGTTACGGGAATTGAACCGTGCTGCTGGCCTGCCTTGGTCTGCTTTCAAAGCCCCTTAGAATCAATGCAAAATGTTTCTATTTGTGGTGTATCCCAAAACTACCATACTTCTTCGCAGTTTTAAAGCTGATTCTTCTAGAGTGTTGCACCCCTGTGGATGGTAATCTTTCCCAGTACTGCTTAATTCAAGTCACCCAACATACAAATTGATAAAGATGCATAGAACACTTGGCTAATTTCTAAATATTTCTCCCAGCCAAGACGTTGTTTATTGTAGAGCTACCCATTTGCCAAGGGCCACAACTTGCAGTTCATTTAATTCAATGATCAAAAGTCAGGCAATCTCAGTCACGGAGGGACCAATACGAAATTGGGCTACAATCCTTCACACAAATTTCAGGACAACTTATTTTACAAAAGGAGCTGGAAAGCGAACTTCATGCTCTTTGTTACGACTGTTCAATATGAACCTTAAATAATCCAAGCATAAAATCTGTACTGCTAGATGTTTTCCACACCAAGTGGACATAGGGCGCAAGAGATTTCATACTTGTGCCCTGAAATTTGAGTGGAACATGACTAGTGCAAGATTGAAGAAACATTTTGTCGGCAAACAAGAGAAAAAAGCACTTATTAGTTGGAATTCTATCAACCCAAATACCATACTTACAAAAAAAATAACAATAAACTCACCTAGTTCTGTGTCCCTTATACCCATATAATTTTCCAATAGGTCATCAACTTTACCAATCGCCTTTTCTTCAAATTCAGTGGGCTGTTAAATAAATAGTAAGTTCAAGAAGAGAGGTCAGTTGACTGTGAACTGCAAGATGATCAACAAATTTACCACACAAAAACAAAGATCCTCACATTATAACGATACAACAGCTCTTCTTACAACCTCAGGATGTTCCAAAGCACTTTACAACAGATGAATTATTTTGAAGCGTGATCACTGTGGTAATGCAGCACAGCAGTCAGGTTGGGTTTTTTGCTGGTCCTCAGCCTTCAGTCCGCCCTTGTAACCTCAACTATTCCGACACACTCCTGGCTGGCTGCACATTTTGCACCCTCTAAAAACTTGAGCAAATCCAAGCGTCTCTACTTCCTATGGAAGCTAAAGAAATTCAGCATGTCTGCCTAGACTCTCACAAACTTCTACAGATGTACTATAGAGAGCAGCCTATCCGGCTGCATCACAGCCTGGTATGGCAACTGCTCAGCCGAAGACCGCAAGAAACTGCAGTGTGATGAACTCAGCCCAACGCATCACATAAGCTTGCCACTCTCCCATTGATTCTGTCTACACCTCCCGCTGCCTCAGGAAGGCAGACAGCATTATCAGAGACCCCTCCCACCCAGGCTTTGCCTTCTTCCAGACCCTTCCATCAGGCAGAAGGTACAGAACATAGAACATTACAGCGCAGTACAGGCCCTTCGGCCCTCGATGTTGCAAGTCTGAAGACCCGCCCATCCAGACATAGGAACAGCTTCTTCCCCGCAGCGACTAAACTCCTCAACGACTCTCCCTCGGACTGATCTGTTCCCTGTAAGAACACTATTCACGATGCCCTATGCTGTTCTTACTCGTGCATTTGCTTTGTTTGGCCCCTTAATCCACACTGTAACCAATCACAGTTTGTTGATGTACCATTTGTCAATTATTTTTTTTTGTCTACTATGTACGTACTATGTACGTTCCCTTGGCCGTAGAAAAATACTTTTCACTGTACTTCAGTACATGTGACAATAAATTAAATCAAGAGTAGCGGGGCTATTAACTTGCGCCAAGTTCTTTTCAGCCATCACCCCTGTGCTAGCTGACCCACATCTACTCCTGGCTCAGCAATGGCTTGATTTTAAAATTCCCATTTTGTTTCCAAATCCCTCCGTGACATCACCCCTCCCTACCTTTCTGAGCCCCTTTCCTCCCCTACAAAGCCCCTCCGCTACAAAGCTGAGATATCTTGCACATCCTTAATTTTAGTCAATCCACCTTTGGTGACCGTACTACATAGGTTTTGCATCAAACCAGGCGGTACAGTGAAGCAGTGGTTAGCACTGGGAGTACGGCGCCGAGGACCCGGGATCAATCCCGACCCCGGGTCATTGTCCATATGGAGTTTGCGCATTCTCCCCGTGTCAGTGTGGGTTTCATCCCCACAACCCAAAGACTTTGCAGGTTAGATTGATTGGCCACGCTAAATTGCCCCTTAATTGGAAAAAAAAATTGGTACTCTAACTTTACGACAGAAAACAAATTCTAAAAAGAATTTTTTTTTCTTTTTATAAAAGTTTTTAAATAACCTACAAGTGTTCACACGGCTGCTGCTTGCTATAGCAGGTAAATTTCCAGAGACAGAAATCAATTCCCACAGCACAGATAAACATTCAAGAAAGTTTAATTTCACAATTTGATCATGCAGCCACCGTCCATGTGATTCTCAGAGAACAAGAGATGGGAGATGGAGAACGACAGCTCATCTGTAGATTTAATCTAATACATGCCGAGCAGTGTGTAGATAAGTAGGGCGAATACGTGCTTCGCAACATTATAATACTATGTACGTGCCTTGATTAGGATTGGTAATTATACTCATACGTAATCCTAATTATTAGTTATAAATGGTGCGGAGTGGGAAAGATGGTCAACATTGAGTCATAAGGCATTGTGGGAAAAGAGGACAATGACAATGACTAACTTTTTAAAAAGCTAACAAGAAAACTGCTGCGCTGTGAAAAATGGATTTTATGGAGGGAGACAGAGCTGTGACTTGAAGTTGGTCACATTGCTGATAACACTTTTTTTTGGGACAAGGCTCTCTCTCTCTAGGATAAACTCGAATGACGTCTGAAGCTTGAAGGATTGTTAACTGAAATTGTATAAAGTACGATACCACCGAGATTTAACCAATGATAACCGGAGATCAACCGTCAAATGTCCAGACCTGGGGGCAGCACGGTGGCGCAGTGGGTTAGCCCTGTTGCCTCACGGCGCCAAGGTCCCAAGTTCGATCCCAGCTCTGGGTCACTGTCCGTGTGGAGTTTTTGTACATTCTCCCCGTGTTTGTGTGGGTTTCGCTCCCACAACCCAAAGATGTGCAGCGTAGGTGGATTGGCCATGCTAAATTGCCCCTTAATTGGAAAAAATTAATTGGGTACTCTAAATTTATAATTTTTAAAACAAATGTTCAGACCCGACTTCAAAACCCATCAGCCCCTAAGAGTGAACCTGGCCAAGCTCTCACTAATGGCAAGGACACTTGATTAAAGCCACAAGTCTTGAAAGCAACTGGTTTAATTAAACACAGAATAAAAGCGAATTTAAAGGTAAATCAACCCGAGTATTCAATTCTGTCTGCATGCGTTAGCTGCGGCTAGCAGAGGCACAGCACATTGGCAACCCAGATGGGACATGTCTAACTTTGGAGATGATTGGTGATCCGGTTCTGACTCAAACATCCCAACCATCCAGACTGAGCTTGAATTAAGAGGGCAGTAGCCCCACGTGATGGCCAGGATTAAGTGGGTGAAGAGAGCACAAGACAAAGAGCTGAGTAACCGATTACTTCCAAGGGCGTGTTTGAACTGCAGACTTTGCAGACAGAACTGTTTGAGTTAAAAGATTAGAGTGAGTCACAGTTAATAGCAAAAGTAAGCTCCAATAATCAGCCTCGAGGGATGTTCAGCAAATCTCAAGTGCACAGGCAAGGAAAGACTGGACAGGAAGTTAGCGACAAGGGTATTGGGAAAGGAGTTTAAGAGGATTAAAGAGAGATGCTCTCTTCTCTTCCTCTCCAGCGGGGGACCCAAAAACAGTCAATCACTGTGTTGATTAACTGAATTGAGAAATGGCGGATCTTGGCCAGACCAGGAAAACGCACACCAGGAGTACCTAAAACGTAGATAATTTCTGAACCAATATATTGACTAGGGGCTTTTCACAGTAACCTCATTTGAAGCCTACTAGCAATTTCTTCTTCTTTTATTTGGTGTATGTTAATTATTTGAGATAATACGCAAAAGTATAATTGCTCTGTATTTTCTGTGATCGGGGAGCTGGTAAGCCACCTTGTGGATGCTTAGCTTCCCTGCTAGAGCTTGAACAAAATTCTTTAACTGAAACTCTGTGGTCTGGTCAGTTCGGGACTGGGGAATACTGCTGTTGAATAGTCATGAAGCTCCCGCAACACCTGGGTACTTGGGAAGCCTACAATTCCTCATTGCTTTCTCCATGGCAATGCCTTGGCCAAACAGCCAACATCGCAACCAATCAGCACCCTTATCTCCTGAGGGGACTGTACACATGTAACTCATGCTTCCTACGGCGCAGGAGATCATTCAGTCCATCGAGTCTGCACCAACCCTCTTAAAGTGCACCCAACCATGGCCCACTCCTCCACCCTATCCCCTTAACTCCACCTAGCCTGCGCATCGTTGGGCTGTGGGAGGAAACCCACGCAGACACGGGGAGAACATGCAAACTCCGCAGTCACCCAAGGTCAGAATTGAATCCGCGTCCCTGGTGCTGTGAGGCAGCAGTGCCTCAAAATTACGAGGCAACAGTATTACGAATGTGGGTCTCACAATGGCGCAGTAGTTAGCACTGCTGCCTACGGGTTCGATCCCAACCCCAGGTCACTGTGTGGAGTTTGCACTTTCTCCCCGTGTCTGCATGGGTCTCACCCCACAACCCAAAGATGTGGAGGTTAGGAGGACTGGCCGCTCTAAATTGCCCCTCAATTGGAAATAAACAGTATTACGAGTGGTCTGACAGTGTGTAAAGCACTCTCCAGTCCAGAGAAAGCAACATTTTTGTTTGAATGAAATGGATGTGAAGCTCAATTATTTAAATAAAAGCAAAACACTGCGAATTCTAAAAACTTGAAATAGAAAGAGAACAAACAGAGTTAACGTTTCGATTCCATAGGACCTTCAGGAGTCACACGGACTCAAAACATTAACTCTGCATCTCTCTCAAAAGATGCTGCTGGACCTGCTGAGTCTTTCCAGCACTTTCTATTTTTATTCCAAATGTTTAAACCCTGTTCAGGAACTCGCTCAGCTCTGCAGCACTTACCAATTCTTCAACAGTTGCAGGTCCCTTTGAACGTAATCGTAGTGTACCCCTCCCTGTGCTAATCTTAGAGTTCCCACCAGGTCTTCCTCCTCGTGATCTTGGTTCAATGCCTTCTGACAAGGAAGGAAAGAAATTTAAATCCACTCCCATCTTCAAATGTTACAAAATGGGGTAAATACAATTTTTAACTCAAGTCACACTTTCCAAGTAAATTACAGCTAAACCAGGTCACAACTCTTCATTCATCTACCCATCTTATCCTGTTCAATGTCAAATTATCATAACATCCTTAAAATGTTTGGTGTAGCATAGAAAGAAAGAGGGAGAACAGCAGCAGAATAAAAATCACATTTAGATAGAGCCTTTCACATCCTTCAGGTCCAAAATGCTTCAACTCTCAAGTTACTACTTTTGACGTCACTGAAATGTAGGGCAAAATAGCAACCGATTTCCACAGAACATCGTCTAACAAATAGCTGATGAGATAAGTGGCTGGAAAGAATGGAAAAGGCAAACCTGCATTAATGCTCCACCTTCGATCATCTCGGAAAAAAATCTGGCCTAATTATGCAATCAGGAATGAGATGGTTGAGCAGTGATCTAATCCAGTACTTTGTGAAAGATCTGGTAAGACTGATGCAGAGACGCTGTTTACAATTTTAGGAGAGGGGAGATGAAAACTAGAGCCACAAATTTAAGATAACCACAAATAAATCCCACAAGAATCTGAGGAAAAAAATTCTTTATCCAGAAAATGGTGAGAATGTGGAATTTGCCACCATAAGGACTAGTAGAGACTAATAGCATGAAAACATTCAAGGGAAAGCTCGGTAATGGTGCGAGGAAGAAAAGGGGGAAAAAATTGTGCCAAGATGAGATGAAGAGGGATAGAAGTGGGCCCACATGGAAGATAATGCAGCATGGATCAGGCAGACAAAACAGTCTATAAACTTGGTAAAATGCAATATAGTTTGTGCCTGGCCTTTCGCTGAAGATATTGGAAATAAATCACTTCCTTCCACATTGGGATTTATATTTGATAGAACTCAATAGTGTCTGAACAAGGAGGGCATGATGGAATTCAGGGCAGAGAGACAGAGCCATAGTCACAGAGGGAGGCCATTTGAAGACAGTGGGAGTGACAGCAGTGCCTTCTGACAAGTAGCATCAGCTGATTGTTCATTCTCTGATGGTCAGGAGGGTTCTGAGGTACAAGATAAAAACAGGAGATAGATGAACCATGTTCTGGGTGATCCATAGACCTGGGTAGAATACTGTGTTAGGCAGAGAGAAGGGTAAAAGTGCAGTGGTGTGATTTACACTCAAATTCCAAGGTATAAACAGAAAATGCTGGACACACTTGGCCCTCAGACAGTATTGATAGGGAAACTGAATTAGCGTTTCTGGTCTGTGATCTTTCACCAAAACTGGAAGGTATTCAAGACTTAGTGAATTCAACTGCACAAAATGCCACAGTGTATTTTGAACCTCTGGATTATTATTCCAGTTTCATAGCAACCTTAAATATACTAAAACATCTCAAGATCTGTCATAGGTCCCTGTTCAGATAATTTGACATTTCTACCCTCCAGCATCTTTTGAATTTCTGGTCGAATGACTCTCCTTTTGATTCCCTTAGTAACAGAATACTTACCTGTTCAATCAAATATTAGAACAACGGCATTGGAGCTGGCAGAGCATTCTGCATAGCACCACCAAGTGGCCAGGTTTGAGTGCCATCATATATCAGTGCTGCCTGTTCTGAAACACAAGGGCCAGAATTGTGATAATGACTGGATTTTTCCTTAAAATGATCTGATTGAGGGATGAAATATTGTTCAGATCATTGGGAGAAATTGCCTTCTTTTTTGTGCACCCGAGGGGTGCAGGCCTTAGACAGGCCTTAGTTTAAAGTTCAATGCAAAAGACAGGACCTTTCACAAGGCTGCACTGAAGGTGTCAGCCTGGATTTTAGTCTCAAGTTTGCGGAATGGGGTTTGACTCAGACAAGGAAGGGCTACCTACAGAACCACACAGCAGTCACCTCAAACTCAGATTTGTGTAGTTGAGAGCTATTGTATGAATAAGGAGGAACGGAGCGCACCATCATCATTCTCAGCCTGTGTTGTAGCAGACAAACAAACCGATCCCAGATGGGCTGGTGTGCAGTTATTGTAAATCATTCCTGCATGATCACTGCTGCTGTTTTGTTGAGCTGCAGACTTGCACTCAGGTGGTGCTTTCTACCGCAGAACATCTTGACCGCAGTTTCAGATTAATGGAACGCCCTACTCCGTAACGACCAGCTTCAGAATGATAAGAGGTGCATCTCTTCCCTCCTTGTCTGAACTCTCGGAAACCTGCATTAATATAGACTTTATTGTGTCCTCATTACAGCTCACAGTGCTTTGTAGCCAAAAAAGCATTTCTGACGTGCAGGCACTGTTGAACAACAAGGCAGCAGGCAATTTGTACCTAGTACAGCCCCACATACTGAAAATGAGATCATGGTCCAGTTATCAATTTTTACTGACACTGGTCAAAAGAGAAAACAAAACTTGTTGCCTCCTATAGGTTGCGCTATCAATCATTTCAATGGTTATCAGAACAGACTGCACTGCGAGAATAACCAACTCGAGTCACTTAGTGGCACTGTGCACAACTCGCTGAAGGAGGATGATCTGCTAGCAAAACAAAAGGAATGACATTATCCAAGTGTTACACAAAATATTTTAGTGTACTGAAATGAAAATCGCTTATTGTCACAAGTAGGCTTCAATGAAGTTACTGTGAAAAGCCCCTAGTCGCCACATTCCGGCGCCTGTTCGGGAGACTGGTACGGGAATTGAACCGTGCTGCTGGCCTGCTTGGTCTGCTTTAAAAGCCAGCTATTTAGCCCTGTGCTAAACCAGCCCATATTAGGATCATATTAGGTCTAATCGGTAAAACCGGGAGACGTTTTACTGGATTACAGGCACAAAATCTATGCACATTATGGCTGGAAATACTCAGGCCTGTAACGCATGCTAATGTTTCACATTAGTGACGCAGAAGCAGGGAAAGGAGGAGAGGGGAGAACAAAAGGAAATAGTTGTTCTTCCAGCCCCTGGCTGCTCCACCCCAACCCACCCCCCTTCCTTGCATATATACTTGTTTAAAACCCATTAAACATCTTTAACATTTTCCAGTTTTTAATAGTCAGTGACTGACATATTCACGGTTTCTTTCTGCAGATATGGAGTGTTTTCAGTATTTTCTGTGTATAGTCCATTATATTTTTGAGAAATATAAATACATAGAAACTCAAAGACAGCATGAAATCGAGATAGCGACCGCAAGTGAGCAGCAAATTCATGGAACACCCAGGACATAGCCTCCTGTTTCTTGATCAGTTGCAAGAGGTTGAATCTTCTGTCATCCCAATCCTGCAGACTCAAATTCTCCTAAAACCTTTTGAGTTATTACTCTCTCTGCCTTCAACTGGTCTCCCTCGGTGATGACGGCCTCACACTCCGTCTAAAATCCATCACTTCCTCCTGGTTGGGAAGGGTGCTCTTTCCAAGAGCTGGTGCAGACTCGATGGGCCGAATGGCCTCCTTCTGCACTGCAAATTCTATATAAATTTTTTTTTTTTTAAATTCTTGCTCCAAGACTGTCCTACAAGCCATTCTTCCAAATGTAAAATTACAATTTGGAAGTTATTTTTTCCCCCAATGTTTGCAGCTATGCGTCAGTCATGAGCGACACGGTAGGACAGTGAATAGCACAGTTGCTTCACAGCTCCAGGGTCCCAGGTTCGATTCCCGGCCTCGGGTCACTGTCTGTGCGGAGTCTGCACGTTCACCCAGTGTCTGTGTGGGTTTCCTCTGGGTGCTCCGGCTCCCTCCCACAGTCCAAAGATGTGCAAGTTAGGTTGATCCAAGAGCTGGTGCAGAATCGATGGGCCGAATGGCCTCCTTCTGTACTGTAAATTCTATGCCAATTTATTCAGTGGATCATTGCAGCGTGACAGGATGCAAGTCATTCTGCACACGAAGTCCAACCAACACGCCTGATTCAACAAAACGTCCCACTGGTATATCTAAAAAAAATTCTCAACACCTACACTTCTTGCCAAGCAACACTGAATTTATACACATTTATTGGAAGATACAAAAATCTCTGCCAAATCACGAATTAAACTGCATTAAAGGGTAATTCATGGCTTTCAAACAAGTCAATTTGACAGTTGTTTTTCCAAAATTCAGACTTGTTTCCATCTATTCCCTTTTAACTTCTAAGTAGAAGTCCTTCAACTTTCAGACAGATCATGTCCATGTTAAATTGGAAAAGGAAATGGAAATGTAAATATTTAAAAGTTGCAGAGAGTGAGCACGTGTGGTTGGTGCAAGATGGTAATGTTCAACTGAATTCTCCGCCAGATCACTCGATGTTCAAAATTTTCTGCAAATACATTTAGCAACGTACTTGCAGCAATTCCAGCTACAGCTCTTCAGCGAACAACTCAACCGGACAATCAATTTGCACATTCCACAAAACCCCTTTTGCTGCTAAGGGCTAAGCTTTCTATTATTGTAGCTGGGATCCTCTTCGAACATTTTAAAATTATGCTGCATTTGACAGTCCAATGAACACAAAACATTACAAATAAGCAATTTTTGAGAAATATAAATACATAGAAACATGGATAGAAAATAGGAGCAGGACGAGGCCATTCAGCCCTTCGAGCATGCTCCGCCAGTCATTATGATCATGGCTGATCATCAACTTCAATACCTTGATCCCACCTTCCCCCCCCATATCCCTTGCTTCCTTTAGCCCCAAGAGCTAATCTAATTCCTTCCTGAAATTACACAACGTTTTGGCCTCAACTACTTTGTGATAGTGAATTCCAGATTCACCACTCTCTGGGTGAAGAAGTTTCTCCTCAGCTCAGTCTTAAAAGGTTTACCCCTTACCCTCAAACTATGACCCCTACTTCACGACTCCCCCACCATCAGGAACATTCTTTCTGAATCTACCCAGTCTAATCCTGTTAGAACTTTATACGTTTCTACGAGATCCCCTCTCACTCTTCCAAACTCCAACGAATATAATCCTAACCGGTTTAGTCTCATCTGACAGACCTGCCATCCCAGGAATCATTCCTTTGCTGCACTCCTTCCAGAGCAAGAACATCCTTCCTCAGAAAAGGACACCAAAACTGAACACAATACTCCAGGTGTGGCCTCACCAATGCCCGATACAATTGCAGTAAAATATCCCTATTCCTATACTCAAATGCTCTCGCCATGAAGGCCAACCTACCATTTGCCTTCTTTACCGGAATGCTTACTTTCAGCGACCGATGCACGAGGACACCAAGGTCTCGCTGAATATCCACCTCTCTCAATTTACACACATTCAAATAATAATCTGCCTTCCTATTTTTTCTAGCTTTCTATCCATCTCAAAACATTATCCGCAATCCCTCTGCTATGCGAGACCTTTTTGAAAGCCTTCTGAAAGTCTAAATAAACTACATCCACTGGTTCTCCCTAGTCAACTCAACGAGTCACATCTTCAAAGAATTCCAGCAGATTTGTTAAGCATATAGTGGCAAAGGGCGCAGTGGTTAGCACTGCTGCCTCACAGCACTGACTCGGGTTCGATGCCAGCCCTGGGTAACTGTCCGTGTGGAATTGGCACATTTTCCGCGTGTCTGCGTAGGTCCCACTCCCACAACCCAAAAACGTGCCTGGTAGCCGAATTGCCCCTTAATTGGAATTTTTTTTAATTTTTTTTTTAATATAATTTATTTTTTTTAAACTAGAGTACCCAATTCATTTTTTCCAATTAGGGGGCAGTTTAGCGTGGCCAATCCACCTACCCTGCACATAAGAACATAATAAGAACATAAGAACTAGGAGCAGGAGTAGGCCATCTGGCCCCTCGAGCCTGCTCCACCATTCAATGAGATCATGGCTGATCTTTTGTGGACTCAGCTCCACTTTCCGGCCCGAACACCATAACCCTTAATCCCTTTATTCTTCAAATAACTATCTATCTTTATCTTAAAAACATTTAATGAAGGAGCCTCTACTGCTTCACTGGGCAAGGAATTCCATAGATTCACAACCCTTTGGGTGAAGAAGTTTCTCCTAAACTCAGTCCTAAATCTACTTCCCCTTATTTTGAGGCTATGCCCCCGAGTTCACCCGCTTTCACTCGCCAGTGGAAACAACCAGCCCGCATCTATCCTATCTATTCCCTTCATAATCTTATATGTTTCTATAAGATCCCCCCTCACCCTTCTAAATTCCAACGAGTACAGTCCCAATCTACTCAACCTCTCCTCGTAATCCAACCCCTTCAGCTCTGGGATTAACCTAGTGAATCTCCTCTGCACACCCTCCAGTGCCAGGTACGTCCTTTCTCAAGTAAGGAGACCAAAACTGAACACAATACTCCAGGTGTGGCCTCACTAACACCTTATACAATTGCAACAGAACCTCCCTAGTCTTAAACTCCATCCCTCTAGCAATGAAGGACAAAATTCCATTTGCCTTCTTAATCACCTGTTGCACCTATAAACCAACTTTTTGCGACTCATGCACTAGCACACCCAGGTCTCTCTGCACAGCAGCATGTTTTAATATTTTATCATTTAAATAATAATCCCTTTTGCTGTTAGTCCTACCAAAATGGATAACCTCACATTTGTCCACATTGTATTCCATCTGCCAGACCCTAGCCCATTCACTTAGCCTATCCAAATCCCTCTGCAGACTTCCAGTATCCTCTGCACTTTTTGCTTTACCACTTATCTTAGTGTCGTCTGCAAACTTGGACACATTGCCCTTGGTCCCCAACTCCAAATCATCTATGTAAATTGTGAACAGTTGTGGGCCCAACACTGATCCCTGAGGGACACCACTAGCTACTGATTGCCAACCAGAGAAACACCCATTAATCCCCACTCTTTGCTTTCTATTAATTAACCAATCCTCTATCCATGCTACTACTTTCCCCTTAATGCCATGCATCTTTATCTTATGCAACAACCTTTTGTGTGGCACCTTGTCAAAGGCTTTCTGGAAATCCAGATATACCACATCCATTGGCTCCCCGTTATCTACCGCACTGTTAATGTCCTCAAAAAATTCCACTAAATTAGTGAGGCACGACCTGCCCTTGATGAACCCAAGCTGCGTCTGCCCAATGGGACAATTTCCATCTAGATGCCTCGCTTTTTCTTCCTTGATGATAGATTCCAGTATCTTCCCTACTACCAAAGTTAAGCTCACTGGCCTATAATTACCCGCTTTCTGCCTACCTCCTTTTTTAAAACAGTGGTGTCACGTTTGCTAATTTCCAATCCGCCGGGACCACCCCAGAGTCTAGTGAATTTTGGTAAATTATCACTAGTGCATTTGCAATTTCCCTAGCCATCTCTTTTAGCACTCTGGGATGCATTCCATCAGGTCCAGGAGACTTGTCTACCTTTAGCCCCATTAGCTTGCCCATCACTACCTCCTTGGTGATATCAATCCTCTCAAGGTCCTCACCTGTCATAGCCTCATTTCCATCAGTCACTGGCATGTTATTTGTGTCTTCCACTGTGAAGACTGACCCAAAAAACCTGTTCAGTTCCTCAGCCATTTCCTCATCTCCCATTATTAAATCTCCCTTCTAAAGGACCAATATTTACCTTAGCCACTCTTTTTTGTTTTATGTATTTGTAGAAACTTTTACTATCTGTTTTTATATTCTGAGCAAGTTTACTCTCATAATCTATCTTACTCTTCTTTATAGCTTTTTTAGTAGCTTTCTGTTGCCCCCTAAAGATTTCCCAGTCCTCTAGTCTCCCACTGATCTTTGCTACTTTGTATGTTTTTTCCTTCAATTTGATTATTAATCCCTTATTTCCTTAGATATCCACGGTCGATTTTCCCTCTTTTTACCGTCCTTCCTTTTTGTTGGCATAAACCTTTGCTGAGCACTGAAAAATCACTTGGAAGGTTCTCCACTGTTCCTCAACTGTTTCACTATAAAGTCTTTGCTCCCAGTCTACCTTAGCTAGTTCTTCTCTCATCCCATTGTAATCCCCTTTGTTTAAGCACAAAACACTAGTGCTTGATTTTACCTTCTGACCCTCCATCTGTATTTTAAATTCCACCATATTGTGATCGTTCCTTCCGAGAGGATCCCTAACTATGAGTTCCTGAATCAATCCTGTCTCATTACACAGGACCAGATCTAGGACCGCTTGTTCCCTCGTAGGTTCCATTACATACTGTTCTAGGAAACTATCGCGGATACATTCTATAAACTCTTCCTCAAGGCTGCCTTGACCGACCTGGTTAAAGCAATCAACATGTAGATTAAAATCCCCCATGATAACTGCTGTACCATTTCTACATGCATCTGTTATTTCTTTGTTTATTGCCTGCCCCACCATAATGTTACTATTTGGTGGCCTATAGATTACTCCTATCAGTGACTTTTTCGCCTTACTATTCCTGATTTCCACCCAAATGGATTCAACCTTATCCTCCATAGCACCGATGTCATCCCTTACTGTTGCCCGGATGTCATCCTTAAGTAACAGAGTTACACCACCTCCCTTACCATCCACTCTGTCCTTCCGAAAAGTTTGATACCCTCGGATATTTAACTCCCAGTCGTGACCATCCTTTAACCATGTTTCAGTAATGGCCACTAAATCATAGTCATTCACGATGATTTGCGCCATCAACTAATTTACCTTATTCCGAATACTACAAGCATTCAGGTAAAGTACACTTATGTTGGCTTTTTTAACCTCTGTTCTGAATCTTAACACCTCGATAAGTAACCTCTCCTAAGTTATATTTCCTCTTAACCTTTCTCCTAATTTTCCTTGTCGTTGAACCCATATCTTTGGGTTGTGGGGGCGAAACCCACGCAGACACGGGGAGAATGTGCAAACTCCACACGGACGGTGACCCAGAGCCGGGATCGCACCTGGGACCTCGGTACCGTGAGGCAGCAGTGCTAACCACTGCGTCACCGTGCTGCCCCCCCTTGGTGTTTCTTAACTTGACCCATACAGATTCTACATCATCTGTGCAAATATCCTTCCTCAGTATAGTACCAATATCTTCTTTAATCAACGATGCAACTCCGCCGCCTTTTCCTTTATCTGTCCTCCCTAAAAACAGAACAGCCTTCAATGTTTAGTTCCCCTCCTTGGTCACCTTGGAGCCATGTCTCCGTAATCCCAACTATATGATATACATTTACATCTATCTGCACAACTAATTCAGCCATTTTATTTCAAATGCTCCACGCGTTCAGGTACAAAACCTCAAGGTTAATCTTTTTTTTTTTTAAACTTTAGAGTACCCAATTATTTTCTTCCAATTAAGGGACACTTTGGCATGGCCAATCCACCGAACCTGCACATCTTTGGGTTGCGCGGGTGAAACCCACGCAGACACGGGGAGAATGTGCAAACTCCACACAGTGACCCAGGGCCAAGATCAAACCCGGGTCCTCAGCGCTGTAGACAGCAGTGCTAACCACTGTGTCACCATGCCGCCCTAAGGTTAGTCCTTGTAACATTCCTTATCCCGTCCCTACTTTTTTTTTTTATAAATAGTGTCATTATTTGACACAGGCCCTTGATTTCTCTGCACCTTTCATTTTTTTTAATATAAATTTAGTGTACCCAATACATTTTTTCCAATTAAGGGTCAATTTAGCGTGGCCAATCCACCTAACCTGAACATTTTTGGGTTGTGGGGGCGAAACCCACGCAGACACGGGGAGAATGTGCAAACTCCACACAGACAGTGACCCAGAGCCGGGATTGAACCTGGGACCTCGGCGCCATTGAGAACCCAAAGATGTGCAGCAGGGCTAACCCACTGCGCCACCGTGCTGCCCCTCTGCACCTTTCATGACCTCAGGCCATCCCAGTTGAGTTGAGGCACAGCAAGGTCACACCAGGAATTATGAAATGATTCTAGTTGAGGGATAAATATAGGTCAGGCCACTGGGAAGAACATACGGAAATTAAGTAGGCCATTTGGTCACCCAAACCTGTTACACCTTTGGATAAGATCATGACTGATCCATCTGTGTTTCAAGTTCTATATTCCCATCCATCCCAATAAAAATAAAAAAATGAAAATCGCTTATTGTCACAAGTAGGCTTCAAATGAAGTTACTATGAAAAGCCCCTAGTCGCCACATTCCGGCACCTGCTCGGGGAGGCTGGTACGGGAATTGAACCGTGCTGCTGGCCTGCCCTGGGCTGCTCTCAAAGCCAGCGATTTAGCCCTGTGCTAAACCAGCTTTCAAAGCCAGCGATTTAGCCCTGTGCTATGCCAGCCCCAATAACCTGGCACAGTGGTTAGCTCTGCTGTCTCTCAGCGCCAGGAACCCGGGTTTGATTTTGGCCTTGGGTGACTGTGTGTGTTTGCACTTTCTCCAGTGTCTGTTTTGCGGGTGCTCCGGTTTCCTCCCACAGTTCAAAGATGTGCAGGTTAGGGGGATTGGCCATGCTAAATTGCCCTTAGTGTCCAAAAATGTTAGATGGGGTTACTTGGTTTCTGGGGGTACGGTGGAGGTGTGGGCTTTGTGTAGAGTGCTCTTTCCAAGGGCCAGTGCAGACTCGATGGGCCGAATGGCCACCTTCTGCATTGTAAATTCTATGATTCAATGATTGGTGCAGACTCGATGGGCCAAATAGCCTCCTTCTGTACTGTAGAGATTCTAACCTTTGATTACCGTGCCTAACATGAATCTTACTTTGTATTGAGTCTGCATGGGTCTCACTCCACAGCCCATACCTTAAAAAAGTTCATTTTGGAGGAAGTCTGAACATGAAGTGATGGCCCCACCACCTCCACCGCCTTCTGAGGCTCAGTTCCAAAGTCATACAACCCTCAGAACAAAATTCTCTTAATCTCTGTCCTAAAAGGTGTATCCTAATTTTAAAACAGTGCCTCCTAGCTCTGGATTCACCCACAAGACACAACATCCTTTTATCGAGTCTAGATCATTTAAGATCTTATATACTTCAATCAAGTCATCCCTCACTCTTCTGTACCCCAGTGGAAACAAGCCCAGCCTGCCCAACCTTTCCTCATAAGCTCTTTCCAGTAAACCTACTCTGAACCACCTCAATGCATTAACATACTTCCTTAACTAAAGAGACCAAATCTGCGCACAATATTCAAATGAGCGGTCTCACCAATTCCCTGCATAACTAAAGCATAACATCCTTACTTTTATGTTGAATTCCTCTCATAATAAAAAAAAGCATTTCCTTAGCCTTAATTACTTGTTGTGCCTGCATATGAAAACTCCTCGATTCCTCTGCACCCCAGAATTCTGCAGCCATCCTCCATTCAAGCAATATTCTGCTCGTTATTCTTTCTACCGAAGTGAACATTTGGCATTTTTGCCACACCATTCTCCATCTGCCAAATTTTTGCCCATTCTCCCAACCTACCTATATCCGTCTGCAACCTAAAGTCGTCTTTACAACACACTTCCCTACCGATCTTTGTGTCATCTGCAAGCTTAGCTTCTGTGCTTTCACTCCCCTCATCCAAGTCATTGATATAAATTGCAAAAGGTTGAGGTCCCAACACAGACCCTCCTCTGCTCTTCAAAATATTCACCTCAGATAAGGCAGACCTCAGTTTAGCATCACGCCCAGAAGACAGCATCTCTGACAGTACAACACTCCCTCGGAACTGCACCAAAATGTCATTCTCTCAGTGGAAATACCTTGTCCAAGAAACTGAGCAAGGTACACAAGAATGCTGGCCTAATAGGTCAAGCTAGGTTCTTAAGTAAGTACCAAAATCCCAGACGTTAACAACGGTTTTAATGTTAAATATTTATATTCATAAACTTTGCAATATGCATATTTTTTAAAAAATGTAGAATATCCAATTCTTTTTTTCCCAATTAAGGGGCAATTTAGCATGGCCAATTTCACCTATCCTGCACATCTTTTTGGGTTGTGGGGGGTGACACAGCATAAGCTAAGTAGCTGCCCTAAAACTCCAAAACCTAAAAGTACCGTCACACTGGAACCACTCGGGTGGGCCACCTTTTTGAAGCGCTGCTCAGCATTTCGCTGCAAACTTGTGGCTGGCTTGGTCCTTTTCCAACCTTTTTGTTATTGAACTGGAGTCACCCAGAGCCTCACTGAGTAAGGACTACACATTCCCTTCCCCAAAGTTAGCAAATTGTTTTTTTCCCCCAAAAGATAGTTCATCAGAATCACGGTCACTTTGGAATGGCAGGCAAACAGGGTAAACCTAGCACGGTGGCCACTAGTGGCTGCGTGAAAACAGTTGCGACTTCAACCATGATGCTTCACATGGCTGAAAAACTGGAGCATTTACATGTGTCACAGACATAGATTGATGCAAATGGGAGCAGGAGGAGAACCATGCTCTCTTGCACCGCATTAGTTGTCAAAAGCTTACCAAATGCTTTTGTAGTTTCTACCAATTTCATTGTGAATGTTTGGCCTTTCGGTAACTCCTTCAGCATCTTGGCCACTTCATAATGTCGACAACCCACCACGTCCTGACCATTGATCGATTCGATGTGATCGCCAATGAGGATTACTTTAACTCGGTCGATGATGCTGTTATCTTTAATGCGCTGGAAAAGGAGAGAGAGAGAGAGAGAGAGAGAGTTAGTGTACGCTCAAACAGTTAGGGAAAAGCAGCAAGGACTTGCTTCCAAGGATCTACACCAAAAACACAGCTATGGGGGTGCTGACAGACCCAATATACCTGCTACATTTTTGCTATTACTTAATGGGTAAATACAACACCGAGATCATCTGTGCTCCTCCAACGAAAGCCGCTTGCGTAACTCCAATCTCCATCACTCCACCAAGTTGTTGTCGTCAATAAGGATGCATTGTTTTAAGTTGGAATAATTCTCTGTAAAATCTTCTCGCTAGAAGACACCATGGTGGTCGATCATTAATGATGTTAAAATTCTGTCTGATGCCTCAGTTGACGGAAGTACTGCCCAGTGTACCGTATTTTCTTTCTGAACATTTGAGGTCAAGGCAGGGCCACATTTAATACCTTCTCTCCTGCTTCACTTCTGCAGCTCGTCCAAACAGATTCCCTCCCTCACTCGCTGCTCTGCCCAACATAGATTCAGTTTCAGGAGGAGCAAGGGTGGAAGGGAAGTAATCTGTAATTGGAGGAGCTGGAACAGCAAGGATGGGAGACAAAGAATTTGAGATTGGAGGAGCAACACCTCACAGATTCTGTCTCTCCCAGCTCGCTGCACCTCCAATCAAACTCTGTATTGTTTCTCCACTCTCGCAGATGCCTGCAATTATTCAGCCCAGGATAATGGAGGAGCCAGAGGAAAAATAATATTGAATGCCTTTCTTGAAGTTTTCACTTGGCCTCGTTTATCAGGGGCGACATTATAGAATCATAGAATTTTAAGTGCAGGAGGCCATTTGGCCCATCGGGTCTGCACCGGACCTTGGAAAGAGCACCCTACTTAAAGCTCACGCCTCCACCCTATCCCCGTAACCCCACCTCACCTTTTAGACACAAAGGGGCAATTTAATATGGCCAATCCACCTAACTTGCACATCTTTGGACTGTGGGAGGAAACCAGAGCACCCGGAGGAAACCCACAGAGACACGGGGAGAAAATGCAAACTCCACAGTCACCCGAGGCCAGAATTGGACCTGGGTACCTGGAGCTGTGATGCAGCAGTGTTAACCATGCCACCCTTGACATTGCAAGGGTGGATTTGCCCACTGACCCTGGAGGGGTATAGGAGGCTATTCCAGCAATTGGGGCATGGGCAACATCAGGCACGGCCACCAATAGTGGAGCAATTGAAATTGGATATGAACAAGAGGCCAGAATTAGAGGAGCACAGATATCTCCAAGAGTTGTGGTGCTGGAAGAGATCAGAGAGATAAGTGAGGGATTTGAAAACAACACAGGACTTTGTGCATGCTAAACAGAAGCAGCATGCAACAGACAGAGCAACCAGTGAATCAAATAAAAGAACTGTAGCCCAGTTGTGAATGGTAGTGGATAATTAAAACAAACTGGAGGCGGTGGCTCCAAAAACATCCTCAATAATGAGGGAGTGCAGTGCATCAGTGAAGCATTTGCAACCATCTTCAACCAGAAGTGTTGAACGGATGATCCCCCTCAGCCTGCTCCCGAGGTCCCATCATAGATGGTAGGCTTCAATCAATTCAGTTCAATCCACAGGATATCAAAAAATGGCTGAAGACATTGGATACAGCATCATTCTCACAAGGTGGCACGGCAGAGCAGTGGTTAGCATTGCTGTCTCACGGCACGAGGACCCGGGTTCGATCCTGGCCCTGGGTCACTGTCCGTATGGAGTTTGAACATTCTCCCAGTGTATCACCCCCACAACCAAACCAAAGATGTGCCGGCTAGGTGGATTGGCCACACTAAAATGCTACACTCTTATTCAAAAAAGGGTGTAAAGATGAACCCAACAATTACAGGCAGGTCAGTTTAACGTCAGTGGTGGGGAAACCTCCAGAAACAATCACTCCGAACAAAATTAATAGTCGCTTGCGCAAATGTGCATTATTAAGAAAAGCCAGCATGGATTCATCAAGCAAGCAGGCTAAGTGGATTGGCCACACTAAATTGCCCCTTAATTGGAAAAAATAATTAGCTATTCCACACTCCTCACAGTCATCAGCAAAGTAATGCAAAGTGTCATTGACAGCGTAATTAAACAGCAGTTACTTAGCAACAATCTGCCCACTGATGCTCTGTTTGTGCTGTCAAGCTTTGGTCCAAATATAGACAAAAGAGCCAAAATGAGTGACTGCCCTAGACATTTGGTGTGTGGAATCAAGCAGCCCAAGCAAAATTGAAGTTGAAGTCTAAATTGGGGTTCCAGTACATGTACGTGAATGCATGGAGCATGGTAAATAAGACAGTCAAGTTACAGATGCAGATTGCCATGTGAAAATACAATATTGTGGCTATAACAGAGACTGGTTCAATGTAGGGAAGGGTTGGGTATTAAATATTCCAGGATAGAAGGTGTTCATGAAAGAAGAAGGGTTGTCAGTATTAAGGAGAACATTAACGTGTTGAAGAAAGAGGATGTCCCAGAGGGATCAAAGTTACTTGGCTAGAGCGAAGGAACAAAAAAAAGGTGCAATTGCATTGCTCAGTATAGTCCACAGGCCATCAGCCAAATGGGCAAGATGTAGAGGAACAGATTTGAAAGGAAATTACAGAGGTGCGGGAATTATAATGGTTCTATTGAAAGGCTTTAATTATCTGAAGAGAGATTCGGACAGTCGTGGTGTAAAGGGCCAAGATGGGCACGGGTTCCTGGAGTCTGTTCAGGAAAAGTTTCTACAGCAGCATGTTTCCACTCCGACGAGAAAGGAGGCATTTCCAGACCTGGTTCTTGGGAATGAGATGGGCCAATTGGACCAAGTGTCAGTAGGAGAATGTTTATGGGACAGTGTCACCGATTTAGGTTGGTAGGTTATGGAAATGGACAAGGAACAATCCAGATTAAGAATAATTCACAGAGGGAAAGCCAATTTCAGTGGGGGGGAAACATGGTTGAGGTAAACATGAGAGAGCGAGAGCAGAAATTGTGGAGGCACGAGCCAAAATTCTCCCATCTTCCTTATACTCAAGGGTAGTGCCAGAGGACATGAGAAATGCAAATGCTACACTCTTAGTCAAAAAAGGGTGTAAAGATGAACCCAACAACTACAGGCAGGTCAGTTTAACGTCAGTGGTGGGGAAACCTCCAGAAACAATCATTCCGAACAAAATTAATGGTCACTTACGCAAATGTGCATTATTAAGAAAAGCCAACATGGATTCATCAAGCAAGCCGGAGGACAGGAAGAAATTTAAAATTCAGCAAAGGAGGACAAAAGGTTTAATACGGAAGGGGAAAATAGAATGAGAGAGTAAGCTTGCAGAAAACAAAAACTGACTGCAAAAGCTTCTATAGATATGTGACGAGAAAAAGACTGGTGAAGATAAATGTAGGTCCCTTAGTTAGAATCAGGTGAATTCATAATGGGCAACAAAGAGATGGCAGACCAGTTGAACAATTACTTTGGGTTGGTCTTCACTGAGGAGGACACAAATAACCTTCCGGAAATTCTAGGAGACAGAAGGACTAGCATGAAGGAGGAATGGAAGGAAATCCTCAATAGTCAGGGAATTATATTGGGAAATTGATGGGATTAAAACTCCCCAGGGTCCCCAGGGCCTGATGCTCGGCATCCCAGAGTATTTAAGGAAGTGGCCCTAGAATAGTGGATGCATTGGTGATCCTTTTCCTGCATTCTCCAGACTCTGGACGAGTTCCAATGAATTGGAGGGTAGCTAATGTAACCCCATTTTTTAAAAAAGGAGGCAGAAAAAACGGGGAATTATAGACCGGTTAGCCTGACATCAGTGTTGGGGAAAATGTTGGAGTCAATTATAAGGATGAAATAACTGACCATTTGGAAGGTGGGGACAGGATCGGTCCAAGTCAGCATGGATTCACAAGGGAAATCATAGAGTGGAGAATATGTTGTGTATCTGGACTTGCAAAAGTTTTTGACAAAGGCCCACACAAGAGATTAGTGAGCAAAGTTAAAGCTCATGGTATTGGGGGTAATGTATTGACATGGATAAAGAACTGGTTGGCAGGCAGGAAGCAGAAAGTGCGATTAAACGGGTCCTTTTCAGAGCGGCAGGCAGTGACTAGTGGGGTACTGCAGGGTTCAGTGCTTGGACCCCAGCGGTTCACAATATACATTAATGATTTGGACAAAGGAATTGCATGCAATATCTCCAAATTTGCAGATGACACTAAGCTGAGTGGCAGTGTGTGCTTTGAGGAGGATTCAAAGAGGCTGCAGGGTGACTTCGACAGGCTGGCAGAGTGGGCGAATACAATATAATATGGGCAAATGTGAGGTTATCCACTTCAGTGGCAAAAACAGGAAGGTTGATTATCTGAATGGTGGCAGTTTAGGAAAAGGGAAGTGCAACGTGACCTGGGTGTCATGGTGGAACAGTTGCTGAAGGCTGGCATACAGGTACAGCAAGTGGTGAGGAAAGCTAATGGCATACTGGCCTTCATGGTGAGAGGACTCGAATATAGGAGTTGGGGTGTCTTGCTGCAGTTATACAGAGCCTTGGTGAGGCCTCACCTTGACTGTTACGTGTAGTTTTGGTCTCCCAGTTTGAGGAAGGACATTCTTGCTATTGAGGGTGTTCAGCGAAGGTTCACCAGGCTAATTCCCGGGATGACGGGACTGACATATGAAGAAAGACTGGGTCGACTGGTCTTGTACTCAGTGCAGTTTAGAATAATGAGAGGGGATCTCATCGAAACATATAAAATCCAGATGGGACTGGACAGGCCAGGTGCAGGTTGAATGTGCCCGATGTTGGGGACGTTCAGAACTAAGGGTCAGAGCCTGAGAATAAGGGATAAGCCATTCAGGACTGAGATGAGAAAGAACTTCTTCTCTCAGAGAGTTGCAAACTTGTGAAATTTTCTACCACAGAAAGCTGTTGGGGCCAGTTTGTTGGATATATTCAAGGGGGAACGGGATGTGGCCCTTGCAGCTAAAGAGAGAAAGGGGTATTGAATGGTGGTGCAGGCTCGAAGGGCCGAATGGCCTACTCCTGCACCTATTTTCAATGAAAATTGCATTTAACGAACTTGGGAGATTTTTTTTTCTTTAAATTTCGAGCACCCAATTATTTTTTTTCCAATTAAGGGGCAATTTAGCGTGGCCAATCCACCTAACCTGCACATCTTTGGGTTGTGGTGCTCAGACCCACGCAGACACGGGGAGAATGTACAAACTCCACATGGACAGTTACCCAGGGCTGGGAACGAACCCGGGTCCTCACCACCATGCTGATCAGGATCCTAACCCACCCTATTACTTATGTTCATATGGATTCTGTTTTTTTGCACCTTGTCATTTGGCATGCTTTTTAACGAACATATCTGGAGCACTAATGGAGAGAGATAGTTGTACAATAATCTGTAACTAGTCTCTTATTGCCACTAGATGGCAATGCAGTACATATTTACACCGATATCACGGTGTGGTGGACCCCGACAGACACAATAATGAAATATTTAATAAACCTGCATTCAGGCTTTACTTTGGGAGGAGCGCAAAACAAGAATGCCTTCTTCCTATTTAGCTCTGTTTAACCACGCCAACAGTGCCCAACCAAGCAATGTAGCTTCATGTCCGACCCTTCCCATGTCAATAAAGATTATGGAAAAATGGGGGAGGATGGCGCAAGTGGGCATACAGATGGAATGCTGCCTTCCAAATGATTTGGCTTTTAACTGAAGAGACATGAAGAAGTGTGACAGTTTCAGGGTGGTTAGGAGGCTGTATTGATACATAAACAACATGGGCATGGGATGCCCTGGAAGATGACATGTCAAAAGGAATATGTATTAGTGTGTTAGGAAAGTAACATGCACAGGAGTGTTAGACGGCCTTTGGCAGTTCCGTAAATGACTTCACCTAAAGGATTTTATTGATGGATACCGCGTGGTGTGTAAAACTGAAGTCATTGACGGGGTCAGGAAAGGAACATTAGATAATGTAGAAGCAGAACAGGGTTGTGAAGGAACAACCTGGAAAATGGTTGTCAAAAAGAGAGATCTCTAAATTCACAGACCTGCCTTGCAGTGATTGCACTGGTAACATGTTGATTCTTCAGTGCTGTTTGTGAAGTACATATTTGTCAATTACTTATCATATGCTTAATAAATCTGTGAATATCTACCTGGATGACAGTGCACTTTCGAAGTTACTCTGCAACTAACTACATGCATCCCCAGACATCCTAATCCATTCTACGACTCAACCAAGTAGCAAAATTGTTCCAACCAAAACACACAAAAAAGGTCATTACTCAGGGCAAACACAGAGCAATAATGATTTCCTTCCCGTTGCCAACATTGTGCAGAGTGTTTATTCTGTCAACAATAGCCTCCTGGCTGGCGTTTTTTTTTTAAACTTTGTCGACTGCCTTTGGAAACGCACACACCCACACCCAACCCTTCTGACACTTCCCTTCCGTCGGAAACCAACATTTAATTCCCAGTCACTTAAGTTTGTAGCTGGGTGCTGTTTTTTATTAAATTTAGAGCATCTCCTTAGCACTTTGAAAAAGTATTTTACATCTAACCCAAAGACCAGTCTTTTAATTTCAGGTTTTATCATGGAATATTATAACACTGGGGTCGCCATTCAGCCCACCGTGCCTGCGGCACTTCTGAGAATGAACTATCCAGTTGGTCTCCCTTGCTCTTTCCCTGTAGCCTTGGTAACCATATCTTTTTCAAGCATGTGTCTAATTCCCTTCTTAAAGTCACTATTGAATCTGCTCCCACTACACTTTCAGGCAGTGCATTCCCGATTATGATAATCCACTACGTTTAAAAAAACATTCTCGTCTCCACTCTGGTTTCTTTGCTTTAGTTGGTCTCCTCTTTTAACACACAATCCCAACCTTCTGTTGGCTTAAATTTCTGAAATGCAGTTGTTAGAAAAGTGAATGTGTAATCCAAGTTCCACTTCAGACAGCTAAATCCAGATAACATTCTAGTCTAGGGCATCATGCAACAAAAACGGCTCGACAGCCAACCAAGAATGACACTGCCATGCATTGGGTTACCATCATTAAGCTAAATAAAGTTTGCTGATATTTGCACAAGTACAAAGCACACGAACAATCTTCCCAAGATCGTAACGTTTATATAGCACTGTCACCTCAGGCTGGATACGGAGGCAAATAGGCAAAAATGTAAACCTTTTGAGAGGTGAAGTGGGCTTTTACTCTCATGTTCTTTACCCTGTCACTACCAGCATGACAGAATCTGCAGCTCAAACTTGTAACAAAAATTTTTTTTTTTTTTAAATAAAAAGACCTTTTTTTTCTCCAAATAATTTATGGGATGTGGGCATCATTGACTCGGCCAGTATTTACTGCCCATCCCTAATGGCCCTTAAATTGGTGGTACGGTGCCTCCTTCAACTGTAGCAGTCCATGTAGCCGGGCACAGTGTTGTGAGGGTAGGAATTCCAGGATTTTGACTCAGCGACAGTGAAGGAATGACAGGCGATATATTTCCAAGTCAGGACGGTGTATAACTTGGAGGGGAACCTCCAGGTTGTGGTGTCCCCATATGCCTGTTGTCTTTCTCAATGATAGCGGTCATGGGGTTGGAATGTGCTGTCAAAGGAACCTTTGTGATTTACTGCAGTGCATCTTGTAGACGGTACACACGGCTGCCACTGTTCATTGGTGGTGGAGAGGGTGAATGCTTGCAGATGGGGTGCCAATGAAATGAGCTTTGTCCTGGATGATGTCGAGCTTCTTGAGTGTTGTTGGAGCTACACTTATCCAGACAAGTGTAGAGCAATCCATCACGCTCCTGACTTGTGCCTTGTAGATGGCAGTCAGGCATTCGGGAGCTGGGGGTATAATTTACTCACCACTGGATTCCGAGCCTCTGACCTGCTCTTGCAGTACTTAAATAGGTGGCCCAGTTCAGTTTCTGGTCAATGGTATCTCGCAGGGTGTTGATAGTAGGGGATTTAGGACGGTAATGCCATTGAAGGTCAAGGGGCAATGGTTAGATTCTCTCTCGTTGGTGATGATTATTGCCCGGCATATATGCACCACAAATGCTACTTGCACTTGTCAGCCCAAGCCTGGAAATTATCCAGGTATTGCTGAATTTGGACATGCTTCAGAATCTGAGTTACCGCAAAGGTGCAGTCATCAGCAAACATCCCCACTCCTGACCTTATGATCCCAGCTCTGGGTCACTGACTGTGGAGTTTGCACATTCCCCCAGTGTTTGCATGAGTTTCGCCCATACAACCCAAAGATGTGCAGGGTAGGTGGATTGGCCACGCTGTATTGCCCCTTAATTGGAAAAGAAATAATAGGGTACTCTAAATTTTTTTTTAAATTGATGAAAGGGAGGTCATTGATGAAGCAGCTCAAGATGGTTGGGCCGAGGACACTGCCCCGAGGAACTCCTGCAGTGAGGTCCTGGGCTGAGATGATTGATCATCAAACCATTCATATTTAAATACGATTCTCTGAATATGGGTATCACCAGCAAGGCTAGAACCGATTGCCCATCCCTCGTCGGTCTTGAGGTGGTGTAATGGACCGTCTTCTGGAACCGCTTCATTCTGTGTGAGGGTACTGCTGTTAGAATCCCTCAGTGCAGAAGTAGGACATTTGGCCCATCAAGTCTGTACCAACCTTCTGAAAGAGCACTCTACCTAGACCCACTCCCTCACCCCATCGCCGTAATCCCACACATTGATCATGGCCAATCCACCTGACCTGCACATCTTTGGACTGTGGGAGGAAACCGGAGCACCCGGAGGAAACCCACGCAGACTCCCACGTGAACATGCAAACTCCACACAGCCAGTCACACAAGACCTGAATCGAATCCCGGTCCCTGGCGCTCAAAGAAGCAGTGCTAACCACTGTGCTAAGTTCCCGGATTTTACCCAGCAACCATGAAGTAACAGCGATATACATCCAAGCCAGGATGGTGTGCAATGTGCAGATGGTGGCGCTCCCACCTTCCTTTCAAAGGTCACACCATTATTCACCAATAATGCAAGATTAAAATTAAAGACCAATTACCCTGCTGACAACAGCAGATGTTCCATTTGCTTTATCGGGCGAAGAAAAAGCCCACCCCCACAGAGAAAAAAACTGCAAGAATTTTGCAATATTACTGTTCCAAACCCGACTGCCACTTTCTCAGATATAGAACTGAAACCTACTTTAATGAAAGCAAATCCTGCTCCGTTGTCAGTTATAGTCAATCCCAGAGCATCTTCTGCTTTAAATACGTCTACTTCTTTCTTCAGGCCCTTTGTGTGTGCAAAAATAAAATCTTCCAGGCCAATCTGTCCCCCGAGGAGCTTGTCCATGTCAATTCTGTGAGTATTCAATGTGCAGAACAGAATCTGTGGAGGAAAAAAAACATTCATTGTGAATATAGAAAGACAGGGATCCTATCTTACAGGATGACACTGGTCACTCGTGAGCTGAATATTTCCAGCATTGGGGTCATATAATAAATCCCAACCCATTCAGCCTTTTCAACTCTTGAACGGATCCTAATTCCTTTACTCCACCATTGCCGACGGTGCTTTTAGCTATCCAGCTGGCAAGCTACGGAATTACCTTTATTTTAAATCCCATCCTTAAAGTTACAAAGACAATGCACAGAGTGGACTGGCAAACCCTTAATTCATCTCAATGCTGCTCCAAAAAACAATTCAAATTCCAACCAATTAATTAATGGTCTCCAGAAGGGAGATATACAAGATCCAAGATGACCAGAAAAGGCATCACACCTCATCTTGGGCTTGATCTTGACCAAAAGGCCGTTAAGAGATTAGAATTCCCTCGCTTAATTCCATTTTTAAGCAGCCTCTTATAGCCTATTTTATAACCAAGATTTTGGTCAGGTGTTGTCGTACCTCCTTCTATGGCTTGGTGTCAGTTTTGTCTGATGACACATGTGGGAGTGGTTTTACTTTGTTAAAAATGTTATTGTACAGGAGGCCATTTTGCCCATCATGACCATATAAGCTCTCAGCAAAATCAACTCATTTAACCTCACTGCCCTGCCTTTACCCCGTCGCCCAGAAATTGTTTTTGCCTTATTAGATAATCATCTAATTCTTTTTTTTTTTTTGAATGCCTCGATTGAGGCTGCCTCCACCACACCCTCAGGCAGTGCATTCCAGGTTGGAAAGACTCACTGGATAGAAAAACTCATGTTGCCGTTGTTTTTCTTGCCAATCATCTTAAATTAGTCTCTTCTGGTTCCTGATCTTTGGTATAGGTCACTGAACTGGTAAACCACAAACCTAAAGCAATCCTCTGAGGTTCTAGGTTTGAATCTCACCACGGTTAAGATAAAAAAAATCATCCTGTGGAAGGCGTGTGTGAGCTGAAAGATTTGGGGGAGATAGTGCCATAGTGGTATTGACACCAGACTATAATCTAGAGACTATGGGTGATGCTCTGGGGCCAGGGTGCAAACCCCAACACAGATGACAAAATTTGAATCCAATAAAAGTCTGCCAATGGGAACTGTTTCTCCATCTTATCTTGTCCAGCCCTCATGTTTTGAACACCTCCATCAAATCTCTTTGGCACGGTGGTACAGTGGTTAACACTGCTGCCTCACAGCGCCAAGGACCCGGCTTCGATCCCAGACCACTGTCCATGTGGAGTTTGCACATTCTCCCCATGTCTGCGTGGTTCTCACCCGTACAACCCAAAAAGATGTGCAGGTGGAATGGCCACACTAAATTGCTCCTTAATTGGGAAAAGAAAAAATTGATAAAAGAGAGAAAAAAAAATATTTTCTGCACTCTTTTTAGCTTCATCACATTCTTCTTAAAAGTGTGATGCCCACAAATGTGATGCCCCAATACTCCAGCTGAGGTCAAACCAGTACTTTTTTTTATAAAAAAAAGAATAGAATTTCATACATCACTTACATACAAATTAGGAGTTCACCAATCTGCCATTCAAGATGATCATGGCTGACCCGACTCTGGCCTCAACTCCACATTCCTGCTTTGCTTCCACACGCTAGGCCGCTATTTATAAAATCCACAATCTCGTATGCTTTATTTATTACCTTCACAACTTCAATTGCCACCTGCAATGATTTTACACATCAACCTCCAGGTCCCTCTGCTCCTGTCCCCCCTTTTTACAATTGCACCCTTTATATTGCCTCTCTTCGTTCTTCCTTTTAAAATGACTCCGTCCAAATTTGTTTTTGTATCTGACCAGAACAGTGGAGGAATTTAGGATAGTGATCAGCGAGTGGCACTTTTGCCTCATGAATGCGGAGTTCAAATGCATTTGAACACACAAAATGAGGCTGACCATCCAGTATGAGGAAGTGTCTGTTCAGAGTCCTATCTAATGTTAGCACTGGACAGGAAGATCCCAGAATGGAACACTAGCTCAAAAGAATTATAGAATGTGGAGGAACAGAGTTCCAGGACCGTTAATTAGATTTCACAAAATAATAACAGTTAACAATCATGAAAAAGTTGGATGATACAATATACCTTCACTCCCCCTTAGTTTAACAATTACACACAGGTTTGAGGATTAACATAGATTGCGAAGTACATCTTAATCTACAACGGTCTTATTAACAGTCCCTTTTAAGCACATAAGATGACTGTGTCAAATACATAAACTCTGCTCTGAACCCAAGTTAGTGTCTCCTCAGAATCCCCCCAGATGATGGACACGAGCGTTTTCAAATTCTACTCCCAAAACACACTTTAAAATATATCTCATTATAATGCTTTCCCTTAGTGGTTTGCAATCCAAAATCCAGACCAGATTTTGCAAACGGTACTGTTTAAACAAAACCTTCGCTCCACTTTTAACACTAAATCCAGTCCAGGATTGTACCCCTTTAGGATTTGACTGCTGTGCACCATCACCACGACAAAGTAATGCAAATGTTTCTAGTAACTAATGCATTGCAGTTACATTTGCCTGATGCTTTGGTAATTCTATCGAATTAAATTAACAATGAGCTGATTTGGATCCCAGATTTGGACACCTTCATATTTTGTTTTATTTTGTTTTTCCTGGGATGTAGGTTCACTGGCTAGGCCAGTATTTGTCACCTAGCCCTAAATGACCTTGAACTGTATGGCTTGATAGGCCATTTAAGAATTAACCATGTTGCTGTCGGTTTGGAGTCTAACATGGCCCTGAAACTCAAGGGACAGGTTAAACGGTAAATCTGGCCTGTGCCGTAATTGAAATCCTAGAAGCTTGCACTGAACATAATTAACCGAGACACATGCGCTGATCACTGCTGGCAATTGTGATACACTACTTAGAAATATAACGCCCCACCAATCTCATGGTTCATAATGCAAAAGGGAGGCTGTGGCAGAGTGGTATTGTCACTGGACTAGCAATCCAGAGACCCCAGGTAATGCTCTGGGGACCTGGATTCAAATCCCACCAGGGCAAATGGGGAAGTTTGAGTTCAACAAAAACCTGGAATTTTAAAAAAGCCCAATTATGACCATGAAACCATTGTCGATTGCAGAAGGAAGTCTGTTGTCCTTACCTGGTCTGGCCTGTGTGTGACTCCAGCAATGTGGTTGACTCGGAGACGCCCTCAGGGATGGGCAATAAATGCAACATCCTGTCTTTCATGTAATTCTTTTTTAAAGCTGTTTCCTTGCTTTCATTAATTTTGACAAGTTCCAGCATTTCCTTTAATGTCAGGGATATTATCCTTTTCCTTCATGAAGAAGGGAAGTAGCAATTCAACAAATCTGATATTTCCTTATTTTCAGTTACCAGTATCTTTTTTTTTAATAAAAAGAGCATACATTACAATCGACTTCCTCCAAAGGCAGTCCAAAAAAATTGTGTTAATCTTCATATCTCTCCACAATTTTAACTTTGCATATTGTACTAGATAGAGCCCCCAGTCCTCTGTATCTACACTATTCTCTGCACTCTTAACTTCTTTTCTTTCAGTTTTATATTATCTCATCTCTTTAGTCAACCTTGGGCTATATTATTTAGTGTACAAAGCTCTCTCCCCTTCGGCGTATATACTGGTCCCACATTAAACCAAATGCTTTTTTCCAACACATTCCACTATTTGCATATTTAACCCATTCCCGTTTACGGTTGTCTGTTGCAGCGTCACACAATTCAAGTTAACCTGGAAACTGCAAATACAAAAGCAGGATGCTCAGAGAAACACACTCAGGTCAGACATCATCAGTGGAACAAGGAAAAGATTTACGGCCTTCTGTCTAAAAGGCTCTGGGACAAATCCTTACCATAATCTTCTAATATGGGAGGCTTCAGTTAGGGAAAAGGTGTAATTCGACCCTCGGGCTAGGTTTAATTATCCATGATAACTTCATTGATGATGAGGCCCTTGTTCACATGTGAACAGAAATTCTGGCGGGGGATGAAGAGAGGGTCAATGAGAGCTGACCTGTCAGCAGAGTCCAAGGGATCAACAGTGAGGGGGAAAGTTGGATTGTTTTTTCTTAAGAGTCAGATTTGTCAGGTGTATGGAGGTACAGCGAAAAGCATTGTTCTGTGTACAGCCCAGGCAGATCATTCCATTCATGAAAAACGTAGGACATATGATAAATACACAATGTAAATACATAGACATTGGGTTAAGCATATGGAGTGTAGTGTTACAACAGTAAAAACGCACAGAGAGATCAGTTCAGTCCATAAGAGGGTCATTCAGGAGCTAGGTAACAGTGGAGAAGCAGTTTTTAAAATCTGTTAGTGCATGTTCTCAGACTTTTGTATCTTCTGCCCGATGGAAGAAGTTGAGAGAGCGAATAACTCAAGATAGATGGGAGGGGTCTTTGATTATGCTGCCCGTTTTCCCAAAGCAGCGGAAGGTGTAGACAGAGTCAATGGATGGGAGGAGGGTTTGTGTAATGGTCTGGGCTGTGTTCACGACTCTGAAGTTTCTTATGGTCTAAGGTCGAGCAGTTGTTATACCAAGCTGTGATGCAGCCAGATCGGATGCTTTCTTCAGTGCACCTGTAAAAGATGGTAAAAGTCCGTGTGGACATGTCGAATTTCCTTAGTTTCCTGAGCAAGTACAGGCGCTGTTGTGCTTTCTTGGTCATTGGGTGTACCAGGACAGATTGTTGGTGATGCGCACACCTCGGAATTTGAAGCTGTCACCCATCTCCATCCTGACATCATTGATGCAGACAGGGGTGTGTACAATACTTTACTAACTTTGCTTCCTCAAGTCAATGACCAGCTCCTTTGTTTTACTGACATTGAGAGGGAGATATTTTTGTCATTGCACCCTGCCAATAAGTTTTCTTCCTCCTGTACTCTCGACTCATCGTTGTTTGAGATCCACTACGGCCATTTCAATAACAAACTTGTAGATGGAGCCGAATCTTGCCACAGTCATGTATGTATTTGGAGGAGTGGGGGCTAAGTATGCAGCATGGAGCAGGTGTCGTTGTTTATCCTTACTGATTGGAGTCTATGGGTCAGGAAGCTGAGGATCCAGTTGCAGAGGGAGGAGCCAAGTCCTAAGTTTTGGAGTTTGGATATGAGCTTGGTTGGGATTATGTTGTTGAAGGCAGAGCTGTAGTCAATGAATAGGAGTCTAACGTAGGGGTCCTTGTTGTCGAGATACTCCAGGGATGCATGTACAGCAAGGGAGATCATGTCTGCAGTGGACCGGTTGTGGCAGAATGCGAATTGCAGTGGATCAAGGCATTCTAGAAGTATGGAGTTGATGTGCCTCATGACCAATCTCTCAAAGCACTTCATAATGCTAGATGTCAAGGCCACTGGACGGTAGTTGTTGAGGCACATTGCCTGGTTCTTCTTCGACACCGGTATGATAGTAGTCTTCTCGAAACAGGTGGGAACCTTGGAACGGAGCAGGGAGAAGTTGAATACGTCTGCGAACACACCCGCCAGTTAGTCCGCACAGGATCCAAGTGCATGACCAGGGACTCCGTCAGGGCTGGTTTCTTTCTGTGGGTTCAATTTCAAGGCAGCCGATCTGATTTCTGAGACTGTTGACTGTAGGTATGGGTGTGTCCGAGGCTGCTGGGGCAGTTGACAACTGTTTGTTGGATTCCTGCTCGAAACAAGCATAGAAAGCATTGTGCTCATCCGGGAGGAGTGTGCTGTTGCCGGAGATTCTACTCCGCTTTGCATGTAGCCCATTATATTGTTTAAGCCTTGCCATAACCGATAAGAGTCCGTGTCGTTCATCTGACTTGAGCTTAGTCTGGTATTGTGTCTCTTGGTGTCCCTGATTGCTTTGCAGAGGTCGGACCTAGATTTTTTGTATAGGTCAGGGTCACCCGTCTTGAACGCCTCAGACCTGGACTTCAGTATTGTAGCCATCTAAGGTGGCCACCTGCAAAGGACCATGGGAATTATAGCCAACCCAGGACTCAGACAGGTACACATCCTATGTGTATCTAAAACACAGGTAACCAGACCTGATCGAAACCCCCGCTTCTTTGCATTTTAATGGTCCATTTTCCCAGGACAATAGAACTCCAATCAAGCAACCAGTACAGCCAGAGACTGATGGGTGCCACTCCCCTTACTCAGAAAGCACAATTGCCAAGGTCAATGACCGCTGAGGACCCACCTAGACACCTAGGCACCCACCCCTTTATTGGCCGAAATCGAAGACAGTGATCAGAGCCCTGTCGAACTATTGGGTCCAAGGTTAAGGACCGCCCCAAAGAGCGCAAAATCCCAGACGGATAAAAGAGGACACAGCGGTGTGTTCGGTCTCTTTTGGATCTGGCCTGTGCCAGCTCAATTGCAGCAGGAACAGCCAGCTAAGTTCAAGACCAACGATCGCTCCCTGACAGATGAGCCCAGCAGAGACAGAGCCACTTTCTTCGAACCAGCCAAGTGAAATCCAGGTAAATGCCTTCTCCATTTGCACAGTGCCGGTCGCGCTGACGTTAAGTATAGGTTATTATACTTAATAACCTGATAGGTGTAGTTTAACTCGTAGTAGATATTGTGTTTGCATGTTGAGACAACTCTTGTGTATGTAAATAAACCAGAGATAATTGAACTAACTAACTGGTTGTGTGGTCATTTGATCGATATAAGGGAAGGCTTGTGGTTCACGGAGATAAATAGAAATACCCACAGTATTGGTGAAGCTGTTGGGACCGAAACAGAGCAACTGTAGGGAGTGGATCTCCTGGTTAAACCATGGTTTCCGGTTGGGGTGCGCACATACCATCTTCTTTGACACATATTCTTCGGCAAATAAACTTATGAAGTCTGTGACAGTGGTGGCTCATTCTTACAGTTTGCCTCTCTTCATTCTTCCTTTCAAAATGAGTTCTTGAATATGGACAGTCCACTGATTCCAACAGTAGTTTAGGAGCTCTTCCGTTGCCTTGGACCAGCATTGCTTGAATTCCTCAACCGGATTCTCCCGCTTAAGTTTCTGATTATGTGCTGGGAGAACGAGCACCGCCTTGTGGTCTGATTTTCCAGTGCAGTCAGGGTATGATCAGCCGGTGCCCTTGATGCTGGTGTAGCAGTGGTCAAGGATGTTGGGGCCCCTGGTGGGACAGGAGATGTGTTGGTGGGATTTTGGTCATACACTCTTGAGGTTGGCCTGGTTGAAGTCTCCGGCCACGGTGAACAAGGCCTCCGGGTAGAAAGGAGATTGTCAAGATTATCACCCAGGGGCACAGTGGGCAGGATGCTAAACAAGAGAAGAGGGTGGGGCAGTTGATTTGTTACTCGTAATAAGGTAACGCCAAATACTGAGAGGCATTGAGGGATGCTGTGCACTTACTTACAAATATGTCAAATCTGGATCAGGACAGTAGGAAAGGTGAGGTACACTGAAGGGTTGAGGGAGGATTAGGGATAGTAGAGTATCTGAGTGGGGAAAAGTGAAATAATGACGATAAAAAAACTAGGAGAGAGAGAGAAGAAAAGTGCAAATTGTGTAATGGGCCCCAGTCTGCAACAACAACAAAAAGTGCACCTAAATGATGCAGAAAACTTGTTCTAAAGCCTAATTTTACCAGAATCATTTTATATACAAATGCTGAACACACAGCAAACAAGTCCATTTCACTTCCGGTGTCTTCATATGGTGCACCTTTGCTGGTGGTTGAAGAGATTAATCCTCGAGAGGCAGGTTCTGCCACAAGTGCCGCACATGGAGATACACACTGTCATTGTGGATTATTGTTTGTGGTATTAACACCTGTTGCCAAGCCACCCGTCATTGTGGTGGTGCAGTCCAGCCCACAGGTGGCGTCACCATTTTCCTCTGTCATCCGCCAGTGACTCCCAAGTACAATATTGACACTTGCAAATACCCGGGAAGGAGTTCCGGTTGCGGCGATGCTCAGCTAAGCCGCACGTTTCGGTGGCTCCAGCTCTGACGGACTTTCGGGCTCTTTTTGAGAGCCCCAACGGGAAATTTTCACGACAAAACCCGGTGTGGGGTGAAGCAACAGGGAGTCCCCCCCCCCCCCCCCCCCGCCACCCCCCACCCCGCCCCCCCCACCCCCCACCCCCACCCCCCACCCCGTGTGAAAGAAAAAGATCGGCGGCGGTGGCCAGATCACGGAGGATCCTCGAGGGCAGCGGCAGAGGAAAGAAAGAAACAAGATGGCGTCGGCGGGAGCCCAGGCGACATGGGGACCGGACCAGGATAAATTTCTCAGACGGTGTGTGGAGGTGTTAAAAAAAGGAGGTGCTGGCCCCGATGTTACAGGCAATCGAGGGGCTTAAAGAGACACAAAAGGCCCAGGCGATAGAGCTCCGTGTGGTGGAGCAGAAGGTAACTGATAACGAGGATGAGATCCTGGGCCTAGCGGTCAAAATGCAGACGCACGTTGCGCTTCATAAGAAGTGCATCGAAAGAATTGAAGTCCTGGAAAATAGATCAAGGAGAAAGAACCTCCGGATCCTGGGTCTCCCCGAGGGAATGGAAGGAGCTGACGGTGGGGCTTATGCGAGCACAATGCTATATTCGCTAATGGGAGCTGAGGCCCCCTGGGGACCCTTGGAAGTGGAAGGGGCCCACCGGGTCCCTGCGAGGAGACCAAAGGCCGGAGAACCACCAAGGGCGATGGTCGTGCGATTTCACCGCTTCAACGACAGAGAGGTTGTTTTGAGCTGGGCCAAGAAGGTACGAAGTAGCAGATGGGAGAATGCGGTGATACGAGTGTATCAGGACTGGAGCGCGGAGGTGGCGAGAAGGAGGGTGAATTTCAATCGAGCCAAGGAGGTGCTGCAAAAGAAGAAAGTTAAGTTTGGGATGTTGCAGCCGGCGCGATCATGGGTCACGTACCAGGATAGACATTACTATTTTGAAACGTCGGAAGAAGCATTCATCCAAAAAGAGAAACTGGACCAGAACTGAGGGACTGATGTTGGAGGGGAAACGACAATGTTGATGTATAGAGATGTAAATTGGGGAAAGGGAGGTTCACTGTATCGGGACGGTCTTTGATAGGGGGGAAACTGAGAAATGTGGGCGCCGGTGGGGGGGAAAAGAGACACAGGCAGGGGATGGGGAATGGGAACGGGGCTGTAAGGGGAGCTGCGCCATAGGGGGTGGGATGGTTCGAGGAAAGCGCGGGGGGGGGGGGGGGGGTCCCGCGCCAGAGAGATGGCGGCGGGAAGATAGGCGCAAGGAGGATGGGAGTTCCACACCGGGGGGGGGGGGGGGGAGCAAGGAGAGAGCGGGAGAAGCCGGGGTCAGTTGAAGTCAGCTGACATTCGGAAGCAATATGGGGGGAGTAACCATGCTAGATGGGGATCTAGCGCGGGGGGGTGGGGGTGGGGGGGGCACAACTGGGTTGCTGCTGCTGAGACCGAAAGGGAGCTGGTAAGAGAAAAGGTGGTCGGGGCAGGAATGCGCCGCCTGGGGGACGGGTGGGTGCGCGGGACCGGGACGTGGGACTGGCCCAGCGAGGGTGATGGCTAGTCGACAGGGGAGGGGGGGCGGGCAGCCCCCCAGTCCGGCTGATCACGTGGAACATGAGAGGCCTAAATGGGCCGATTAAGAGGGCCCGAGTGTTCGCACACTTAAAAGGACTGAAGGCAGACATGGCCATGCTTCAAGAGACGCATCTGAAGGTGGCGGACCAGGTTAGGTTAAGGAAAGGATGGGCGGGACAGGTGTTCCACTCAGGGCTGGACGCAAAGAATAGAGGGGTGGCCATATTGGTGGGGAAACAGGTGTCGTTCGAGGCTAGGAACATTGCAGCGGACAGCGATGGCAGATATGTGATGGTGAGTGGCAGACTGCAGGGAATGGTGGTCGTGCTGGTCAATGTATATGCCCCGAACTGGGATAATGCGGGATTTATGAAGTGGATGCTGGGACGTATCCCAGACCTGGAGGTAGGAAACATGGTAATGGGGGGGGGGGGGGGGGGGGGGAAGAGGAGGACTTCAACACCGTGCTAGACCCAGGGTTAGATTGATCTAGATCCAGGACCGGAAGAAGGCCGGCAGCGGCCAAGGTGCTTAGGGAGTTTATGGACCAAATGGGGGGAGTGGATCCGTGGGGATTTGCTAAGCCGCTGGCCAAAGAGGTCTCCTTTTTCTCCCATGTCCATAAGGTATACTCCCGGATAGACTTCTTCATTTTGGGAAGGTCACTGATTGAGGGTGGAAGGAACGGAGTACTCGGCCATAGCTGTTTCAGACCATGCCCCACATTGGGTGGATCTGGAACTAGGAGAGGAGAGGGAACAGTGCCCACTCTGGCGACTGGATGTGGGATTATTGGCAGATGAGGGAGTCTGCGGAAGGGTGCGGGGATGTATCGAAAGGTACCTGGAGGCCAATGATGATGGGGAGGTCCGAGTGGGGGTAGTATGGGAAATGCTGAAGGCGGTGGTCAGGGGCGAGTTGATCTCCATCAGGGCTCACAAGGGGAAAACAGAGGCCAAAGAGAGGGAAAGATTCCTGGGGGAGATTTTGAGTGTGGATAAAAGATATGCGGAGGCCCCGGACGAAGGGCTATATAGGGAGAGGCGAAGACTCCAGACAGAGTTTGACCTGCTGACCACAGGGAAGGCAGAGGCACAGTGGAGGAAGGCACAGGGGATGAGATATGAATATGGGGAAAAGGCGAGTCGCCTGTTGGCCCACCAGCTTCGTAAGAGGACAGCGGCGAGGAAATAGGGGGAGTTAGGGATGAAACGGGAACTACGGTGCGGAGAGCAGGGAAGGTAAATGAGGTGTTTAAGACCTTTATGAGAGGTTATATAGGTCCCAACCCCCGGAGGGAAAAGAGGGGATGCAGCAGCTTCTGGACCAATTAAGGTTCCCGAGGATGGAGGAGCAAGAGGTGGCAGGCCTGGGGGCGCCAATTGGGGTGGACGAGGTGACCAAAGGGCTGGGGAACATGCAGGCAGGGAAGGCCCCGGGGCCTGATGGGTTCCCGGTGGAATTTTACAGGAAATACGTGGACTTGTTGGCCCCACTGCTGGTAAGACCTTTTAACGAGGCCAGAGAAGGGGGGACTCTACCCCCGACAATGTCGGAGACGACGCTATCACTAATCCTGAAGCGAGATAAAGATCCTCTGCAATGCAGGTCTTATAGGCCTATCTCGCTCCTGAATGTGGACGCCAAGTTGTTGGCAAAAGTGCTGACAATGAGGATAGAGGATTGTGTCCCGGGGGTTGTGCACGAGGATCAGACGGGGTTCGTAAAGGGGAGACAATTGAATGTCAACGTGCGACGGCTATTGGGGGTGATAATGATGCCCCCAGCAGAGGGGGAGGCGGAGATAGTGGCGGCAATGGATGCAGAGAAGGCATTTGATAGGGTAGAGTGGGAGTATTTATGGGAGGTGCTGAGGAGGTTTGGGTTCGGGGAGAGGTTTGTCAGCTGGGTTAGACTCCTCTATGGGGCCCCAATGGCAAGTGTAGTCACAAATCGGCAAAGATCGGAATATTTTCGACTACATAGGGGAACAAGACAGGGGTGCCCTCTGTCCCCATTGGCAATTGAACCACTGGCCATAGCGCTGAGAGACTCCAGGGAATGGTGAGGGGTGGTTAGAGGGGGACAGGAACACCGAGTGTTACTCTACGCAGATGACCTACTGCTGTATGTGGCAGATCCAGTGGGGGGGATGACAGAGGTTATGCAGATATTGAGGGAGTTTGGAGATTTCTCGGGATATAGGCTTAACATGGGAAAGAGTGAGCTTCTCGTAATAACCCTGGGGACCAGAGTAGAGGGATAGATTGCCTGCCGCTAAGGAGAGTGGAAAGAAACTTCCGATATCTGGGGATTCAGATAGCCAGGAGCTGGGGAACCTTACACAAGCTCAATCTGACTCGGCTGGTGGAACAAATGGAAGAGGATTTCAAAAGGTGGGATATGCTGCCGCTGTCACTGGCGGGCAGAGTGCAGGCGATTAAGATGATGGTCCTCCCGAGGTTCCTATTTGTGTTTCAATGTCTCCACATATTGATCATTAAGGCCTTTTTCAAGAAAATAGATAGGAGCATCATGAGCTTCGTGTGGGCAGGGAAGGCCCCGAGGGTAAGGAGGGGGTTCCTGCAACATAGCAGGGACAGAGGGGGACTGGCGTTCCCAAATTTGGGCGACTATTACTGGGATCCGCAAGTGGATGATAGAGGGAGAGGGGGTGGCGTGGAAAAGGCTGGAGATGGCGTCCTGTAAAGGAACGAGCTTAAGAGCACTGGTGACGGCGCCACTACCGCTCTCCCTGAAAAGGTTTACCACGAACCCAGTGGTGGTGGCAACACTACGTTCTGGGTGCAATGGAGGCGACAGAAGGGTGTGTTGGGAGTCTCGGTGTGGTCCCTGATCAGGAACAACCATAGGTTTGCCCCAGGGAGGGTTCCAGAGCTGGCACCGGGCAGGAATTAGGAGAGTGGGAGACTTATTTATAGATGGGACGTTTGCGAGCTTGGGAGCGATAGAGGAAAAGTATGAGCTGCCTCCGGGGAGGTGAGGGCGTTCATGAGACAACAGGTGAGGGAATTTTCGCTGCTCCCGACACAGGGGATCCAGGATAGAGTGCTTGCGGGGGTGTGGGTCGGGGAGGGCAAAGTGTCCGAAATATACCGGGAGATGAGAGAAGAGGGAGAGGAGCTGGTAGAAGAGCTGAAAGGAAAATGGGAAGAGGAGCTCGGGGAGGAGATTGAGGAGGGCTTGTGGGCTGATGCCCTAAGTAGGGTAAATTCCTCTTCCTCGTGTGCCAGGCTTAGCCTGATCCAATTTAAGGTGCTACATAGAGCACATATAACGAGAGCGAGGTTGAGCAGGTTCTTCGGAGTGGAGGACAGGTGCAGGAGGTGCAGGGGAAGCCCGGCGAACCACACACATGTTTTGGCCATGTCCAGCACTGGAGGAGTATTGGAGGGGAGTGGCAAGAGTGATCTCGAAGGTGGTGAAGATCCGGGTCAAGCCAGGCTGGGGGTTAGCTATATTTGGGGTAGCGGATGAGCCGGGAGTGCAGGAGGCGAAAGAGGCCGATATTGTGGCCTTTGCGTCCCTGGTAGCCCGGCGAAGGATTTTACTCATGTGGAAGGAAGCGAAACTCCCCGGCGTGGAGGCCTGTATAAACGATATGGCAGGGTTCATAAAACTGGAACGGATGAAGTTTGCGCTGAGAGGATCGGCTCAGGAGTTCTCCAGGCGGCGGCAACCATCCCTCGACTACCTAGCGGAACGTTAGGGGGAAAATAGATAGCCAGCAGCCCAGAAGGGGGGGGTAAATTGCTTTTGTTCTAGATGGGGTGGAGGGGAGCACTATTTAGTGTTATTTTGTTAGTTCACTATTTTATTTAAACAATGTTATCTATTAGTTATCATGTTACCGTTTTTGTTGATTTGTAAGGAGGAAAAATTGTTTGAAAACTTTAATAAAATATATATTTTTTTAAAAGTAAATACCCGGGAAGCGGAACTTGGTGTGTCCCGTTATGCAGTGTTATTAAGAGACATGACAACACGATAGGCATCTATAGAAAGGGAATCCTGAATTACAGTCAGAGGTTCCATGGAGGGATAACATTGATGTAAATAAGGCACAGAGCTTTGACAGACAGTTGCAGCAATTCAAGTCTCGGAACTATTTGAAGGGTGGAATATCAAAAGAGTGACTGATGTAGGTATCCCCATAGGAACAAAAGGTGTGCAGAATTTCCTTCACAGCAGAATGATGGTCAAGTTGGGGTGTCACCATAAAATTTAGTAAAGGCACAAAAATGCACTTATATTTATGTGAAATATAGAACATAGAAAAATACAGCACAGAACAGGCCCTTCGGCCCACGATGTTGTGCCGAACCTTTGTCCTAGATTAAACATAGAATTTACAGTGCAGAAGGAGGCCACTCAGCCCATCGAGTCCGCACCGGCTCCCGGAAAGAGCACCCCACCCAAGGCCAACACCGCCACCCTAACCCCACAACCCAGCAACCCCACCCAACACTAAGGGCAATTTATCATGGCCAATCCACCTAACCTGCACATCTTTGGACTGTGGGAGGAAACCGGAGCACCCGGAGGAAACCCACGCACACACGGGAAGGATGTGCAGACTCCGCACAGACAGTGACGCAAGCCGGAATCGAATCTAGGACCCTGGAGCTGTGAAGCAATTGCGCTATCCACAATGCTACCGTGCTGCCCTTAAGAACAAATTAATCTACACTATATCATTCTACCGTAACCGTACCTATCCAATAGCTGCTTGAAGGTCCCTAATGTTTCTGACTCAACTACTTCCACAGGCAGTGCATTCCATGCCCCCACTACTCTCTGGGTAAACAACCTACCTCTGACATCCCCCCTATATCTTCCACCATTCACCTTAAATTTATGTCCCCTTGTAATGGTTTGTTCCACCCGGGGGAAAAGTCTCTGACTGTCTACTCTATCTATTCCCCTGATCATCTTATAAACCTCTATCAAGTCGCCCCTCATCCTTCTCCGTTCTAATGAGAAAAGGCCTAGTACACTCAACCTTTCCTCGTAAAACCTACTCTCTATTCCAGGCAACATCCTGGTAAATCTCCTTTGCACCTTTTCCAAAGCTTCCACACCCTTCCTAAAATGAGGCGACCAGAACTGTACACAGTACTCTAAATGTAGCCTTATCAAGGTTTTGTACAGCTGCATCATCACCAGCTCTGCATCCTATCTATGTCTCTTTGCAACTGACAACAGCCCTCCTCACTATCCACAACTCCACCAATCTTCGTATCGTCTGCAAATTTACTGACCCACCCTTCAACTCCCTCATCCAAGTCATTAATGAAAATCACAAACAGCAGAGGACCCAGAACTGATCCCTGCGTTACGCCACTGGTAATTGGGATCCAGGCTGAATATTTGCCATCCACCATCACTCTGACTTCTATCGGTTAGCCAGTTTGTTATCCAACTGCCCAAATTTCCCACTATCCCATGCCTCCTGACTTTCTGCATTAGCCTACCATGGGGAACCTTATCAAATGCCTTACTAAAATCCATGTACACTACATCCACTGCTTTACCTTCATCCACATGCTTGGTCACCTCCTCAAAGAATTCAATAAGACTTGTAAAGCAAGATCTACCCCTCTCAAGCCCGTGCTGACTATCCCTAATCAAGCAGTGTCTTTCCAGATGCTCAGAAATCCTATCCCTCAATACCCTCTCCATTACTTTGCCAACCACCGAAGTAAGACTAACTGGCCTGTAATTCCCAGGGTTATCCCTATTCCCTTTTTTGAACAGGGGCACGACATTCGCCACTCTCCAATCCCCTGGTACCACCCCTGTTGACAGTGAGGACGATTTCATCCTGAAATCTCTGCAATTTCATCTCTTGCTTCCCACAGAATCCTTGGATATATCCCATCAGGCCCCCGGGGACTTGTCTATCCTCAAGTTTTTCAAAATGCCCAACACATCTTCCTTGCTAACAAGTATTTCCTCGAGCTTACCAGTCTGCTTCACACTGTCCTCTCCAACAATATGGCCCCTCTCATTTGTAAATACTGAAGAAAAGTACTCCTTCAAGACCTCTCCTATCTCTTCAGACTCAATACACAATCTCCTACTACTGTCCTTGATCGGACCTACCCTCGCTCTAGTCATTCTCATATTTCTCACATGTGTAAAAGGCTTGGGGCTTTCCTTGATCCTACCCGCCAAAACATTTTTCATGCCCTCTCTTAGCTCTCCTAATCCCTTTCTTCAGTTCCCTCCTGGCTATCCTGTCTCCCTCCAGCACCCTGTCTGAACCTTGTTTCCTCAGCCTTACACAAGTCTCCTTCTTCCTCTTAACAAGACATTCAACCTCTCTTGTCAACCATGGTTCCCTCACTCGACCATCTCTTCCCTGCCTGACAGGGACATACATATCAAGGACACCTAGTACCTGTTCCTTGAACAAGTTCCACATTTCACTTGTGTCCTTCCCTGACAGCCTATGTTCCCAACTTATTCACTTCAATTCTTGTCTGACATCGTATTTACCCTTCCCCCAATTGTAAACCTTGCCCTGTTGCACGCACCTATCCCTCTCCATTACTAAAGTGAAAGTCACAGAATTGTGGTCACTATCTCCAAAATGCACCCCCACTAACAAATCTATCACTTGCCCTGGTTCATTACCAAGTACCAAATCTAATATGGCCTCCCCTCTGGTCGGACAATCTACATACTGTGTTAGAAAAGCTTCCTGGACACGCTGCACAAACACCACCCCATCCAAACTATTTGATCCAAAGAGTTTCCATTCAATGTTTGGGAAGTTGAAGTCACCCATGACTACTACCCTGTGACTTCTGCGCCTTTCCAAAATCTGTTTCCCAATCTGTTCCTCCACATCTCTGCTACTATTGGGGGGTCTATAGAAAACTCCCAACAAGGTGACTGCTCCTTTCCTATTTCTGACTTCAATCCATACTACCTCAGTAGGCAGATACTCCTCGAACTGCCTTTCTGCAGCTTTTATACTATCTCTAATTAACAATGCCACCCCTCCACCTCTTTTACCACCCTCCCTAATCTTATTGAAACATCTATAACCAGGGACCTCCAGCACCATTTCTGCCCCTCTGCTATCCAAGTTTACTTGATGGCCACCACATCGCAGTCCCAAGTACCGATCCATGCCTTAAGTTCACCCACCTTATCCCTGATGCTTCTTGCGTTGAAGTATACACACTTCAACCCATCTCCGTGCCTGCAAGTACTCTCCTTTGCCAGTGTTCCCTTCCCCACTGCCTCATTACACGCTTTGGCGTCCTGAATATCGGCTACCTTAGTTGCTGGACTACAAATCCGGTTCCCATTCCCCAGCCAAATTAGTTTAAACCCTCCTGAAGAGTACTAGAAAACCTCCCTCCCAGGATATTGGTGCCCCTCTGGTTCAGATGCAACCCGTCCTGCTTGTACAGGTCCCACCTTCCCCAGAATGCAATTATCCAAATACCTGAAGCCCTCCCTCCTACACCATTCCTGCAGCCACGTGTTCAACTGCACTCTCTCCCTATTCCTAGCTTCGCTATCACGTGGCACCGGCAACAAACCAGAGATGACAACTCTGTCTCTCCTGACTTTTAACTTCCAGCCTAACTCCCTAAACTCGATTATTACTTCCACACCCCTTTTCCTACCTACGTCATTGGTACCAATGTGCACCATGACTTCTGGCTGCTCCCCCTCCCCCTTAAGGATCCTGAAGACACGACCCGAGACATCCCTGGCCCTGGCACCCGGGAGGCAAGATACCTTCCGGGAGTCTCGCTCGCGGCCACAGAATCTCCGATCTATTCCCCTAACCATTGAATCTCCTATTACTATTGCTTTTCTATTCTCCCCCCTTCCCTACGGAGCCTCAGAGCCAGACTCATTGCCAGAGATGGCCGCTAGGGCCTTCCCCCAGTAGGTCATCCCCCCCAACAGCATCCAAAACGGTATACTTGTTTTGAAGGGGAACGGTCACGAGGGATCCCTGCACTGTCTGCCTGTTTGTTTTCTTTCCCCTGACTGTAACCCAGCTACTCTTGTCCTGTACCCTGGGTGTGGTTACCTCCCTGTAACGCTTGTCTATTACCCCCTCTGCCTCCCGGATGATCCGAAGTTCATCCAGCTCCAGTTCCCGAACACGGTCTTTGAGGAGCTGGAGTTGGGTGCACTTCCCGCAGGTATAGTCAGCGGGGACATCGGTGGTGTCCCTCACCACCCACATCCTACAGGAGGAGCATGCAACTGGCCTAGCTTCCATCCCCTCTTACCTTACAGAATATAGCTGCCCTGTGGACCAACTGGAACTCCGCCCTCTGACTCTGCTCCCAGTCAGCTGCACTCTCTGTAAACTCCTAGCTCCCTTCTCACTCTTTGCGGAAATGTAGGAAACAAAATGAAAGGAGCACCTTACTCCCTCCTCACCTAACTCCCTCAGTCACCAAACTCTCACTATAGCACACAAATGCACCAAATTCAGCACTCAGTGCAAACTCTTTGCGGAAAGGTAGGAAACAAAATGAAAGGAGCTATATTAATGCAAACAGTAGTAAGATGCCAAATAGAGAAACTTGTAGATGGTCAGAACATGTACCTCAGTGCGAAACCTTTTCCATCAACTTCTCTTGCTGAAGGGGAGGGATACTATTGCTGGAAGGGGGAATTACTTCCATTTCAAGAAGCCATTGTCAGCCTAAAGCACTCAATTCAGGTAACACACAGCCAAGTATAGGGTTTCTGCTTTGTCCCAAAAAGCATACAGCAGCCATTAACCGCATAAACTGTTACCCCACTATAACATCGCTCCATTTCACACACTTGCCATCATGTCAAGTAATGACAAAACGCAGAAAAGTGTGTTGCAAGCTTATTCCTCTCAAGTAGTGCAAGACTGCCTAAACTCCATTTGCCTGTTGCAATAAAAAACTGGGGTTTCCAATCAAATAAATGGATTAAAGCAGAGTTTTTTTAATCCGGACCAGACTCCAAAAAATAAAAAATAATAAAGTGCCCTTGGCCAATATCTGATCTGTGTGCAGTCAACTCCTGGGTCAGGGCAATAACATGGACAGAGCAAATCAGTTTTATTTATTTGCCTCCCATCCCGAATTTCCCTCAAGGCAGTGGTGACCTACCTTCTGGAGTTTCTGCAGTCCATGTGCTGCAAGTATAGCCACAGTGTTGTTAGGGAATTCCAGGATTTTGACCTAACGGGAAGGAAGTGAAGCAATGGTGATCTTGTTCCAAGTCAGGATGGGGTGTGGCTTTGAGGAAAAGTTGCAGGTGGTGGTGTTGCAAACGTCTGCTGCCCTCACCCCTCTCGATTGTAGAGCTTGTGGGGTTTGCCAGGTGCCATCAAAGGAGCCTTGATGAGCTACTGCAGTGCATCTTGCAGATGGTACAAACTGTTGAGTCGATGGTGGAGGAGTGGAGCACTTAAGCTAGTGGATGGGGTATCAATCAGACAGGCTGCTTTTTCTTGGATTGTGTCAAGGCTCTGGTGTCAAAAGTTCAGAGTATTCTGTCACACTCCCAACTTGCACCTTGGAGATGGTGAACAGACTTTGGGGAGTCAGGCGATTAGTTATTCTCCACAGAATTTCCACTCGGAATTGCGCTTTTAATCACTGAATTTATATGGCTGGTCCAGTTGTTTCTCGTGAATGGTGCCTGCCCCCACCCACCCACCCCAATAATGTTGAAACAGTGGGGAATTCAGCCATGTTAATGGCATTGAATGTCAAGAGGAGATGGTTAGGACTTCCGGTTGCGGCGATGCGAAGCTAAGCCGCACGATTCTGCAGCTCCCGCTATTACGGACTTTCGGGCTCTTTTTGAGAGCCCCAACGGGAATAGTTTTGAAGACGATCCATGGGGAAGGGAAGAACGAGGTCCCCCTTCACCTTTTATGGACCGGACCAGAAGTGAAACGGCCAAAAAAGCAGCATTGGAGCAGCGGGAGAAGCGAGGGAAGAAAAGCAAAATGGCGGCGGCCGGGGACAAAGCGGAATGCGGGCCGGAGCTGTTTCGAGGAGCTGCGGAAGGAGATGCTGGCGCCTATGCTGTCGGCGAATGAAGGACTAGGGATGGCCCAGAAGGCCCACGAGGTAAAGATCCAGGAGGTGCAGAAAAGAGTCAGTGAGAATGAGGACAAGATCTTGGGCCTGGCGGTGAGAGTGGAGGAGCACGAGGCGCTGCACAAGAGGTGGGCGGGAAGATTCGAAGACCTGGAGAACAGGTCGAGGAGAAAGAACCTGCGGATCCTGGGTCTCCCTGAAGGAGTGGAGGGGGCCGATGCCAGGGCATATGAGAGCATGATGCTCGAGGCGATGATGGGCACGGAGGCCCCTTCGAGGCCTCTGGAGCTGGATGGGGCACACCGGGTGCTGGCGAGGAGGCCCAAGGCTAACGAGCCGCCAAGGGCGATTGTGGTGAGGTTTCACCGTTTCACAGACAGAGAGAGGGTCTTGAAATGGGCCAAGAAGGAGCGGAGCAGCAGGTGGGACAGTGCGGAGATCCGAATATACCCGGACTGGAGCACAGAGGTTGCAAAGAGAAGAGCGGGTTTCAACCGGGCCAAGGCGGTGTTGCACCGGAAAGGAGTGAGATTCAGAATGCTGCAGCCAGCGCGATTGTGGGTCACATACAAGGATCAGCACCATAACTTCGAAACGCCTGAAGAGGCGTGGACCTTTATTCAAACCGAAAAGTTGGACTCAAACTGAGGGTTTGTGAGGGTGTTTGATGGTTGTTGTATATAGGGTGTTAATCACGCGCAGGAAATGTTACAAGGGCTGGGGGAGAGAGGGGGATGGCGATGGGGGAGAGGAGACAAGGCCGCGACAGGATCTGCGCCAGAGGGGGCGGGCTAGTCTTAGGAACGCGCAGGGTTTTTCCCGCGCTAGGGAAGAAAGGCGGGAGGGGGAACGGAGGAACGCACACTGATTGGGAGATTCCCACACGGGGAGGTCAATGGGATGGCGGGGGAAGCCGGGGTCAGCTGACTTACAGGAGTGATATGGGGGGAGCAAAAAAGCTAGAGCAAAAAAGGGTTGCTGCTGCACTGGCCGAAGGGGAATGGGACACAGAAGAGGTGGTCGGGGCGGGGGTCTCCCGGCTAGGGGACTGGAGGGTGAGGGTGGCGCGGACATGGGACTGGCCTCGAAAAGGAGATGGCTAGTTGGCCCGGGGGGGGGGGGGGGGGGTGGGGCGGTGTCCGGCTGATAACGTGGAATGTGAGGGGCCTGAATGGGCCGGTAGAAGGGCCGAGTGTTCGCACACTTAAAGGGACTGAAGGCAGACGTGGTCATGCTCCAAGAGACACATTTGAAGGTGGCAGACCAGGTCAGGTTAAGAAAGGGATGGGTAGGACAGTATTCCATTCGGGGCTGGACGCGAAGAATAGAGGGGTGGCAATATTGGTGGGGAAGCGGGTGTCATTTGAGGCCAAGAATATCGTAGTGGACAACGGAGGGCTATATGTGATGGTGAGCGGTAAGTTGCAGGGGACGTGGGTGGTATTGGTAAACGTATACGCCCCGAACTGGCATGATGCCAGATTCATGAAGCGCATGTTGGGGCACATTCCAGACCTGGAGGTAGGAGGCCTGATAATGGGTGGGGATTTCAATATGGTGTTGGACCCAGCACTGGATCGGTCCAGATCTAGGACTGGAAAGAGGCCGGCAGCGGCCAAGGTGCTTAGGGGGTTTATGGATCAGATGGGGGGAGTGGACCCGTGGAGGTTTGCCAGGCCGCAGGCCAGGGAATTTTCTTTTTTCTCCCACGTGCACAAAGCCTACTCCCGGATAGATTTTTTTGTTCTGGGCAGGGCGCTGATCCCGAAAGTGAAGGGAACGGAGTATTCGGCCATCGCCATTTCAGATCACGCCCTGCATTGGGTGGAACTGAAGTTGGGAGAGGAGAGGGACCAACGCCCACTGTGGCGGTTGGATGTGGGAATGCTGGCAGATGAGGTGGCGTGTGGGAGGGTGAGGGGGTGCATCGAAAGGTACCTGGAGGTCAATGACAACAGGGAGGTGTGGGTGGGGGTGGTATGGGAGGCGCTGAAGGCGGTGATCAGGGGAGAGCTAATCTCCATTTGGGCTCATAGGGAGAAGACAGAGGGTATGGAAAGGGAGAGGTTAGTGGGGAAGATTTTAAGAGTGGACAGGAGATTCGCAGAGGCCCCTGAGGAGGGATTACTTGGGGAAAGGCGACGTCTCCAGACGGAGTTTGATCTGTTGACCACAGGGAAGGCAGAGGCACAGTGGAGGAAGGCGCAGGGGGCGACCAATGAGTATGGGGAGAAGGTGAGTCGGATGCTGGCACACCAGCTCCGTAAGAGGATGGCAGCAAGGGAAATAGGTGGAATCAAGGATGGAAGGGGAGCCACGGTGCGGAGTGCGACGAAAATAAACGAGGCATTCAAGGCCTTCTCTGAGGAGCTGTACAGATCCCAGCCCCTAGCGGGTGAAGAAGGGATGAGACGATTCCTAGACCAATTGAGATTCCCGAGGGTGGAGGAGCAAGAGGTGGCTGGTTTGGGGGCACCAATTGGGTTGGAGGAGCTGAGCAAGGGTTTGGGGAGTATGCAGGCAGGGAAGGCCCCGGGACCGGCCGGATTCCCGGTGGAGTTCTACAGGAAGTACGTAGACCTGTTGGCCCCGCTACTAGTGAGGACCTTTAATGAGGCAAGGGAGGAAGGGACCCTGCCCCTGACAATGTCGGAGGCGACGATTTCTTTGATCCTAAAGCGGGACAAGGACCCACTGCAATGTGGATCGTACAGGCCGATCTCGCTCCTCAACGTGGATGCTAAGTTGCTGGCAAAAGTGCTGGCTACGAGGATCGAGGGCTGTGTCCCGGGGGTGATTCACGAGAACCAGACGGGATTTGTAAAGGGCAGGCAACTAAACACCAATGTGCGGCGGCTCCTAAACGTGATAATGATGCCATCGGTGGAGGGAGACGTGGAGATAGTGGCAGATATGGACGCGGAGAAGGCCTTTGACCGAGTAGAGTGGGAGTACCTCTGGGAAGTGCTGCGTAGGTTTGGGTTAAGCTCCTTTACAGAGCCCCGGTGGCGAGTGTGGTGACAAATCGGCGGAGGTCGGAGTATTTTCAGCTGTACCGTGCGACGAGGCAAGAAGCATCGGCGAGTGAACCCTTGGCCATATCATTGAGGGAGTCTAGGAAATGGAGGGGGGTGGTCCGAGGGGGAGAAGAGCATTGGGTGTCGCTATATGCAGATGACCTGTTGCTGTACGTAGCGGATCCAGTGGAGGGGATGGTGGAGGTCATGCAGACTCTAAGGGAGTTTAGGGATTTTTCGGGCTATAAGCTCAATGTAGGGAAGAGTGAGCTTTTTGTAGTACAGGCAGGGGACCAAGAAAGGGGGATAGGCGATCTACCGCTGAGGAGGGCGGAGGGGAGCTTTCTGTACCTGGGGATCCAGATAGCCAGGAGTTGGGGGGCCCTACATAAACTGAATCTGACGAGGTTGGTGGAGCAGATGGAGGAGGACTTCAAAAGATGGGACATGTTACCGCTCTCGCTAGCGGGTCGAGTGCAGTCGGTCAAAATGGTGGTCCTTCCGAGGTTTCTCTTTGTGTTTCAGTGCCATCCCATCGTGATCACCAAGGCCTTTTTTAAGAGAGTAGGCAGGAGTATTATGGGGTTTGTGTGGGCGAATAGGCCCCCGAGGGTAAGGAGGGGGTTTCTGGAACGCAGTAGGGACCGAGGAGGGTTGGCGCTGCCGAACCTAGGGAGCTACTCCTGGGCAGCAAATGTGGCGATGATCCGTAAGTGGGTGATGGAGGGAGAGGGGGCGGCATGGAAGAGGTTGGAAATGGCGTCCTGCAAAGGAACGAGCCTGGGGCGCTGGTGACAGCACCGCTGCCGCTCTCGCCGTCAAAGTACACCACGGGTCTGGTGGTGGCGGCAACACTAAAGATCTGGGGCCAGTGGAGACAGCACAGGGGTGCAATGGGAGCCTCGGTGTGGTCCCCGATCAGGGGTAACCACCGGTTTGTCCCGGGGAGGATGGACGGGGGGTTTCAGAGCTGGCATCGGGTGGGGATTAGAAGAATGGGGGACCTGTTCATTGATGGGACGTTTGCGAACCTAGGGGCACTAAGAATGGTGCTGAACTTTCAAACATCCTCACGTCTGGCCTTATGATGCAGCAAAGTTCTGCCCAGATCAAGGAGGGTGCATATTCATCCCTTGGTCAGTTAGAAAAAAAGACGAGAGGAAGTAAGGAACCGAGGGCCATTGTCCAGAACTCTACAAGATACTGGGCGTCAGAATCCCGACAGGAGGCGGCCACTCGGCCCATTGAGACCGAACTGACCTTGCGAACGAGCACTCTACCCAAGCCCACTTACCCGCCCTGTGCCAATAACCCCTTAACCCAACCTACACATCCCTGGACAGCAAGGGGCAATGTAGCATGGCCATTCCACCTAACTTGCACATCTTTGGACTGTGGGGGGAAACTGGAGCATCCAGAAAAAACCCACACAGTCACGGGGACAAAGTGCAAACTCCACATCACCGCTGAAGTAAATCCAGAGAAAAACATCATACTGTTCTTGGGGAGGAGAACATGGGAGTTCAGGATGAACTGCTCGGAGAGAAATTTAAGGCAAATGTCAGAAAGATATAATCTTGCAAGAGTGATTAACACTTGAAATGATCTTGGGTAGGGGAGTGGAGGCAAACACCAGATTCATGGATGGTGAGCAATGTAGTTTTTAAGATGCTGGATAGATAAATGAAGAGAAGCTGAATGATCTAACGAAAAAGAATTCCAAGGGAACAAAATGAAGATGTTTACCATAGTGCGTTAAGTTGAGTAAATGCTCAATTCTACATCTCACAACCAGCATTAATCCATCTTAAAGAAATCACTGCATCCTCTTTAAGTACCCCATTCCTGTCATATTTATCACCTAGAACTTCATTTGTTTTTCCTCGTTTATCAAGACCTGTTGCTAATTTAAAAATAAAACTGAAGTTTACACTGATGATCTTGCCATTCATAAAGTAATGAAGTTCAACACCACAAATATTTGCTGGAATTCTTTCACAGTAACTTCATTGCAGTGTTAATGTAAACATACTTGTGACAATAATAAGGATTATTATTAATATTCTATCAGGCTGGTCAGTCAGTTTAATAAACTTGCTGATAATTATGTTGCACTCGTATTCCTTTGATTTTTAAATAGTATTGCTGTGCAGCAAGTGCAGCGTACAAACATTAAAACTCAACACATGAATTTTCATTATCCTCCTGGGCAACCTTCCAGTAGTGTAGATGATAATCAATCTCCACTGTACAATTCAATAAATGTTTGCTTGTCCATTGTATAGCATCAAGATGGTGCCCAAATTGTAGCCACACTACAAAACAACCAAATCTGTACAGTCATTCTGACAAATAAACTAAATGAAATGGTTGAAAAGCACAAGGATTGATGATGTTGATTGACGGCACCTTGGTTCAGATGCTAATCCATGCACTTTAGGCAAAGATTAAAGTCCTGTTATGGACTTCGGCATATAATCTAGGATGTTACTTCAAGACAGTGAGTGAGCATTGAGAGCAAGGAAGCAATCTTCCAGGCAGGATATTAAACAGAGTTGGGTGCACGATGTCCTGGACCACAATTCAAAAAGTGCGCCGCTCCCATGGCCAACCTCCCAGCCTCGAACATCACCAAAGGTAACAAATTAAGTGGGCAGCAGGGTGGTGCAGTGGTTAGCACTGCAGTCTCACGGCACTGAGGACCCGGGTTCGATTCCTGACCCGGGTCACTGTCCATGTGGAGTTTGCACATTCTCCCCGTGTCTGCGCGAGTCTCAGCCCCACAACCCAAAAAAATGTGCAGGGTAGGTGGGCTGGCCATGCTAAATTGCCTCTTAATTAGAAGAGGAGAATTGGGTACATTAAATTGAAAAAAAAACAAATCAAGTCATTTGCATGCTTATGGAGCCTTGCTGTTGGCAAATTGGTTGCCTTTTTGTTTGCATAACAGTGCAACGCTGAAACACTTTTGGGACCTTTGAAATGCAAGTTATCTTCTTTCTAGCACATGTACCAGAAAATGCACGATCAAAACTGGCAGCTCGAAACTAACTTCTGCATCTACGCAAGGAAGATGTACAAAACATGGGGGTACTTTTCCCAATCACCCTCCTACAGAAACCAGAGCACAGAATTGCACTGCCAATGGATAAGTGTGCTCGGAGATTGCAGGCTGCAGCTCCAGTCCCATTTAACTAGGCCAGAACAATAGTCCCTCTACCCAAACACAACCTAGGCACAGGCCATCTCAAATAGTAATCTCCGATCTGAACATTATGAAAACGGGATTCCAAAAAGAAAATCCCAATACTGATGGCAACCTCAAACAGCGAGGGGTCAGCATGCCCTGTCATGACAGTGCATAATTCACTCTCAAGGTTGGCTGCCAATCTTAACTGGTCATCTTCCAGGTCGTGGGGAAACAGGACATGCCATGTCTGCAGTGAAAAGCATGTTAAGGTTAACTATTGCTTCAGGCCCAAATTATATCCCTTCCTGTTGTTGCAATTCCATCAGTTGTGAACCCTTTGGCAACAGGAGGACACCAGCCCCCAAACACAAAGACTCTTGACAATTGCTGACAACGGCAAAGAAAACCTTCACAAAATATGGTGGGATTTTTCCAATTAGCCTCATACAGAAATCAGGGCACAGAGGCGAACACTGACAGCTGGAAACAAGTTTTCCGCCTCTTGTGTTGAGGGAGACGATGAGATGGGTCTTCCTAATGACCAATCTTCGCTCGATTTCTATCTCCAAAATATTGTCCTGCCTCAGCTCTCCTTGCACCTTAGGTAAACCCGTCCAAGTCATCCAAGCTCGCACCAAGTCCAATTCACCCATCATCCACCTGCTCATCGACTTGCACTGGCTCCAGGTTTGCAATGCCTCGACTTTAAATTCTCAGCCTTATTTTCAAATCCATGGTCTTTGCCTCCCTACCTCCTCAAACTCTGTAACCTGACATCTCCAAATCTGGACTCTTAACAACTCTCCCATTTTCTTTTTTTTTCTTTTAAAAATGTAGAGTACCCAATTATTTTTTCCAATTAAGAAGCAATTTAGCGTGGCCAATCCACCTATCCTGCACATCTTTGGGTTGTGGGGGTGAAACCCACAGAGACACAGGGAGAACGTGCAAACTCCACACAGACAGTGACCCAGGGCCGGGATCCGAACCCAGGTAACTCTCCCATTTTCAAATTGATTGACGTCACCCTTTCAATCTGCCATGGACCCAAACGTTTCCCCTAAACCTCCCTGCCTCTCTACCTCTTCCTCTTTACTTGTACTCCTTAAAACCTACCTCTGGCCAAAGTGACCAGTGTTAAAATGTCAAAACCACACTGTTGGATATTTGACTACACTTAAGTGTTATATGAACACACGTTGGCAAACTTAACTGCCCGGCCAGAACAATTGTCTCTGGATATGCCGGGCAGGTTTGTGCGCCCTTCGGACTCCCTAGAGACCAAGATTTTGAAACGGCAAATCTCTCAGAACTTGAATCTAGTTTAAAAAGTGGTATGAACTTGCACATGTGAAATCCAAAATCAAGCTAAACAGCTGGCTAAAAATACCCAGAATGTTGGCATTGTTAATAACGGCAGCAGATTGAAAGTGGAAACCATAGGCAGCTTCATGCAGCTGTTCCTGGGTGTTAGAATAAATCAAGCAAAAGGCTGGCAGCACTCCAACGTTCTCAGATCCGCGTGTAATGGTTAACAGCACTTAATTGCACTTTAGCCAGGTGCAAAAGGGTAACAGTGCCATTGCAATTGACTTCCATGGTAATGGTAAATAGTCAGCCTGTTTATTGCATTGGATTGGATTTGTTTATCGTCACGTGTACAAAGGTACAGTAAAAAGTATTGTTCTGCGTACAGCTCAGACAGATCATTCCATACAGGAAAAGAAAATACATTGTGTATTTTATGTTTGCACTATGTAAATACATAGACATAGGCATCAGGTGAAGCATACAGGAGTGTAGTACTACAGAATAGGGAAGATACGTGAATAAATCAGTTCAGTCCATAAGAGGGTCTTTCAGGAGTCGGATAACAGCGGGAAAGAAGCTGTTTTTGGATCTGTTAGTGCGTGTTCAGAGCTTTGTATTGCCTACCCGATGGAAGAAGTTGGAAGAGTGAATAACCCGGGTGGGAGGGCTCTTTGATTATGTTGCCGGCTTTCCCAAGGCAGCAGAAGATATGGACAGAGTCAATGGATGGGAGGCTGATCTGTATGATGGACAGGGCGGTAGTCACGATTCTCTGTAGTTTCTTATGGTCTTGGGACAAGCAGTTGCCATTCCAGGCTGTGATGCAGCCAGATAGGACGCTTCTATGGTGCATCTGTAAAAGTTGGTAAGAGTCAATGTGGACATGCCAAATTGCCGCGCAGCCAAAAACATGTGCATGTTAAAACAGACTGCTTCTGACGTGAGGCACGTTTCCCCCTACGCAAAGTTATGGATGCAGTTGAGGGATGTCACAGCACCCTGGGCTGGCGCTTGGTCAATTCCAGCCCAACTTGACCCAGAGTCGCAACACAAGTAAAATTAGAGTTTACTTAAAATATCAGAGGTCCTTGGCGAAGCCCAATAGACTGTGGTCATCAGGTTTGCAATCTTAACATAAGTAACCTTTTATTAGGCACAGTATTATAATTAAACTGACACACACGACAAACAACTTGGGCGAAAGGATGGTTGAGCGGTAAAGAAAATAATAAAATAAAAGGACAAAGGATCTTTAATGTACTAGGATGATCTCTAGTTAATATCTTTCTGAAGTTCAAGCTTTTGTTTCGGTACTTCTGCCTTCTAGACCCGAGTCAGTTTTCTCTGGTGAGGTTGTCTACTTTTTCTATCAATTCAGGATCATTTCAAGTTTACAGCAAAGATGTGCCAAGCACTCACTGGTTTTAGAGTAGAACAGTTCTTTCAGCAAAAGAGGGATGGAGAGCATGTTCCTCCTCATTCCAAGGTCTAAACACTTCTGCTAAGCCATCTCAGAAAACATCACACCAGAACCAATCACTGATTGTCAGGCAGAACACTGTCCTTGGCCAACCCACCAGTTGCCAGTCAGCCAATCGAACAGACTTCCTTCAAAGCTGGTTCCCAAGACCCACTCGCGCCAAAGAGACTGGCTTTGCCTTTTCAAATCTAGACCTGGGCACACAATATCCTGGCAAGCATTCTTCTGCTCAAAGGCAAATCCTGATTATGGGTCCATGGACCAAAAGTAATATTAAAAAAAGGGAACAAAGGGAACAGGAAGGACACTTAGCAGGAACGTTGGTCAGTGCCACCTGCCTGATATAAGCAACTGCTTGTGATAAATGGGGACATTAAGTGGTGGGAATTGTAACACCCCCATGTAAAAGCAGTACATTTCAGCAGAATGTATCTTCTAACTTAAATGATTAAAACAAAACAAGGAGGTCTTTAAATTGTATCCTTTGTTAAGGGTCATAGATAATTGAAAATATTTGCAATGTTTGGAAAAAAAAAACTCCAGTTGGGCTTCTGCAGCTGCTCAGAGCAGAAGTTTGCAGTAACATCGCTGTGCCTCAGCTCATTTTCCACTCACTAATTCTTGCCCATGGGTAGGTTGGTTAGCTCAGTCAGCTGGTTTGTGATGCAGAGGGAAACCAACAGCACAGGTATAATTCCCATACCGGCTGAGGCTACCGTGGAGGCCTGCCTTCTCAACCTGGTCCCTCAACTGAGCTGTGGTGACCCTCCGGTTAAATGACCACCAGTCAGCTCGCTCTCAAAGGAAGAGAGCAGCCGATAGTACTCTGGGGCTATGACAACTTTCATTTCAGGGGTGGTAATAGTATTCTGGTATTGTCACTAGCCTAGTCGTCCAGAGGCCCAGGGTAATGCTCTGGGGACCCAGGTTTGAATCCCACCACGGCAGCTTTGAATTTTGAATTCGATAACCATGAAACCATTGTTGATTGTTGTAAAACCCCATCTGGCTCACGACTGCCCTTTAGGGCAGGAAATCTGCCATCCTTTCCTGGTCTGGCCTATATGTGACTCCATGTCCACAGCAATGTGACTGATTAAGTGCCCTCTAAAATGGCCAGGCAAGCCACTCAGATCAAGGACAATTAGGGATGGGCAACAAATGCTGGCCCAGCCAGTGACAGCACAGCCCAAAAGCAAATTTTTAAAAATTCAACTCATCCCCCAAATTTGGTTTGTCATATCCATTATGGAGTATGTTAGTTGGCATCTCTTCTCATTCTGTGCAACTCCAAAGCTGACTTAATGCCCTAACGCACACAATTATTAATTGAAGCACCTATACTCAAATTAAAAATGCACAGCAAATGACAGCGAGATATGGAGGGGAGAGATGTGGAAAAGATTTTAGGCAGAGGGATATAATATATTATACTTCAATTATAAAATCAGGGATTTGGCTTACAACCCACCCCCAACTCAAGTATGAAGCACATATTGAATTACTCAACCACATTAGGGTAACTTGATTCCCAGTTGGAAATTCTTGATAGATGAGCATTATCTAATCTTTCTCAAGCAGGGAATAGTCAAAGAACTGCGTAAAGGCTTTGTTACACATTTTGCTTCCTGACTATTATGATTATAATACCATTTTAAGGCATTTTTCCATAGTCTTCAGAGAAATAAAGATATCGAACGACAGTCACACCCAAACACTTCATAACCTTGGGGCAGATATCAAATTATCGCCCAGTAGAAGCTGCTTACTTGTTTTACTGGTGATGCAAGCTCCTGATAAGCATGTCTCCCAAAATGGGCACGGTGAAGTTCTGAACATTGGCTTGCCGTCTGATCTTTTCAGCCCCCTTGCCTGAAAGCCATTTCTGTAGATTATGGCTGAAGTGGATCTCAACTCTATCTACCCCTTCTTAGCTCTGGACCGTTCCCATCCTTGACTAACAAAAATGTCAGTTCAGAAATTTTCAATTGACCCCATAGACTCGCTAAGCATTTTTTTTTGGGGGGGGGGGGGTCAGAATTTCAGAGTGTGTAGGGGTGTTTCTTGATATAACACCTGACTAGCTTAGGTCTAATTTTAAGATTATTCATCCTTGTTCCAGACTCCCTTCCATCTTTCCCTCTATCTATCCTCTTCAATTATTTAATCATTGTAAACACCTCAATTAAATTACCCCTTAAATCTTTTATTATCAAAGGAATATAAGCACAGTCTACAAACCAGCGCCCACAATTTAACCCGTTTAGCCCTAGTATTGTTCTGGCGAAGCTTTGCTGCATCTACTCCAAGGCCAATATATCCTCCCTTTGATTCAGGGCCACAAACGGAACAGAATACTCCAGGTGCTGTCAAGCCAGAGCTCAACACCACTTGCCCTCCTTATATACCTGGAGATGAAGAGGAACACTCCACTAGCTTTTGAGATAAACAAGGAAAATGCGGCACATGAAGGAAATCAAATGAAAATAAAAATTGCTGGAAACAGTCAAAAGGTCTGGCAGCAGAGATCAGGTTGACTTTTCAACTCTTCAACCTTTAGAAACTTGCCAGGTTCAGTATCACCATTGTTTTTAAAAAACACCTCTGGGCGGCATGGTGGCGCAGTGGTTAGCACTGCTGCCTACAGCACTGAGGACCCAGGTTTGATCCCTGCCCTGGGTCAGTGTGTGGAGTTTGCACATTTCCCCATGTCTGCGTGGGTTTCACCCCGCAACCCAAAGATGTGCAGGTTAAGTCGATTGGCCAAACAAAATCATCCCCTAATTGGAAAAAATATATAACTGGGTACTAAATTTTTTTTAAGCGTTTCTGTGAACCGGCTGAGCTCAATATGCATTTGCAGAACTAGTTACCCATGGAAGGAGACATGGGACAGGTTTTTAAATAGTTGACTATTTGGGGGGGGGGGGGGCCGCACACAGTAGCAGTGGTTAGCACAGTTGCTTCACAGTTCCAGGGTCCCAGGTTCAATTCCGGCTTGGGTCACTGTCTGTGCGGAGTTTGCACTTTCTCCCCGTGTCTGCGAGAGTTTCCTCCGGGTGCTCCGGTTTCCTCCCACAGTCCAAAGATGTGCAGGTTAGGTGGATTGGCAATGCTAAATCGCCCTTAGTGTTGGTGGGGTTGCTGGGTTACGGGGATCGGGTGGAGATGTGGCTTGGGTAGGGAGCTCTTTCCAAGGGTCGGTGCAGACTCGATGGGTCGAATGGCCTCCTTCTGCCCTGTAAATTCTATGATTCACTAGCAACTACATTTGCATCCATCTGCTCTGCATGTAACAAAAGGTGCCATTAAACTAACTCCTCTCTTCCCCCTCCCTATCGCTGTCATTTGCTATGCATTTTTCGTTGAGGTAAGGTGCTTCAATTAATTAAATTGTGTTTGAGAACAAATACAAATCTCAATTTCCACATTCAAATTATATTTGGGCTAATATGTTCATTGGACTGAAGTTTATTGAATTCCACAAATTTCCCACGCAGATCACAAGCTCTTCATACAAGCTGCTAATCAAACTCACTTGCATTTGAACAATGGCCAATGCTTTCTTGAAATCATACAGAACTTACATTTAAATAGAATGTGTTACCAC